>NC_133124.1:10582507-11305334 GCF_048418815.1 Hemitrygon akajei | reverse complement strand
AGGGGAGAGAGATGATAGGGGAGAGAGATGATGGGGAGAGAGATGATAGGGGAGAGAGATGATGGGGAGAGAGGAATGATGGGGAGAGATGATGGGGAGAGACATGATGGGGGAGAAAGATGTTAGGGAGAGTGATGATGGGGAGAGAGTGATGCGGTGAAATGATGGGGTATAGATGATAGGGAGAGATGATGGGGGAGAGGAGATGATACGGAGAGAGATGATGGGGAGAGATGATGGGAAGAGATGATGGGGAGAGAGATGATGGGGAGAGATATGATAGGGGAGACAGCTGATAGGGGAGAGAGATGATGGGGAGAGAGATGATGGGGGAGAGAGATGTTGGGGAGAGTGATGATGGGGAGAGAGTGATGCGGTGAAATGATGGGGTAGAGATGATAGGGAGAGATGATGGGGGAGAGGAGATGATACGGAGAGAGATGATGGGGAGAGATGATGGGAAGAGATGATGGGGAGAGAGATGATGGGGAGAGATATGATAGGGGAGAGAGTTGATAGGGGAGAGAGATGATAGGGGAGAGAGAAGATGGGGAGAGAGATGATGGGGAGAGAGCAATGATGGGGAGAGATGATGGGGAGAGAGATGATGGGGGAGAGATATGATGGGAGAGAGTGATGGTGGGGAAGAGATGATGGGGAGAGATGGTGGGGAGAGATGATAGGGGGAGAGATGATGGGGGAGAGAGATGATGGGGAGAGTGATAATGGGGAGAGAGTGATGATGGGGACAGAGTGATGGGGTGAAATGATGGGGTAGAAATGATAGGGAGAGATGATGGGGAGAGGAGATGATACGGAGAGAGATGATGGGGAGAGATGATGGGAAGAGATGATGGGGAGAGAGATGATGTGGAGAGATATGATGGGGAGAGAGATGATAGGGGAGAGAGATGATAGGGGAGAGAGATGATGGGGAGAGAGATGTTAGGGGAGAGAGATGATGGGGAGAAAGGAATGATGGGGAGAGATGATGGGGAGAGACATGATGGGGGAGAAAGATGTTATGGAGAGTGATGATGGGGAGAGAGTGATGATGCGGAGAGAGTGATGCGGTGAAATGATGGGGTAGAGATGATAGGGAGAGATGATGGGGGAGAGGAGATGATACGGAGAGAGATGATGGGGAGAGATGATGGGAAGAGATGATGGGGAGAGAGATGATGGGGAGAGATATGATAGGGGAGACAGCTGATAGGGGAGTAAGATGATGGGGAGAGAGCAATGATGGGGAGAGATGATGGGGAGAGAGATGATGGGGGAGAGAGATGATGGGGAGAGTGATGATGGGGAGAGAGTGATGATGGGGAGAGAGTGATGAGGTGAAATGATGGGGTAGAGATGATAGGGAGAGATGATGGGGGAGAGGAGATGATACGGAGAGAGATGATAGGGAGAGATGATGGGAAGAGATGATGGGGAGAGAGATGATGGGGAGAGATATGATAGGGGAGAGAGACGATAGGGGAGAGAGATGATAGGGGAGAGAGAAGATGGGGAGAGAGATGATGGGGAGAGAGCAATGATGGGGAGAGATGATGGGGAGAGAGATGATGGGGGAGAGAGATGATGGGAGAGAGTGATGATGGGGAAGAGATGATGGGGAGAGATGATGGGGAGAGATGATGGGGATAGATGATGGGGATTGATGATGGGGAGAGAGATGATGTGGGGGAGAGAGCAATGATCTGGAGAGATGATGGGGAGAGAGATGAAGGGGGAGAGAGATGATGGGAGAGAGTGATGATGGGGAAGAGATGATGGGGCGAGATGGTGGGGAGAGATGATAGGGGGAGAGATGATGGGGAGAGATGATGGGGAGAGATGATGGGGAGAGAGATGATGGGGGGAGAGATGATGGGGAAGAGAGATGATTTGGTAGAGAGATGATGGTGGAGAGATGAAGGGGAGAGATGATGGGGAGAGAGATGATAGGGGAGAGAAATGATGGGGGAGACAAATGATGGGGGAGAGAGATGATGGGTGGATAGAGATGATGGGGGAGAGTGATGATCGGGGAGAGATGATGGGGAGAGAGTGATGATGGGGAGAGACATGATGGGGAGAGAGTGATGATGGGGAGAGATGATGGGGAGATTTGATAGGGGAGAGAGATGATAGGGGAGAGAGATGATAGGGGAGAGAGATGATGGGGAGAGAGCCATAATGGGGGAGAGATGATGGGGAGAGAGATGATGGGGGAGAGAGAGTTGATGGGAAGAGAGAGATGATGGGGAGTGAGAGATGATGGGGAGAGAGATATGATGGGGAGAGAGAGATGATGGGGAGGGAGAGATGATGGGGAGAGATGATAGGAGGGGAGATGATGGAGAGATGGTGGGGAGGAGATGATGGAGAGATGATGAGGGAGAGATGATGGGGGAGAGAGATGATGGGGAGAGTGATGATGGGGAGAGAGTGATGATGGGGACAGAGTGATGGGGTGAAATGATGGGGTAGAGATGATAGGGAGAGATGATGGGGAGAGGAGATGATACCGAGAGAGATGATGGGGAGAGATGATGGGAAGAGATGATGGGGAGAGAGATGATGTGGAGAGATATGATGGGGAGAGAGATGATAGGGGAGAGAGATGATGGGGAGAGAGGAATGATGGGGAGAGATGATGGAGAGAGACATGATGGGGGAGAAAGATGTTAGGGAGAGTGATGATGGGGAGAGAGTGATGCGGTGAAATGATGGGGTAGAGATGATAGGGAGAGATGATGGGGAGAGGAGATGATACGGAGAGAGATGATGGGGAGAGATGATGGGAAGAGATGATGGGGAGAGAGATGATGGGGAGAGATATGATAGGGGAGAGAGATGATAGGGAAGAGAGATGATAGGGGAGAGAGATGATGGGGAGAGAGATGATAGGGGAGAGAGATGATGGGGAGAGAGGAATGATGGGGAGAGATGATGGGGAGAGACATGATGGGGGAGAAAGATGTTATGGAGAGTGATGATGGGGAGAGAGAGATGATGCGGAGAGAGTGATGCGGTGAAATGATGGGGTAGAGATGATAGGGAGAGATGAAGGGGGAGAGGAGATGATACGGTGAGAGATGATGGGGAGAGATGATGGGAAGAGATGATGGGGAGAGAGATGATGGGGAGAGATATAATAGGGGAGACAGCTGATAGGGGAGAAAGATGATGGGGAGAGAGCAATGATGGGGAGAGATGATGGGGAGAGAGATGATGGGGGAGAGAGATGATGGGGAGAGTGATGATGGGGAGAGAGTGATGATGGGGAGAGAGTGATGATGGGGAGAGAGTGATGCGGTGAAATGATGGGGTAGAGATGATAGGGAGAGATGATGGGGGAGAGGAGATGATACGGAGAGAGATGATAGGGAGAGATGATGGGAAGAGATGATGGGGAGAGAGATGATGGGGAGAGATATGATAGGGGAGAGAGATGATAGGGGAGAGAGATGATAGGGGAGAGAGAAGATGGGGAGAGAGATGATGGGGCGAGAGCAATGATGGGGAGAGATGATGGGGAGAGAGATGATGGGGGAGAGAGATGATGGGAGAGAGTGATGATGGGAAGAGATGATGGGGAGAGATGGTGGGGGAGAGATGATAGGGGGAGAGATGATGGGGAGAGATGATGGGGATAGATGATGGGGAGAGAGATGATGTGGGGGAGAGAGCAATGATCTGGAGAGATGATGGGGAGAGAGATGAAGGGGGAGAGAGATGATGGGAGAGAGTGATGATGGGGAAGAGATGATGGGGAGAGATGGTGGGGAGAGATGATAGGGGGAGAGATGATGGGAGAGATGATGGGGAGAGATGATGGGGAGAGAGATGATGGGGGGAGAGATGATGGGGAAGAGAGATGATTTGGTAGAGAGATGATGGTGGAGAGATGAAGGGGAGAGATGATGGGGAGAGAGATGATAGGGGAGACAAATGATGGGGGAGAGAGATGATGGGTGGAGAGAGATGATGGGGGAGAGTGATGATCGGGGAGAGATGATGGGGGAGAGAGATGATGGGGAGAGAGTGATGATGGGGAGAGACATGATGGGGAGAGAGTGATGATGGGGAGAGATGATGGGGAGATTTGATAGGGGAGAGAGATGATAGAGGAGAGAGATGATAGGGGAGAGAGATGATGGGGAGAGAGATGATAGGGGAGAGAGATGATGGGGAGAGAGGAATGATGGGGAGAGATGATGGGGAGAGACATGATGGGGGAGAAAGATGTTAGGGAGAGTGATGATGGGGAGAGAGTGATGATGGGGAGAGAGTGATGCGGTGAAATGATGGGGTATAGATGATAGGGAGAGATGATGGGGAGAGATGATGGGAAGAGATGATGGGGTGAGAGATGATGGGGAGAGATATGATAGGGGAGACAGCTGATAGGGGAGAGAGATGATGGGGTGAGATGATGGGGAGAGAGATGATGGGGGGAGAGATGATGGGGAAGAGAGATGATTTGGTAGAGAGATGATCGTGGAGAGATGAAGGGGAGAGATGATGGGGAGAGAGATGATAGGGGAGAGAAATGATGGGGGAGAGAGATGATGGGTGGAGAGAGATGATGGGGGAGAGTGATGATCGGGGAGAGATGATGGGGATAGATGATGGGGATTGATGATGGGGAGAGAGATGATGTGGGGGAGAGAGCAATGATCTGGAGAGATGATGGGGAGAGAGATGAAGGGGGAGAGAGATGATGGGAGAGAGTGATGATGGGGAAGAGATGATGGGGCGAGATGGTGGGGAGAGATGATAGGGGGAGAGATGATGGGGAGAGATGATGGGGAGAGATGATGGGGAGAGAGATGATGGGGGGAGAGATGATGGGGAAGAGAGATGATTTGGTAGAGAGATGATGGTGGAGAGATGAAGGGGAGAGATGATGGGGAGAGAGATGATAGGGGAGAGAAATGATGGGGGAGACAAATGATGGGGGAGAGAGATGATGGGTGGATAGAGATGATGGGGGAGAGTGATGATCGGGGAGAGATGATGGGGAGAGAGTGATGATGGGGAGAGACATGATGGGGAGAGAGTGATGATGGGGAGAGATGATGGGGAGATTTGATAGGGGAGAGAGATGATAGGGGAGAGAGATGATAGGGGAGAGAGATGATGGGGAGAGAGCCATAATGGGGGAGAGATGATGGGGAGAGAGATGATGGGGGAGAGAGAGTTGATGGGAAGAGAGAGATGATGGGGAGTGAGAGATGATGGGGAGAGAGATATGATGGGGAGAGAGAGATGATGGGGAGGGAGAGATGATGGGGAGAGATGATAGGAGGGGAGATGATGGAGAGATGGTGGGGAGGAGATGATGGAGAGATGATGAGGGAGAGATGATGGGGGAGAGAGATGATGGGGAGAGTGATGATGGGGAGAGAGTGATGATGGGGACAGAGTGATGGGGTGAAATGATGGGGTAGAGATGATAGGGAGAGATGATGGGGAGAGGAGATGATACCGAGAGAGATGATGGGGAGAGATGATGGGAAGAGATGATGGGGAGAGAGATGATGTGGAGAGATATGATGGGGAGAGAGATGATAGGGGAGAGAGATGATGGGGAGAGAGGAATGATGGGGAGAGATGATGGAGAGAGACATGATGGGGGAGAAAGATGTTAGGGAGAGTGATGATGGGGAGAGAGTGATGCGGTGAAATGATGGGGTAGAGATGATAGGGAGAGATGATGGGGAGAGGAGATGATACGGAGAGAGATGATGGGGAGAGATGATGGGAAGAGATGATGGGGAGAGAGATGATGGGGAGAGATATGATAGGGGAGAGAGATGATAGGGAAGAGAGATGATAGGGGAGAGAGATGATGGGGAGAGAGATGATAGGGGAGAGAGATGATGGGGAGAGAGGAATGATGGGGAGAGATGATGGGGAGAGACATGATGGGGGAGAAAGATGTTATGGAGAGTGATGATGGGGAGAGAGAGATGATGCGGAGAGAGTGATGCGGTGAAATGATGGGGTAGAGATGATAGGGAGAGATGAAGGGGGAGAGGAGATGATACGGTGAGAGATGATGGGGAGAGATGATGGGAAGAGATGATGGGGAGAGAGATGATGGGGAGAGATATAATAGGGGAGACAGCTGATAGGGGAGAAAGATGATGGGGAGAGAGCAATGATGGGGAGAGATGATGGGGAGAGAGATGATGGGGGAGAGAGATGATGGGGAGAGTGATGATGGGGAGAGAGTGATGATGGGGAGAGAGTGATGATGGGGAGAGAGTGATGCGGTGAAATGATGGGGTAGAGATGATAGGGAGAGATGATGGGGGAGAGGAGATGATACGGAGAGAGATGATAGGGAGAGATGATGGGAAGAGATGATGGGGAGAGAGATGATGGGGAGAGATATGATAGGGGAGAGAGATGATAGGGGAGAGAGATGATAGGGGAGAGAGAAGATGGGGAGAGAGATGATGGGGCGAGAGCAATGATGGGGAGAGATGATGGGGAGAGAGATGATGGGGGAGAGAGATGATGGGAGAGAGTGATGATGGGGAAGAGATGATGGGGAGAGATGGTGGGGAGAGATGATAGGGGGAGAGATGATGGGGAGAGATGATGGGGATAGATGATGGGGAGAGAGATGATGTGGGGGAGAGAGCAATGATCTGGAGAGATGATGGGGAGAGAGATGAAGGGGGAGAGAGATGATGGGAGAGAGTGATGATGGGGAAGAGATGATGGGGAGAGATGGTGGGGAGAGATGATAGGGGGAGAGATGATGGGGAGAGATGATGGGGAGAGATGATGGGGAGAGAGATGATGGGGGGAGAGATGATGGGGAAGAGAGATGATTTGGTAGAGAGATGATGGTGGAGAGATGAAGGGGAGAGATGATGGGGAGAGAGATGATAGGGGAGACAAATGATGGGGGAGAGAGATGATGGGTGGAGAGAGCTGATGGGGGAGAGTGATGATCGGGGAGAGATGATGGGGGAGAGAGATGATGGGGAGAGAGTGATGATGGGGAGAGACATGATGGGGAGAGAGTGATGATGGGGAGAGATGATGGGGAGATTTGATAGGGGAGAGAGATGATAGAGGAGAGAGATGATAGGGGAGAGAGATGATGGGGAGAGAGATGATAGGGGAGAGAGATGATGGGGAGAGAGGAATGATGGGGAGAGATGATGGGGAGAGACATGATGGGGGAGAAAGATGTTAGGGAGAGTGATGATGGGGAGAGAGTGATGATGGGGAGAGAGTGATGCGGTGAAATGATGGGGTATAGATGATAGGGAGAGATGATGGGGAGAGATGATGGGAAGAGATGATGGGGAGAGAGATGATGGGGAGAGATATGATAGGGGAGACAGCTGATAGGGGAGAGAGATGATGGGGTGAGATGATGGGGAGAGAGATGATGGGGGGAGAGATGATGGGGAAGAGAGATGATTTGGTAGAGAGATGATCGTGGAGAGATGAAGGGGAGAGATGATGGGGAGAGAGATGATAGGGGAGAGAAATGATGGGGGAGAGAGATGATGGGTGGAGAGAGATGATGGGGGAGAGTGATGATCGGGGAGAGATGATGGGGGAGAGAGATGATGGGGAGAGAGTGATGATGGGGAGAGACATGATGGGGAGAGAGTGATGAAGGGGAGAGATGATGGGGAGATTTGATAGGGGAGAGAGATGATAGGGGAGAGAGATGATAGGGGAGAGAGATGATGGGGAGAGAGATGATAGGGGAGAGAGATGATGGGGAGAGAGGAATGATGGGGAGAGATGATGGGGAGAGACATGATGGGGGAGAAAGATGTTAGGGAGAGTGATGATGGGGAGAGAGTGATGATGGGGAGAGAGTGATGCGGTGAAATGATGGGGTATAGATGATAGTGAGAGATGATGGGGGAGAGTAGATGATACGGAGAGAGATGATGGGGAGAGATGATGGGAAGAGATGATGGGGAGAGAGATGATGGGGAGAGATATGATAGGGGAGACAGCTGATAGGGGAGAGAGATGATGGGGAGAGAGCAATGATGGGGAGCGATGATGGGGAGAGAGATGATGGGGAGAGAGATGTTGGGGAGAGTGATGATGGGGAGAGAGTGATGCGGTGAAATGATGGGGTAGAGATGATAGGGAGAGATGATGGGGGAGAGGAGATGATACGGAGAGAGATGATGGGGAGAGATGATGGGAAGAGATGATGGGGAGAGAGATGATGGGGAGAGATATGATAGGGGAGAGAGTTGATAGGGGAGAGAGATGATAGGGGAGAGAGAAGATGGGGAGAGAGATGATGGGGAGAGAGCAATGATGGGGAGAGATGATGGGGAGAGAGATGATGGGGGAGAGATATGATGGGAGAGAGTGATGGTGGGGAAGAGATGATGGCGAGAGATGGTGGGGAGAGATGATAGGGGGAGAGATGATGGGGGAGAGAGATGATGGGGAGAGTGATCATGGGGAGAGAGTGATGATGGGGACAGAGTGATGGGGTGAAATGATGGGGTAGAAATGATAGGGAGAGATGATGGGGAGAGGAGATGATACGGAGAGAGATGATGGGGAGAGATGATGGGAAGAGATGATGGGGAGAGAGATGATGTGGAGAGATATGATGGGGAGAGAGATGATAGGGGAGAGAGATGATAGGGGAGAGAGATGATGGGGAGAGAGATGATAGGGGAGAGAGATGATGGGGAGAGAGGAATGATGGGGAGAGATGATGGGGAGAGACATGATGGGGGAGAAAGATGTTATGGAGAGTGATGATGGGGAGAGAGTGATGCGGTGAAATGATGGGGTATAGATGATAGGGAGAGATGATGGGGGAGAGGAGATGATACGGAGAGAGATGATGGGGAGAGATGATGGGAAGAGATGATGGGGAGAGAGATGATGGGGAGAGATATGATAGGGGAGACAGCTGATAGGGGAGAGAGATGATGGGGAGAGAGATGATGGGGGAGAGAGATGTTGGGGAGAGTGATGATGGGGAGAGAGTGATGCGGTGAAATGATGGGGTAGAGATGATAGGGAGAGATGATGGGGGAGAGGAGATGATACGGAGAGAGATGATGGGGAGAGATGATGGGAAGAGATGATGGGGAGAGAGATGATGGGGAGAGATATGATAGGGGAGAGAGTTGATAGGGGAGAGAGATGATAGGGGAGAGAGAAGATGGGGAGAGAGATGATGGGGAGAGAGCAATGATGGGGAGAGATGATGGGGAGAGAGATGATGGGGGAGAGATATGATGGGAGAGAGTGATGGTGGGGAAGAGATGATGGGGAGAGATGGTGGGGAGAGATGATAGGGGGAGAGATGATGGGGGAGAGAGATGATGGGGAGAGTGATGATGGGGAGAGAGTGATGATGGGGACAGAGTGATGGGGTGAAATGATGGGGTAGAAATGATAGGGAGAGATGATGGGGAGAGGAGATGATACGGAGAGAGATGATGGGGAGAGATGATGGGAAGAGATGATGGGGAGAGAGATGATGTGGAGAGATATGATGGGGAGAGAGATGATAGGGGAGAGAGATGATAGGGGAGAGAGATGATGGGGAGAGAGATGTTAGGGGAGAGAGATGATGGGGAGAGAGGAATGATGGGGAGAGATGATGGGGAGAGACATGATGGGGGAGAAAGATGTTATGGAGAGTGATGATGGGGAGAGAGTGATGATGCGGAGAGAGGGATGCGGTGAAATGATGGGGTAGAGATGATAGGGAGAGATGATGGGGGAGAGGAGATGATACGGAGAGAGATGATGGGGAGAGATGATGGGAAGAGATGATGGGGAGAGAGATGATGGGGAGAGATATGATAGGGGAGACAGCTGATAGGGGAGTAAGATGATGGGGAGAGAGCAATGATGGGGAGAGATGATGGGGAGAGAGATGATGGGGGAGAGAGATGATGGGGAGAGTGATGATGGGGAGAGAGTGATGATGGGGAGAGAGTGATGAGGTGAAATGATGGGGTAGAGATGATAGGGAGAGATGATGGGGGAGAGGAGATGATACGGAGAGAGATGATAGGGAGAGATGATGGGAAGAGATGATGGGGAGAGAGATGATGGGGAGAGATATGATAGGGGAGAGAGATGATAGGGGAGAGAGATGATAGGGGAGAGAGAAGATGGGGAGAGAGATGATGGGGAGAGAGCAATGATGGGGAGAGATGATGGGGAGAGAGATGATGGGGGAGAGAGATGATGGGAGAGAGTGATGATGGGGAAGAGATGATGGGGAGAGATGATGGGGAGAGATGATGGGGATAGATGATGGGGATTGATGATGGGGAGAGAGATGATGTGGGGGAGAGAGCAATGATCTGGAGAGATGATGGGGAGAGAGATGAAGGGGGAGAGAGATGATGGGAGAGAGTGATGATGGGGAAGAGATGATGGGGCGAGATGGTGGGGAGAGATGATAGGGGGAGAGATGATGGGGAGAGATGATGGGGAGAGATGATGGGGAGAGAGATGATGGGGGGAGAGATGATGGGGAAGAGAGATGATTTGGTAGAGAGATGATGGTGGAGAGATGAAGGGGAGAGATGATGGGGAGAGAGATGATAGGGGAGAGAAATGATGGGGGAGACAAATGATGGGGGAGAGAGATGATGTGTGGATAGAGATGATGGGGGAGAGTGATGATCGGGGAGAGATGATGGGGAGAGAGTGATGATGGGGAGAGACATGATGGGGAGAGAGTGATGATGGGGAGAGATGATGGGGAGATTTGATAGGGGAGAGAGATGATAGGGGAGAGAGATGATAGGGGAGAGAGATGATGGGGAGAGAGCCATAATGGGGGAGAGATGATGGGGAGAGAGATGATGGGGGAGAGAGAGTTGATGGGAAGAGAGAGATGATGGGGAGTGAGAGATGATGGGGAGAGAGATATGATGGGGAGAGAGAGATGATGGGGAGGGAGAGATGATGGGGAGAGATGATAGGAGGGGAGATGATGGAGAGATGGTGGGGAGGAGATGATGGAGAGATGATGAGGGAGAGATGATGGGGGAGAGAGATGATGGGGAGTGTGATGATGGGGAGAGAGTGATGATGGGGACAGAGTGATGGGGTGAAATGATGGGGTAGAGATGATAGGGAGAGATGATGGGGAGAGGAGATGATACCGAGAGAGATGATGGGGAGAGATGATGGGAAGAGATGATGGGGAGAGAGATGATGTGGAGAGATATGATGGGGAGAGAGATGATAGGGGAGAGAGATGATGGGGAGAGAGGAATGATGGGGAGAGATGATGGAGAGAGACATGATGGGGGAGAAAGATGTTAGGGAGAGTGATGATGGGGAGAGAGTGATGCGGTGAAATGATGGGGTAGAGATGATAGGGAGAGATGATGGGGAGAGGAGATGATACGGAGAGAGATGATGGGGAGAGATGATGGGAAGAGATGATGGGGAGAGAGATGATGGGGAGAGATATGATAGGGGAGAGAGATGATAGGGAAGAGAGATGATAGGGGAGAGAGATGATGGGGAGAGAGATGATAGGGGAGAGAGATGATGGGGAGAGAGGAATGATGGGGAGAGATGATGGGGAGAGACATGATGGGGGAGAAAGATGTTATGGAGAGTGATGATGGGGAGAGAGAGATGATGCGGAGAGAGTGATGCGGTGAAATGATGGGGTAGAGATGATAGGGAGAGATGAAGGGGGAGAGGAGATGATACGGTGAGAGATGATGGGGAGAGATGATGGGAAGAGATGATGGGGAGAGAGATGATGGGGAGAGATATAATAGGGGAGACAGCTGATAGGGGAGAAAGATGATGGGGAGAGAGCAATGATGGGGAGAGATGATGGGGAGAGAGATGATGGGGGAGAGAGATGATGGGGAGAGTGATGATGGGGAGAGAGTGATGATGGGGAGAGAGTGATGATGGGGAGAGAGTGATGCGGTGAAATGATGGGGTAGAGATGATAGGGAGAGATGATGGGGGAGAGGAGATGATACGGAGAGAGATGATAGGGAGAGATGATGGGAAGAGATGATGGGGAGAGAGATGATGGGGAGAGATATGATAGGGGAGAGAGATGATAGGGGAGAGAGATGATAGGGGAGAGAGAAGATGGGGAGAGAGATGATGGGGCGAGAGCAATGATGGGGAGAGATGATGGGGAGAGAGATGATGGGGGAGAGAGATGATGGGAGAGAGTGATGATGGGGAAGAGATGATGGGGAGAGATGGTGGGGAGAGATGATAGGGGGAGAGATGATGGGGAGAGATGATGGGGATATATGATGGGGAGAGAGATGATGTGGGGGAGAGAGCAATGATCTGGAGAGATGATGGGGAGAGAGATGAAGGGGGAGAGAGATGATGGGAGAGAGTGATGATGGGGAAGAGATGATGGGGAGAGATGGTGGGGAGAGATGATAGGGGGAGAGATGATGGGGAGAGATGATGGGGAGAGATGATGGGGAGAGAGATGATGGGGGGAGAGATGATGGGGAAGAGAGATGATTTGGTAGAGAGATGATGGTGGAGAGATGAAGGGGAGAGATGATGGGGAGAGAGATGATAGGGGAGACAAATGATGGGGGAGAGAGATGATGGGTGGAGAGAGATGATGGGGGAGAGTGATGATCGGGGAGAGATGATGGGGGAGAGAGATGATGGGGAGAGAGTGATGATGGGGAGAGACATGATGGGGAGAGAGTGATGATGGGGAGAGATGATGGGGAGATTTGATAGGGGAGAGAGATGATAGAGGAGAGAGATGATAGGGGAGAGAGATGATGGGGAGAGAGATGATAGGGGAGAGAGATGATGGGGAGAGAGGAATGATGGGGAGAGATGATGGGGAGAGACATGATGGGGGAGAAAGATGTTAGGGAGAGTGATGATGGGGAGAGAGTGATGATGGGGAGAGAGTGATGCGGTGAAATGATGGGGTATAGATGATAGGGAGAGATGATGGGGAGAGATGATGGGAAGAGATGATGGGGAGAGAGATGATGGGGAGAGATATGATAGGGGAGACAGCTGATAGGGGAGAGAGATGATGGGGTGAGATGATGGGGAGAGAGATGATGGGGGGAGAGATGATGGGGAAGAGAGATGATTTGGTAGAGAGATGATCGTGGAGAGATGAAGGGGAGAGATGATGGGGAGAGAGATGATAGGGGAGAGAAATGATGGGGGAGAGAGATGATGGGTGGAGAGAGATGATGGGGAGAGTGATGATCGGGGAGAGATGATGGGGGAGAGAGATGATGGGGAGAGAGTGATGATGGGGAGAGACATGATGGGGAGAGAGTGATGAAGGGGAGAGATGATGGGGAGATTTGATAGGGGAGAGAGATGATAGGGGAGAGAGATGATAGGGGAGAGAGATGATGGGGAGAGAGATGATAGGGGAGAGAGATGATGGGGAGAGAGGAATGATGGGGAGAGATGATGGGGAGAGACATGATGGGGGAGAGTAGATGATACGGAGAGAGATGATGGGGAGAGATGATGGGAAGAGATGATGGGGAGAGAGATGATGGGGAGAGATATGATAGGGGAGACAGCTGATGGGGAGAGAGATGATGGGGAGAGAGCAATGATGGGGAGCGATGATGGGGAGAGAGATGATGGGGAGAGAGATGTTGGGGAGAGTGATGATGGGGAGAGAGTGATGCGGTGAAATGATGGGGTAGAGATGATAGGGAGAGATGATGGGGGAGAGGAGATGATACGGAGAGAGATGATGGGGAGAGATGATGGGAAGAGATGATGGGGAGAGAGATGATGGGGAGAGATATGATAGGGGAGAGAGTTGATAGGGGAGAGAGATGATAGGGGAGAGAGAAGATGGGGAGAGAGATGATGGGGAGAGAGCAATGATGGGGAGAGATGATGGGGAGAGAGATGATGGGGGAGAGATATGATGGGAGAGAGTGATGGTGGGGAAGAGATGATGGGGAGAGATGGTGGGGAGAGATGATAGGGGGAGAGATGATGGGGGAGAGAGATGATGGGGAGAGTGATCATGGGGAGAGAGTGATGATGGGGACAGAGTGATGGGGTGAAATGATGGGGTAGAAATGATAGGGAGAGATGATGGGGAGAGGAGATGATACGGAGAGAGATGATGGGGAGAGATGATGGGAAGAGATGATGGGGAGAGAGATGATGTGGAGAGATATGATGGGGAGAGAGATGATAGGGGAGAGAGATGATAGGGGAGAGAGATGATGGGGAGAGAAATGATAGGGGAGAGAGATGATGGGGAGAGAGGAATGATGGGGAGAGATGATGGGGAGAGACATGATGGGGGAGAAAGATGTTATGGAGAGTGATGATGGGGAGAGAGTGATGATGCGGAGAGAGTGATGCGGTGAAATGATGGGGTAGAGATGATAGGGAGAGATGATGGGGGAGAGGAGATGATACGGAGAGAGATGATGGGGAGAGATGATGGGAAGAGATGATGGGGAGAGAGATGATGGGGAGAGATATGATAGGGGAGACAGCTGATAGGGGAGAAAGATGATGGGGAGAGAGCAATGATGGGGAGAGATGATGGGGAGAGAGATGATGGGGGAGAGAGATGATGGGGAGAGTGATGATGGGGAGAGAGTGATGATGGGGAGAGAGTGATGCGGTGAAATGATGGGGTAGAGATGATAGGGAGAGATGATGGGGGAGAGGAGATGATACGGAGAGAGATGATAGGGAGAGATGATGGGAAGAGATGATGGGGAGAGAGATGATGGGGAGAGATATGATAGGGGAGAGAGATGATAGGGGAGAGAGATGATAGGGGAGAGAGAAGATGGGGAGAGAGATGATGGGGCGAGAGCAATGATGGGGAGAGATGATGGGGAGAGAGATGATGGGGGAGAGAGATGATGGGAGAGAGTGATGATGGGGAAGAGATGATGGGGAGAGATGGTGGGGCGAGATGATAGGGGGAGAGATGATGGGGAGAGATGATGGGGATAGATGATGGGGAGAGAGATGATGTGGGGGAGAGAGCAATGATCTGGAGAGATGATGGGGAGAGAGATGAAGGGGGAGAGAGATGATGGGAGAGAGTGATGATGGGGAAGAGATGATGGGGAGAGATGGTGGGGAGAGATGATAGGGGGAGAGATGATGGGGAGAGATGATGGGGAGAGATGATGGGGAGAGAGATGATGGGGGAGAGATGATGGGGAAGAGAGATGATTTGGTAGAGAGATGATGGTGGAGAGATGAAGGGGAGAGATGATGGGGAGAGAGATGATAGGGGAGACAAATGATGGGGGAGAGAGATGATGGGTGGAGAGAGATGATGGGGAGAGTGATGATCGGGGAGAGATGATGGGGGAGAGTGATGATGGGGAAGAGATGATGGGGAGAGATGGTGGGGCGAGATGATAGGGGGAGAGATGATGGGGAGAGATGATGGGGATAGATGATGGGGAGAGAGATGATGTGGGGGAGAGAGCAATGATCTGGAGAGATGATGGGGAGAGAGATGAAGGGGGAGAGAGATGATGGGAGAGAGTGATGATGGGGAAGAGATGATGGGGAGAGATGGTGGGGAGAGATGATAGGGGGAGAGATGATGGGGAGAGATGATGGGGAGAGAGATGATGGGGGAGAGATGATGGGGAAGAGAGATGATTTGGTAGAGAGATGATGGTGGAGAGATGAAGGGGAGAGATGATGGGGAGAGAGATGATAGGGGAGACAAATGATGGGGGAGAGAGATGATGGGTGGAGAGAGATGATGGGGGAGAGTGATGATCGGGGAGAGATGATGGGGGAGAGAGATGATGGGGAGAGAGTGATGATGGGGAGAGACATGATGGGGAGAGAGTGATGATGGGGAGAGATGATGGGGAGATTTGATAGGGGAGAGAGATGATAGGGGAGAGAGATGATAGGGGAGAGAGATGATGGGGAGAGAGATGATAGGGGAGAGAGATGATGGGGAGAGAGGAATGATGGGGAGAGATGATGGGGAGAGACATGATGGGGGAGAAAGATGTTAGGGAGAGTGATGATGGGGAGAGAGTGATGATGGGGAGAGAGTGATGCGGTGAAATGATGGGGTATAGATGATAGGGAGAGATGATGGGGAGAGATGATGGGAAGAGATGATGGGGAGAGAGATGATGGGGAGAGATATGATAGGGGAGACAGCTGATAGGGGAGAGAGATGATGGGGAGAGATGATGGGGAGAGAGATGATGGGGGGAGAGATGATGGGGAAGAGAGATGATTTGGTAGAGAGATGATGGTGGAGAGATGAAGGGGAGAGATGATGGGGAGAGAGATGATAGGGGAGAGAAATGATGGGGGAGAGAGATGATGGGTGGAGAGAGATGATGGGGGAGAGAGATGATGGGGAGAGAGTGATGATGGGGAGAGACATGATGGGGAGAGAGTGATGAAGGGGAGAGATGATGGGGAGATTTGATAGGGGAGAGAGATGATAGGGGAGAGAGATGATAGGGGAGAGAGATGATGGGGAGAGAGATGATAGGGGAGAGAGATGATGGGGAGAGAGGAATGATGGGGAGAGATGATGGGGAGAGACATGATGGGGGAGAAAGATGTTAGGGAGAGTGATGATGGGGAGAGAGTGATGATGGGGAGAGAGTGATGCGGTGAAATGATGGGGTATAGATGATAGGGAGAGATGATGGGGGAGAGGAGATGATACGGAGAGAGATGATGGGGAGAGATGATGGGAAGAGATGATGGGGAGAGAGATGATGGGGAGAGATATGATAGGGGAGACAGCTGATAGGGGAGAGAGATGATGGGGAGAGAGCAATGATGGGGAGCGATGATGGGGAGAGAGATGATGGGGAGAGAGATGTTGGGGAGAGTGATGATGGGGAGAGAGTGATGCGGTGAAATGATGGGGTAGAGATGATAGGGAGTGATGATGGGGGAGAGGAGATGATACGGAGAGAGATGATGGGGAGACATGATGGGAAGAGATGATGGGGAGAGAGATGATGGGGAGAGATATGATAGGGGAGAGAGTTGATAGGGGAGAGAGATGATAGGGGAGAGAGAAGATGGGGAGAGAGATGATGGGGAGAGAGCAATGATGGGGAGAGATGATGGGGAGAGAGATGATGGGGGAGAGATATGATGGGAGAGAGTGATGGTGGGGAAGAGATGATGGGGAGAGATGGTGGGGAGAGATGATAGGGGGAGAGATGATGGGGGAGAGAGATGATGGGGAGAGTGATCATGGGGAGAGAGTGATGATGGGGACAGAGTGATGGGGTGAAATGATGGGGTAGAAATGATAGGGAGAGATGATGGGGAGAGGAGATGATACGGAGAGAGATGATGGGGAGAGATGATGGGAAGAGATGATGGGGAGAGAGATGATGTGGAGAGATATGATGGGGAGAGAGATGATAGGGGAGAGAGATGACAGGGGAGAGAGATGATGGGGAGAGAGATGATAGGGGAGAGAGATGATGGGGAGAGAGGAATGATGGGGAGAGATGATGGGGAGAGACATGATGGGGGAGAAAGATGTTATGGAGAGTGATGATGGGGAGAGAGTGATGATGCGGAGAGAGTGATGCGGTGAAATGATGGGGTAGAGATGATAGGGAGAGATGATGGGGGAGAGGAGATGATACGGAGAGAGATGATGGGGAGAGATGATGGGAAGAGATGATGGGGAGAGAGATGATGGGGAGAGATATGATAGGGGAGACAGCTGATAGGGGAGAAAGATGATGGGGAGAGAGCAATGATGGGGATAGATGATGGGGAGAGAGATGATGGGGGAGAGAGATGATGGGGAGAGTGATGATGGGGAGAGAGTGATGATGGGGAGAGAGTGATGCGGTGAAATGATGGGGTAGAGATGATAGGGAGAGATGATGGGGGAGAGGAGATGATACGGAGAGAGATGATAGGGAGAGATGATGGGAAGAGATGATGGGGAGAGAGATGATGGGGAGATATATGATAGGGGAGAGAGATGATAGGGGAGAGAGATGATAGGGGAGAGAGAAGATGGGGAGAGAGATGATGGGGAGAGAGCAATGATGGGGAGAGATGATGGGGAGAGAGATGATGGGGGAGAGAGATGATGGGAGAGAGTGATGATGGGGAAGAGATGATGGGGAGAGATGATGGGGAGAGATGATGGGGATAGATGATGGGGATTGATGATGGGGAGAGAGATGATGTGGGGGAGAGAGCAATGATCTGGAGAGATGATGGGGAGAGAGATGAAGGGGGAGAGAGATGATGGGAGAGAGTGATGATGGGGAAGAGATGATGGGGCGAGATGGTGGGGAGAGATGATAGGGGGAGAGATGATGGGGAGAGATGATGGGGAGAGATGATGGGGAGAGAGATGATGGGGGGAGAGATGATGGGGAAGAGAGATGATTTGGTAGAGAGATGATGGTGGAGAGATGAAGGGGAGAGATGATGGGGAGAGAGATGATAGGGGAGAGAAATGATGGGGGAGAGAGATGATGGGTGGAGAGAGATGATGGGGGAGCATGATGATCGGGGAGAGATGATGGGGGAGAGAGATGATGGGGAGAGAGTGATGATGGGGAGAGAGTGATGATGGGGAGAGAGTGATGAAGGGGAGAGATGATGGGGAGATTTGATAGGGGAGAGAGATGATAGGGGAGAGAGATGATAGGGGAGAGAGATGATGGGGAGAGAGATGATAGGGGAGAGAGATGATGGGGAGAGAGGAATGATGGGGAGAGATGATGGGGAGAGACATGATGGGGGAGAAAGATGTTAGGGAGAGTGATGATGGGGAGAGAGTGATGATGGGGAGAGAGTGATGCGGTGAAATGATGGGGTATAGATGATAGGGAGAGATGATGGGGGAGAGGAGATGATACGGAGAGAGATGATGGGGAGAGATGATGGGAAGAGATGATGGGGAGAGAGATGATGGGGAGAGATATGATAGGGGAGACAGCTGATAGGGGAGAGAGATGATGGGGGAGAGAGATGATGGGGAGAGTGATGATGGGGAGAGAGTGATGCAGTGAAATGATGGGGTAGAGATGATAGGGAGAGATGATGGGGGAGAGGAGATGATACGGAGAGAGATGATGGGGAGAGATGATGGGAAGAGATGATGGGGAGAGAGATGATGGGGAGAGATATGATAGGGGAGAGAGATGATAGGGGAGAGAGATGATAGGGGAGAGAGAAGATGGGGAGAGAGATGGTGGGGAGAGAGCAATGATGGGGAGAGATGATGGGGAGAGAGATGATGGGGGAGAGATATGATGGGAGAGAGTGATGGTGGGGAAGAGATGATGGGGAGAGATGGTGGGGAGAGATGATAGGGGGAGAGATGATGGGGAGAGATGATGGGGATAGATGATGGGGAGAGAGATGATGGGGGAGAGTGATGATGGGGAAGAGATGATGGGGAGAGATGGTGGGGAGAGATGATAGGGGGAGAGATGATGGGGGAGAGATGATGGGGAGAGATGATGGGGAGAGAGATGATGGGGGAGAGATGATGGGGAAGAGAGATGATTTGGTAGAGAGATGATGGTGGAGAGATGAAGGGGAGAGATGATGGGGGAGAGAGATGATAGGGGAGAGAAATGATGGGGGAGAGAGATGATAGGTGGAGAGAGATGATGGGGGAGAGTGATGATTGGGGAGAGATGATGGGGGAGAGAGATGATGGGGAGAGAGTGATGATGGGGAGACATGATGGGGAGAGAGTGATGATCGGGAGAGATGATGGGGAGAGAGGTGATGGGGAGGAGATGATTTTGAGTTGATGGGGGAGAGATGATGGGGGAGAGAGATGATGGGGAGAGAGATGATTGGGAGAGAGAGATGATGGGGGAGATATGATTGGGGAGAGAGATGATGGGGAAATGATGGTGGGGATGATGGGGTGAGATAAAGGGGAGAGTTGATGATAGGGGAGAGAGATGATCGGGGAGATAGATGATGGGCAGAGATATATGATGGGGGGAGAGTGATGATCGGGGAGAGAGATGATGGGGGAGAGATGATGGGAAGAGATGATTTGGGAGAGAGCAATAATGCGGGAGAGAGCAATGATGCGGGAGAGATGATGGAGGAGAGAGATGATGGGGAGAGAGACGATGGGGGAGAGAGACGAAGGGGAGAGAGAGAGACGATGGGGAGAGTGACGATGGGGAGAGTGACGATAGGAGGGGAGATGATGGAGAGATGATGGGGAGGAGATGATGGAGAGATGATGGGGAGAGATGATGGGGGAGAGAGGGACAATGGGGAGAGAGGGACAATGGGGGAGAGAGGGACGATGGGGAGAGAGAGACGATAGGAGGGGGGATGATGGAGAGATGAATGGGAGGAAATGATGGAGAGATGGGGAGGGAGGGATGATAGGAAGAGAGAGAGACGATGGGGAGTGATGATAGGAGGGGAGATGATGGAGAGATGGTGGGGAGGAGATGATGGAGAGATGATGAGGGAGAGATGATAGGGTGAGAGAGATGATGGGGAGGGAGAGGATAGGGGAGATGGGGGAGAGAGAGATGATGTGGGAGCGAGATGATGAGGAGAGAGAGATGATGGGGAGATAGAGATGATGGGGAGAGAGAGATGATGGGGAGAGATGATGGGGCGAGAGATGATGGGGAGAGAGTGATGATGGGGAGAGACATGATGGGGAGAGAGTGATGATGGGGAGAGATGATGGGGAGATTTGATAGGGGAGAGAGATGATAGGGGAGAGAGATGATAGGGGAGAGAGATGATGGGGAGAGAGATGATAGGGGAGAGAGATGATGGGGAGAGAGGAACGATGGGGAGAGATGATGGGGAGAGACATGATGGGGGAGAAAGATGTTAGGGAGAGTGATGATGGGGAGAGAGTGATCATGGGGAGAGAGTGATGCGGTGAAATGATGGGGTATAGATGATAGGGAGAGATGATGGGGGAGAGGAGATGATACGGAGAGAGATGATGGGGAGAGATGATGGGAAGAGATGATGGGGAGAGAGATGATGGGGAGAGATATGATAGGGGAGACAGCTGATAGGGGAGAGAGATGATGGGGAGAGAGCAATGATGGGGAGCGATGATGGGGAGAGAGATGATGGGGGAGAGAGATGATGGGGAGAGTGATGATGGGGAGAGAGTGATGCGGTGAAATGATGGGGTAGAGATGATAGGGAGAGATGATGGGGAGAGGAGATGATACGGAGAGAGATGATGGTGAGAGATGATGGGAAGAGATGATGGGGAGAGAGATGATGGGGAGAGATATGATAGGGGAGAGAGATGATAGGGGAGAGAGATGATAGGGGAGAGAGAAGATGGGGAGAGAGATGATGGGGAGAGAGCAATGATGGGGAGAGATGATGGGGAGAGAGATGATGGGGGAGAGATATGATGGGAGAGAGTGATGGTGGGGAAGAGATGATGGGGAGAGATGGTGGGGAGAGATGATAGGGGGAGAGATGATGGGGAGAGATGATGGGGAGAGATGATGGGGATAGATGATGGGGAGAGAGATGATGGGGGAGAGTGATGATGGGGAAGAGATGATGGGGAGAGATGGTGGGGAGAGATGATAGGGGAGAGATGATGGGGTAGAGATGATGGGGAGAGATGATGGGGAGAGAGATGATGGGGGAGAGATGATGGGGAAGAGAGATGATTTGGTAGAGAGCTGATGGTGGAGAGATGAAGGGGAGAGATGATGGGGGAGAGAGATGATAGGGGAGAGAAATGATGGGGGAGAGAGATGATAGGTGGAGAGAGATGATGGGGGAGAGTGATGATCGGGGAGAGATGATGGGGGAGAGAGATGATGGGGAGAGAGTGATGATGGGGAGACATGATGGGGAGAGAGTGATGATCGGGAGAGATGATGGGGAGAGAGGTGATGGGCAGGAGATGATGTTGAGTTGATGGGGGAGAGATGATGGGGGAGAGAGATGATGGGGAGAGAGATGATTGGGAGAGAGAGATGATGGGGGAGATATGATTGGGGAGAGAGATGATGGGGAAATGATGTTGGGGATGATGGGGTGAGATAAAGGGCAGAGTTGATGATAGGGGAGAGAGATGATCGGGGAGATAGATGATGGGCAGAGAGATATGATGGGGGGAGAGTGATGATCGGGGAGAGAGATGATGGGGGAGAGATGATGGGAAGAGATGATTTGGTAGAGAGCAGTAATGCGGGAGAGAGCAATGATGTGGGAGAGATGATGGAGGAGAGAGATGATGGGGAGAGAGACGATGGGGGAGAGAGACGAAGGGGAGAGAGAGAGACGATGGGGAGAGTGATGATGGGGAGAGAGTGATGATGGGGAGAGAGTGATGGGGTGAAATGATGGGGTAGAGATGATAGGGAGAGATGATGGGGAGAGGAGATGATACGGAGAGAGTTGATGGGGAGCGATGATGGGAAGAGATGATGGGGAGAGAGATGATGGGGAGAGATATGATAGGGGAGAGAGATGATAGGGGAGAGAGATGATGGGGAGAGAGCAATGATGGGGAGAGATGATGGGGAGAGAGATGATGGGGGAGAGAGATGATGGGGAGAGAGATGATGGGGAGAGTGATGATGGGGAGAGAGTGATGATGGGGAGAGAGTGATGCGGTGAAATGATGGGGTAGACATGATACGGAGAGATGATGGGGGAGAGGAGATGATACGGAGAGAGATGATGGGGAGAGATGATGGGAAGAGATGATGGGGAGAGAGCAATGATGGGGAGAGATGATGGGGAGAGAGATGATGGGGGAGAGAGATGATGGGAGAGAGTGATGATGGGGAAGAGATGATGGGGAGAGATGGTGGGGAGAGATGATAGGGGGAGAGATGATGGGGGAGAGATGATGGTGAGAGATGATGGGGAGAGAGATGATGGGGGAGAGATGATGGGGAAGAGAGATGATTTGGTAGAGAGATGATGGTGGAGAGATGAAGGGGAGAGATGAAGGGGAGAGAGAGTTGATGGGGAGAGAGATATGATGGGGAGAGAGAGATGATGGGGAGAGAGAGATGATGGGGGGAGAGTGATGATCGGGGAGAGAGATGATGGGGGAGAGAGATGATGGGGAGAGAGTGATGATGGGGAGAGATGATAGGGGAGATTTGATAGGGGGAGAGATGATAGGGGAGAGAGATGATAGGGCAGAGTGATGATCGGGGAGAGAGATGATGGGGGAGAGAGATGATGGGGAGAGAGTGATGATGGGGAGAGATGATAGGGGAGATTTGATAGGGGGAGAGATGATAGGGGAGAGAGATGATAGGGCAGAGAGATGATAGGGGAGAGAGATGATGGGGAGAGAGCCATAATGGGGGAGAGATGATGGGGAGAGAGATGATGGGGGAGAGAGAGTTGATGGGAAGAGAGAGATGATGGGGAGAGAGAGATGATGGGGAGAGAGATATGATGGGGAGAGAGAGATGATGGGGAGAGAGAGATGATGGGGAGAGAGAGATGATGGGTTGAGATGATAGGAGGGGAGATGATGGAGAGATGTTGGGGAGGAGATGAGGGAGAGATGATGGGGGAGAGAGATGATGGGGAGAGTGATGATGGGGAGAGAGTGATGATGGGGAGAGAGTGATGGGGTGAAATGATGGGGTAGAGATGATAGGGAGAGATGATGGGGAGAGGAGATGATACGGAGAGAGATGATGGGGAGAGAGATGATGGGTAGAGATATGATAGGGGAGACAGATGATAGGGGAGAGAGATGATGGGGAGAGAGCAATGATGGGGAGAGATGATGGGGAGAGAGATGATGGGGGAGAGAGATGATAGGGGAGAGAAATGATGGGGGAGAGAGATGATGGGTGGAGAGAGATGATGGGGGAGAGTGATGATCGGGGAGAGATGATGGGGGAGAGAGATAATGGGGAGAGAGTGATGATGGGGAGAGACATGATGGGGAGAGAGTGATGATGGGGAGAGATGATGGGGAGATTTGATAGGGGGAGAGATGATAGGTGAGAGAGATGATAGGGCAGAGAGATGATGGAGAGAGATGATGGGAAGAGTTGATGGGGAGAGAGATGATGGGGAGAGAGCAATGATGGGAAGAGATGATGGGGAGAGAGATGATGGGGAGAGAGATGATGGGAGTGAGTGATGATGGGGAAGAGATGATGGGGAGAGATGGTGGGGAGAGATGATGGGGGAGAGATGATGGGGAGAGAGATGATGCGGGGAGAGATGATGGGGAAGAGAGATGATTTGGTAGAGAGATGATGGTGGAGAGATGAAGGGGGGAGATGATGGGGGAGAGAGATGATAGGGGAGAGAAATGATGGGGGAGAGAGATGATGGGTGGAGAGAGATGATGGGGGGAGAGTGATGATCGGGGAGAGATGATGGGGGAGAGAGATGATGGGGAGAGAGTAATGATGGGGAGAGAGTGATGATGGGGAGAGATGATGGGGAGATTTGATAGGGGGAGAGATGATAGGGGAGAGAGATGATAGGGCAGATAGATGATAGGGGAGAGAGATGATAGGGCAGAGAGATGATAGGGGAGAGAGATGATGGGGAGAGAGCCATAATGGGGGTGAGATGATGGGGAGAGAGATGATGGGGGAGAGACAGTTGATGGGAAGAGAGAGATGATGGGGAGAGAGAGATGTTGGGGAGAGAGATATGATGGGGAGAGAGATGATGGGGAGAGACATGATGGGGAGACAGTGATGATGGGGAGAGAGCCATAATGTGGGAGAGATATGATGGGGAGAGAGAGATGATGGGGAGAGAGAGATGATGGGGAGAGAGAGATGATGGAGAGAGAGAGAGATGATGGAGAGAGTGATGATGGGGAGAGATGATGGGGAGTGATGATGGGGGAGAGAGATGATGGCGGAGAGAGATGATGGGGAGGTGATGGGGGAGATGATGGGGAGACATGATGGGGGAGAGATGATAGGGGGAGAGATGATGGGGAGAGATGGAGATGATGGGGGGGACATGTTGGGGAGAGACATGATGGGGAGAGACATGATGGGAGAGAGATGATAGGGGAGAGAAATGAAGGGGGAGAGAGATGATGGGTGGAGAGAGATGATGGGGGGAGAGTGATGATCGAGGAGAGAGATGATGGGGGAGAGAGATGATGGGGAGAGAGTGATGATGGGGAGAGATGATAGGGGAGATTTGATAGGGGGAGAGATGATAGGGCAGAGAGATGATAGGGCAGAGAGATGATAGGGGAGAGAGATGATGGGGAGAGAGCCATAATGGGGGAGAGATGATGGGGAGAGAGATGACGGGGGAGAGAGAGTTGATGGGAAGAGAGAGATGATGGGGAGAGAGAGATGATGGGGAGAGAGATATGATGGGGAGAGAGAGATGATGGGGAGAGAGAGATGATGGGGAGAGAGAGATGATGGGTTGAGATGATAGGAGGGGAGATGATGGAGAGATGTTGGGGAGGAGATGATGGAGAGATGATGAGGGAGAGATGATGGGGGAGAGAGATGATGGGGAGAGTGATGATGGGGAGAGAGTGATGATGGGGAGAGAGTGATGGGGTGAAATGATGGGGTAGAGATGATAGGGAGAGATGATGGGGAGAGGAGATGATACGGAGAGAGATGATGGGGAGAGATGATGGGAAGAGATGATGGGGAGAGAGATGATAGGGCAGATAGATGATAGGGGAGAGAGATGATAGGGGAGAGAGATGATAGGGGAGAGAGATGATGGGGAGAGAGCCATAATGGGGGAGAGATGATGGGGAGAGAGATGATGGGGGAGAGACAGTTGATGGGAAGAGAGAGATGATGGTGAGAGTGAGATGTTGGGGAGAGAGATATGATGGGGAGACAGAGATGATGGGGAGAGACATGATGGGGAGACAGTGATGATGGGGAGAGAGCCATAATGTGGGAGAGATATGATGGGGAGAGAGAGATGATGGGGAGAGAGAGATGATGGGGAGAGAGAGATGATGGAGAGAGAGAGAGAGATGATGGAGAGAGTGATGATGGGGAGAGATGATGGGGAGTGATGATGGGGGAGAGAGATGATGGCGGAGAGAGATGATGGGGAGGTGATGGGGGAGATGATGGGGAGACATGATGGGGGAGAGATGATAGGGGGAGAGATGATGCGGAGAGATGGAGATGATGGGGGGGACATGTTGGGGAGAGACATGATGGGGAGAGACATGATGGGAGAGAGATGATAGGGGAGAGAAATGAAGGGGGGAGAGAGATGATGGGGAGAGAGTGATGATGGGGAGAGATGATAGGGGAGATTTGATAGGGGGAGAGATGATAGGGCAGAGAGATGATAGGGCAGAGAGATGATAGGGGAGAGAGATGATGGGGAGAGAGCCATAATGGGGGAGAGATGATGGGGAGAGAGATGATGGGGGAGAGAGAGTTGATGGGAAGAGAGAGATGATGGGGAGAGAGAGATGATGGGGAGAGAGATATGATGGGAGAGAGAGATGATGGGGAGAGAGAGATGATGGGGAGAGAGAGATGATGGGTTGAGATGATAAGAGGGGAGATGATGGAGAGATGTTGGGGAGGAGATGATGGAGAGATGATGAGGGAGAGATGATGGGGGAGAGAGATGATGGGGAGAGTGATGATGGGGAGAGAGTGATGATGGGGAGAGAGTGATGGGGTGAAATGATGGGGTAGAGATGATAGGGAGAGATGATGGGGAGAGGAGATGATACGGAGAGAGATGATGGGGAGAGATGATGGGAAAAGATGATGGGGAGAGAGATGATAGGGCAGAGAGATGATAGGGGAGAGAGATGATGGGGAGAGAGCCATAATGGGGGAGAGATGATGGGGAGAGAGATGATGGGGGAGAGACAGTTGATGGGAAGAGAGAGATGATGGGGAGAGAGAGATGTTGGGGAGAGAGATATGATGGGGAGACAGAGATGATGGGGAGAGACATGTTGGGGAGACAGTGATGATGGGGAGAGAGCCATAATGTGGGAGAGATATGATGGGGAGAGAGAGATGATGGGGAGAGAGAGATGATGGGGAGAGAGAGATGATGGAGAGAGAGAGAGAGATGATGGAGAGAGTGATGATGGGGAGGTGATGGGGGAGATGATGGGGAGACATGATGGGGGAGAGATGATAGGGGGAGAGATGATGGGGAGAGATGGAGATGATGGGGGGGACATGTTGGGGAGAGACATGATGGGGAGAGACATGATGGGAGAGAGATGATAGGGGAGAGAAATGAAGGGGGAGAGAGATGATGGGTGGAGAGAGATTATGGGGGGAGAGTGATGATCGGGGAGAGAGATGATGGGGGAGAGAGATGATGGGGAGAGAGTGATGATGGGGAGAGATGATAGGGGAGATTTGATAGGGGGAGAGATGATAGGGCAGAGAGATGATAGGGCAGAGAGATGATAGGGGAGAGAGATGATGGGGAGAGAGCCATAATGGGGGAGAGATGATGGGGAGAGAGATGATGGGGGAGAGAGAGTTGATGGGAAGAGAGAGATGATGGGGAGAGAGAGATGATGGGGAGAGAGATATGATGGGAGAGAGAGATGATGGGGAGAGAGAGATGATGGGGAGAGAGAGATGATGGGTTGAGATGATAAGAGGGGAGATGATGGAGAGATGTTGGGGAGGAGATGATGGAGAGATGATGAGGGAGAGATGATGGGGGAGAGAGATGATGGGGAGAGTGATGATGGGGAGAGAGTGATGATGGGGAGAGAGTGATGGGGTGAAATGATGGGGTAGAGATGATAGGGAGAGATGATGGGGAGAGGAGATGATACGGAGAGAGATGATGGGGAGAGATGATGGGAAAAGATGATGGGGAGAGAGATGATGGGGAGAGATATGATAGCGGAGACAGATGATAGGGGAGAGAGATGATGGGGAGAGAGCAATGATGGGGAGAGATGATGGGGAGAGAGATGATGGGGGAGAGAGATGATAGGGGAGAGAAATGATGGGGGAGAGAGATGATGGGTGGAGAGAGATGATGGGGGAGAGTGATGATCAGGGAGAGATGATGGGGGAGAGAGATAATGGGGAGAGAGTGATGATGGGGAGAGACATGATGGGGAGAGAGTGATGATGGGGAGAGATGATGGGGAGATTTGATAGGGGAGAGATGATAGGGGATAGAGATGATAGGGCAGAGAGATGATAGGGGAGAGAGATGATGGGGAGAGAGCCATAATGGGGGAGACATGATGGGGGAGAGATGATGGGGGAGAGAGAGTTGATGGGAAGAGAGAGATGATGGGGAGAGAGAGTTGATGGGGAGAGAGATATGATGGGGAGAGAGAGATGATGGGGAGAGAGAGATGATGGGGGGAGAGTGATGATCGGGGAGCTAGATGATGGGGAGAGAGATGATGGGGAGAGAGTGATGATGGGGAGAGATGATAGGGGAGATTTGATAGGGGGAGAGATGATAGGGGAGAGAGATGATAGGGCAGAGTGATGATCGGGGAGAGAGATGATGGGGGAGAGAGATGATGGGGAGAGAGTGATGATGGGGAGAGATGATAGGGGAGATTTGATAGGGGGAGAGATGATAGGGGAGAGAGATGATAGGGCAGAGAGATGATAGGGGAGAGAGATGATGGGGAGAGAGCCATAATGGGGGAGAGATGATGGGGAGAGAGATGATGGGGGAGAGAGAGTTGATGGGAAGAGAGAGATGATGGGGAGAGAGAGATGATGGGGAGAGAGATATGATGGGGAGAGAGAGATGTTGGGGAGAGAGAGATGATGGGGAGAGAGAGATGATGGGTTGAGATGATAGGAGGGGAGATGATGGAGAGATGTTGGGGAGGAGATGATGGAGAGATGATGAGGGAGAGATGATGGGGGAGAGAGATGATGGGGAGAGTGATGATGGGGAGAGAGTGATGATGGGGAGAGAGTGATGGGGTGAAATGATGGTGTAGAGATGATAGGGAGAGATGATGGGGAGAGGAGATGATACGGAGAGAGATGATGGGGAGAGAGATGATGGGTAGAGATATGATAGGGGAGACAGATGATAGGGGAGAGAGATGATGGGGAGAGAGCAATGATGGGGAGAGATGATGGGGAGAGAGATGATGGGGGAGAGAGATGATAGGGGAGAGAAATGATGGGGGAGAGAGATGATGGGTGGAGAGAGATGATGGGGGAGAGTGATGATCGGGGAGAGATGATGGGGGAGAGAGATAATGGGGAGAGAGTGATGATGGGGAGAGACATGATGGGGAGAGAGTGATGATGGGGAGAGATGATGGGGAGATTTGATAGGGGGAGAGATGATAGGTGAGAGAGATGATAGGGCAGAGAGATGATGGAGAGAGATGATGGGAAGAGTTGATGGGGAGAGAGATGATGGGGAGAGAGCAATGATGGGAAGAGATAATGGGGAGAGAGATGATGGGGAGAGAGATGATGGGAGAGAGTGATGATGGGGAAGAGATGATGGGGAGAGATGGTGGGGAGAGATGATGGGGGAGAGATGATGGGGAGAGAGATGATGGGGGGAGAGATGATGGGGAAGAGAGATGATTTGGTAGAGAGATGATGGTGGAGAGATGAAGGGGGGAGATGATGGGGGAGAGAGATGATAGGGGAGAGAAATGATGGGGGAGAGAGATGATGGGTGGAGAGAGATGATGGGGGGAGAGTGATGATCGGGGAGAGATGATGGGGGAGAGAGATGATGGGGAGAGAGTAATGATGGGGAGAGAGTGATGATGGGGAGAGATGATGGGGAGATTTGATAGGGGGAGAGATGATAGGGGAGAGAGATGATAGGGCAGATAGATGATAGGGGAGAGATATGATAGGGCAGAGAGATGATAGGGGAGAGAGATGATGGGGAGAGAGCCATAATGGGGGAGAGATGATGGGGAGAGAGATGATGGGGGAGAGACAGTTGATGGGAAGAGAGAGATGATGGGGAGAGAGAGATGTTGGGGAGAGAGATATGATGGGGAGACAGAGATGATGGGGAGAGACATGATGGGGAGACAGTGATGATGGGGAGAGAGCCATAATGTGGGAGAGATATGATGGGGAGAGAGAGATAATGGGGAGAGAGAGATGATGGGGAGAGAGAGATGATGGAGAGAGAGAGAGATGATGGAGAGAGTGATGATGGGGAGAGATGATGGGGAGTGATGATGGGGGAGAGAGATGATGGCGGAGAGAGATGATGGGGAGGTGATGGGGGAGATGATGGGGAGACATGATGGGGGAGAGATGATAGGGGGAGAGATGATGGGGAGAGATGGAGATGATGGGGGGGACATGTTGGGGAGAGACATGATGGGGAGAGACATGATGGGAGAGAGATGATAGGGGAGAGAAATGAAGGGGGAGAGAGATGATGGGTGGAGAGAGATGATGGGGGGAGAGTGATGATCGGGGAGAGAGATGATGGGGGAGAGAGATGATGGGGAGAGAGTGATGATGGGGAGAGATGATAGGGGAGATTTGATAGGGGGAGAGATGATAGGGCAGAGAGATGATAGGGCAGAGAGATGATAGGGGAGAGAGATGATGGGGAGAGAGCCATAATGGGGGAGAGATGATGGGGAGAGAGATGATGGGGGAGAGAGAGTTGATGGGAAGAGAGAGATGATGGGGAGAGAGAGATGATGGGGAGAGAGATATGATGGGGAGAGAGAGATGATGGGGAGAGAGAGATGATGGGGAGAGAGAGATGATGGGTTGAGATGATAGGAGGGGAGATGATGGAGAGATGTTGGGGAGGAGATGATGGAGAGATGATGAGGGAGAGATGATGGGGGAGAGAGATGATGGGGAGAGTGATGATGGGGAGAGAGTGATGATGGGGAGAGAGTGATGGGGTGAAATGATGGGGTAGAGATGATAGGGAGAGATGATGGGGAGAGGAGATGATACGGAGAGAGATGATGGGGAGAGATGATGGGAAGAGATGATGGGGAGAGAGATGATGGGGAGAGATATGATAGGGGAGACAGATGATAGGGGAGAGAGATGATGGGGAGAGAGCAATGATGGGGAGAGATGATGGGGAGAGAGATGATGGGGGAGAGAGATGATAGGGGAGAGAAATGATGGGGGAGAGAGATGATGGTTGGAGAGAGATGATGGGGGAGAGTGATGATCGGGGAGAGATGATGGGGGAGAGAGATAATGGGGAGAGAGTGATGATGGGGAGAGACATGATGGGGAGAGAGTGATGATGGGGAGAGATGGGGAGATTTGATAGGGGAGAGATGATAGGGGATAGAGATGATAGGGCAGAGAGATGATAGGGGAGAGAGATGATGGGGAGGGAGCCATAATCGGGGAGAGATGATGGGGAGAGAGATGATGGGGGAGAGAGAGTTGATGGGAAGAGAGAGATGATGGGGAGAGAGAGTTGATGGGGAGAGAGATTTGATGGGGAGAGAGATGATGGGGGGAGAGAGATGATGGGGGGAGAGTGATGATCGGGGAGAGAGATGATGGGGGAGAGAGATGATGGGGAGAGAGTGATGATGGGGAGAGATGATAGGGGAGATTTGATAGGGGGAGAGATGATAGGGGAGAGAGATGATAGGGCAGAGTGATGATCGGGGAGAGAGATGATGGGGGAGAGAGATGATGGGGAGAGAGAGATGATGGGGAGAGATGATAGGGGAGATTTGATAGGGGGAGAGATGATAGGGGAGAGAGATGATAGGGCAGAGAGATGATAGGGCAGAGAGATGATGGGGAGAGAGCCATAATGGGGGAGAGATGATGGGGAGAGAGATGATGGGGGAGAGAGAGTTGATGGGAAGAGAGAGATGATGGGGAGAGAGAGATGATGGGGAGAGAGATATGATGGGGAGAGAGAGATGATGGGGAGAGAGAGATGATGGGGAGAGAGAGATGATGGGTTGAGATGATGGGTTGAGATGATAGGAGGGGAGATGATGGAGAGATGTTGGGGAGGAGATGATGGAGAGATGATGAGGGAGAGATGATGGGGGAGAGAGTGATGGGGTGAAATGATGGGGTAGAGATGATAGGGAGAGATGATGGGGAGAGGAGATGATACGGAGAGAGATGATGGGGAGAGATGATGGGAAGAGATGATGGGGAGAGAGATGATGGGGATAGATATGATAGGGGAGACAGATGATAGGGGAGAGAGATGATGGGGAGAGAGCAATGATGGGGAGAGATGATGGGGACAGAGATGATGGGGGAGAGAGATGATAGGGGAGAGAAATGATGGGGGAGAGAGATGATGGGTGGAGAGAGATGATGGGGTAGAGTGATGATCAGGGAGAGAGATGATGGGGGAGAGAGATGATGGGGAGAGAGTGATGATGGGGAGAGATGATAGGGGAGATTTGATAGGGGGAGAGATGATAGGGCAGAGAGATGATAGGGCAGAGAGATGATAGGGGAGAGAGATGATGGGGAGAGAGCCATAATGGGGGAGAGATGATGGGGAGAGAGATGATGGGGGAGAGAGAGTTGATGGGAAGAGAGAGATGATGGGGAGAGAGAGATGATGGGGAGAGAGATATGATGGGGAGAGAGAGATGATGGGGAGAGAGAGATGATGGGGAGAGAGAGATGATGGGTTGAGATGATAGGAGGGGAGATGATGGAGAGATGTTGGGGAGGAGATGATGGAGAGATGATGAGGGAGAGATGATGGGGGAGAAAGATGATGGGGAGAGTGATGATGGGGAGAGAGTGATGATGGGGAGAGAGTGATGGGGTGAAATGGTGGGGTAGAGATGATAGGGAGAGATGATGGGGAGAGGAGATGATACGGAGAGAGATGATGGGGAGAGATGAAGGGAAGAGATGATGGGGAGAGAGATGATGGGGAGAGATATGATAGGGGAGACAGATGAGAGGGGAGAGAGATGATGGGGAGAGAGCAATGATGGGGAGAGATGATGGGGAGAGAGATGATGGGGGAGAGAGATGATAGGGGAGAGAAATGATGGGGGAGAGAGATGATGGGTGGAGAGAGATGATGGGGGAGAGTGATGATCGGGGAGAGATGATGGGGGAGAGAGATAATGGGGAGAGAGTGATGATGGGGAGAGACATGATGGGGAGAGAGTGATGATGGGGAGAGATGATGGGGAGATTTGATAGGGGAGAGATGATAGGGGAGAGAGATGATAGGGCAGAGAGATGATAGGGGAGAGAGATGATGGGGAGAGAGCCATAATGGGGGAGAGATGATGGGGAGAGAGATGATGGGGGAGAGAGAGTTGATGGGAAGAGAGAGATGATGGGGAGAGAGAGTTGATGGGGAGAGAGATATGATGGGGAGAGAGAGATGATGGGGAGAGAGAGATGATGGGGGGAGAGTTATGATCGGGGAGAGAGATGATGGGGGAGAGAGATGATGGGGAGAGAGTGATGATGGGGAGAGAGAGATGATGGGGAGAGAGAGATGATGGGTTGAGATGATAGGAGGGGAGATGATGGAGAGATGTTGGGGAGGAGATGATGAGGGAGAGATGATGGGGAGAATGTGATGATGGGGAGAGAGTGATGGGGTGAAATGATGGGGTAGAGATGATAGGGAGAGATGATGGGGAGAGGAGATGATACGGAGAGAGATGATGGGGAGAGATGATGGGAAGAGATGATGGGGAGAGAGATGATGGGGAGAGATGATAGGGGAGACAGATGATAGGGGAGAGAGATGATGGGGAGAGTGATGATGGGGAGAGAGTGATGATGGGGAGAGAGGGATGTTGGGGGAGAGATGATAGGGGAGATTTGATAGGGGAGAGATGATAGGGAGAGAGATGATAGGGCAGAGAGATGATAGGGGAGAGAGATGATAGGGCAGAGTGATGATCGGGGAGAGAGATGATGGGGGAGAGAGATGATGAGGAGAGAGTGATGTTGGGGAGAGATGATAGGGGAGATTTGATAGGGGGAGAGATGATAGGGGAGAGAGATAGGGCAGAGTGATGATGGGGAGAGAGATGATAGGCAGAGTGATGATTGGGAGAGAGATGATGAGGGAGAGTGATGTTGAGGAGAGAGTGAGTTGGGGGGGAGAGATGATGGGGGAGAGATGATAGGGGGAGAGATGATAGGGGAGAGAGATGTAGGGGAGAGAGATGATGGGGAGAGAGCATAATAGGGGAGAGATGATGGGGGAGAGAGATGTGGGGAGAGAGATTGATGGGAGAGAGAGATGATGGGGAGAGAGATGATGGGGAGAGAGATGATGGGTGAGAGAGATGATGGGGAGTGAGATGATAGGGGAGAGAGATGATAGGGGAGAGAGATGATGGGGAGAGAGAGTGATTGGGGAGAGAGTGATGAGGTGAGAGTAGTGGTGGTGGAGTGTGGGTGGGAGATTTGATAGGGGGAGAGATGATAGGGGAGAGAGATGATAGGGCAGAGAGATGATAGGGGAGAGAGATGATAGGGCAGAGTGATGATCGGGGAGAGAGATGATGGGGGAGAGAGATGATGAGGAGAGGAGTGATGTTGGGGAGAGATGATAGGGGAGATTTGATAGGGGGAGAGATGATAGGGGAGAGAGATGATAGGGCAGAGAGATGATAGGGGAGAGAGATGATGGGGAGAGAGCCATAATGGGGGAGAGATGATGGGGAGAGAGATGATGGGGGAGAGAGAGTTGATGGGAAGAGAGAGATGATGGGGAGAGAGAGATGATGGGGAGAGAGATGATAGGGGAGAGAGATGATAGGGGGAGAGATGATGGGGAGAGATGGAGATGATGGGGGGGGACATGTTGGGGAGAGACATGATGGGGAGAGACATGATGGGAGAGAGATGATAGGGGAGAGAAATGAAGGGGGAGAGAGATGATGGGTGGAGAGAGATGATGGGGGGGAGAGTGATGATCGGGGAGAGAGATGATGGGGGAGAGAGATGATGGGGAGAGAGTGATGATGGGGAGAGATGATAGGGGAGATTTGATAGGGGGAGAGATGATAGGGCAGAGAGATGATAGGGCAGAGAGATGATAGGGGAGAGAGATGATGGGGAGAGAGCCATAATGGGGGAGAGATGATGGGGGAGAGAGATGATGGGGGAGAGAGAGTCGATGGGAAGAGAGAGATGATGGGGAGAGAGAGATGATGGGGAGAGAGATATGATGGGGAGAGAGAGATGATGGGGAGAGAGAGATGATGGGGAGAGAGAGATGATGGGTTGAGATGATAGGAGGGGAGATGATGGAGAGATGTTGGGGAGGAGATGATGGAGAGATGATGAGGGAGAGATGATGGGGGAGAGAGATGATGAGGAGAGTGATGATGGGGAGAGAGTGATGATGGGGAGAGAGTGATGGGGTGAAATGATGGGGTAGAGATGATAGGGAGAGATGATGGGGAGAGGAGATGATACGGAGAGAGATGATGGGGAGAGATGATGGGAAGAGATGATGGGGAGAGAGATGATGGGGAGAGATATGATAGGGGAGACAGATGATAGGGGAGAGAGATGATGGGGAGAGAGCAATGATGGGGAGAGATGATGGGGGAGAGAGATGATGGGGGAGAGAGATGATAGGGGAGAGAAATGATGGGGGAGAGAGATGATGGTTGGGAGAGAGATGATGGGGGAGAGTGATGATCGGGGAGAGATGATGGGGGAGAGAGATAATGGGGAGAGAGTGATGATGGGGAGAGACATGATGGGGAGAGAGTGATGATGGGGAGAGATGGGGAGATTTGATAGGGGAGAGATGATAGGGGATAGAGATGATAGGGGCAGAGAGATGATAGGGGAGAGAGATGATGGGGAGGGAGCCATAATCGGGGAGAGATGATGGGGAGAGAGATGATGGGGGAGAGAGAGTTGATGGGAAGAGAGAGATGATGGGGAGAGAGAGTTGATGGGGGAGAGAGATTTGATGGGGAGAGAGATGATGGGGGGAGAGAGATGATGGGGGGGAGAGTGATGATCGGGGAGAGAGATGATGGGGGGAGAGAGATGATGGGGGAGAGAGTGATGATGGGGAGAGATGATAGGGGAGATTTGATAGGGGGAGAGATGATAGGGGAGAGAGATGATAGGGCAGAGTGATGATCGGGGAGAGAGATGATGGGGGAGAGAGATGATGGGGAGAGAGAGATGATGGGGAGAGATGATAGGGGAGATTTGATAGGGGGAGAGATGATAGGGGAGAGAGATGATAGGGCAGAGAGATGATAGGGCAGAGAGATGATGGGGAGAGAGCCATAATGGGGGAGAGATGATGGGGAGAGAGATGATGGGGGAGAGAGAGTTGATGGGAAGAGAGAGATGATGGGGAGAGAGAGATGATGGGGAGAGAGATATGATGGGGAGAGAGAGATGATGGGGAGAGAGAGATGATGGGGAGAGAGAGATGATGGGTTGAGATGATGGGTTGAGATGATAGGAGGGGAGATGATGGAGAGATGTTGGGGAGGAGATGATGGAGAGATGATGAGGGAGAGATGATGGGGGAGAGAGTGATGGGGTGAAATGATGGGGTAGAGATGATAGGGAGAGATGATGGGGAGAGGAGATGATACGGAGAGAGATGATGGGGAGAGATGATGGGAAGAGATGATGGGGAGAGAGATGATGGGGGATAGATATGATAGGGGAGACAGATGATAGGGGAGAGAGATGATGGGGAGAGAGCAATGATGGGGAGAGATGATGGGGACAGAGATGATGGGGGAGAGAGATGATAGGGGAGAGAAATGATGGGGGAGAGAGATGATGGGTGGAGAGAGATGATGGGGTAGAGTGATGATCAGGGAGAGAGATGATGGGGGAGAGAGATGATGGGGAGAGAGTGATGATGGGGAGAGATGATAGGGGAGATTTGATAGGGGGAGAGATGATAGGGCAGAGAGATGATAGGGCAGAGAGATGATAGGGGGAGAGAGATGATGGGGAGAGAGCCATAATGGGGGAGAGATGATGGGGAGAGAGATGATGGGGGGAGAGAGAGTTGATGGGAAGAGAGAGATGATGGGGAGAGAGAGATGATGGGGAGAGAGATATGATGGGGAGAGAGAGATGATGGGGAGAGAGAGATGATGGGAGAGAGAGATGATGGGTTGAGATGATAGGAGGGGAGATGATGGAGAGATGTTGGGGAGGAGATGATGGAGAGATGATGAGGGAGAGATGATGGGGGAGAAAGATGATGGGGAGAGTGATGATGGGGAGAGAGTGATGATGGGGAGAGAGTGATGGGGTGAAATGGTGGGGTAGAGATGATAGGGAGAGATGATGGGGAGAGGAGATGATACGGAGAGAGATGATGGGGAGAGATGAAGGGAAGAGATGATGGGGAGAGAGATGATGGGGAGAGATATGATAGGGGAGACAGATGAGAGGGGAGAGAGATGATGGGGAGAGAGCAATGATGGGGAGAGATGATGGGGAGAGAGATAATGGGGGAGAGAGATGATAGGGGAGAGAAATGATGGGGGAGAGAGATGATGGGTGGAGAGAGATGATGGGGGAGAGTGATGATCGGGGAGAGATGATGGGGGAGAGAGATAATGGGGAGAGAGTGATGATGGGGAGAGATGAAGGGAAGAGATGATGGGGAGAGAGATGATGGGGAGAGATATGATAGGGGAGACAGATGAGAGGGGAGAGAGATGATGGGGAGAGAGCAATGATGGGGAGAGATGATGGGGAGAGAGATGATGGGGGAGAGAGATGATAGGGGAGAGAAATGATGGGGGAGAGAGATGATGGGTGGAGAGAGATGATGGGGGAGAGTGATGATCGGGGAGAGATGATGGGGGAGAGAGATGATGGGGAGAGAGCCATAATGGGGGAGAGATGATGGGGGAGAGAGATGATGGGGGAGAGAGAGTTGATGGGAAGAGAGAGATGATGGGGAGAGAGAGTTGATGGGAGAGAGATATGATGGGGAGAGAGAGATGATGGGGAGAGAGAGATGATGGGGGGGAGAGTTATGATCGGGGAGAGAGATGATGGGGGAGAGAGATGATGGGGAGAGAGTGATGATGGGGAGAGAGAGATGATGGGGAGAGAGAGATGATGGGTTGAGATGATAGGAGGGGAGATGATGGAGAGATGTTGGGGAGGAGATGATGGAGAGATGATGAGGGAGAGATGATGGGGAGAATGTGATGATGGGGAGAGAGTGATGGGGTGAAATGATGGGGTATAGATGATAGGGAGAGATGATGGGGAGAGGAGATGATACAGAGAGAGATGATGGGGAGAGATGATGGGAAGAGATGATGGGGAGAGAGATGATGGGGAGAGATATGATAGGGGAGACAGATGATAGGGGAGAGAGATGATGGGGAGAGTGATGATGGGGGAGAGAGTGATGATGGGGAGAGAGGGATGTTGGGGAGAGATGATAGGGGAGATTTGATAGGGGGAGAGATGATAGGGGAGAGAGATGATAGGGCAGAGAGATGATAGGGGGAGAGAGATGATAGGGCAGAGTGATGATCGGGGAGAGAGATGATGGGGGAGAGAGATGATGAGGAGAGAGTGATGTTGGGGAGAGATGATAGGGGAGATTTGATAGGGGGAGAGATGATAGGGGAGAGAGATGATAGGGCAGAGAGATGATAGGGGAGAGAGATGATAGGGCAGAGTGATGATCGGGGAGAGAGATGATGGGGGAGAGAGATGATGAGGAGAGAGTGATGTTGGGGAGAGATGATAGGGGAGATTTGATAGGGGGAGAGATGATAGGGGGAGAGAGATGATAGGGCAGAGAGATGATAGGGGAGAGAGATGATGGGGAGAGAGCCATAATGGGGGAGAGATGATGGGAGAGAGAGATGATGGGGGAGAGAGAGTTGATGGGAAGAGAGAGATGATGGGGAGAGAGAGATGATGGGGAGAGAGATGATAGGGGAGAGAGATGATAGGGGAGAGAGATGATGGGGAGAGAGATTATAGGGGAGAGAGATGATGGGGAGAGAGGAATGATGGGGAGAGATGATGGGGAGAGACATGATGGGGGAGAAAGATGTTATGGAGAGTGATGATGGGGAGAGAGTGATGATGCGGAGAGAGTGATGCGGTGAAATGATGGGGTAGAGATGATAGAGAGAGAGATGATGGGGAGAGATGATGGGAAGAGATGATGGGGAGAGAGATGATGGGGAGAGATATGATAGGGGAGACAGCTGATAGGGGAGAAAGATGATGGGGGAGAGAGCAATGATGGGGAGAGATGATGGGGAGAGAGATGATGGGGGAGAGAGATGATGGGGAGAGTGATGATGGGGAGAGAGTGATGATGGGGAGAGAGTGATGCGGTGAAATGATGGGGTAGAGATGATAGGGAGAGATGATGGGGGAGAGGAGATGATACGGAGAGAGATGATAGGGAGAGATGATGGGAAGGAGATGATGGGGAGAGAGATGATGGGGAGAGATATGATAGGGGAGAGAGATGATAGGGCAGAGAGAAGATGGGGAGAGAGATGATGGGGAGAGAGCAATGATGGGGAGAGATGATGGGGGAGAGAGATGATGGGGGAGAGAGATGATGGGAGAGAGTGATGATGGGGAAGAGATGATGGGGAGAGATGATGGGGAGAGATGATGGGGATAGATGATGGGGATTGATGATGGGGAGAGAGATGATGTGGGGGAGAGAGCAATGATCTGGAGAGATGATGGGGAGAGAGATGAAGGGGGAGAGAGATGATGGGAGAGAGTGATGATGGGGAAGAGATGATGGGGCGAGATGGTGGGGAGAGATGATGGGGAGAGATGATGGGGAGAGATGATGGGGAGAGATGATGGGGAGAGAGATGATGGGGGGAGAGATGATGGGGAAGAGAGATGATTTGGTAGAGAGATGATGGTGGAGAGATGAAGGGGAGAGATGATGGGGAGAGAGATGATAGGGGAGAGAAATGATGGGGGAGACAAATGATGGGGGAGAGAGATGATGGGTGGAGAGAGATGATGGGGGAGAGTGATGATCGGGGAGAGATGATGGGGGAGAGAGATGATGGGGGAGAGAGTGATGATGGGGAGAGACATGATGGGGAGAGAGTGATGATGGGGAGAGATGATGGGGAGATTTGATAGGGGAGAGAGATGATAGGGGAGAGAGATGATAGGGCAGAGAGATGATAGGGGAGAGAGATGATGGGGAGAGAGCCATAATGGGGGGAGAGATGATGGGGAGAGAGATGATGGGGGAGAGAGAGTTGATGGGAAGAGAGAGATGATGGGGAGAGAGAGATGATGGGGAGAGAGATATGATGGGGAGAGAGAGATGATGGGGAGAGAGAGATGATGGGGAGAGATGATAGGAGGGGAGATGATGGAGAGATGGTGGGGAGGAGATGATGGAGAGATGATGAGGGAGAGATGATGGGGAGAGAGATGATGGCGAGAGTGATGATGGGGAGAGAGTGATGATGGGGACAGAGTGATGGGGTGAAATGATGGGGTAGAAATGAGAGGGAGAGATGATCGGGAGAGGAGATGATACGGAGAGAGATGATGGGGAGAGATGATGGGGAGAGATGATGGGGAGAGAGATGATGGGGAGAGAGGAATGATGGGGAGAGATGATGGAGAGAGACATGATGGGGGAGAAAGATGTTAGGGAGAGTGATGATGGGGAGAGAGTGATGCGTTGAAATGATGGGGGTAGAGATGATAGGGAGAGATGATGGGGAGAGGAGATGATACGGAGAGAGATGATGGGGAGAGATGATGGGAAGCGATGATGGGGAGAGAGATGATGGGGAGAGATATGATAGGGGAGAGAGATGATAGGGGAGAGAGATGATAGGGGAGAGAGATGATGGGGAGAGAGATGATAGGGGAGAGAGATGATGGGGAGAGAGGAATGATGGGGAGAGATGATGGCGAGAGACATGATGGGGGAGAAAGATGTTATGGAGAGTGATGATGGGGAGAGAGAGATGATGCGGAGAGAGTGATGCGGTGAAATGATGGGGTAGAGATGATAGGGAGAGATGATGGGGGAGAGGAGATGATACGGTGAGAGATGATGGGGAGAGATGATGGGAAGAGATGATGGGGAGAGAGATGATGGGGAGAGATATGATAGGGGAGACAGCTGATAGGGGAGAAAGATGATGGGGAGAGAGCAATGATGGGGAGAGATGATGGGGAGAGAGATGATGGGGGGAGAGAGATGATGGGGAGAGTGATGATGGGGAGAGAGTGATGATGGGGAGAGAGTGATGCGGTGAAATGATGGGGTAGAGATGATAGGGAGAGATGATGGGGGAGAGGAGATGATACGGAGAGAGATGATAGGGAGAGATGATGGGAAGAGATGATGGGGGAGAGAGATGATGGGGAGAGATATGATAGGGGAGAGAGATGATAGGGGAGAGAGATGATAGGGGAGAGAGATGATGGGGAGAGAGATGATAGGGGAGAGAGATGATGGGGGAGAGAGGAATGATGGGGAGAGATGATGGGGAGAGACATGATGGGGGAGAAAGATGTTAGGGAGAGTGATGAGGCGGAGAGAGTGATGATGGGGAGAGAGTGATGCGGTGAAATGATGGGGTATAGATGATAGGGAGAGATGATGGGGGAGAGGAGATGATACGGAGAGAGATGATGGGGAGAGATGATGGGAAGAGATGATGGGGAGAGAGATGATGGGGAGAGATATGATAGGGGAGACAGCTGATAGGGGAGAGAGATGATGGGGAGAGATGATGGGGAGAGAGATGATGGGGGAGAGATGATGGGGAAGAGAGATGATTTGGTAGAGAGATGATGGTGGAGAGATGAAGGGGAGAGATGATGGGGAGAGAGATGATAGGGGAGAGAAATGATGGGGGAGAGAGATGATGGGTGGAGAGAGATGATGGGGGAGAGTGATGATCGGGGAGAGATGATGGGGGAGAGAGATGATGGGGAGAGAGTGATGATGGGGAGAGACATGATGGGGAGAGAGTGATGAAGGGGAGAGATGATGGGGAGATTTGATAGGGGAGAGAGATGATGGGGAGAGAGATGATGGGGAGAGAGATGATAGGGGAGAGAGATGATGGGGAGAGAGGAATGATGGGGAGAGATGATGGGGAGAGACATGATGGGGGAGAAAGATGTTAGGGAGAGTGATGATGGGGAGAGAGTGATGATGGGGAGAGAGTGATGCGGTGAAATGATGGGGTATAGATGATAGGGAGAGATGATGGGGGAGAGGAGATGATGGGGAGAGATATGATAGGGGAGACAGCTGATAGGGGAGAGAGATGATGGGGAGAGAGCAATGATGGGGAGCGATGATGGGGAGAGAGATGATGGGGAGAGAGATGTTGGGGGGAGTGATGATGGGGAGAGAGTGATGCGGTGAAATGATGGGGTAGAGATGATAGGGAGAGATGATGGGGGAGAGGAGATGATACGGAGAGAGATGATGGGGAGAGATGATGGGAAGAGATGATGGGGAGAGAGATGATGGGGAGAGATATGATAGGGGAGAGAGTTGATAGGGGAGAGAGATGATATGGGAGAGAGAAGATGGGGAGAGAGATGATGGGGAGAGAGCAATGATGGGGAGAGATGATGGGGAGAGAGATGATGGGGAGAGATATGATGGGAGAGAGTGATGGTGGGGAAGAGATGATGGGGAGAGATGGTGGGGAGAGATGATAGGGGGAGAGATGATGGGGGAGAGAGATGATGGGGAGAGTGATCATGGGGAGAGAGTGATGATGGGGACAGAGTGATGGGGTGAAATGATGGGGTAGAAATGATAGGGAGAGATGATGGGGAGAGGAGATGATACGGAGAGAGATGATGGGGAGAGATGATGGGAAGAGATGATGGGGAGAGAGATGATGGGGAGAGAGATGATAGGGGAGAGTGATGATGGGGAGAGAGGAATGATGGGGAGAGATGATGGGGAGAGACATGATGGGGGAGAAAGATGTTATGGAGAGTGATGATGGGGAGAGAGTGATGATGCGGAGAGAGTGATGCGGTGAAATAATGGGGTAGAGATGATAGGGAGAGATGATGGGGGAGAGGAGATGATACGGAGAGAGATGATGGGGAGAGATGATGGGAAGAGATGATGGGGAGAGAGATGATGTGGAGAGATATGATAGGGGAGACAGCTGATAGGGGAGAAAGATGATGGGGAGAGAGCAATGATGGGGAGAGATGATGTGGAGAGAGATCATGGGGGAGAGAGATGATGGGGAGAGTGATGATGGGGAGAGAGTGATGATGGGGAGAGAGTGATGCGGTGAAATGATGGGGTAGAGATGATAGGGAGAGATGATGGGGGAGAGGAGATGATACGGAGAGAGATGATAGGGAGAGATGATGGGAAGAGATGATGGGGAGAGAGATGATGGGGAGAGATATGATAGGGGAGAGAGATGATAGGGGAGAGAGATGATAGGGGAGAGAGAAGATGGGGAGAGAGATGATGGGGCGAGAGCAATGATGGGGAGAGATGATGGGGAGAGAGATGATGGGGGAGCGAGATGATGGGAGAGAGTGATGATGGGGAAGAGATGATGGGGAGAGATGGTGGGGAGAGATGATAGGGGGAGAGATGATGGGGATAGATGATGGGGATAGATGATGGGGAGAGAGATGATGTGGGGGAGAGAGCAATGATCTGGAGAGATGATGGGGAGAGAGATGAAGGGGGAGAGAGATGATGGGAGAGAGTGATGATGGGGAAGAGATGATGGGGAGAGATGGTGGGGAGAGATGATAGGGGGAGAGATGATGGGGAGAGATGATGGGGAGAGATGATGGGGAGAGAGATGATGGGGGAGAGATGGAGATGAAGGGGAGAGATGATGGCGAGAGAGATGATAGGGGAGACAAATGATGGGGGAGAGAGATGATGGGTGGAGAGAGATGATGGGGTGAGTGATGATCGGGGAGAGATGATGGGGGAGAGAGATGATGGGGAGAGAGTGATGATGGGGAGAGACATGATGGGGAGAGAGTGATGATGGGGAGAGATGATGGGGAGATTTGATAGGGGAGAGAGATGATAGGGGAGAGAGATGATGGGGAGAGAGATGATAGTGGGAGAGAGATGATGGGATAGAGGAATGATGGGGAGAGATGATGGGGAGAGACATGATGGGGGAGAAAGATGTTAGGGAGAGTGATGATGGGGAGAGAGTGATGATGGGGAGAGAGTGATGCGGTGAAATGATGGGGTATAGATGATAGGGAGAGATGATGGGGGAGAGGAGATGATACGGAGAGAGATGATGGGGAGAGATGATGGGAAGAGATGATGGGGAGAGAGATGATGGGGAGAGATATGATAGGGGAGATAGCTGATAGGGGAGAGAGATGATGGGGAGAGATGATGGGGAGAGAGATGATGGGGGAGAGATGATGGGGAAGAGAGATGATTTGGTAGAGAGATGATGGTGGAGAGATGAAGGGGAGAGATGATGGGGAGAGAGATGATAGGGGAGAGAAATGATGGGGGAGAGAGATGATGGGTGGAGAGAGATGATGGGGGAGAGTGATGATCGGGGAGAGATGATGGGGGAGAGAGATGATGGGGAGAGAGTGATGATGGGGAGAGACATGATGGGGAGAGAGTGATGAAGGGGAGAGATGATGGGGAGATTTGATAGGGGAGAGAGATGATAGGGGAGAGAGATGATAGGGGAGAGAGATGATGGGGAGAGAGATGATCGGGGAGAGAGATGATGGGGAGAGAGGAATGATGGGGACAGATGATGGGGAGAGACATGATGGGGGAGAAAGATGTTATGGAGAGTGATGATGGGGAGAGAGTGATGATGGGGAGAGAGTGATGCGGTGAAATGATGGGGTATAGATGATAGGGAGAGATGATGGGGGAGAGGAGATGATGGGGAGAGATATGATAGGGGAGACAGCTGATAGGGGAGAGAGATGATGGGGAGAGAGCAATGATGGGGAGCGATGATGGGGAGAGAGATGATGGGGAGAGACATGATGGGGAGAAAGATGTTATGGAGAGTGATGATGGGGAGAGAGTGATGATGCGGAGAGAGTGATGCGGTGAAATGATGGGGTAGAGATGATAGGGAGAGATGATGGGGGAGAGGACATGATACGGAGAGAGATGATGGGAGAGATGATGGGAAGAGATGATGGGGAGAGAGGATGATGGGGAGAGATATGATAGGGGAGACAGCTGATAGGGGAGAAAGATGATGGGGAGAGAGCAATGATGGGGAGAGATGATGGGGAGAGAGATGATGGGGGAGAGAGATGATGGGAGAGTGATGATGGGGAGAGAGTGATGATGGGGAGAGAGTGATGCGGTGAAATGATGGGCTAGAGATGATAGGGAGAGATGATGGGGGAGAGGAGATGATACGGAGAGAGATGATAGGGAGAGATGATGGGAAGAGATGATGGGGAGAGAGATGATGGGGAGAGATATGATAGGGGAGAGAGATGATAGGGGGAGAGAGATGATAGGGGAGAGAGATGATGGGGAGAGAGATGATGGGGAGAGAGCAATGATGGGGAGAGATGATGGGGAGAGAGATGATGGGGGAGAGAGATGATGGAGAGAGTGATGATGGGGAAGAGATGATGGGGAGAGATGATGGGGAGAGATGATGGGGATAGATGATGGGGATTGATGATGGGGAGAGATGATGGGGAGAGAGATGATGGGGGGAGAGATGATGGGGAAGAGAGATGATTTGGTAGAGAGATGATGGTGGAGAGATGAAGGGAGAGATGATGGGGAGAGAGATGATAGGGAGAAAAATGATGGGGGAGAGAGATGATGGGGGAGAGTGATGATCGGGGAGAGATGATGGGGGAGAGAGATGATGGGGGAGAGAGTGATGATGGGGAGAGAGTGATGAAGGGGAGAGATGATGGGGAGATTTGATAGGGGAGAGAGATGATAGGGGAGAGAGATGATAGGGGAGAGAGATGATGGGGAGAGAGATGATAGGGGAGAGAGATGATGGGAGAGAGGGACTGATGGGAGAGATGATGGGGAGAGACATGATGGGGGAGAAAGATGTTAGGGAGAGTGATGATGGGGAGAGAGTGATGCGGTGAAATGATGGGGTAGAGATGATAGGGAGAGATGATGGGGGAGAGGAGATGATACGGAGAGAGATGATGGGGAGAGATGATGGGAAGAGATGATGGGGAGAGAGATGACGGGGAGAGATATGATGGGGAGAGAGTTGATAGGGGAGAGAGATGATAGGGGAGAGAGAAGATGGGGAGAGAGATGATGGGGAGAGAGCAATGATGGGGAGAGAGATGATGGGGGAGAGATATGATGGGAGAGAGTGATAGTGGGGAAGAGATGATGGGGAGAGATGGTGGGGAGAGATGATAGGGGGAGAGATGATGGGGGAGAGAGATGATGGGGAGAGTGATGATGGGGAGAGAGTGATGATGGGGACAGAGTGATGGGGTGAAATGATGGGGTAGAAATGAGAGGGAGAGATGATCGGGAGAGGGGATGATACGGAGAGAGATGATGGGGAGAGATGATGGGGAGAGATGATGGGGAGAGAGATGATGGGGAGAGAGGAATGATGGGGAGAGATGATGGAGAGAGACATGATGGGGGAGAAAGATGTTAGGGAGAGTGATGATGGGGAGAGAGTGATGCGGTGAAATGATGGGGTAGAGATGATAGGGAGAGATGATGGGGAGAGGAGATGATACGGAGAGAGATGATGGGGAGAGATGATGGGAAGAGATGATGGGGAGAGAGATGATGGGGAGAGATATGATAGGGGAGAGAGATGATAGGGGAGAGAGATGATAGGGGAGAGAGATGATGGGAGAGAGATGATAGGGGAGAGAGATGATGGGGAGAGAGGAATGATGGGGAGAGATGATGGCGAGAGACATGATGGGGGAGAAAGATGTTATGGAGAGTGATGATGGGGAGAGAGAGATGATGCGGAGAGAGTGATGCGGTGAAATGATGGGGTAGAGATGATAGGGAGAGATGATGGGGGAGAGGAGATGATACGGTGAGAGATGATGGGGAGAGATGATGGGAAGAGATGATGGGGAGAGAGATGATGGGGAGAGTGATGATGGGGAGAGAGTGATGATGGGGAGAGAGTGATGCGGTGAAATGATGGGGTAGAGATGATAGGGAGAGATGATGGGGGAGAGGAGATGATACGGAGAGAGATGATAGGGAGAGAGTGATGATGGGGAGAGAGTGATGCGGTGAAATGATGGGGTAGAGATGATAGGGAGAGATGATGGGGAGAGGAGATGATACGGAGAGAGATGATAGGGAGAGATGATGGGAAGAGATGATGGGGAGAGAGATGATGGGGAGAGATATGATAGGGGAGAGAGATGATAGGGGAGAGAGATGATAGGGGAGAGAGAAGATGGGGAGAGTGATAATGGGGCGAGAGCAATGATGGGGAGAGATGATGGGGAGAGAGATGATGGGGGAGAGAGATGATGGGAGAGAGTGATGATGGGGAAGAGATGATGGGGAGAGATGGTGAGGGAGAGATGATAGGGGGAGAGATGATGGGAGAGATGATGGGGATAGATGATGGGGATAGATGATGGGGAGAGAGATGATGTGGGGGAGAGAGCAATGATCTGGAGAGATGATGGGGAGAGAGATGAAGGGGGAGAGAGATGATGGGAGAGAGTGATGATGGGGAAGAGATGATGGGGAGAGATGGTGGGGAGAGATGATGGGGGAGAGATGATGGGGAGAGATGATGGGGAGAGATGATGGGGAGAGAGATGATGGGGGAGAGATGATGGGAAGAGAGATGATTTGGTAGAGAGATGATGGTGGAGAGATGAAGGGGAGAGATGATGGGGAGAGAGATGATAGGGGAGACAAATGATGGGGGAGAGAGATGATGGGTGGAGAGAGATGATGGGGGAGAGTGATGATCGGGGAGAGATGATGGGGGAGAGAGATGATGGGGAGAGAGTGATGATGGGGAGAGACATGATGGGGAGAGAGTGATGATGGGGAGAGATGATGGGGAGATTTGATAGGGGAGAGAGATGATAGGGGAGAGAGATGATAGGGGAGAGAGATGATGGGGAGAGAGATGATAGGGGAGAGAGATGATGGGGAGAGAGGAATGATGGGGAGAGATGATGGGGAGAGACATGATGGGGGAGAAAGATGTTAGGGAGAGTGATGAGGGGGAGAGAGTGATGATGGGGAGAGAGTGATGCGGTGAAATGATGGGTATAGATGATAGGGAGAGATGATGGGGGAGAGGAGATGATACGGAGAGAGATGATGGGGAGAGATGATGGGAAGAGATGATGGGGAGAGAGATGATGGGGAGAGATATGATAGGGGAGACAGCTGATAGGGGAGAGAGATGATGGGGAGAGATGATGGGGAGAGAGATGATGGGGGGAGAGATGATGGGGAAGAGTGATGATTTGGTAGAGAGATGATGGTGGAGAGATGAAGGGGAGAGATGATGGGGAGAGAGATGATAGGGGAGAGAAATGATGGGGGAGAGAGATGATGGGTGGAGAGAGATGATGGGGGAGAGTGATGATCGGGGAGAGATGATGGGGGAGAGAGATGAGGGGAGAGAGTGCTGATGGGGAGAGACATGATGGGGAGAGAGTGATGAAGGGGAGAGATGATGGGGAGATTTGATAGGGGAGAGAGATGATCGGGGAGAGAGATGATAGGGGAGAGAGATGATGGGGAGAGAGATGATAGGGGAGAGAGATGATGGGGAGAGAGGAATGATGGGGAGAGATGATGGGGAGAGACATGATGGGGGAGAAAGATGTTAGGGAGAGTGATGATGGGGAGAGAGTGATGATGGGGAGAGAGTGATGCGGTGAAATGATGGGGTATAGATGATAGGGAGAGATGATGGGGGAGAGGAGATGATGGGGAGAGATATGATAGGGGAGACAGCTGATAGGGGAGAGAGATGATGGGGAGAGATGATGGGAGAGAGATGATGGGGGGAGAGATGATGGGGAGAGATATGATAGGGGAGACAGCTGATAGGGGAGAGAGATGATGGGGAGAGATGATGGGAGAGAGATGATGGGGAGAGATGATGGGGAGAGTGATGATGGGAGAGAGTGATGCGGTGAAATGATGTGGTATAGATGATAGGGAGAGATGATGGGGGAGAGAGATGATGGGGAGAGAGCAATGATGGGGAGCGATGATGGGGAGAGAGATGATGGGGAGAGAGATGTTGGGGAGAGTGATGATGGGGAGAGAGTGATGCGGGTGAAATGATGGGGTAGAGATGATAGGGAGAGATGATGGGGGAGAGGAGATGATACGGAGAGAGATGATGGGGAGAGATGATGGGAAGAGATGATGGGGAGAGAGATGATGGGGAGAGATATGATAGGGGAGAGAGTTGATAGGGGAGAGAGATGATAGGGGAGAGAGAAGATGGGGAGAGAGATGATGGGGAGAGAGCAATGATGGGGAGAGATGATGGGGAGAGAGATGATGGGGGAGAGATATGATGGGAGAGAGTGATGGTGGGGAAGAGATGATGGGGAGAGATGGTGGGGAGAGATGATAGGGGAGAGATGATGGGGGAGAGAGATGATGGGGAGAGTGATCATGGGGAGAGAGTGATGATGGGGACAGAGTGATGGGGGAGAGATATGATGGAGAGAGTGATGGTGGGTAAGAGATGATGGGGAGAGATGGTGGGGAGAGATGATAAGGGGAGAGATGATGGGGAGAGAGATGATGTGGAGAGATATGATGGGGAGAGAGATGATAGGGGAGAGAGATGATAGGCGGAGAGAGATGATAGGGGAGAGTGATGATGGGGAGAGAGGAATGATGGGGAGAGATGATGGGGAGAGACATGATGGGGGAGAAAGATGTTATGGAGAGTGATGATGGGGAGAGAGTGATGATGCGGAGAGAGTGATGCGGTGAAATGATGGGGTAGAGATGATAGGGAGAGATGATGGGGGAGAGGAGATGATACGGAGAGAGATGATGGGGAGAGATGATGGGAAGAGATGATGGGGAGAGAGATGATGGGGAGAGATATGATAGGGGAGACAGCTGATAGGGGAGAAAGATGATGGGGAGAGAGCAATGATGGGGAGAGATGATGGGGAGAGAGATGATGGGGGAGAGAGATGATGGGGAGAGTGATGATGGGGAGAGAGTGATGATGGGGAGAGAGATGATGGGGGAGAGAGATGATGGGGGAGAGAGATGATGGGGAGAGAGTGATGATGGGGAGAGATGATGGGGAGAGAGATGATGGGGAGAGAGATGATGGGGGAGAGAGATGATGGGGAGAGAGTGATGATGGGGAGAGAGTGATGATGTGGAGAGAGTGATGAAGGGGAGAGATGATGGGGAGATTTGATAGGGGAGAGAGATGATAGGGGAGAGAGATGATAGGGGAGAGAGATGATGGGGAGAGAGATGATAGGGGAGAGAGATGATGGGGAGAGAGGAATGATGGGGAGAGATGATGGGGAGAGACATGATGGGGGAGAAAGATGTTAGGGAGAGTGATGATGGGGAGAGAGTGATGATGGGGAGAGAGTGATGCGGTGAAATGATGGGGTATAGATGATAGGGAGAGATGATGGGGGAGAGGAGATGATACGGAGAGAGATGATGGGGAGAGATGATGGGAAGAGATGATGGGGAGAGAGATGATGGGGAGAGATATGATAGGGGAGACAGCTGATAGGGGAGAGAGATGATGGGGGAGAGAGATGATGGGGAGAGTGATGATGGGGAGAGAGTGATGCAGTGAAATGATGGGGTAGAGATGATAGGGAGAGATGATGGGGGAGAGGAGATGATACGGAGAGAGATGATGGGGAGAGATGATGGGAAGAGATGATGGGGAGAGAGATGATGGGGAGAGATATGATAGGGGAGAGAGATGATAGGGGGAGAGGATGATAGGGAGAGAGAAGATGGGGAGAGAGATGGTGGGGAGAGTGATGATTGGGAGAGAGTGATGATGGGGAGAGAGTGATGCGGTGAAATGATCGGGGTAGAGATGATAGGGAGAGATGATGGGGGAGAGGAGATGATACGGAGAGAGATGATAGGGAGAGATGATGGGAAGAGATGATGGGGAGAGATGATGGGGAGAGATATGATAGGGGAGAGAGATGATAGGGGAGAGAGATGATAGGGGAGAGAGAAGATGGGGAGAGAGATGATGGGGCGAGAGCAATGATGGGGAGAGATGATGGGGAGAGAGATGATGGGGGAGCGAGATGATGGGAGAGAGTGATGATGGGGAAGAGATGATGGGAGAGATGGTGGGGAGAGATGATAGGGGGAGAGATGATGGGGAGAGATGATGGGGATAGATGATGGGGAGAGTGATGATGTGGGGGAGAGAGCAATGATCTGGAGAGATGATGGGGAGAGAGATGAAGGGGGAGAGAGATGATGGGAGAGAGTGATGATGGGGAAGAGATGATGGGGAGAGATGGTGGGGAGAGATGATAGGGGGAGAGATGATGGGGAGAGATGATGGGGAGAGATGATGGGAGAGAGATGATGGGGGAGAGATGATGGGGAAGAGAGATGATTTGGTAGAGAGATGATGGTGGAGAGATGAAGGGGAGAGATGATGGGGAGAGAGATGATAGGGGAGACAAATGATGGGGGAGAGAGATGATGGGTGGAGAGAGATGATGGGGGAGAGTGATGATCGGGGAGAGATGATGGGGGAGAGAGATGATGGGGAGAGAGTGATGATGGGGAGAGACATGATGGGGAGAGAGTGATGATGGGGAGAGATGATGGGGAGATTTGATAGGGGAGAGAGATGATAGGGGAGAGAGATGATGGGGAGAGAGATGATAGGGGAGAGAGATGATGGGGAGAGAGGAATGATGGGGACAGATGATGGGGAGAGACATGATGGGGGAGAAAGATGTTAGGGAGAGTGATGATGGGGAGAGAGTGATGATGGGGAGAGAGTGATGCGGTGAAATGATGGGGTATAGATGATAGGGAGAGATGATGGGGGAGAGGAGATGATGGGGAGAGATATGATAGGGGAGACAGCTGATAGGGAGAGAGATGATGGGGAGAGAGCAATGATGGGGAGCGATGATGGGGAGAGAGATGATGGGGAGAGAGATGTTGGGGAGAGTGATGATGGGGAGAGAGTGATGCGGTGAAATGATGGGGTAGAGATGATAGGGAGAGATGATGGGGGAGAGGAGATGATACGGAGAGAGATGATGGGGATAGATGATGGGAAGAGATGATGGGGAGAGAGATGATGGGGAGAGATATGATAGGGGAGAGAGTTGATAGGGGAGAGAGATGATAGGGGAGAGAGAAGATGGGGAGAGAGATGATGGGGAGAGAGCAATGATGGGGAGAGATGATGGGGAGAGAGATGATGGGGGAGAGATATGATGGGAGAGAGTGATGGTGGGGAAGAGATGATGGGGAGAGATGGTGGGGAGAGATGATAGGGGAGAGATGATGGGGGAGAGAGATGATGGGGAGAGTGATCATGGGGAGAGAGTGATGATGGGGACAGAGTGATGGGGTGAAATGATGGGGTAGAAATGAAAGGGAGAGATGATGGGGAGAGGAGATGATACGGAGAGAGATGATGGGGAGAGATGATGGGAAGAGATGATGGGGAGAGAGATGATGTGGAGAGATATGATGGGGAGAGAGATGATAGGGGAGAGAGATGATAGGGGAGAGAGATGATGGGGAGAGAGATGATAGGGGAGAGTGATGATGGGGAGAGAGGAATGATGGGGAGAGATGATGGGGAGAGACATGATGGGGGAGAAAGATGTTATGGAGAGTGATGATGGGGAGAGAGTGATGATGCGGAGAGAGTGATGCGGTGAAATGATGGGGTAGAGATGATAGGGAGAGATGATGGGGGAGAGGAGATGATACGGAGAGAGATGATGGGGAGAGATGATGGGAAGAGATGATGGGGAGAGAGATGATGGGGAGAGATATGATAGGGGAGACAGCTGATAGGGGAGAAAGATGATGGGGAGAGAGCAATGATGGGGAGAGATGATGGGGAGAGAGATGATGGGGGAGAGAGATGATGGGGAGAGTGATGATGGGGAGAGAGTGATGATGGGAGAGCGTGATGCGGTGAAATGATTGGGGTAGAGATGATAGGGAGAGATGATGGGGGAGAGGAGTTGATACGGAGAGAGATGATAGGGAGAGATGATGGGAAGAGATGATGGGGAGAGATGATGGGGAGAGATATGATAGGGGAGAGAGATGATAGGGGAGAGAGATGATAGGGGAGAGAGAAGATGGGGAGAGAGATGATGGGGCGAGAGCAATGATGGGGAGAGATGATGGGGAGAGAGATGATGGGGGAGCGAGATGATGGGAGAGAGTGATGATGGGGAAGAGATGATGGGGAGAGATTGTGGGGAGAGATGATAGGGGGAGAGATGATGGGGAGAGATGATGGGGATAGATGATGGGGATAGATGATGGGGAGAGAGATGATGTGGGGGAGAGAGCAATGATCTGGAGAGATGATGGGGAGAGAGATGAAGGGGGAGAGAGATGATGGGAGAGAGTGATGATGGGGAAGAGATGATGGGGAGAGATGGTGGGGAGAGATGATAGGGGGAGAGATGATGGGGAGAGATGATGGGGAGAGATGATGGGGATAGATGATGGGGAGAGAGATGATGTGGGGGAGAGAGCAATGATCTGGAGAGATGATGGGGAGAGAGATGAAGGGGGAGAGAGATGATGGGAGAGAGTGATGATGGGGAAGAGATGATGGGGAGAGATGGTGGGGAGAGATGATAGGGGGAGAGATGATGGGGAGAGATGATGGGGAGATATGATGGGGAGAGAGATGATGGGGAGAGATGATGGGGAAGAGAGATGATTTGGTAGAGAGATGATGGTGGAGAGATGAAGGGGAGAGATGATGGGGAGAGAGATGATAGGGGAGACAAATGATGGGGGAGAGAGATGATGGGTGGAGAGAGATGATGGGGGAGAGTGATGATCGGGGAGAGATGATGGGGAGAGAGATGATGGGGAGAGAGTGATGATGGGGAGAGACATGATGGGGAGAGAGTGATGATGGGGAGAGATGATGGGGAGATTTGATAGGGGGAGAGAGATGATAGGGGAGAGAGATGATGGGGAGAGAGATGATAGGGGAGAGAGATGATGGGGAGAGAGGAATGATGGGGAGAGATGATGGGGAGAGACATGATGGGGGAGAAAGATGTTAGGGAGAGTGATGATGGGGAGAGAGTGATGATGGGGAGAGGTGATGCGGTGAAATGATGGGGTATAGATGATAGGGAGAGATGATGGGGGAGAGGAGATGATACGGAGAGAGATGATGGGGAGAGATGATGGGAAGAGATGATGGGGAGAGAGATGATGGGGAGAGATATGATAGGGGAGATAGCTGATAGGGGAGAGAGATGATGGGGAGAGATGATTGGGAGAGAGATGATGGGGGGAGAGATGATGGGGAAGAGAGATGATTTGGTAGAGAGATGATGGTGGAGAGATGAAGGGGAGAGATGATGGGGAGAGAGATGATAGGGGAGAGAAATGATGTGGGAGAGAGATGATGGGTGGAGAGAGATGATGGGGGAGAGTGATGATCGGGGAGAGATGATGGGGGAGAGAGATGATGGGGAGAGAGTGATGATGGGGAGAGACATGATGGGGAGAGAGTGATGAAGGGGAGAGATGATGGGGAGATTTGATAGGGGAGAGAGATGATAGGGGAGAGAGATGATAGGGGAGAGAGATGATGGGGAGAGAGATGATAGGGGAGAGAGATGATGGGGAGAGAGGAATGATGGGGACAGATGATGGGGAGAGACATGATGGGGGAGAAAGATGTTAGGGAGAGTGATGATGGGGAGAGAGTGATGATGGGGAGAGAGTGATGCGGTGAAATGATGGGGTATAGATGATAGGGAGAGATGATGGGGAGAGGAGATGATGGGGAGAGATATGATAGGGGAGACAGCTGATAGGGGAGAGAGATGATGGGGAGAGAGCAATGATGGGGAGCGATGATGGGGAGAGAGATGATGGGGAGAGACATGATGGGGGAGAAAGATGTTATGGAGAGTGATGATGGGGAGAGAGTGATGATGCGGAGAGAGTGATGCGGTGAAATGATGGGGTAGAGATGATAGGGAGAGATGATGGGGGAGAGGAGATGATACGGAGAGAGATGATGGGGAGAGATGATGGGAAGAGATGATGGGGAGAGAGATGATGGGGAGAGATATGATAGGGGAGACAGCTGATAGGGGAGAAAGATGATGGGGAGAGAGCAATGATGGGGAGAGATGATGGGGAGAGAGATGATGGGGGAGAAAGATGATGGGGAGAGAGCAATGATGGGGAGAGATGATGGGGAGAGAGATGATGGGGGAGAGAGATGATGGGGAGAGTGATGATGGGGAGAGAGTGATGATGGGGAGAGAGATGATGGGGGAGAGAGATGATGGGGGAGAGAGATGATGGGGAGAGAGTGATGATGGGGAGAGATGATGGGGAGAGAGATGATGGGGAGAGAGATGATGGGGGAGAGAGATGATGGGGAGAGAGTGATGATGGGGAGAGAGTGATGATGGGGAGAGAGTGATGAAGGGGAGAGATGATGGGGAGATTTGATAGGGGAGAGAGATGATAGGGGAGAGAGATGATAGGGGAGAGAGATGATGGGGAGAGAGATGATAGGGGAGAGAGATGATGGGGAGAGAGGAATGATGGGGAGAGATGATGGGGAGAGACATGATGGGGGAGAAAGATGTTAGGGAGAGTGATGATGGGGAGAGAGTGATGATGGGGAGAGAGTGATGCGGTGAAATGATGGGGTATAGATGATAGGGAGAGATGATGGGGGAGAGGAGATGATACGGAGAGAGATGATGGGGAGAGATGATGGGAAGAGATGATGGGGAGAGAGATGATGGGGAGAGATATGATAGGGGAGACAGATGATGGGGGAGAGAGATGATGGGGAGAGTGATGATGGGGAGAGAGTGATGCAGTGAAATGATGGGGTAGAGATGATAGGGAGAGATGATGGGGGAGAGGAGATGATACGGAGAGAGATGATGGGGAGAGATGATGGGAAGAGATGATGGGGAGAGAGATGATGGGGAGAGATATGATAGGGGAGAGAGATGATAGGGGAGAGAGATGATAGGGGAGAGAGAAGATGGGGAGAGAGATGGTGGGGAGAGAGCAATGATGGGGAGAGATGATGGGGAGAGAGATGATGGGGGAGAGATATGATGGGAGAGAGTGATGGTGGGGAAGAGATGATGGGGAGAGATGGTGGGGAGAGATGATAGGGGGAGAGATGATGGGGAGAGATGATGGGGATAGATGATGGGGAGAGAGATGATGGGGGAGAGTGATGATGGGGAAGAGATGATGGGGAGAGATGGTGGGGAGAGATGATAGGGGGAGAGATGATGGGGGAGAGATGATGGGGAGAGATGATGGGGAGAGAGATGATGGGGGAGAGATGATGGGGAAGAGAGATGATTTGGTAGAGAGATGATGGTGGAGAGATGAAGGGGAGAGATGATGGGGGAGAGAGATGATAGGGGAGAGAAATGATGGGGGAGAGAGATGATAGGTGGAGAGAGATGATGGGGGAGAGTGATGATTGGGGAGAGATGATGGGGGAGAGAGATGATGGGGAGAGAGTGATGATGGGGAGACATGATGGGGAGAGAGTGATGATCGGGAGAGATGATGGGGAGTGAGGTGATGGGGAGGAGATGATGTTGAGTTGATGGGGGAGAGATGATGGGGGAGAGAGATGATGGGGAGAGAGATGATTGGGAGAGAGAGATGATGGGGGAGATATGATTGGGGAGAGAGATGATGGGGAAATGATGGTGGGGGATGATGGGGTGAGATAAAGGGGAGAGTTGATGATAGGGGAGAGAGATGATCGGGGAGATAGATGATGGGCAGAGATATATGATGGGGGGAGAGTGATGATCGGGGAGAGAGATGATGGGGGAGAGATGATGGGAAGAGATGATTTGGGAGAGAGCAATAATGCGGGAGAGAGCAATGATGCGGGAGAGATGATGGAGGAGAGAGATGATGGGGAGAGAGACGATGGGGGAGAGAGACGAAGGGGAGAGAGAGAGACGATGGGGAGAGTGACGATGGGGAGAGTGACGATAGGAGGGGAGATGATGGAGAGATGATGGGGAGGAGATGATGGAGAGATGATGGGGAGAGATGATGGGGGAGAGAGGGACAATGGGGAGAGAGGGACAATGGGGGAGAGAGGGACGATGGGGAGAGAGAGACGATAGGAGGGGGGATGATGGAGAGATGAATGGGAGGAAATGATGGAGAGATGGGGAGGGAGGGATGATAGGAAGAGAGAGAGACGATGGGGAGTGATGATAGGAGGGGAGATGATGGAGAGATGGTGGGGAGGAGATGATGGAGAGATGATGAGGGAGAGATGATAGGGTGAGAGAGATGATGGGGAGAGATATGATAGGGGAGATAGCTGATAGGGGAGAGAGATGATGGGGAGAGATGATTGGGAGAGAGATGATGGGGGGAGAGATGATGGGGAAGAGAGATGATTTGGTAGAGAGATGATGGTGGAGAGATGAAGGGGAGAGATGATGGGGAGAGAGATGATAGGGGAGAGAAATGATGGGGGAGAGAGATGATGGGTGGAGAGAGATGATGGGGGAGAGTGATGATCGGGGAGAGATGATGGGGGAGAGAGATGATGGGGAGAGAGTGATGATGGGGAGAGACATGATGGGGAGAGAGTGATGAAGGGGAGAGATGATGGGGAGATTTGATAGGGGAGAGAGATGATAGGGGAGAGAGATGATAGGGGAGAGAGATGATGGGGAGAGAGATGATAGGGGAGAGAGATGATGGGGAGAGAGGAATGATGGGGACAGATGATGGGGAGAGACATGATGGGGGAGAAAGATGTTAGGGAGAGTGATGATGGGGAGAGAGTGATGATGGGGAGAGAGTGATGCGGTGAAATGATGGGGTATAGATGATAGGGAGAGATGATGGGGAGAGGAGATGATGGGGAGAGATATGATAGGGGAGACAGCTGATAGGGGAGAGAGATGATGGGGAGAGAGCAATGATGGGGAGCGATGATGGGGAGAGAGATGATGGGGAGAGACATGATGGGGGAGAAAGATGTTATGGAGAGTGATGATGGGGAGAGAGTGATGATGCGGAGAGAGTGATGCGGTGAAATGATGGGGTAGAGATGATAGGGAGAGATGATGGGGGAGAGGAGATGATACGGAGAGAGATGATGGGGAGAGATGATGGGAAGAGATGATGGGGAGAGAGATGATGGGGAGAGATATGATAGGGGGAGACAGCTGATAGGGGAGAAAGATGATGGGGAGAGAGCAATGATGGGGAGAGATGATGGGGAGAGAGATGATGGGGGAGAGAGATGATGGGGAGAGTGATGATGGGGAGAGAGTGATGATGGGGAGAGAGATGATGGGGGAGAGAGATGATGGGGGAGAGAGATGATGGGGAGAGAGTGATGATGGGGAGAGATGATGGGGAGAGAGATGATGGGGAGAGAGATGATGGGGGAGAGAGATGATGGGGAGAGAGTGATGATGGGGAGAGAGTGATGATGGGGAGAGAGTGATGAAGGGGAGAGATGATGGGGAGATTTGATAGGGGAGAGAGATGATAGGGGAGAGAGATGATAGGGGAGAGAGATGATGGGGAGAGAGATGATAGGGGAGAGAGATGATGGGGAGAGAGGAATGATGGGGAGAGATGATGGGGAGAGACATGATGGGGGAGAAAGATGTTAGGGAGAGTGATAATGGGGGAGAGAGTGATGATGGGGAGAGAGTGATGCGGTGAAATGATGGGGTATAGATGATAGGGAGAGATGATGGGGGAGAGGAGATGATACGGAGAGAGATGATGGGGAGAGATGATGGGAAGAGATGATGGGGAGAGAGATGATGGGGAGAGATATGATAGGGGAGACAGCTGATAGGGGAGAGAGATGATGGGGGAGAGAGATGATGGGGAGAGTGATGATGGGGAGAGAGTGATGCAGTGAAATGATGGGGTAGAGATGATAGGGAGAGATGATGGGGGAGAGGAGATGATACGGAGAGAGATGATGGGGAGAGATGATGGGAAGAGATGATGGGGAGAGAGATGATGGGGGAGAGAGATGATGGGGAGAGTGATGATGGGGAGAGAGTGATGCAGTGAAATGATGGGGTAGAGATGATAGGGAGAGATGATGGGGGAGAGGAGATGATACGGAGAGAGATGATAGGGAGAGATGATGGGGAGAGGAGATGATACGGAGAGAGATGATGGGGAGAGATGATGGGAAGAGATGATGGGGCGAGAGATGATGGGGAGAGATATGATAGGGGAGAGAGATGATAGGGGAGAGAGATGATAGGGGAGAGAGAAGATGGGGAGAGAGATGGTGGGGAGAGAGCAATGATGGGGAGAGATGATGGGGAGAGCGATGATGGGGGAGAGATATGATGGGAGAGAGTGATGGTGGGGAAGAGATGATGGGGAGAGATGGTGGGGAGAGATGATAGGGGGAGAGATGATGGGGAGAGATGATGGGGATAGATGATGGGGAGAGAGATGATGGGGGAGAGTGATGATGGGGAAGAGATGATGGGGAGAGATGGTGGGGAGAGATGATAGGGGGAGAGATGATGGGGAGAGATGATGGGGAGAGATGATGGGGAGAGAGATGATGGGGGAGAGATGATGGGGAAGAGAGATGATTTGGTAGAGAGATGATGGTGGAGAGATGAAGGGGAGAGATGATGGGGGAGAGAGATGATAGGGGAGAGAAATGATGGGGGAGAGAGATGATAGGTGGAGAGAGATGATGGGGGAGAGTGATGATTGGGGAGAGATGATGGGGGAGAGAGATGAAGGGGAGAGAGTGATGATGTGGAGACATGATGGGGAGAGAGTGATGATCGGGAGAGATGATGGGGAGAGAGGTGATGGGGAGGAGATGATGTTGAGTTGATGGGGGAGAGATGATGGGGGAGAGAGATGATGGGGAGAGAGATGATTGGGAGAGAGAGATGATGGGGGAGATATGATTGGGGAGAGAGATGATGGGGAAATGATGGTGGGGATGATGGGGTGAGATAAAGGGGAGAGTTGATGATAGGGGAGAGAGATGATCGGGGAGATAGATGATGGGCAGAGATATATGATGGGGGGAGAGTGATGATCGGGGAGAGAGATGATGGGGGAGAGATGATGGGAAGAGATGATTTGGGGAGAGAGCAATAATGCGGGAGAGAGCAATGATGCGGGAGAGATGATGGAGGAGAGAGATGATGGGGAGAGAGACGATGGGGGAGAGAGACGAAGGGGAGAGAGAGAGACGATGGGGAGAGTGACGATGGGGAGAATGACGATAGGAGGGGAGATGATGGAGAGATGATGGGGAGGAGATGATGGAGAGATAATGGGGAGAGATGATGGGGGAGAGAGGGACAATGGGGAGAGAGGGACAATGGGGGAGAGAGGGACGATGGGGAGAGAGAGACGATAGGAGGGGGGATGATGGAGAGATGAATGGGAGGAAATGATGGAGAGATGGGGAGGGAGGGATGATAGGAAGAGAGAGAGACGATGGGGAGTGATGATAGGAGGGGAGATGATGGAGAGATGGTGGGGAGGAGATGATGGAGAGATGATGAGGGAGAGATGATAGGGTGAGAGAGATGATGGGGAGGGAGAGGATAGGGGAGATGGGGGAGAGAGAGATGATGTGGGAGCGAGATGATGAGGAGAGAGAGATGATGGGGAGATAGAGATGATGGGGAGAGAGAGATGATGGGGAGAGATGATGGGGCGAGAGATGATGGGGAGAGAGTGATGATGGGGAGAGACATGATGGGGAGAGAGTGATGATGGGGAGAGATGATGGGGAGATTTGATAGGGGAGAGAGATGATAGGGGAGAGAGATGATAGGGGAGAGAGATGATGGGGAGAGAGATGATAGGGGAGAGAGATGATGGGGAGATAGGAATGATGGGGAGAGATGATGGGGAGAGACATGATGGGGGAGAAAGATTTTAGGGAGAGGGATGATGGGGAGAGAGTGATCATGGGGAGAGAGTGATGCGGTGAAATGATGGGGTATAGATGATAGGGAGAGATGATGGGGGAGAGGAGATGATACGGAGAGAGATGATGGGGAGAGATGATGGGAAGAGATGATGGGGAGAGAGATGATGGGGAGAGATATGATAGGGGAGACAGCTGATAGGGGAGAGAGATGATGGGGAGAGAGCAATGATGGGGAGCGATGATGGGGAGAGAGATGATGGGGGAGAGAGATGATGGGGAGAGTGATGATGGGGAGAGAGTGATGCGGTGAAATGATGGGGTAGAGATGATAGGGAGAGATGATGGGGAGAGGAGATGATACGGAGAGAGATGATGGTGAGAGATGATGGGAAGAGATGATGGGGAGAGAGATGATGGGGAGAGATATGATAGGGGAGAGAGATGATAGGGGAGAGAGATGATAGGGGAGAGAGAAGATGGGGAGAGAGATGATGGGGAGAGAGCAATGATGGGGAGAGATGATGGGGAGAGAGATGATGGGGGAGAGATATGATGGGAGAGAGTGATGGTGGGGAAGAGATGATGGGGAGAGATGGTGGGGAGAGATGATAGGGGGAGAGATGATGGGGAGAGATGATGGGGATAGATGATGGGGAGAGAGATGATGGGGGGAGAGTGATGATGGGGAAGAGATGATGGGGAGAGATGGTGGGGAGAGATGATAGGGGAGAGATGATGGGGTAGAGATGATGGGGAGAGATGATGGGGAGAGAGATGATGGGGGAGAGATGATGGGGAAGAGAGATGATTTGGTAGAGAGCTGATGGTGGAGAGATGAAGGGGAGAGATGATGGGGGAGAGAGATGATAGGGGAGAGAAATGATGGGGGAGAGAGATGATAGGTGGAGAGAGATGATGGGGGAGAGTGATGATCGGGGAGAGATGATGGGGGAGAGAGATGATGGGGAGAGAGTGATGATGGGGAGACATGATGGGGAGAGAGTGATGATCTGGAGAGATGATGGGGAGAGAGGTGATGGGCAGGAGATGATGTTGAGTTGATGGGGGAGAGATGATGTGGGAGAGAGATGATGGGGAGAGAGATGATTGGGAGAGAGAGATGATGGGGGAGATATGATTGGGGAGAGAGATGATGGGGAAATGATGTTGGGGATGATGGGGTGAGATAAAGGGGAGAGTTGATGATAGGGGAGAGAGATGATCGGGGAGATAGATGATGGGCAGAGAGATATGATGGGGGGAGAGTGATGATCGGGGAGAGAGATGATGGGGGAGAGATGATGGGAAGAGATGATTTGGTAGAGAGCAGTAATGCGGGAGTGAGCAATGATGTGGGAGAGATGATGGAGGAGAGAGATGATGGGGAGAGAGACGATGGGGGAGAGAGACGAAGGGGAGAGAGAGAGACGATGGGGAGAGTGATGATGGGGAGAGAGTGATGATGGGGAGAGAGTGATGGGGTGAAATGATGGGGTAGAGATGATAGGGAGAGATGATGGGGAGAGGAGATGATACGGAGAAAGTTGATGGGGAGCGATGATGGGAAGAGATGATGGGGAGAGAGATGATGGGGAGAGATATGATAGGGGAGAGAGATGATAGGGGAGAGAGATGATGGGGAGAGAGCAATGATGGGGAGAGATGATGGGGAGAGAGATGATGGGGGAGAGAGATGATGGGGAGAGAGATGATGGGGAGAGTGATGATGGGGAGAGAGTGATGATGGGGAGAGAGTGATGCGGTGAAATGATGGGGTAGACATGATACGGAGAGATGATGGGGGAGAGGAGATGATACGGAGAGAGATGATGGGGAGAGATGATGCGGAGAGAGTGATGATGGGGAGAGAGTGATGCGGTGAAATGATGGGGTAGACATGATACGGAGAGATGATGGGGGAGAGGAGATGATACGGAGAGAGATGATGGGGAGAGATGATGGGGAGAGAGATGATGGGGGAGAGAGATGATGGGAGAGAGTGATGATGGGGAAGAGATGATGGGGAGAGATGGTGGGGAGAGATGATAGGGGGAGAGATGATGGGGGAGAGATGATGGTGAGAGATGATGGGGAGAGAGATGATGGGGGAGAGATGATGGGGAAGAGAGATGATTTGGTAGAGAGATGATGGTGGAGAGATGAAGGGGAGAGATGAAGGGGAGAGAGAGTTGATGGGGAGAGAGATATGATGGGGAGAGAGAGATGATGGGGAGAGAGAGATGATGGGGGGAGAGTGATGATCGGGGAGAGAGATGATGGGGGAGAGAGATGATGGGGAGAGAGTGATGATGGGGAGAGATGATAGGGGAGATTTGATAGGGGGAGAGATGATAGGGGAGAGAGATGATAGGGCAGAGTGATGATCGGGGAGAGAGATGATGGGGGAGAGAGATGATGGGGAGAGAGTGATGATGGGGAGAGATGATAGGGGAGATTTGATAGGGGGAGAGATGATAGGGGAGAGAGATGATAGGGCAGAGAGATGATAGGGGAGAGAGATGATGGGGTGAGAGCCATAATGGGGGAGAGATGATGGGGAGAGAGATGATGGGGGAGAGAGAGTTGATGGGAAGAGAGAGATGATGGGGAGAGAGAGATGATGGGGAGAGAGATATGATGGGGAGAGAGAGATGATGGGGAGAGAGAGATGATGGGGAGAGAGAGATGATGGGTTGAGATGATAGGAGGGGAGATGATGGAGAGATGTTGGGGAGGAGATGAGGGAGAGATGATGGGGGAGAGAGATGATGGGGAGAGTGATGATGGGGAGAGAGTGATGATGGGGAGAGAGTGATGGGGTGAAATGATGGGGTAGAGATGATAGGGAGAGATGATGGGGAGAGGAGATGATACGGAGAGAGATGATGGGGAGAGAGATGATGGGTAGAGATATGATAGGGGAGACAGATGATAGGGGAGAGAGATGATGGGGAGAGAGCAATGATGGGGAGAGATGATGGGGAGAGAGATGATGGGGGAGAGAGATGATAGGGGAGAGAAATGATGGGGGAGAGAGATGATGGGTGGAGAGAGATGATGGGGGAGAGTGATGATCGGGGAGAGATGATGGGGGAGAGAGATAATGGGGAGAGAGTGATGATGGGGAGAGACATGATGGGGAGAGAGTGATGATGGGGAGAGATGATGGGGAGATTTGATAGGGGGAGAGATGATAGGTGAGAGAGATGATAGGGCAGAGAGATGATGGAGAGAGATGATGGGAAGAGTTGATGGGGAGAGAGATGATGGGGAGAGAGCAATGATGGGAAGAGATGATGGGGAGAGAGATGATGGGGAGAGAGATGATGGGAGTGAGTGATGATGGGGAAGAGATGATGGGGAGAGATGGTGGGGAGAGATGATGGGGGAGAGATGATGGGGAGAGAGATGATGCGGGGAGAGATGATGGGGAAGAGAGATGATTTGGTAGAGAGATGATGGTGGAGAGATGAAGGGGGGAGATGATGGGGGAGAGAGATGATAGGGGAGAGAAATGATGGGGGGAGAGAGATGATGGGTGGAGAGAGATGATGGGGGGAGAGTGATGATCGGGGAGAGTGATGATCGGGGAGAGATGATGGGGGAGAGAGATGATGGGGGAGAGAGTAATGATGGGGAGAGAGTGATGATGGGGGAGAGATGATGGGGAGATTTGATAGGGGGAGAGATGATAGGGGAGAGAGATGATAGGGCAGATAGATGATAGGGGAGAGAGATGATAGGGCAGAGAGATGATAGGGGGAGAGAGATGATGGGGAGAGAGCCATAATGGGGGAGAGATGATGGGGAGAGAGATGATGGGGGAGAGACAGTTGATGGGAAGAGAGAGATGATGGGGAGAGAGAGATGTTGGGGAGAGAGATATGATGGGGAGACAGAGATGATGGGGAGAGACATGATGGGGAGACAGTGATGATGGGGAGAGAGCCATAATGTGGGAGAGATATGATGGGGAGAGAGAGATGATGGGGAGAGAGAGATGATGGGGAGAGAGAGATGATGGAGAGAGAGAGAGATGATGGAGAGAGTGATGATGGGAGAGATGATGGGGAGTGATGATGGGGGAGAGAGATGATGGCGGAGAGAGATGATGGGGAGGTGATGGGGGAGATGATGGGGAGACATGATGGGGGAGAGATGATAGGGGGAGAGATGATGGGGAGAGATGGAGATGATGGGGGGGACATGTTGGGGAGAGACATGATGGGGAGAGACATGATGGGAGAGAGATTGATAGGGGAGAGAAATGAAGGGGGAGAGAGATGATGGGTGGAGAGAGATGATGGGGGGAGAGTGATGATCGGGGGAGAGAGATGATGGGGGAGAGAGATGATGGGGAGAGAGTGATGATGGGGAGAGATGATAGGGGAGATTTGATAGGGGGAGAGATGATAGGGCAGAGAGATGATAGGGCAGAGAGATGATAGGGGAGAGAGATGATGGGGAGAGAGCCATAATGGGGGAGAGATGATGGGGAGAGAGATGATGGGGGGAGAGAGAGTTGATGGGAAGAGAGAGATGATGGGGAGAGAGAGATGATGGGGAGAGAGATATGATGGGGAGAGAGAGATGATGGGGGAGAGAGAGATGATGGGGAGAGAGAGATGATGGGTTGAGATGATAGGAGGGGAGATGATGGAGAGATGTTGGGGAGGAGATGATGGAGAGGATGATGAGGGAGAGATGATGGGGGAGAGAGATGATGGGGAGAGTGATGATGGGGAGAGAGTGATGATGGGGAGAGAGTGATGGGGTGAAATGATGGGGTAGAGATGATAGGGAGAGATGATGGGGAGAGGAGATGATACGGAGAGAGATGATGGGAGAGATGATGGGAAGAGATGATGGGGAGAGAGATGATAGGGCAGATAGATGATAGGGGAGAGAGATGATAGGGGAGAGAGATGATAGGGGAGAGAGATGATGGGAGAGAGCCATAATGGGGGAGAGATGATGGGGAGAGAGATGATGGGGGGAGAGACAGTTGATGGGAAGAGAGAGATGATGGGGAGAGAGAGATGTTGGGGAGAGAGATATGATGGGGAGACAGAGATGATGGGGAGAGACATGATGGGGAGACAGTGATGATGGGGAGAGAGCCATAATGTGGGAGAGATATGATGGGGAGAGAGATGATGGGGGGGAGAGAGAGATGATGGGGAGAGAGAGATGATGGAGAGAGAGAGAGAGATGATGGAGAGAGTGATGATGGGGAGAGATGATGGGGAGTGATGATGGGGGAGAGAGATGATGGCGGAGAGAGATGATGGGGAGGTGATGGGGGAGATGATGGGGAGACATGATGGGGGAGAGATGATAGGGGGAGAGATGATGCGGAGAGATGGAGATGATGGGGGGGACATGTTGGGGAGAGACATGATGGGGAGAGACATGATGGGAGAGAGATGATAGGGGAGAGAAATGAAGGGAGAGAGAGATGATGGGGAGAGAGTGATGATGGGGAGAGATGATAGGGGAGATTTGATAGGGGGAGAGATGATAGGGCAGAGAGATGATAGGGCAGAGAGATGATAGGGGAGAGAGATGATGGGGAGAGAGCCATAATGGGGGAGAGATGATGGGGAGAGAGATGATGGGGGAGAGAGAGTTGATGGGAAGAGAGAGATGATGGGGAGAGAGAGATGATGGGGAGAGAGATATGATGGGAGAGAGAGATGATGGGGAGAGAGAGATGATGGGGAGAGAGAGATGATGGGTTGAGATGATAAGAGGGGAGATGATGGAGAGATGTTGGGGAGGAGATGATGGAGAGATGATGAGGGAGAGATGATGGGGGAGAGAGATGATGGGGAGAGTGATGATGGGGAGAGAGTGATGATGGGGAGAGAGTGATGGGGTGAAATGATGGGGTAGAGATGATAGGGAGAGATGATGGGGAGAGGAGATGATACGGAGAGAGATGATGGGGAGAGATGATGGGAAAAGATGATGGGGAGAGAGATGATAGGGCAGAGAGATGATAGGGGAGAGAGATGATGGGGAGAGAGCCATAATGGGGGAGAGATGATGGGGAGAGAGATGATGGGGGAGAGACAGTTGATGGGAAGAGAGAGATGATGGGGAGAGAGAGATGTTGGGGAGAGAGATATGATGGGGAGACAGAGATGATGGGGAGAGACATGTTGGGGAGACAGTGATGATGGGGAGAGAGCCATAATGTGGGAGAGATATGATGGGGAGAGAGAGATGATGGGGAGAGAGAGATGATGGGGAGAGAGAGATGATGGAGAGAGAGAGAGAGATGATGGAGAGAGTGATGATGGGGAGGTGATGGGGGAGATGATGGGGAAACATGATGGGGGAGAGATGATAGGGGGAGAGATGATGGGGAGAGATGGAGATGATGGGGGGGACAAGTTGGGGAGAGACATGATGGGGAGAGACATGATGGGAGAGAGATGATAGGGGAGAGAAATGAAGGGGGAGAGAGATGATGGGTGGAGAGAGATGATGGGGGGAGAGTGATGATCGGGGAGAGAGATGATGGGGGAGAGAGATGATGGGGAGAGAGTGATGATCGGGGAGAGAGATGATGGGGGAGAGAGATGATGGGGAGAGAGTGATGATGGGGAGAGATGATAGGGGAGATTTGATAGGGGGAGAGATGATAGGGCAGAGAGATGATAGGGCAGAGAGATGATAGGGGAGAGAGATGATGGGGAGAGAGCCATAATGGGGGAGAGATGATGGGGAGAGAGATGATGGGGGGAGAGAGAGTTGATGGGAAGAGAGAGATGATGGGGAGAGAGAGATGATGGGGAGAGAGATATGATGGGAGAGAGAGATGATGGGGAGAGAGAGATGATGGGGAGAGAGAGATGATGGGTTGAGATGATAAGAGGGGAGATGATGGAGAGATGTTGGGGAGGAGATGATGGAGAGATGATGAGGGAGAGATGATGGGGGAGAGAGATGATGGGGAGAGTGATGATGGGGAGAGAGTGATGATGGGGAGAGAGTGATGGGGTGAAATGATGGGGTAGAGATGATAGGGAGAGATGATGGGGAGAGGAGATGATACGGAGAGAGATGATGGGGAGAGATGATGGGAAAAGATGATGGGGAGAGAGATGATGGGGAGAGATATGATAGCGGAGACAGATGATAGGGGAGAGAGATGATGGGGAGAGAGCAATGATGGGGAGAGATGATGGGGAGAGAGATGATGGGGGAGAGAGATGATAGGGGAGAGAAATGATGGGGGGAGAGAGATGATGGGTGGAGAGAGATGATGGGGGAGAGTGATGATCGGGGAGAGATGATGGGGGAGAGAGATAATGGGGAGAGAGTGATGATGGGGAGAGACATGATGGGGAGAGAGTGATGATGGGGAGAGATGATGGGGAGATTTGATAGGGGAGAGATGATAGGGGATAGAGATGATAGGGCAGAGAGATGATAGGGGAGAGAGATGATGGGGAGAGAGCCATAATGGGGGAGACATGATGGGGGAGAGATGATGGGGGAGAGAGAGTTGATGGGAAGAGAGAGATGATGGGGAGAGAGAGTTGATGGGGAGAGAGATATGATGGGGAGAGAGAGATGATGGGGAGAGAGAGATGATGGGGGGAGAGTGATGATCGGGGAGCTAGATAATGGGGAGAGAGATGATGGGGAGAGAGTGATGATGGGGAGAGATGATAGGGGAGATTTGATAGGGGGAGAGATGATAGGGGAGAGAGATGATAGGGCAGAGTGATGATCGGGGAGAGAGATGATGGGGGAGAGAGATGATGGGGAGAGAGTGATGATGGGGAGAGATGATAGGGGAGATTTGATAGGGGGAGAGATGATAGGGGAGAGAGATGATGGGGAGAGAGCAATGATGGGGAGAGATGATGGGGAGAGAGATGATGGGGGGTGAGAGATGATAGGGGAGAGAAATGATGGGGGAGAGAGATGATGGGTGGAGAGAGATGATGGGGGAGAGTGATGATCGGGGAGAGATGATGGGGGAGAGAGATAATGGGGAGAGAGTGATGATGGGGAGAGACATGATGGGGAGAGAGTGATGATGGGGAGAGATGATGGGGAGATTTGATAGGGGAGAGATGATAGGGGATAGAGATGATAGGGCAGAGAGATGATAGGGGAGAGAGATGATGGGGAGAGAGCCATAATGGGGGAGACATGATGGGGGAGAGATGATGGGGGAGAGAGAGTTGATGGGAAGAGAGAGATGATGGGGAGAGAGAGTTGATGGGGAGAGAGATATGATGGGGAGAGAGAGATGATGGGGAGAGAGAGATGATGGGGGGAGAGTGATGATCGGGGAGCTAGATGATGGGGAGAGAGATGATGGGGAGAGAGTGATGATGGGGAGAGATGATAGGGGAGATTTGATAGGGGGAGAGATGATAGGGGAGAGAGATGATAGGGCAGAGTGATGATCGGGGAGAGAGATGATGGGGGAGAGAGATGATGGGGAGAGAGTGATGATGGGGAGAGATGATAGGGGAGATTTGATAGGGGGAGAGATGATAGGGGAGAGAGATGATAGGGCAGAGAGATGATAGGGGAGAGAGATGATGGGGGAGAGAGCCATAATGGGGGAGAGATGATGGGGAGAGAGATGATGGGGGAGAGAGAGTTGATGGGAAGAGAGAGATGATGGGGAGAGAGAGATGATGGGGAGAGAGATATGATGGGGAGAGAGAGATGATGGTGAGAGAGAGATGATGGGGAGAGAGAGATGATGGGTTGAGATGATAGGAGGGGAGATGATGGAGAGATGTTGGGGAGGAGATGATGGAGAGATGATGAGGGAGAGATGATGGGGGAGAGAGATGATGGGGAGAGTGATGATGGGGAGAGAGTGATGATGGGGAGAGAGTGATGGGGTGAAATGATGGGGTAGAGATGATAGGGAGAGATGATGGGGAGAGGAGATGATACGGAGAGAGATGATGGGGAGAGAGATGATGGGTAGAGATATGATAGGGGAGACAGATGATAGGGGAGAGAGATGATGGGGAGAGAGCAATGATGGGGAGAGATGATGGGGAGAGAGATGATGGGGGAGAGAGATGATAGGGGAGAGAAATGATGGGGGAGAGAGATGATGGGTGGAGAGAGATGATGGGGGGAGAGTGATGATCGGGGAGAGATGATGGGGGGAGAGAGATAATGGGGAGAGAGTGATGATGGGGAGAGACATGATGGGGAGAGAGTGATGATGGGGAGAGATGATGGGGAGATTTGATAGGGGGAGAGATGATAGGTGAGAGAGATGATAGGGCAGAGAGATGATGGAGAGAGATGATGGGAAGAGTTGATGGGGAGAGAGATGATGGGGAGAGAGCAATGATGGGAAGAGATGATGGGGAGAGAGATGATGGGGAGAGAGATGATGGGAGAGAGTGATGATGGGGAAGAGATGATGGGGAGAGATGGTGGGGAGAGATGATGGGGGAGAGATGATGGGGAGAGAGATGATGGGGGGAGAGATGATGGGGAAGAGAGATGATTTGGTAGAGAGATGATGGTGGAGAGATGAAGGGGGGAGATGATGGGGGAGAGAGATGATAGGGGAGAGAAATGATGGGGGAGAGAGATGATGGGTGGAGAGAGATGATGGGGGGAGAGTGATGATCGGGGAGAGGTGATGGGGGAGAGAGATGATGGGGAGAGAGTAATGATGGGGAGAGAGTGATGATGGGGAGAGATGATGGGGAGATTTGATAGGGGGAGAGATGATAGGGGAGAGAGATGATAGGGCAGATAGATGATAGGGGAGAGATATGATAGGGCAGAGAGATGATAGGGGAGAGAGATGATGGGGAGAGAGCCATAATGGGGGAGAGATGATGGGGAGAGAGATGATGGGGGAGAGACAGTTGATGGGAAGAGAGAGATGATGGGGAGAGAGAGATGTTGGGGAGAGAGATATGATGGGGAGACAGAGATGATGGGGAGAGACATGATGGGGAGACAGTGATGATGGGGAGAGAGCCATAATGTGGGAGAGATATGATGGGGAGAGAGAGATAATGGGGAGAGAGAGATGATGGGGAGAGAGAGATGATGGAGAGAGAGAGAGATGATGGAGAGAGTGATGATGGGGAGAGATGATGGGGAGTGATGATGGGGGAGAGAGATGATGGCGGAGAGAGATGATGGGGAGGTGATGGGGGAGATGATGGGGAGACATGATGGGGGAGAGATGATAGGGGGAGAGATGATGGGGAGAGATGGAGATGATGGGGGGGACATGTTGGGGAGAGACATGATGGGGAGAGACATGATGGGAGAGAGATGATAGGGGAGAGAAATGAAGGGGGAGAGAGATGATGGGTGGAGAGAGATGATGGGGGGAGAGTGATGATCGGGGAGAGAGATGATGGGGGAGAGAGATGATGGGGAGAGAGTGATGATGGGGAGAGATGATAGGGGAGATTTGATAGGGGGAGAGATGATAGGGCAGAGAGATGATAGGGCAGAGAGATGATAGGGGAGAGAGATGATGGGGAGAGAGCCATAATGGGGGAGAGATGATGGGGAGAGAGATGATGGGGGAGAGAGAGTTGATGGGAAGAGAGAGATGATGGGGAGAGAGAGATGATGGGGAGAGAGATATGATGGGGAGAGAGAGATGATGGGGAGAGAGAGATGATGGGGAGAGAGAGATGATGGGTTGAGATGATAGGAGGGGAGATGATGGAGAGATGTTGGGGAGGAGATGATGGAGAGATGATGAGGGAGAGATGATGGGGGAGAGAGATGATGGGGAGAGTGATGATGGGGAGAGAGTGATGATGGGGAGAGAGTGATGGGGTGAAATGATGGGGTAGAGATGATAGGGAGAGATGATGGGGAGAGGAGATGATACGGAGAGAGATGATGGGGAGAGATGATGGGAAGAGATGATGGGGAGAGAGATGATGGGGAGAGATATGATAGGGGAGACAGATGATAGGGGAGAGAGATGATGGGGGAGAGAGCAATGATGGGGAGAGATGATGGGGAGAGAGATGATGGGGGAGAGAGATGATAGGGGAGAGAAATGATGGGGGAGAGAGATGATGGGTGGAGAGAGATGATGGGGGAGAGTGATGATCGGGGAGAGATGATGGGGGCGAGAGATAATGGGGAGAGAGTGATGATGGGGAGAGACATGATGGGGAGAGAGTGATGATGGGGAGAGATGGGGAGATTTGATAGGGGAGAGATGATAGGGGATAGAGATGATAGGGCAGAGAGATGATAGGGGAGAGAGATGATGGGGAGGGAGCCATAATCGGGGAGAGATGATGGGGAGAGACATGATGGTAGAGAAAGATGTTTGGGAGAGTGATGATGGGGAGAGAGTGATGATGGGGAGAGAGATGAAGGGGGAGAGAGCAATGATGGGGAGAGATGATGGGGAGAGAGATGATGGGGGAGAGAGAGTTGATGGGAAGAGAGAGATGATGGGGAGAGAGAGTTGATGGGGAGAGAGATTTGATGGGGAGAGAGATGATGGGGGGAGAGAGATGATGGGGGAGAGTGATGATCGGGGAGAGAGATGATGGGGGAGAGAGATGATAGGGGAGAGAGATGATGGGGAGAGAGATGAAGGGGAGAGAGCAATGATGGGGAGAGATGATGGGGAGAGAGATGATGGGGGAGAGAGAGTTGATGGGAAGAGAGAGATGATGGGGAGAGAGAGTTGATGGGGAGAGAGATTTGATGGGGAGAGAGATGATGGGGTGAGAGAGATGATGGGGGGAGAGTGATGATCGGGGAGAGAGATGATGGGGGAGAGAGATGATGGGGAGAGAGTGATGATGGGGAGAGATGATAGGGGAGATTTGATAGGGGGAGAGATGATAGGGGAGAGAGATGATAGGGGCAGAGTGATGATCGGGGAGAGAGATGATGGGGGAGAGAGATGATGGGGAGAGAGAGATGATGGGGAGAGATGATAGGGGAGATTTGATAGGGGGAGAGATGATAGGGGAGAGAGATGATAGGGCAGAGAGATGATAGGGCAGAGAGATGATGGGGAGAGAGCCATAATGGGGGAGAGATGATGGGGAGAGAGATGATGGGGGAGAGAGAGTTGATGGGAAGAGAGAGATGATGGGGAGAGAGAGATGATGGGGAGAGAGATATGATGGGGAGAGAGAGATGATGGGGAGAGAGATATGATGGGGAGAGAGTGATGATGGGGAGAGAGTGATGGGGTGAAATGATGGGGTAGAGATGATAGGGAGAGATGATGGGGAGAGGAGATGATACGGAGAGAGATGATGGGGAGAGATGATGGGAAGAGATGATGGGGAGAGAGATGATGGGGATAGATATGATAGGGGAGACAGATGATAGGGGAGAGAGATGATGGGGAGAGAGCAATGATGGGGAGAGATGATGGGGACAGAGATGATGGGGGAGAGAGATGATAGGGGAGAGAAATGATGGGGGAGAGAGATGATGGGTGGAGAGAGATGATGGGGTAGAGTGATGATCGGGGAGAGAGATGATGGGGGAGAGAGATGATGGGGAGAGAGTGATGATGGGGAGAGATGATAGGGGAGATTTGATAGGGGGAGAGATGATAGGGCAGAGAGATGATAGGGCAGAGAGATGATAGGGGAGAGAGATGATGGGGAGAGAGCCATAATGGGGGAGAGATGATGGGGAGAGAGATGATGGGGGAGAGAGAGTTGATGGGAAGAGAGAGATGATGGGGAGAGAGAGATGATGGGGAGAGAGATATGATGGGGAGAGAGAGATGATGGGGAGAGAGAGATGATGGGGAGAGAGAGATGATGGGTTGAGATGATAGGAGGGGAGATGATGGAGAGATGTTGGGGAGGAGATGATGGAGAGATGATGAGGGAGAGATGATGGGGGAGAAAGATGATGGGGAGACTGATGATGGGGAGAGAGTGATGATGGGGAGAGAGTGATGTGGTGAAATGGTGGGGTAGAGATGATAGGGAGAGATGATGGGGAGAGGAGATGATACGGAGAGAGATGATGGGGAGAGATGAAGGGAAGAGATGATGGGGAGAGAGATGATGGGGAGAGATATGATAGGGGAGACAGATGAGAGGGGAGAGAGATGATGGGGAGAGAGCAATGATGGGGAGAGATGATGGGGAGAGAGATGATGGGGGAGAGAGATGATAGGGGAGAGAAATGATGGGGGAGAGAGATGATGGGTGGAGAGAGATGATGGGGGAGAGTGATGATCGGGGAGAGATGATGGGGGAGAGAGATAATGGGGAGAGAGTGATGATGGGGAGAGACATGATGGGGAGAGAGTGATGATGGGGAGAGATGATGGGGAGATTTGATAGGGGAGAGATGATAGGGGAGAGAGATGATAGGGCAGAGAGATGATAGGGGAGAGAGATGATGGGGAGAGAGCCATAATGGGGGAGAGATGATGGGGAGAGAGATGATGGGGGAGAGAGAGTTGATGGGAAGAGAGAGATGATGGGGAGAGAGAGTTGATGGGGAGAGAGATATGATGGGGAGAGAGAGATGATGGGGAGAGAGAGATGATGGGGGGAGAGTTATGATCGGGGAGAGAGGAATGATGGGGAGAGATGATGGAGAGAGACATGATGGGGGAGAAAGATGTTAGGGAGAGTGATGATGGGGAGAGAGTGATGCGGTGAAATGATGGGGTAGAGATGATAGGGAGAGATGATGGGGAGAGGAGATGATACGGAGAGAGATGATGGGGAGAGATGATGGGAAGAGATGATGGGGAGAGAGATGATGGGGAGAGATATGATAGGGGAGAGAGATGATAGGGGAGAGAGATGATAGGGGAGAGAGATGATGGGGAGAGAGATGATAGGGGAGAGAGATGATGGGGAGAGAGGAATGATGGGGAGAGATGATGGCGAGAGACATGATGGGGGAGAAAGATGTTATGGAGAGTGATGATGGGGAGAGAGAGATGATGCGGAGAGAGTGATGCGGTGAAATGATGGGGTAGAGATGATAGGGAGAGATGATGGGGGAGAGGAGATGATACGGTTAGAGATGATGGGGAGAGATGATGGGAAGAGATGATGGGGAGAGAGATGATGGGGAGAGATATGATAGGGGAGACAGCTGATAGGGGAGAAAGATGATGGGGAGAGAGCAATGATGGGGAGAGATGATGGGGAGAGAGATGATGGGGGAGAGAGATGATGGGGAGAGTGATGATGGGGAGAGAGTGATGATGGGGAGAGAGTGATGCGGTGAAATGATGGGGTAGAGATGATAGGGAGAGATGATGGGGGAGAGGAGATGATACGGAGAGAGATGATAGGGAGAGATGATGGGAAGAGATGATGGGGAGAGAGATGATGGGGAGAGATATGATAGGGGAGAGAGATGATAGGGGAGAGAGATGATAGGGGAGAGAGAAGATGGGGGAGAGAGATAATGGGGCGAGAGCAATGATGGGGAGAGATGATGGGGAGAGAGATGATGGGGGAGAGAGATGATGGGAGAGAGTGATGATGGGGAAGAGATGATGGGGAGAGATGGTGGGGAGAGATGATAGGGGGAGAGATGATGTGGGGGAGAGAGCAATGATCTGGAGAGATGATGGGGAGAGAGATGAAGGGGGAGAGAGATGATGGGAGAGAGTGATGATGGGGAAGAGATGATGGGGAGAGATGGTGGGGAGAGATGATAGGGGGAGAGATGATGGGGAGAGATGATGGGGAGGGATGATGGGGAGAGAGATGATGGGGGGAGAGATGATGGGGAAGAGAGATGATTTGGTAGAGAGATGATGGTGGAGAGATGAAGGGGAGAGATGATGGGGAGAGAGATGATAGGGGAGACAAATGATGGGGGAGAGAGATGATGGGTGGAGAGAGATGATGGGGGAGAGTGATGATCGGGGAGAGATGATGGGGGAGAGAGATGATGGGGAGAGAGTGATGATGGGGAGAGACATGATGGGGAGAGAGTGATGATGGGGAGAGATGATGGGGAGAGATGATGGGGATAGATGATGGGGAGAGAGATGATGTGGGGGAGAGAGCAATGATCTGGAGAGATGATGGGGAGAGAGATGAAGGGGGAGAGAGATGATGGGAGAGAGTGATGATGGGGAAGAGATGATGGGGAGAGATGGTGGGGAGAGATGATAGGGGGAGAGATGATGGGGAGAGATGATGGGGAGAGATGATGGGGAGAGAGATGATGGGGGGAGAGATGATGGGGAAGAGAGATGATTTGGTAGAGAGATGATGGTGGAGAGATGAAGGGGAGAGATGATGGGGAGAGAGATGATAGGGGAGACAAATGATGGGGGAGAGAGATGATGGGTGGAGAGAGATGATGGGGGAGAGTGATGATCGGGGAGAGATGATGGGGGAGATAGTTGATGGGGAGAGAGTGATGATGGGGAGAGACATGATGGGGAGAGAGTGATGATGGGGAGAGATGATGGGGAGATTTGATAGGGGAGAGAGATGATAGGGGAGAGAGATGATAGGGGAGAGAGATGATGGGGAGAGAGATGATAGGGGAGAGAGATGATGGGGAGAGAGGAATGATGGGGAGAGATGATGGGGAGAGACATGATGGGGGAGAAAGATGTTAGGGAGAGTGATGAGGGGGAGAGAGTGATGATGGGGGAGAGAGTGATGCGATGAAATGATGGGGTATAGATGATAGGGAGAGATGATGGGGAGAGGAGATGATACGGAGAGAGATGATGGGGAGAGATGATGGGAAGAGATGATGGGGAGAGAGATGATGGGGAGAGATATGATAGGGGAGACAGCTGATAGGGGAGAGAGATGATGGGGAGAGATGATGGGGATAGATGATGGGGAGAGAGATGATGTGGGGGAGAGAGCAATGATCTGGAGAGATGATGGGGAGAGAGATGAAGGGGGAGAGAGATGATGGGAGAGAGTGATGATGGGGAAGAGATGATGGGGAGAGATGGTGGGGAGAGATGATAGGGGGAGAGATGATGGGGAGAGATGATGGGGAGAGAGATGATGGGGGGAGAGATGATGGGGAAGAGAGATGATTTGGTAGAGAGATGATGGTGGAGAGATGAAGGGGAGAGATGATGGGGAGAGAGATGATAGGGGAGACAAATGATGGGGGAGAGAGATGATGGGTGGAGAGAGATGATGGGGGAGAGTGATGATCGGGGAGAGATGATGGGGGGAGAGAGATGATGGGGAGAGAGTGATGATGGGGAGAGACATGATGGGGAGAGAGTGATGATGGGGAGAGATGATGGGGAGATTTGATAGGGGAGAGAGATGATAGGGGAGAGAGATGATGGGGAGAGAGATGATAGGGGAGAGAGATGATGGGGAGAGAGGAATGATGGGGAGAGATGATGGGGAGAGACATGATGGGGGAGAAAGATGTTAGGGAGAGTGATGAGGGGGAGAGAGTGATGATGGGGAGAGAGTGATGCGGTGAAATGATGGGGTATAGATGATAGGGAGAGATGATGGGGGAGAGGAGATGATACGGAGAGAGATGATGGGGAGAGATGATGGGAAGAGATGATGGGGAGAGAGATGATGGGGAGAGATATGATAGGGGAGACAGCTGATAGGGGAGAGAGATGATGGGGAGAGATGATGGGGAGAGAGATGATGGGGGGAGAGATGATGGGGAAGAGAGATGATTTGGTAGAGAGATGATGGTGGAGAGATGAAGGGGAAAGATGATGGGGAGAGAGATGATAGGGGAGAGAAATGATGGGGGAGAGAGATGATGGGTGGAGAGAGATGATGGGGGAGAGTGATGATCGGGGAGAGATGATGGGGGAGAGAGATGATGGGGAGAGAGTGATGATGGGGAGAGACATGATGGGGAGAGAGTGATGAAGGGGAGAGATGATGGGGAGATTTGATAGGGGAGAGAGATGATAGGGGAGAGAGATGATAGGGGAGAGAGATGATGGGGAGAGATGATGGGAAGAGATGATGGGGAGAGAGATGATGGGGAGAGATATGATAGGGGAGACAGCTGATAGGGGAGAGAGATGATGGGGAGAGAGAGCAATGATGGGGAGAGAGATGATGGGGGAGAGAGATGATGGGGAGAGTGATGATGGGGAGAGAGTGATGATGGGGAGAGAGATGATAGGGCAGAGAGATGATAGGGGAGAGAGATGATGGGGAGAGAGCCATAATGGGGCAGAGATGATGGGCAGAGAAATGATGGGGGAGAGAGAGTTGATGGGAAGAGAGAGATGATGGAGAGAGAGAGATGATGGGTTGAGATGATAGGAGGGGAGATGATGGAGAGATGGTGGGGAGGAGATGATGGAGAGATGATGAGGGAGAGATGATGGGGGAGAGAGATGATGGGGAGAGTGATGATGGGGAGAGAGTGATGATGGGGGGAGTGATGGGGTGAAAAGATGGGGTAGAGTTGATAGGGAGAGATGATGGGGAGAGGAGATGATACGGAGAGAGAGGATGGGGAGAGATGATGGGAAGAGATGATGGGGAGAGATATGATAGGGGAGACAGATGATAGGGGAGAGAGATGATGGGGAGAGAGCAATGATGGGGAGAGATGATGGGGAGAGAGATGACGGGGGGGAGGAGAGATGATGGGGAGAGTGATGATGGGGAGAGAGTGATGATGGGGAGAGAGTGATGCGGTGAAATGATGGGGTAGAGATGATAGGGAGAGATGATGGGGGAGAGGAGATGATACGGAGAGAGATGATGGGGAGAGATGATGGGAAGAGATGATGGGGAGCGAGATGATGGGTGAGTCAGATGATGGGAGAGAGTGATGATGGGGAAGAGCTGATGGGGAGAGATGGTGGGTAGAGATGATAGGGGGGAGAGATGATGGGGGAGAGATGATGGGGAGAGATGATGGGGAGAGAGATGATGGGGGGAGAGATGATGGGAAAGAGAGATGATTTGGTAGAGAGATGGTGGAGAGATGAAGGGGAGAGATGACGGGGAGAGAGATGATAGGGGAGAGAAATGATGGGGGAGAGAGATGATGGGTGGAGAGAGATGATGGGCGAGAGTGATGATCGGGGAGGGATGATGGGGGAGAGAGATAATGGGGGAGAGAGTGATGATGGGGAGAGACTTGATTGGGAGAGAGTGATGATGGGGAGAGATGATGGGGAGATTTGATAGGGGAGAGATGATAGGGGAGAGAGATGATAGGGCAGAGAGATGATAGGTGAGAGAGATGATGGGGAGAGAGCCATAATGGGGGAGGGATGATGGGGAGAGAGATGATGGGGGAGAGAGAGTTGATGGGAAGAGAGAGATGATGGGGAGAGAGAGATGATGGGGAGAGAGATATGATGGGGAGAGAGAGATGATGGGGAGAGAGAGATGATGGGGAGAGATGATAGGAGGGTAGATGATGGAGAGATGGTGGGGAGGAGATGATTGAGAGATGATGAGGGAGAGATGATGGGGGAGAGAGATGATGGGGCGAGTGATGATGGGGAGAGTGATGATGGGGACAGAGTGATGGGGTGAAATGATGGGGTAGCAATGATAGGGAGAGATGATGGGGAGAGGAGATGATACGGAGAGAGATGATGGGGAGAGATGATGGGAAGAGATGATGGGGAGAGAGATGATGTGGAGAGATATGATGGGGGAGAGAGATGATAGGGGAGAGATGATGGGGAGAGAGGAATGATGGGGAGAGATGATGGAGAGAGACATGATGGGGGAGAAAGATGTTAGGGAGAGTGATGATGGGGAGAGAGTGATGCGGTGAAATGATGGGGTAGAGATGATAGGGAGAGATGATGGGGGAGAGGAGATGATACGGAGAGAGATGATGGGGAGATGATGGGAAGAGATGATGGGGAGAGAGATGATGGGGAGAGATATGATAGGGGAGAGAGATGATAGGGGAGAGAGATGATAGGGGAGAGAGATGATGGGGGGAGAGAGAAGATAGGGGAGAGAGATGATGGGGAGAGAGGAATGATGGGGAGAGATGATGGGGAGAGACATGATGGGGGAGAAAGATGTTAGGGAGAGTGATGATGGGGAGAGAGTGATGATGGGGAGAGAGTGATGCGGTGAAATGATGGGGTAGAGATGATAGGGAGAGATGATGGGGGAGAGGAGATGATACGGAGAGAGATGATGGGGAGAGATGATGGGAAGAGATGATGGGGAGAGAGATGATGGGGAGAGATATGATAGGGGAGACAGCTGATAGGGGAGAGAGATGATGGGGAGAGAGCAATGATGGGGAGAGATGATGGGGAGAGAGATGATGGGGGAGAGAGATGATAGGGAGAGATGATGGGGGAGAGGAGATGATACGGAGAGAGATGATGGGGAGAGATGATGGGAAGAGATGATGGGGAGAGAGATGATGGGGAGAGAGATGATAGGGGAGAGAGAAGATGGGGAGAGAGATGATGGGGAGAGAGATGATGGGGAGAGAGATGATGGAGAGAGTGATGATGGGGAGGAGATGATGGGGAGAGATGGTGGGGAGAGATGATAGGGGGAGAGATGATGGGGATAGACGATGGGGAGAGAGATGATGGGGAGAGAGCAATGATGGGGAGAGATGAAGGGGAGAGAGATGATGGGGGAGAGAGATGATGGGAGAGAGTGATGATGGGGAAGAGATGATGGGGAGAGATGGTGGGGAGAGATGATGGGGGAGAGATGATGGGTAGAGATGATGGGGCGAGAGATGATGGGGGAGAGATGATGGGGAAGAAGATGATTTGGTAGAGAGATGATGGTGGAGAGATGAAGGGGAGAGATGATGGTGGAGAGAGATGATAGGGGAGAGAAATGATGGGGGAGAGAGATGATGGGTGGAGAGAGATGATGGGGGAGAGTGATGATCGGGGAGAGATGATGGGGGAGAGAGATGATGGGGAGAGAGTGATGATGTGGAGAGACATGATGGGGAGAGAGTGATGATGGGGACAGATGATGGGGAGATTTGATAGGGGAGAGATGATAGGGGAGAGAGATGATAGGGCAGAGAGATGATAGGGGAGAGAGATGATGGGGAGAGAGCCATAATGGGGGAGAGATGATGGGGAGAGAGATGATGGGGGAGAGAGAGTTGATGGGAAGAGAGAGATGATGGGGAGAGAGAGATGATGGTGAGAGAGATATGATGGGGAGAGAGAGATGATGGGGAGAGAGAGATGATGGGGAGAGAGAGATGATGGGGAGAGAGAGATGATGGGAGAGATAGGAGGGGAGATGATGGAGAGATGGTGGGGAGGAGATGATGGAGAGATGATGAGGGAGAGATGATGGGGGAGAGATGATGGGGAGAGTGATGATGGGGAGAGAGTGATGATGGGGACAGAGTGATGGGGTGAAATGATGGGGTAGAAATGATAGGGAGAGATGATGGGGAGAGGAGATGATACGGAGAGAGATGATGGGGAGAGATGATGGGAAGAGATGATGGGGAGAGAGATGATGTGGAGAGATATGATGGGGAGAGAGATGATAGGGGAGAGAGATGATGGGGAGAGAGGAATGATGGGGAGAGATGATGGAGAGAGACATGATGGGGGAGAAAGATGTTAGGGAGAGTGATGATGGGGAGAGAGTGATGATGGGGAGAGAGTGATGCGGTGAAATGATGGGGTAGAGATGATAGGGAGAGATGATGGGGGAGAGGAGATGATACGGAGAGAGATGATGGGGAGAGATGATGGGAAGAGATGATGGGGGAGAGAGATGATGGGGAGAGATATGATAGGGGAGACAGCTGATAGGGGAGAGAGATGATGGGGAGAGAGCAATGATGGGGAGAGATGATGGGGAGAGAGATGATGGGGGAGAGAGATGATAGGGAGAGATGATGGGGGAGAGGAGATGATACGGAGAGAGATGATGGGGAGAGATGATGGGAAGAGATGATGGGGAGAGAGATGATGGGGAGAGAGATGATAGGGGAGAGAGAAGATGGGGAGAGAGATGATGGGGAGAGAGATGATGGGGAGAGAGATGATGGGAGAGAGAGATGGTGGGGAGGAGATGATGGAGAGATGATGAGGGAGAGATGATGGGGGAGAGATGATGGGGAGAGTGATGATGGGGAGAGAGTGATGATGGTGACAGAGTGATGGGGTGAAATGATGGGGTAGAAATGATAGGGAGAGATGATGGGGAGAGGAGATGATACGGAGAGAGATGATGGGGGAGAGATGATGGGAAGAGATGATGGGGAGAGAGATGATGTGGAGAGATATGATGGGGAGAGAGATGATAGGGGAGAGAGATGATGGGGAGAGAGGAATGATGGGGAGAGATGATGGAGAGAGACATGATGGGGGAGAAAGATGTTAGGGAGAGTGATGATGGGGGAGAGAGTGATGCGGTGAAATGATGGGGTAGAGATGATAGGGAGAGATGATGGGGGAGAGGAGATGATACGAAGAGAGATGATGGGGAGAGATGATGGGAAGAGATGATGGGGAGAGAGATGATGGGGACAGATATGATAGGGGAGAGAGATGATAGGGGAGACAGATGATAGGGGAGAGAGATGATGGGGAGAGAGATGATAGGGGAGAGAGATGATGGGGAGAGAGGAATGATGGGGAGAGATGCTGGGGAGAGACATGATGGGGGAGAAAGATGTTACGGAGAGTGATGATGGGGAGAGAGTGATGCGGTGAAATGATGGGGTAGAGATGATAGGGAGAGATGATGGGGGAGAGGAGATGATACGGAGAGAGATGATGGGGAGAGATGATGGGAAGAGATGATGGGGAGAGAGATGATGGGGAGAGATATGATAGGGGAGACAGCTGATAGGGGAGAGAGATGATGGGGAGAGAGCAATGATGGGGAGAGAGATGATGGGGGAGAGAGATGATGGGGAGAGTGATGATGGGGAGAGAGTGATGATGGGGAGAGAGTGATGCGGTGAAATGATGGGGTAGAGATGATAGGGAGAGATGATGGGGGAGAGGAGATGATACGGAGAGAGATGATGGGGAGAGATGATGGGAAGAGATGATGGGGAGAGAGATGATGGGGAGAGATATGATAGGGGAGAGAGATGATAGGGGAGAGAGAGGATAGGGGAGAGAGAAGATGGGGAGAGAGATGATGGGGAGAGAGCAATGATGGGGAGAGATGATGGGGAGAGAGATGATGGGGGAGAGACATGATGGGAGAGAGTGATGATGGGGAAGAGATGATGGGGAGAGATGGTGGGGAGAGATGATAGGGGGAGAGATGATGGGGATAGATGATGGGGAGAGAGATGATGGGGGAGAGAGCAATGATGGGGAGAGATGATGGGGAGAGAGATGATGGGGGAGAGAGATGATGGGAGAGAGTGATGATGGGGAAGAGATGATGGGGAGAGATTGTGGGGAGAGATGATAGGGGGAGAGATGATGGGGGAGAGATGATGGGGAGAGATGATGGGGAGAGAGATGATGGGAGGAGAGATGATTGGGAAGAGAGATGATTTGTTAGAGAGATGATGGGGAGAGATGATGGGGAGAGAGGAATGATGGGGAGAGATGATAGGGGAGAGAGATGATAGGGGAGAGAGATGATGGGGAGAGAGAAGATAGGGGAGAGAGATGATGGGGAGAGAGGAATGATGGGGAGAGATGATGGGGAGAGACATGATGGGGGAGAAAGATGTTAGGGAGAGTGATGATGGGGAGAGAGTGATGATGGGGAGAGAGTGATGCGGTGAAATGATGGGGTAGAGATGATAGGGAGAGATGATGGGGGAGAGGAGATGATACGGAGAGAGATGATGGGGAGAGATGATGGGAAGAGATGATGGGGAGAGAGATGATGGGGAGAGATATGATAGGGGAGAGAGATGATAGGGGAGAGAGATGATAGGGGAGAGAGATGATGGGGAGAGAGAAGATAGGGGAGAGAGATGATGGGGAGAGAGGAATGATGGGGAGAGATGATGGGGAGAGACATGATGGGGGAGAAAGATGTTAGGGAGAGTGATGATGGGGAGAGAGTGATGATGGGGAGAGAGTGATGCGGTGAAATGATGGGGTAGAGATGATAGGGAGAGATGATGGGGGAGAGGAGATGATACGGAGAGAGATGATGGGGAGAGATGATGGGAAGAGATGATGGGGAGAGAGATGATGGGGAGAGATATGATAGGGGAGACAGCTGATAGGGGAGAGAGATGATGGGGAGAGAGCAATGATGGGGAGAGATGATGGGGAGAGAGATGATGGGGGAGAGAGATGATAGGGAGAGATGATGGGGGAGAGGAGATGATACGGAGAGAGATGATGGGGAGAGATGATGGGAAGAGATGATGGGGAGAGAGATGATGGGGAGAGAGAGATGATGGGGAGAGAGATATGATGGGGAGAGAGATGATAGGGGAGAGAGAAGATGGGGAGAGAGATGATGGGGAGAGAGATGATGGGGAGAGAGATGATGGGAGAGAGTGATGATGGGGAGGAGATGATGGGGAGAGATGGTGGGGAGAGATGATAGGGGGAGAGATGATGGGGATAGACGATGGGGAGAGAGATGATGGGGAGAGAGCAATGATGGGGAGAGATGATGGGGAGAGAGATGATGGGGGAGAGAGATGATGGGAGAGAGTGATGATGGGGAAGAGATGATGGGGAGAGATGGTGGGGAGAGATGATGGGGGAGAGATGATGGGTAGAGATGATGGGGAGAGAGATGATGGGGGGAGAGATGATGGGGAAGAGAGATGATTTGGTAGAGAGATGATGGTGATGAGATGAAGGGGAGAGATGATGGTGGAGAGAGATGATAGGGGAGAGAAATGATGGGGGAGAGAGATGATGGGTGGAGAGAGATGATGGGGGAGAGTGATGATCGGGGAGAGATGATGGGGGAGAGAGATGATGGGGAGAGAGTGATGATGTGGAGAGACATGATGGGGAGAGAGTGATGATGGGGACAGATGATGGGGAGATTTGATAGGGGAGAGATGATAGGGGAGAGAGATGATAGGGCAGAGAGATGATAGGGGAGAGAGATGATGGGGAGAGAGCCATAATGGGGGAGAGATGATGGGGAGAGAGATGATGGGGGAGAGAGAGTTGATGGGAAGAGAGAGATGATGGGGAGAGAGAGATGATGGTGAGAGAGATATGATGGGGAGAGAGAGATGATGGGGAGAGAGAGATGATGGGGAGAGAGAGATGATGGGGAGAGAGAGATGATGGGGAGAGATAGGAGGGGAGATGATGGAGAGATGGTGGGGAGGAGATGATGGAGAGATGATGAGGGAGAGATGATGGGGGAGAGATGATGGGGAGAGTGATGATGGGGAGAGAGTGATGATGGGGACAGAGTGATGGGGTGAAATGATGGGGTAGAAATGATAGGGAGAGATGATGGGGAGAGGAGATGATACGGAGAGAGATGATGGGGAGAGATGATGGGAAGAGATGATGGGGAGAGAGATGATGTGGAGAGATATGATGGGGAGAGAGATGATAGGGGAGAGAGATGATGGGGAGAGAGGAATGATGGGGAGAGATGATGGAGAGAGACATGATGGGGGAGAAAGATGTTAGGGAGAGTGATGATGGGGAGAGAGTGATGATGGGGAGAGAGTGATGCGGTGAAATGATGGGGTAGAGATGATAGGGAGAGATGATGGGGGAGAGGAGATGATACGGAGAGAGATGATGGGGAGAGATGATGGGAAGAGATGATGGGGAGAGAGATGATGGGGAGAGATATGATAGGGGAGAGAGATGATAGGGGAGACAGATGATAGGGGAGAGAGATGATGGGGAGAGAGATGATAGGGGAGAGAGATGATGGGGAGAGAGGAATGATGGGGAGAGATGCTGGGGAGAGACATGATGGGGGAGAAAGATGTTACGGAGAGTGATGATGGGGAGAGAGTGATGCGGTGAAATGATGGGGTAGAGATGATAGGGAGAGATGATGGGGGAGAGGAGATGATACGGAGAGAGATGATGGGGAGAGATGATGGGAAGAGATGATGGGGAGAGAGATGATGGGGAGAGATATGATAGGGGAGACAGCTGATAGGGGAGAGAGATGATGGGGAGAGAGCAATGATGGGGAGAGAGATGATGGGGGAGAGAGATGATGGGGAGAGTGATGATGGGGAGAGAGTGATGATGGGGAGAGAGTGATGCGGTGAAATGATGGGGTAGAGATGATAGGGAGAGATGATGGGGGAGAGGAGATGATACGGAGAGAGATGATGGGGAGAGATGATGGGAAGAGATGATGGGGAGAGAGATGATGGGGAGAGATATGATAGGGGAGAGAGATGATAGGGGAGAGAGAGGATAGGGGAGAGAGAAGATGGGGAGAGAGATGATGGGGAGAGAGCAATGATGGGGAGAGATGATGGGGAGAGAGATGATGGGGGAGAGAGATGATGGGAGAGAGTGATGATGGGGAAGAGATGATGGGGAGAGATGGTGGGGAGAGATGATAGGGGGAGAGATGATGGGGATAGATGATGGGGAGAGAGATGATGGGGGAGAGAGCAATGATGGGGAGAGATGATGGGGAGAGAGATGATGGGGGAGAGAGATGATGGGAGAGAGTGATGATGGGGAAGAGATGATGGGGAGAGATTGTGGGGAGAGATGATAGGGGGAGAGATGATGGGGGAGAGATGATGGGGAGAGATGATGGGGAGAGAGATGATGGGAGGAGAGATGATTGGGAAGAGAGATGATTTGTTAGAGAGATGATGGGGAGAGATGATGGGGAGAGAGGAATGATGGGGAGAGATGATAGGGGAGAGAGATGATAGGGGAGAGAGATGATGGGGAGAGAGAAGATAGGGGAGAGAGATGATGGGGAGAGAGGAATGATGGGGAGAGATGATGGGGAGAGACATGATGGGGGAGAAAGATGTTAGGGAGAGTGATGATGGGGAGAGAGTGATGATGGGGAGAGAGTGATGCGGTGAAATGATGGGGTAGAGATGATAGGGAGAGATGATGGGGGAGAGGAGATGATACGGAGAGAGATGATGGGGAGAGATGATGGGAAGAGATGATGGGGAGAGAGATGATGGGGAGAGATATGATAGGGGAGAGAGATGATAGGGGAGAGAGATGATAGGGGAGAGAGATGATGGGGAGAGAGAAGATAGGGGAGAGAGATGATGGGGAGAGAGGAATGATGGGGAGAGATGATGGGGAGAGACATGATGGGGGAGAAAGATGTTAGGGAGAGTGATGATGGGGAGAGAGTGATGATGGGGAGAGAGTGATGCGGTGAAATGATGGGGTAGAGATGATAGGGAGAGATGATGGGGGAGAGGAGATGATACGGAGAGAGATGATGGGGAGAGATGATGGGAAGAGATGATGGGGAGAGAGATGATGGGGAGAGATATGATAGGGGAGACAGCTGATAGGGGAGAGAGATGATGGGGAGAGAGCAATGATGGGGAGAGATGATGGGGAGAGAGATGATGGGGGAGAGAGATGATAGGGAGAGATGATGGGGGAGAGGAGATGATACGGAGAGAGATGATGGGGAGAGATGATGGGAAGAGATGATGGGGAGAGAGATGATGGGGAGAGAGAGATGATGGGGAGAGAGATATGATGGGGAGAGAGATGATAGGGGAGAGAGAAGATGGGGAGAGAGATGATGGGGAGAGAGATGATGGGGAGAGAGATGATGGGAGAGAGTGATGATGGGGAGGAGATGATGGGGAGAGATGGTGGGGAGAGATGATAGGGGGAGAGATGATGGGGATAGACGATGGGGAGAGAGATGATGGGGAGAGAGCAATGATGGGGAGAGATGATGGGGAGAGAGATGATGGGGGAGAGAGATGATGGGAGAGAGTGATGATGGGGAAGAGATGATGGGGAGAGATGGTGGGGAGAGATGATGGGGGAGAGATGATGGGTAGAGATGATGGGGAGAGAGATGATGGGGGGAGAGATGATGGGGAAGAGAGATGATTTGGTAGAGAGATGATGGTGATGAGATGAAGGGGAGAGATGATGGTGGAGAGAGATGATAGGGGAGAGAAATGATGGGGGAGAGAGATGATGGGTGGAGAGAGATGATGGGGGAGAGTGATGATCGGGGAGAGATGATGGGGGAGAGAGATGATGGGGAGAGAGTGATGATGTGGAGAGACATGATGGGGAGAGAGTGATGATGGGGACAGATGATGGGGAGATTTGATAGGGGAGAGATGATAGGGGAGAGAGATGATAGGGCAGAGAGATGATAGGGGAGAGAGATGATGGGGAGAGAGCCATAATGGGGGAGAGATGATGGGGAGAGAGATGATGGGGGAGAGAGAGTTGATGGGAAGAGAGAGATGATGGGGAGAGAGAGATGATGGTGAGAGAGATATGATGGGGAGAGAGAGATGATGGGGAGAGAGAGATGATGGGGAGAGAGAGATGATGGGGAGAGAGAGATGATGGGGAGAGATAGGAGGGGAGATGATGGAGAGATGGTGGGGAGGAGATGATGGAGAGATGATGAGGGAGAGATGATGGGGGAGAGATGATGGGGAGAGTGATGATGGGGAGAGAGTGATGATGGGGACAGAGTGATGGGGTGAAATGATGGGTAGAAATGATAGGGAGAGATGATGGGGAGAGGAGATGATACGGAGAGAGATGATGGGGAGAGATGATGGGAAGAGATGATGGGGAGAGAGATGATGTGGAGAGATATGATGGGGAGAGAGATGATAGGGGAGAGAGATGATGGGGAGAGAGGAATGATGGGGAGAGATGATGGAGAGAGACATGATGGGGGAGAAAGATGTTAGGGAGAGTGATGATGGGGAGAGAGTGATGATGGGGAGAGAGTGATGCGGTGAAATGATGGGGTAGAGATGATAGGGAGAGATGATGGGGGAGAGGAGATGATACGGAGAGAGATGATGGGGAGAGATGATGGGAAGAGATGATGGGGAGAGAGATGATGGGGAGAGATATGATAGGGGAGAGAGATGATAGGGGAGACAGATGATAGGGGAGAGAGATGATGGGGAGAGAGATGATAGGGGAGAGAGATGATGGGGAGAGAGGAATGATGGGGAGAGATGCTGGGGAGAGACATGATGGGGGAGAAAGATGTTACGGAGAGTGATGATGGGGAGAGAGTGATGCGGTGAAATGATGGGGTAGAGATGATAGGGAGAGATGATGGGGGAGAGGAGATGATACGGAGAGAGATGATGGGGAGAGATGATGGGAAGAGATGATGGGGAGAGAGATGATGGGGAGAGATATGATAGGGGAGACAGCTGATAGGGGAGAGAGATGATGGGGAGAGAGCAATGATGGGGAGAGAGATGATGGGGGAGAGAGATGATGGGGAGAGTGATGATGGGGAGAGAGTGATGATGGGGAGAGAGTGATGCGGTGAAATGATGGGGTAGAGATGATAGGGAGAGATGATGGGGGAGAGGAGATGATACGGAGAGAGATGATGGGGAGAGATGATGGGAAGAGATGATGGGGAGAGAGATGATGGGGAGAGATATGATAGGGGAGAGAGATGATAGGGGAGAGAGAGGATAGGGGAGAGAGAAGATGGGGAGAGAGATGATGGGGAGAGAGCAATGATGGGGAGAGATGATGGGGAGAGAGATGATGGGGGAGAGAGATGATGGGAGAGAGTGATGATGGGGAAGAGATGATGGGGAGAGATGGTGGGGAGAGATGATAGGGGGAGAGATGATGGGGATAGATGATGGGGAGAGAGATGATGGGGGAGAGAGCAATGATGGGGAGAGATGATGGGGAGAGAGATGATGGGGGAGAGAGATGATGGGAGAGAGTGATGATGGGGAAGAGATGATGGGGAGAGATTGTGGGGAGAGATGATAGGGGGAGAGATGATGGGGGAGAGATGATGGGGAGAGATGATGGGGAGAGAGATGATGGGAGGAGAGATGATTGGGAAGAGAGATGATTTGTTAGAGAGATGATGGGGAGAGATGATGGGGAGAGAGGAATGATGGGGAGAGATGATAGGGGAGAGAGATGATAGGGGAGAGAGATGATGGGGAGAGAGAAGATAGGGGAGAGAGATGATGGGGAGAGAGGAATGATGGGGAGAGATGATGGGGAGAGACATGATGGGGGAGAAAGATGTTAGGGAGAGTGATGATGGGGAGAGAGTGATGATGGGGAGAGAGTGATGCGGTGAAATGATGGGGTAGAGATGATAGGGAGAGATGATGGGGGAGAGGAGATGATACGGAGAGAGATGATGGGGAGAGATGATGGGAAGAGATGATGGGGAGAGAGATGATGGGGAGAGATATGATAGGGGAGAGAGATGATAGGGGAGAGAGATGATAGGGGAGAGAGATGATGGGGAGAGAGAAGATAGGGGAGAGAGATGATGGGGAGAGAGGAATGATGGGGAGAGATGATGGGGAGAGACATGATGGGGGAGAAAGATGTTAGGGAGAGTGATGATGGGGAGAGAGTGATGATGGGGAGAGAGTGATGCGGTGAAATGATGGGGTAGAGATGATAGGGAGAGATGATGGGGGAGAGGAGATGATACGGAGAGAGATGATGGGGAGAGATGATGGGAAGAGATGATGGGGAGAGAGATGATGGGGAGAGATATGATAGGGGAGACAGCTGATAGGGGAGAGAGATGATGGGGAGAGAGCAATGATGGGGAGAGATGATGGGGAGAGAGATGATGGGGGAGAGAGATGATAGGGAGAGATGATGGGGGAGAGGAGATGATACGGAGAGAGATGATGGGGAGAGATGATGGGAAGAGATGATGGGGAGAGAGATGATGGGGAGAGAGAGATGATGGGGAGAGAGATATGATGGGGAGAGAGATGATAGGGGAGAGAGAAGATGGGGAGAGAGATGATGGGGAGAGAGATGATGGGGAGAGAGATGATGGGAGAGAGTGATGATGGGGAGGAGATGATGGGGAGAGATGGTGGGGAGAGATGATAGGGGGAGAGATGATGGGGATAGACGATGGGGAGAGAGATGATGGGGAGAGAGCAATGATGGGGAGAGATGATGGGGAGAGAGATGATGGGGGAGAGAGATGATGGGAGAGAGTGATGATGGGGAAGAGATGATGGGGAGAGATGGTGGGGAGAGATGATGGGGGAGAGATGATGGGTAGAGATGATGGGGAGAGAGATGATGGGGGGAGAGATGATGGGGAAGAGAGATGATTTGGTAGAGAGATGATGGTGATGAGATGAAGGGGAGAGATGATGGTGGAGAGAGATGATAGGGGAGAGAAATGATGGGGGAGAGAGATGATGGGTGGAGAGAGATGATGGGGGAGAGTGATGATCGGGGAGAGATGATGGGGGAGAGAGATGATGGGGAGAGAGTGATGATGTGGAGAGACATGATGGGGAGAGAGTGATGATGGGGACAGATGATGGGGAGATTTGATAGGGGAGAGATGATAGGGGAGAGAGATGATAGGGCAGAGAGATGATAGGGGAGAGAGATGATGGGGAGAGAGCCATAATGGGGGAGAGATGATGGGGAGAGAGATGATGGGGGAGAGAGAGTTGATGGGAAGAGAGAGATGATGGGGAGAGAGAGATGATGGTGAGAGAGATATGATGGGGAGAGAGAGATGATGGGGAGAGAGAGATGATGGGGAGAGTGAGATGATGGGGAGAGAGAGATGATGGGGAGAGATAGGAGGGGAGATGATTGAGAGATGGTGGGGAGGAGATGATGGAGAGATGATGAGGGAGAAATGATGGGGGAGAGATGATGGGGAGAGTGATGATGGGGAGAGAGTGATGATGGGGACAGAGTGATGGGGTGAAATGATGGGGTAGAAATGATAGGGAGAGATGATGGGGAGAGGAGATGATACGGAGAGAGATGATGGGGAGAGATGATGGGAAGAGATGATGGGGAGAGAGATGATGTGGAGAGATATGATGGGGAGAGAGATGATAGGGGAGAGAGATGATGGGGAGAGAGGAATGATGGGGAGAGATGATGGAGAGAGACATGATGGGGGAGAAAGATGTTAGGGAGAGTGATGATGGGGAGAGAGTGATGATGGGGAGAGAGTGATGCGGTGAAATGATGGGGTAGAGATGATAGGGAGAGATGATGGGGGAGAGGAGATGATACGGAGAGAGATGATGGGGAGAGATGATGGGAAGAGATGATGGGGAGAGAGATGATGGGGAGAGATATGATAGGGGAGAGAGATGATAGGGGAGACAGATGATAGGGGAGAGAGATGATGGGGAGAGAGATGATAGGGGAGAGAGATGATGGGGAGAGAGGAATGATGGGGAGAGATGCTGGGGAGAGACATGATGGGGGAGAAAGATGTTACGGAGAGTGATGATGGGGAGAGAGTGATGCGGTGAAATGATGGGGTAGAGATGATAGGGAGAGATGATGGGGGAGAGGAGATGATACGGAGAGAGATGATGGGGAGAGATGATGGGAAGAGATGATGGGGAGAGAGATGATGGGGAGAGATATGATAGGGGAGACAGCTGATAGGGGAGAGAGATGATGGGGAGAGAGCAATGATGGGGAGAGAGATGATGGGGGAGAGAGATGATGGGGAGAGTGATGATGGGGAGAGAGTGATGATGGGGAGAGAGTGATGCGGTGAAATGATGGGGTAGAGATGATAGGGAGAGATGATGGGGGAGAGGAGATGATACGGAGAGAGATGATGGGGAGAGATGATGGGAAGAGATGATGGGGAGAGAGATGATGGGGAGAGATATGATAGGGGAGAGAGATGATAGGGGAGAGAGAGGATAGGGGAGAGAGAAGATGGGGAGAGAGATGATGGGGAGAGAGCAATGATGGGGAGAGATGATGGGGAGAGAGATGATGGGGGAGAGAGATGATGGGAGAGAGTGATGATGGGGAAGAGATGATGGGGAGAGATGGTGGGGAGAGATGATAGGGGGAGAGATGATGGGGATAGATGATGGGGAGAGAGATGATGGGGGAGAGAGCAATGATGGGGAGAGATGATGGGGAGAGAGATGATGGGGGAGAGAGATGATGGGAGAGAGTGATGATGGGGAAGAGATGATGGGGAGAGATTGTGGGGAGAGATGATAGGGGGAGAGATGATGGGGGAGAGATGATGGGGAGAGATGATGGGGAGAGAGATGATGGGAGGAGAGATGATTGGGAAGAGAGATGATTTGTTAGAGAGATGCTGGTGGAGAGATGAAGGGGAGAGATGATGGGGGAGAGAGATGATAGGGGAGAGAAATGATGGGGGAGAGAGATGATGGGTGGAGAGAGATGATGGGGAGAGTGATGATCGGGGGAGAGATGATGGGGGAAAGAGATGATGGGGAGAGAGTGATGATGGGGAGAGAGAGATGATGGGGAGAGAGATATGATGGGGAGAGAGAGATGATGGGGAGAGAGAGATGATGGGGAGAGTGAGATGATGGGGAGAGAGAGATGATGGGGAGAGATGATAGGAGGGGAGATGATGGAGAGATGGTGGGGAGGAGATGATGGAGAGATGATGAGCGAGAGATGATGGGGGAGAGAGATGATGGGGAGAGTGCTGATGAGGAGAGAGTGATGATGGGGACAGAGTGATGGGGTGAAATTATGGGGTAGAAATGATAGGGAGAGATGATGGGGAGAGGAGATGATACGGAGAGAAATGATGGGGAGAGATGATGGGAAGAGATGATGGGGAGAGAGATGATGTGGAGAGATATGATGGGGAGAGAGATGATAGGGGAGAGAGATGATGGGGAGAGAGGAATGATGGGGAGAGAGGAATAATGGGGAGAGATGATGGAGAGAGACATGATGGGGGAGAAAGATGTTAGGGAGAGTGATGATGGGGAGAGAGTGATGATGGGGAGAGAGTGATGCGGTGAAATGATGGGGTAGAAATGATAGGGAGAGATGATGGGGGAGAGGAGATGATACGGAGAGAGATGCTGGGGAGAGATGATGGGGAGAGAGATGATGGGGAGAGATATGATAGGGGAGAGAGATGATGGGGAGAGAGATGATAGGGGAGAGAGATGATGGGGAGAGAGGAATGATGGGGAGAGATGATGGGGAGAGACATGATGTGGGAGAAAGATGTTAGGGAGAGTGATGATGGGGAGAGAGTGATGATGGGGAGAGAGTGATGCGGTGAAATGATGGGGTAGAGATGATAGGGAGAGATGATGGGGGAGAGGAGATGATACGGAGAGAGATGATGGGGAGAGATGATGGGAAGAGATGATGGGGAGAGAGATGATGGGGAGAGATATGATAGGGGAGACAGCTGATAGGGGAGAGAGATGATGGGGAGAGAGCAATGATGGGGAGAGATGATGGGGAGAGAGATGATGGGGGAGAGAGATGATGGGGAGAGTGATGATGGGGAGAGAGTGATGATCGGGAGAGAGTGATGCGGTGAAATGATGGGGTAGAGATGATAGGGAGAGATGATGGGGGAGAGGAGATGATACGGAGAGAGATGATGGGGAGAGATGATGGGGGAGAGGAGATGATACGGAGAGAGATGATGGGGAGAGATGATGGGAAGAGATGATGGGGAGAGAGATGATGGGGAGAGATATGATAGGGGAGAGACATGATGGGTGGAGAGAGATGATGGGGAGAGAGATGATGGGGGAGAGAGATGATAGGGAGAGATGATGGGGGAGAGGAGATGATACAGAGAGAGATGATGGGGAGAGATGATGGGAAGAGATGATGGGGAGAGAGATGATGGGGGAGAGATGATGGGGAAGAGAGATGATTTGGTAGAGAGATGATGGTGGAGAGATGATGGGGAGAGATATGATAGGGGAGACAGCTGATAGGGGAGAGAGATGATGGGGAGAGAGCAATGATGGGGAGAGATGATGGGGAGAGAGATGATGGGGGAGAGAGATGATAGGGGAGATGATGGGGGAGAGGAGATGATACGGAGAGAGATGATGGGGAGAGATGATGGGAAGAGATGATGGGGAGAGAGATGATGGGGAGAGAGAGATGATGGGGAGAGAGATATGATGGGGAGAGAGATGATAGGGGAGAGAGAAGATGGGGAGAGAGATGATGGGGAGAGAGATGATGGGGGAGAGAGATGATGGGAGAGAGTGATGATGGGGAGGAGATGATGGGGAGAGATGGTGGGGAGAGATGATAGGGGGAGAGATGATGGGGAGAGATGATGGGGATAGACGATGGGGAGAGAGATGATGGGGAGAGAGCAATGATGGGGAGAGATGATGGGGAGAGAGATGATGGGGGAGAGAGATGATGGGAGAGAGTGATGATGGGGAAGAGATGATGGGGAGAGATGGTGGGGAGAGATGATAGGGGTGAGATGATGGGTAGAGATGATGGGGCGAGAGATGATGGGGGAGAGATGATGGGGAAGAGAGATGATTTGGTAGAGAGATGATGGTGGAGAGATGAAGGGGAGAGATGATGGTGGAGAGAGATGATAGGGGAGAGAAATGATGGGGGAGAGAGATGATGGGTGGAGAGAGATGATGGGGGAGAGTGATGATCGGGGAGAGATGATGGGGGAGAGAGATGATGGGGAGAGAGTGATGATGGGGAGAGACATGATGGGGAGAGAGTGATGATGGGGACAGATGATGGGGAGATTTGATAGGGGAGAGATGATAGGGGAGAGAGATGATAGGGCAGAGAGATGATAGGGGAGAGAGATGATGGGGAGAGAGCCATATTGGGGGAGAGATGATGGGGTGAGAGATGATGGGGGAGAGAGAGTTGATGGGAAGAGAGTGATGATGGGGAGAGAGAGATGATGGTGAGAGAGATATGATGGGGAGAGAGAGATGATGGGGAGAGAGAGATGATGGGGAGAGAGAGATGATGGGGAGAGATAGGAGGGGAGATGATGGAGAGATGGTGGGGAGGAGATGATGGAGAGATGATGAGGGAGAGATGATGGGGGAGAGATGATGGGGAGAGTGATGATGGGGAGAGAGTGATGATGGGGACAGAGTGATGGGGTGAAATGATGGGGTAGAAATGATAGGGAGAGATGATGGGGAGAGGAGATGATACGGAGAGAGATGATGGGGAGAGATGATGGGAAGAGATGATGGGGAGAGAGATGATGTGGAGAGATATGATGGGGAGAGAGATGATAGGGGAGAGAGATGATGGGGAGAGAGGAATGATGGGGAGAGATGATGGAGAGAGACATGATGGGGGAGAAAGATGTTAGGGAGAGTGATGATGGGGAGAGAGTGATGATGGGGAGAGAGTGATGCGGTGAAATGATGGGGGTAGAGATGATAGGGAGAGATGATGGGGGAGAGGAGATGATACGGAGAGAGATGATGGGGAGAGATGATGGGAAGAGATGATGGGGAGAGAGATGATGGGGAGAGATATGATAGGGGAGAGAGATGATAGGGGAGACAGATGATAGGGGAGAGAGATGATGGGGAGAGAGATGATAGGGGAGAGAGATGATGGGGAGAGAGGAATGATGGGGAGAGATGCTGGGGAGAGACATGATGGGGGAGAAAGATGTTACGGAGAGTGATGATGGGGAGAGAGTGATGCGGTGAAATGATGGGGTAGAGATGATAGGGAGAAATGATGGGGGAGAGATGATAGGAGGGGAGATGATGGAGAGATGGTGGGGAGGAGATGATGGAGAGACGATGAGCGAGAGATGATGGGGGAGAGAGATGATGGGGAGAGTGCTGATGAGGAGAGAGTGATGATGGGGACAGAGTGATGGGGTGAAATTATGGGGTAGAAATGATAGGGAGAGATGATGGGGAGAGGAGATGATACGGAGAGATATGATGGGGAGAGAGATGATAGGGGAGAGAGATGATGGGGAGAGAGGAATGATGGGGAGAGATGATGGAGAGAGACATGATGGGGGAGAAAGATGTTAGGGAGAGTGATGATGGGGAGAGAGTGATGATGGGGAGAGAGTGATGCGGTGAAATGATGGGGTAGAAATGATAGGGAGAGATGATGGGGGAGAGGAGATGATACGGAGAGAGATGCTGGGGAGAGATGATGGGAAGAGATGATGGGGAGAGAGATGATGGGGAGAGATATGATAGGGGAGAGAGATGATGGGGAGAGAGATGATAGGGGAGAGAGATGATGGGGAGAGAGGAATGATGGGGAGAGATGATGGGGAGAGACATGATGTGGGAGAAAGATGTTAGGGAGAGTGATGATGGGGAGAGAGTGATGATGGGGAGAGAGTGATGCGGTGAAATGATGGGGTAGAGATGATAGGGAGAGATGATGGGGGAGTGGAGATGATACGGAGAGAGATGATGGGGAGAGATGATGGGAAGAGATGATGGGGAGAGAGATGATGGGGAGAGATATGATAGGGGAGACAGCTGATAGGGGAGAGAGATGATGGGGAGAGAGCAATGATGGGGAGAGATGATGGGGAGAGAGATGATGGGGGAGAGAGATGATGGGGAGAGTGATGATGGGGAGAGAGTGATGATCGGGAGAGAGTGATGCGGTGAAATGATGGGGTAGAGATGATAGGGAGAGATGATGGGGGAGAGGAGATGATACGGAGAGAGATGATGGGGAGAGATGATGGGAAGAGATGATGGGGAGAGAGATGATGGGGAGAGATATGATAGGGGAGAGAGATGATAGGGGAGAGAGATGATAGGGGAGAGAGATGATGGGGAGAGAGAAGATAGGGGAGAGAGATGATGGGGAGAGAGGAATGATGGGGAGAGATGATGGGGAGAGACATGATGGGGGAGAAAGATGTTAGGGAGAGTGATGATGGGGAGAGAGTGATGATGGGGAGAGAGTGATGCGGTGAAATGATGGGGTAGAGATGATAGGGAGAGATGATGGGGGAGAGGAGATGATACGGAGAGAGATGATGGGGAGAGATGATGGGAAGAGATGATGGGGAGAGAGATGATGGGGAGAGATATGATAGGGGAGACAGCTGATAGGGGAGAGAGATGATGGGGAGAGAGCAATGATGGGGAGAGATGATGAGGAGAGAGATGATGGGGGAGAGAGATGATAGGGAGAGATGATGGGGGAGAGGAGATGATACGGAGAGAGGTGATGGGGAGAGATGATGGGAAGAGATGATGGGGAGAGAGATGATGGGGAGAGAGAGATGATGGTGAGAGAGATATGATGGGGAGAGAGATGATAGGGGAGAGAGAAGATGGGGAGAGAGATGATGGGGAGAGAGATGATGGGGGAGAGAGATGATGGGAGAGAGTGATGATGGGGAGGAGATGATGGGGAGAGATGGTGGGGAGAGATGATGGGGGGAGAGATGATGGGGAGAGATGATGGGGATAGACGATGGGGAGAGAGATGATGGGGAGAGAGCAATGATGGGGAGAGATGATGGGGAGAGAGATGATGGGGGAGAGAGATGATGGGAGAGAGTGATGATGGGGAAGAGATGATGGGGAGAGATGGTGGGGAGAGATGATAGGGGGAGAGATGATGGGTAGAGATGATGGGGCGAGAGATGATGGGGGAGAGATGATGGGGAAGAGAGATGATTTGGTAGAGAGATGATGGTGGAGAGATGAAGGGGAGAGATGATGGTGGAGAGAGATGATAGGGGAGAGAAATGATGGGGGAGAGAGCTGATGGGTGGAGAGAGATGATGGGGAGAGAGTGATGATGGGGAGAGACATGATGGGGAGAGAGTGATGATGGGGACAGATGATGGGGAGATTAGATAGGGGAGAGATGATAGGGGAGAGAGATGATAGGGCAGAGAGATGATAGGGGAGAGAGATGATGGGGAGAGAGCCATATTGGGGGAGAGATGATGGGGAGAGAGATGATGGGGGAGAGAGAGTTGATGGGAAGAGAGAGATGATGGGGAGAGAGAGATGATGGTGAGAGAGATATGATGGGGAGAGAGAGATGATGGGGAGAGAGAGATGATGGGGAGAGAGAGATGATGGGGAAAGATAGGAGGGGAGATGATGGAGAGATGGTGGGGAGGAGATGATGGAGAGATGATGAGGGAGAGATGATGGGGGAGAGATGATGGGGAGAGTGATGATGGGGAGAGAGTGATGATGGGGACAGAGTGATGGGGGTGAAATGATGGGGTAGAAATGATAGGGAGAGATGATGGGGAGAGGAGATGATACGGAGAGAGATGATGGGGAGAGATGATGGGAAGAGATGATGGGGAGAGAGATGATGTGGAGAGATATGATGGGGAGAGAGATGATAGGGGAGAGAGATGATGGGGAGAGAGGAATGATGGGGAGAGATGATGGAGAGAGACATGATGGGGGAGAAAGATTATAGGGAGAGTGATGATGGGGAGAGAGTGATGCGGTGAAATGATGGGGTAGAGATGATAGGGAGAGATGATGGGGAGAGGAGATGATACGGAGAGAGATGATGGGGAGAGATGATGGGAAGAGATGATGGGGAGAGAGATGATGGGGAGAGATATGATAGGGGAGAGAGATGATAGGGGAGACAGATGATAGGGGAGAGAGATGATGGGGAGAGAGATGATAGGGGAGAGAGATGATGGGGAGAGAGGAATGATGGGGAGAGATGCTGGGGAGAGACATGATGGCGGAGAAAGATGTTACGGAGAGTGATGATGGGGAGAGAGTGATGCGGTGAAATGATGTTGTAGAGATGATAGGGAGAGATGATGGGGGAGAGGAGATGATACGGAGAGATAATGGGGAGAGATGATGGGAAGAGATGATGGGGAGAGAGATGATGGGGAGAGATATGATAGGGGAGAGAGATGATAGGGGAGAGAGAGGATAGGGGAGAGAGAAGATGGGGAGAGAGATGATGGGGAGAGAGCAATGCTGGGGAGAGATGATGGGGAGAGAGATGATGGGGGAGAGAGATGATGGGAGAGAGTGATGATGGGGAAGAGATGATGGGGAGAGATGGTGGGGAGAGATGATAGGGGGAGAGATGATGGGGATAGATGATGGGGAGAGAGATGATGGGGAAGAGAGCAATGATGGGGAGAGATGATGGGGAGAGAGATGATGGGGGAGAGAGATGATGGGAGAGAGTGATGATGGGAAGAGATGATGGGGAGAGATTGTGGGAGAGATGATAGGGGGAGAGATGATGGGTAGAGATGATGGGGCGAGAGATGATGGGGGAGAGATGATGGGGAAGAGAGATGATTTGGTAGAGAGATGATGGTGGAGAGATGAAGGGGAGAGATGATGGTGGAGAGAGATGATAGGGGAGAGAAATTATGGGGGAGAGACATGATGGGTGGAGAGAGATGATGGGGAGAGTGATGATCGGGGGGGAGATGATGGGGGAAAGAGATGATGGGGAGAGAGTGATGATGGGGAGAGAGAGATGATGGGGAGAGAGATATGATGGGGAGAGAGAGATGATGGGGAGAGAGAGATGATGGGGAGAGATGATAGGAGGGGAGATGATGGAGAGATGGTGGGGAGGAGATGATGGAGAGATGATGAGCGAGAGATGATGGGGGAGAGAGATGATGGGGAGAGTGCTGATGGGGAGTTAGTGATGATGGGGACAGAGTGATGGGGTGAAATTATGGGGTAGAAATGATAGGGAGAGATGATGGGGAGAGGAGATGATACGGAGAGAAATGATGGGGAGAGATGATGGGAAGAGATGATGGGGAGAGAGATGATGTGGAGAGATATGATGGGGAGAGAGATGATAGGGGAGAGAGATGATGGGGAGAGAGGAATGATGGGGAGAGATGATGGAGAGAGACATGATGGGGGAGAAAGATGTTAGGGAGAGTGATGATGGGGAGAGAGTGATGATGGGGAGAGAGTGATGCGGTGAAATGATGGGGTAGAGATGATAGGGAGAGATGATCGGGGAGAGGAGATGATACGGAGAGAGATGCTGGGGAGAGATGATGGGAAGAGATGATGGGGGAGAGAGATGATGGGGAGAGATATGATAGGGGAGAGAGATGATGGGGAGAGAGATGATAGGGGAGAGAGATGATGGGGAGAGAGGAATGATGGGGAGAGATGATGGGGAGAGACATGATGTGGGAGAAAGATGTTAGGGAGAGTGATGATGGGGAGAGGGTGATGATGGGGAGAGAGTGCTGCAGTGAAATGATGGGGTAGAGATGATAGGGAGAGATGATGGGGGAGAGGAGATGATACGGAGAGAGATGATGGGGAGAGATGATGGGAAGAGATGATGGGGAGAGAGATGATGGGGAGAGATATGATAGGGGAGACAGCTGATAGGGGAGAGTGATGATGGGGAGAGAGCAATGATGGGGAGAGATGATGGGGAGAGAGATGATGGGGAGAGAGATGATGGGGAGAGAGATGATGGGGAGAGAGATGATGGGGAGAGTGATGATGGGGAGAGAGTGATGATGGGGAGAGTGTGATGCGGTGGAAATGATGGGGTAGAGATGATAGGGAGAGATGATGGGGAGAGGAGATGATACGGAGAGAGATGATGGGGGAGAGATGATGGGAAGAGATGATGGGGAGAGAGATGATGGGGAGAGATATGATAGGGGAGAGAGATGATAGGGGAGACAGATGATAGGGGAGAGAGATGATGGGGAGAGAGATGATAGGGGAGAGAGATGATGGGGAGAGAGGAATGATGGGGAGAGATGCTGGGGAGAGACATGATGGCGGAGAAAGATGTTACGGAGAGTGATGATGGGGAGAGAGTGATGCGGTGAAATGATGTTGTAGAGATGATAGGGAGAGATGATGGGGGAGAGGAGATGATACGGAGAGAGATAATGGGGAGAGATGATGGGAAGAGATGATGGGGAGAGAGATGATGGGGAGAGATATGATAGGGGAGAGAGATGATAGGGGAGAGAGAGGAGGATAGGGGAGAGAGAAGATGGGGAGAGAGATGATGGGGAGAGAGCAATGCTGGGGAGAGATGATGGGGAGAGAGATGATGGGGGAGAGAGATGATGGGAGAGATGGTGGGGGAGAGATGATAGGGGGAGAGATGATGGGGAAAGATGATGGGGAGAGAGATGATGGGGAAGAGAGCAATGATGGGGAGAGATGATGGGGAGAGAGATGATGGGGGAGAGAGATGATGGGAGAGAGTGATGATGGGGAAGAGATGATGGGGAGAGATTGTGGGGAGAGATGATAGGGGGAGAGATGATGGGTAGAGATGATGGGGCGAGAGATGATGGGGGAGAGATGATGGGGAAGAGAGATGATTTGGTAGAGAGATGATGGTGGAGAGATGAAGGGGAGAGATGATGGTGGAGAGAGATGATAGGGGAGAGAAATTATGGGGGAGAGACATGATGGGTGGAGAGAGATGATGGGGAGAGAGATGATGGGGGAGAGAGATGATAGGGAGAGATGATGGGGGAGAGGAGATGATACGGAGAGAGATGATGGGGAGAGATGATGGGAAGAGATGATGGGGAGAGAGATGATGGGGGAGAGATGATGGGGAAGAGAGATGATTTGGTAGAGAGATGATGGTGGAGAGATGAAGGGGAGTGATGATGGTGGAGAGAGATGATAGGGGAGAGAATTATGGGGGAGAGAATGATGGGTGGAGAGAGATGATGGGGAGAGAGATGATGGGGGAGAGAGATGATAGGGAGAGATGATGGGGGAGAGGAGATGATACGGAGAGAGATGATGGGGAGAGATGATGGGAAGAGATGATGGGGGAGAGAGATGATGGGGAGAGAGAGATGATGGGGAGAGAGATATGATGGGGAGAGAGATGATAGGGGAGAGAGAAGATGGGGAGAGAGATGATGGGGAGAGAGATGATGGGGGAGAGAGATGATGGGAGAGAGTGATGATGGGGAGGAGATGATGGGGAGAGATGGTGGGGGAGAGATGATTGGGGGAGAGATGATGGGGAGAGATGATGGGGATAGACGATGGGGAGAGAGATGATGGGGAGAGAGCAATGATGGGGAGAGATGATGGGGAGAGAGATGATGGGGGAGAGAGATGATGGGTGAGAGTGATGATGGGGAAGAGATGATGGGGAGAGATGGTGGGGAGAGATGATAGGGGTGAGATGATGGGTAGAGATGATGGGGCGAGAGATGATGGGGGAGAGATGATGGGGAAGAGAGATGATTTGGGTAGAGAGATGATGGTGGAGAGATGAAGGGGAGAGATGATGGTGGAGAGAGATGATAGGGGAGAGAAATGATGGGGGAGAGAGATGATGGGTGGAGGAGAGATGATGGGGGAGAGTGATGTTAGGGGAGAGATGATGGGGGAGAGAGATGATGGGGAGAGAGTGATGATGGGGAGAGAATGATGGGGAGAGTGTGATGATGGGGACAGTTGATGGGGAGATTTGATTGGGGAGAGATGATAGGGGAGAGAGATGATAGGGAAGAGAGATGATAGGGGAGAGAGATGATGGGGGTGAGAGCATATTGGGGAGAGATGATGGGGTGAGAGATGATGGGGGAGAGAGAGTTGATGGGAAGAGAGTGATGATGGGGAGAGAGAGATGATGGTGAGAGAGATATGATGGGGAGAGAGAGATGATGGGGGAGAGAGAGTGATGGGGAGAGAGAGATGATGGGGAGAGATAGGAGGGGAGATGATGGAGAGATGGTGGGGAGGAGATGATGGAGTGATGATGAGGGAGAGATGATGGGGGAGAGATGATGGGGAGAGTGATGATGGGGAGTGTTGATGGTGGAGTGTGATGTTAGGGGAGTGAATTTTGGGGGTGAGACATGATGGGTGGTGTGAGATGTTGGGGAGTGAGATGTTGGGGGAGTGGATGATAGGGAGAGATGATGGGGGAGAGGAGATGATACGGAGAGAGATGATGGGGAGAGATGATGGGAAGAGATGATGGGGAGAGAGATGATGGGGGAGGATGATGTGGGGAAGAGAGATGATTTGGTAGAGAGATGATGGTGGAGAGATGAAGGGGAGAGATGATGGTGGAGAGAGATGATAGGGGAGAGAATTATGGGGGAGAGACATGATGGGTGGAGAGAGATGATGGGGAGAGAGATGATGGGGGAGAGAGATGATAGGGAGAGATGATGGGGGAGAGGAGATGATACGGAGAGAGATGATGGGGAGAGATGATGGGAAGAGATGATGGGGAGAGAGATGATGGGGAGAGAGAGATGATGGGGAGAGAGATATGATGGGGAGAGAGATGATAGGGGAGAGAGAAGATGGGGAGAGAGATGATGGGGAGAGAGATGATGGGGGAGATGGTGGGGAGAGATGATAGGGGGAGAGATGATGGGGAAAGATGATGGGGAGAGAGATGATGGGGAAGAGAGCAATGATGGGGAGAGATGATGGGGAGAGAGATGATGGGGGAGAGAGATGATGGGAGAGAGTGATGATGGGGAAGAGATGATGGGGAGAGATTGTGGGGAGAGATGATAGGGGGAGAGATGATGGGTAGAGATGATGGGGCGAGAGATGATGGGGGAGAGATGATGGGGAAGAGAGATGATTTGGTAGAGAGATGATGGTGGAGAGATGAAGGGGAGAGATGATGGTGGAGAGAGATGATAGGGGAGAGAAATTATGGGGGAGAGACATGATGGGTGGAGAGAGATGATGGGGAGAGAGATGATGGGGGAGAGAGATGATAGGGAGAGATGATGGGGGAGAGGAGATGATACGGAGAGAGATGATGGGGAGAGATGATGGGAAGAGATGATGGGGCGAGAGATGATGGGGGAGAGATGATGGGGAAGAGAGATGATTTGGTAGAGAGATGATGGTGGAGAGATGAAGGGGAGAGATGATGGTGGAGAGAGATGATAGGGGAGAGAAATTATGGGGGAGAGACATGATGGGTGGAGAGAGATGATGGGGAGAGTGATGATCGGGGGAGAGATGATGGGGGAAAGAGATGATGGGGAGAGAGTGATGATGGGGAGAGAGAGATGATGGGGAGAGAGATATGATGGGGAGAGAGAGATGATGGGGAGAGAGAGATGATGGGGAGAGAGAGATGATGGGGAGAGAGAGATGATGGGGAGAGATGATAGGAGGGGAGATGATGGAGAGATGGTGGGGAGGAGATGATGGAGAGATGATGAGCGAGAGATGATGGGGGAGAGAGATGATGGGGAGAGTGCTGATGGGGAGAGAGTGATGATGGGGACAGAGTGATGGGGTGAAATTATGGGGTAGAAATGATAGGGAGAGATGATGGGGAGAGGAGATGATACGGAGAGAAATGATGGGGAGAGATGATGGGAAGAGATGATGGGGAGAGAGATGATGTGGAGAGATATGATGGGGAGAGAGATGATAGGGGAGAGAGATGATGGGGAGAGAGGAATGATGGGGAGAGATGATGGAGAGAGACATGATGGGGGAGAAAGATGTTAGGGAGAGTGATGATGGGGAGAGAGTGATGATGGGGAGAGAGTGATGCGGTGAAATGATGGGGTAGAGATGATAGGGAGAGATGATCGGGGAGAGGAGATGATACGGAGAGAGATGCTGGGGAGAGATGATGGGAAGAGATGATTGGGAGAGAGATGATGGGGAGAGATATGATAGGGGAGAGAGATGATGGGGAGAGAGTGATGCGGTGAAATGATGTTGTAGAGATGATAGGGAGAGATGATGGGGGAGAGGAGATGATACGGAGAGAGATAATGGGGAGAGATGATGGGAAGAGATGATGGGGAGAGAGATGATGGGGAGAGATATGATAGGGTAGAGAGATGATAGGGGAGAGAGTGATGCGGTGAAATGATGTTGTAGAGATGATAGGGAGAGATGATGGGGGAGAGGAGATGATACGGAGAGATAATGGGGAGAGATGATGGGAAGAGATGATGGGGAGAGAGATGATGGGGAGAGATATGATAGGGGAGAGAGATGATAGGGGAGAGAGAGGATAGGGGAGAGAGAAGATGGGGAGAGAGATGATGGGGAGAGAGCAATGCTGGGGAGAGATGATGGGGAGAGAGATGATGGGGGAGAGAGATGATGGGAGAGAGTGATGATGGGGAAGAGATGATGGGGAGAGATGGTGGGGAGAGATGATAGGGGGAGAGATGATGGGGATAGATGATGGGGAGAGAGATGATGGGGAAGAGAGCAATGATGGGGAGAGATGATGGGGAGAGAGATGATGGGGGAGAGAGATGATGGGAGAGAGTGATGATGGGGAAGAGATGATGGGGAGAGATTGTGGGGAGAGATGATAGGGGGAGAGATGATGGGTAGAGATGATGGGGCGAGAGATGATGGGGGAGAGATGATGGGGAAGAGAGATGATTTGGTAGAGAGATGATGGTGGAGAGATGAAGGGGAGAGATGATGGTGGAGAGAGATGATAGGGGAGAGAAATTATGGGGGAGAGACATGATGGGTGGAGAGAGATGATGGGGAGAGTGATGATCGGGGGGGAGATGATGGGGGAAAGAGATGATGGGGAGAGAGTGATGATGGGGAGAGAGAGATGATGGGGAGAGAGATATGATGGGGAGAGAGAGATGATGGGGAGAGAGAGATGATGGGGAGAGAGAGATGATGGGGAGAGATGATAGGAGGGGAGATGATGGAGAGATGGTGGGGAGGAGATGATGGAGAGATGATGAGCGAGAGATGATGGGGGAGAGAGATGATGGGGAGAGTGCTGATGGGGAGTTAGTGATGATGGGGACAGAGTGATGGGGTGAAATTATGGGGTAGAAATGATAGGGAGAGATGATGGGGAGAGGAGATGATACGGAGAGAAATGATGGGGAGAGATGATGGGAAGAGATGATGGGGAGAGAGATGATGTGGAGAGATATGATGGGGAGAGAGATGATAGGGGAGAGAGATGATGGGGAGAGAGGAATGATGGGGAGAGATGATGGAGAGAGACATGATGGGGGAGAAAGATGTTAGGGAGAGTGATGATGGGGAGAGAGTGATGATGGGGAGAGAGTGATGCGGTGAAATGATGGGGTAGAGATGATAGGGAGAGATGATCGGGGAGAGGAGATGATACGGAGAGAGATGCTGGGGAGAGATGATGGGAAGAGATGATGGGGAGAGAGATGATGGGGAGAGATATGATAGGGGAGAGAGATGATGGGGAGAGAGATGATAGGGGAGAGAGATGATGGGGAGAGAGGAATGATGGGGAGAGATGATGGGGAGAGACATGATGTGGGAGAAAGATGTTAGGGAGAGTGATGATGGGGAGAGGGTGATGATGGGGAGAGAGTGATGCAGTGAAATGATGGGGTAGAGATGATAGGGAGAGATGATGGGGGAGAGGAGATGATACGGAGAGAGATGATGGGGAGAGATGATGGGAAGAGATGATGGGGAGAGAGATGATGGGGAGAGATATGATAGGGGAGACAGCTGATAGGGGAGAGAGATGATGGGGAGAGAGCAATGATGGGGAGAGATGATGGGGAGAGAGCAATGATGGGGAGAGATGATGGGGAGAGAGATGATGGGGAGAGAGATGATGGGGAGAGAGATGATGGGGAGAGAGATGATGGGGAGAGTGATGATGGGGAGAGAGTGATGATGGGGAGAGTGTGATGCGGTGAAATGATGGGGTAGAGATGATAGGGAGAGATGATGGGGAGAGGAGATGATACGGAGAGAGATGATGGGGAGAGATGATGGGAAGAGATGATGGGGAGAGAGATGATGGGGAGAGATATGATAGGGGAGAGAGATGATAGGGGAGACAGATGATAGGGGAGAGAGATGATGGGGAGAGAGATGATAGGGGAGAGAGATGATGGGGAGAGAGGAATGATGGGGAGAGATGCTGGGGAGAGACATGATGGCGGAGAAAGATGTTACGGAGAGTGATGATGGGGAGAGAGTGATGCGGTGAAATGATGTTGTAGAGATGATAGGGAGAGATGATGGGGGAGAGGAGATGATACGGAGAGAGATAATGGGGAGAGATGATGGGAAGAGATGATGGGGAGAGAGATGATGGGGAGAGATATGATAGGGGAGAGAGATGATAGGGGAGAGAGAGGATAGGGGAGAGAGAAGATGGGGAGAGAGATGATGGGGAGAGAGCAATGCTGGGGAGAGATGATGGGGAGAGAGATGATGGGGGAGAGAGATGATGGGAGAGATGGTGGGGAGAGATGATAGGGGGAGAGATGATGGGGAAAGATGATGGGGAGAGAGATGCTGGGGAAGAGAGCAATGATGGGGAGAGATGATGGGGAGAGAGATGATGGGGGAGAGAGATGATGGGAGAGAGTGATGATGGGGAAGAGATGATGGGGAGAGATTGTGGGGAGAGATGATAGGGGGAGAGATGATGGGTAGAGATGATGGGGCGAGAGATGATGGGGGAGAGATGATGGGGAAGAGAGATGATTTGGTAGAGAGATGATGGTGGAGAGATGAAGGGGAGAGATGATGGTGGAGAGAGATGATAGGGGAGAGAAATTATGGGGGAGAGACATGATGGGTGGAGAGAGATGATGGGGAGAGAGATGATGGGGGAGAGAGATGATAGGGAGAGATGATGGGGGAGAGGAGATGATACGGAGAGAGATGATGGGGAGAGATGATGGGAAGAGATGATGGGGAGAGAGATGATGGGGGAGAGATGATGGGGAAGAGAGATGATTTGGTAGAGAGATGATGGTGGAGAGATGAAGGGGAGTGATGATGGTGGAGAGAGATGATAGGGGAGAGAAATTATGGGGGAGAGACATGATGGGTGGAGAGAGATGATGGGGAGAGAGATGATGGGGGAGAGAGATGATAGGGAGAGATGATGGGGGAGAGGAGATGATACGGAGAGAGATGATGGGGAGAGATGATGGGAAGAGATGATGGGGAGAGAGATGATGGGGAGAGAGAGATGATGGGGAGAGAGATATGATGGGGAGAGAGATGATAGGGGAGAGAGAAGATGGGGAGAGAGATGATGGGGAGAGAGATGATGGGGGAGAGAGATGATGGGAGAGAGTGATGATGGGGAGGAGATGATGGGGAGAGATGGTGGGGAGAGATGATAGGGGGAGAGATGATGGGGAGAGATGATGGGGATAGACGATGGGGAGAGAGATGATGGGGAGAGAGCAATGATGGGGAGAGATGATGGGGAGAGAGATGATGGGGGAGAGAGATGATGGGAGAGAGTGATGATGGGGAAGAGATGATGGGGAGAGATGGTGGGGAGAGATGATAGGGGTGAGATGATGGGTAGAGATGATGGGGCGAGAGATGATGGGGGAGAGATGATGGGGAAGAGAGATGATTTGGTAGAGAGATGATGGTGGAGAGATGAAGGGGAGAGATGATGGTGGAGAGAGATGATAGGGGAGAGAAATGATGGGGGAGAGAGATGATGGGTGGAGAGAGATGATGGGGGAGAGTGATGATCGGGGAGAGATGATGGGGGAGAGAGATGATGGGGAGAGAGTGATGATGGGGAGAGACATGATGGGGAGAGAGTGATGATGGGGACAGATGATGGGGAGATTTGATAGGGGAGAGATGATAGGGGAGAGAGATGATAGGGCAGAGAGATGATAGGGGAGAGAGATGATGGGGAGAGAGCCATATTGGGGGAGAGATGATGGGGTGAGAGATGATGGGGGAGAGAGAGTTGATGGGAAGAGAGTGATGATGGGGAGAGAGAGATGATGGTGAGAGAGATATGATGGGGAGAGAGAGATGATGGGGAGAGAGAGATGATGGGGAGAGAGAGATGATGGGGAGAGATAGGAGGGGAGATGATGGAGAGATGGTGGGGAGGAGATGATGGAGAGATGATGAGGGAGAGATGATGGGGGAGAGATGATGGGGAGAGTGATGATGGGGAGAGATGATGGTGGAGAGAGATGATAGGGGAGAGAAATTATGGGGGAGAGACATGATGGGTGGAGAGAGATGATGGGGAGAGAGATGATGGGGGAGAGAGATGATAGGGAGAGATGATGGGGGAGAGGAGATGATACGGAGAGAGATGATGGGGAGAGATGATGGGAAGAGATGATGGGGAGAGAGATGATGGGGGAGAGATGATGGGGAAGAGAGATGATTTGGTAGAGAGATGATGGTGGAGAGATGAAGGGGAGAGATGATGGTGGAGAGAGATGATAGGGGAGAGAAATTATGGGGGAGAGACATGATGGGTGGAGAGAGATGATGGGGAGAGAGATGATGGGGGAGAGAGATGATAGGGAGAGATGATGGGGGAGAGGAGATGATACGGAGAGAGATGATGGGGAGAGATGATGGGAAGAGATGATGGGGAGAGAGATGATGGGGAGAGAGAGATGATGGGGAGAGAGATATGATGGGGAGAGAGATGATAGGGGAGAGAGAAGATGGGGAGAGAGATGATGGGGAGAGAGATGATGGGGGAGATGGTGGGGAGAGATGATAGGGGGAGAGATGATGGGGAAAGATGATGGGGAGAGAGATGATGGGGAAGAGAGCAATGATGGGGAGAGATGATGGGGAGAGAGATGATGGGGGAGAGAGATGATGGGAGAGAGTGATGATGGGGAAGAGATGATGGGGAGAGATTGTGGGGAGAGATGATAGGGGGAGAGATGATGGGTAGAGATGATGGGGCGAGAGATGATGGGGGAGAGATGATGGGGAAGAGAGATGATTTGGTAGAGAGATGATGGTGGAGAGATGAAGGGGAGAGATGATGGTGGAGAGAGATGATAGGGGAGAGAAATTATGGGGGAGAGACATGATGGGTGGAGAGAGATGATGGGGAGAGAGATGATGGGGGGAGAGAGATGATAGGGAGAGATGATGGGGGAGAGGAGATGATACGGAGAGAGATGATGGGGAGAGATGATGGGAAGAGATGATGGGGCGAGAGATGATGGGGGAGAGATGATGGGGAAGAGAGATGATTTGGTAGAGAGATGATGGTGGAGAGATGAAGGGGAGAGATGATGGTGGAGAGAGATGATAGGGGAGAGAAATTATGGGGGAGAGACATGATGGGTGGAGAGAGATGATGGGGAGAGTGATGATCGGGGGAGAGATGATGGGGGAAAGAGATGATGGGGAGAGAGTGATGATGGGGAGAGAGAGATGATGGGGAGAGAGATATGATGGGGAGAGAGAGATGATGGGGAGAGAGAGATGATGGGGAGAGAGAGATGATGGGGAGAGAGAGATGATGGGGAGAGATGATAGGAGGGGAGATGATGGAGAGATGGTGGGGAGGAGATGATGGAGAGATGATGAGCGAGAGATGATGGGGGAGAGAGATGATGGGGAGAGTGCTGATGGGGAGAGAGTGATGATGGGGACAGAGTGATGGGGTGAAATTATGGGGTAGAAATGATAGGGAGAGATGATGGGGAGAGGAGATGATACGGAGAGAAATGATGGGGAGAGATGATGGGAAGAGATGATGGGGAGAGAGATGATGTGGAGAGATATGATGGGGAGAGAGATGATAGGGGAGAGAGATGATGGGGAGAGAGGAATGATGGGGAGAGATGATGGAGAGAGACATGATGGGGGAGAAAGATGTTAGGGAGAGTGATGATGGGGAGAGAGTGATGATGGGGAGAGAGTGATGCGGTGAAATGATGGGGTAGAGATGATAGGGAGAGATGATCGGGGAGAGGAGATGATACGGAGAGAGATGCTGGGGAGAGATGATGGGAAGAGATGATTGGGAGAGAGATGATGGGGAGAGATATGATAGGGGAGAGAGATGATGGGGAGAGAGTGATGCGGTGAAATGATGTTGTAGAGATGATAGGGAGAGATGATGGGGGAGAGGAGATGATACGGAGAGAGATAATGGGGAGAGATGATGGGAAGAGATGATGGGGAGAGAGATGATGGGGAGAGATATGATAGGGGAGAGAGATGATAGGGGAGAGAGAGGATAGGGGAGAGAGAAGATGGGGAGAGAGATGATGGGGAGAGAGCAATGCTGGGGAGAGATGATGGGGAGAGAGATGATGGGGGAGAGAGATGATGGGAGAGATGGTGGGGAGAGATGATAGGGGGAGAGATGATGGGGAAAGATGATGGGGAGAGAGATGATGGGGAAGAGAGCAATGATGGGGAGAGATGATGGGGAGAGAGATGATGGGGGAGAGAGATGATGGGAGAGAGTGATGATGGGGAAGAGATGATGGGGAGAGATTGTGGGGAGAGATGATAGGGGGAGAGATGATGGGTAGAGATGATGGGGCGAGAGATGATGGGGGAGAGATGATGGGGAAGAGAGATGATTTGGTAGAGAGATGATGGTGGAGAGATGAAGGGGAGAGATGATGGTGGAGAGAGATGATAGGGGAGAGAAATTATGGGGGAGAGACATGATGGGTGGAGAGAGATGATGGGGAGAGTGATGATCGGGGGAGAGATGATGGGGGAAAGAGATGATGGGGAGAGAGTGATGATGGGGAGAGAGAGATGATGGGGAGAGAGATATGATGGGGAGAGAGAGATGATGGGGAGAGAGAGATGATGGGGAGAGAGAGATGATGGGGAGAGAGAGATGATGGGGAGAGATGATAGGAGGGGAGATGATGGAGAGATGGTGGGGAGGAGATGATGGAGAGATGATGAGCGAGAGATGATGGGGAGAGAGATGATGGGGAGAGTGCTGATGGGGAGAGAGTGATGATGGGGACAGAGTGATGGGGTGAAATTATGGGGTAGAAATGATAGGGAGAGATGATGGGGAGAGGAGATGATACGGAGAGAAATGATGGGGAGAGATGATGGGAAGAGATGATGGGGAGAGAGATGATGTGGAGAGATATGATGGGGAGAGAGATGATAGGGGAGAGAGATGATGGGGAGAGAGGAATGATGGGGAGAGATGATGGAGAGAGACATGATGGGGGAGAAAGATGTTAGGGAGAGTGATGATGGGGAGAGAGTGATGATGGGGAGAGAGTGATGCGGTGAAATGATGGGGTAGAGATGATAGGGAGAGATGATCGGGGAGAGGAGATGATACGGAGAGAGATGCTGGGGAGAGATGATGGGAAGAGATGATTGGGAGAGAGATGATGGGGAGAGATATGATAGGGGAGAGAGATGATGGGGAGAGAGATGATAGGGGAGAGAGATGATGGGGAGAGAGGAATGATGGGGAGAGATGATGGGGAGAGACATGATGTGGGAGAAAGATGTTAGGGAGAGTGATGATGGGGAGAGGGTGATGATGGGGAGAGAGTGATGCAGTGAAATGATGGGGTAGAGATGATAGGGAGAGATGATGGGGGAGAGGAGATGATACGGAGAGAGATGATGGGGAGAGATGATGGGAAGAGATGATGGGGAGAGAGATGATGGGGAGAGATATGATAGGGGAGACAGCTGATAGGGGAGAGAGATGATGGGGAGAGAGCAATGATGGGGAGAGATGATGGGGAGAGAGATGATGGGGGAGAGAGATGATGGGGAGAGTGATGATGGGGAGAGAGTGATGATGGGGAGAGTGTGATGCGGTGAAATGATGGGGTAGAGATGATAGGGAGAGATGATGGGGAGAGGAGATGATACGGAGAGAGATGATGGGGAGAGATGATGGGTAAGAGATGATGGGGAGAGAGACGATGGGGAGAGATATGATAGGGGAGAGAGATGATAGGGGAGAGAGAGGATAGGGGAGAGAGAAGATGGGGAGAGAGATGATGGGGAGAGAGCAATGATGGGGAGAGATGATGGGGAGAGAGATGATGGGGAGAGAGATGATGGGAGAGAGTGATGATGGGGAAGAGATGATGGGGAGAGATGGTGGTGAGAGATGATAGGGGGAGAGATGATGGGAGAGAGTGATGATGGGGAGAGACATGATGGGGAAGAGAGATGATTTGGTAGAGAGATGATGGTGGAGAGATGAAGGGGAGAGATGATGGGGGAGAGAGATGATAGGGGAGAGAAATGATGGGGGAGAGAGATGATGGGTGGAGAGAGATGATGGGGGAGAGTGATGATCGGGGAGAGATGATGGGGGAGAGAGATGATGGGGAGAGAGTGATGATGGGGAGAGACATGATGGGGAGAGAGTGATGATGGGGAGAGATGATGGGGAGATTTGATAGGGGAGAGATGATAGGGGAGAGAGATGATAGGGCAGAGAGATGATAGGGCAGATAGATGATGGGGAGAGAGCCATAATGGGGGAGAGATGATGGGGAGAGAGATGATGGGGGAGAGAGATGATGGGGGAGAGAGAGTTGATGGGAAGAGAGAGATAATGGGGAGAGAGTGATGATGGGGAGAGACATGATGGGGAGAGAGTGATGATGGGGAGAGATGATGGGGAGATTTGATAGGGGAGAGATGATAGGGGAGAGAGATGATAGGGCAGAGAGATGATAGGGGAGAGAGATGATGGGGAGAGAGCCATAATGGGGGAGAGATGATGGGGAGAGAGATGATGGGGGAGAGAGAGTTGATGGGAAGAGAGAGATGATGGGGAGAGAGAGATGATGGGGAGAGAGATATGATGGGGAGAGAGATGATGGGGAGAGAGAGATGATGGGGAGAGATGATAGGAGGGGAGATGATGGACAGATGGTTGGGAGGAGATGATGGAGAGATGATGAGGGAGAGATGATGGGGGAGAGAGATGATGGGGAGAGTGATGATGGGGAGAGAGTGATGATGGGGACAGAGTGATGGGGTGAAATGATGGAGTAGAAATGATAGGGAGAGATGATGGGGAGAGGAGATGATACGGAGAGAAATGATGGGGAGAGATGATGGGGAGAGAGATGATGTGGAGAGATATGATGGGGAGAGAGATGATAGGGGAGAGAGATGATGGGTAGAGATGATGGGTAGAGATGATGGGGGGAGAGATGATGGGGAAGAGAGATGATTTGGTAGAGAGATGATGGTGGAGAGATGAAGGGGAGAGATGATGGGGGAGAGAGATGATAGGGGAGAGAAATGATGGGGGAGAGAGATGATGGGTGGAGAGAGATGATGGGGGGGAGAGTGATGATCGGGGAGAGATGATGGGGGAGAGAGATGATGGGGAGAGAGTGATGATGGGGAGAGATGATGGGGAGAGAGATGATAGGGGAGAGAGATGATAGGGCAGAGAGATGATAGGGGAGAGAGATGATGGGGAGAGAGCCATAATGGGGGAGAGATGATGGGGAGAGAGATGATGGGGGAGAGAGAGTTGATGGAAGAGAGAGATGATGGGGAGAGAGATATGATGGGGAGAGAGAGATGATGGGGAGAGAGAGATGATGGGGAGAGAGAGATGAGGGAGAGAGAGAGATGATGGAGAGAGTGATGATGGGGAGAGATGATGGGGAGTGCTGATGGGGGAGGGAGATGATGGCGGAGAGAGATGATGGGGTGATGATGGGGGAGATGATGGGGAGAGATGATGGGGAGAGATGATGGGGGAGAGATGATAGGGGAGAGATGATGGAGAGAGATGGAAATGATGGGGGGACATGATGGGGAGAGACGTGATGGGGAGAGACATGATGGGAGAGAGATGATGGGGAGATGATGGGGTGGGATAAAGGGGAGAGATGATGATGGGGGAGAAATGATAGGTGAGAGAAATGAAGGGGGAGAGAGATGATGGGTGGAGAGAGATGATGGGGGTGACTGATGATCGGGGAGAGAGATGATGGGGGAGAGAGATGATGGGGAGAGAGTTATGATGGGGAGAGATGATTGGGAGAAATGATAGGGGAGATTTGATAGGGGGAGAGATGATAGGGGAGAGAGATGATAGGGCAGAGAGATGATAGGGCAGAGAGATGATGGGGAGAGAGCAATATTGGGGGAGAGATGATGGAGAGAGAGATGATGGGGGAGAGAGAGTTGATGGGAAGAGAGAGATGATGGGGAGAGAGAGAAGATGGGGAGAGATGATAGGAGGGGAGATGATGGAGAGATGGTGGGGAGGAGATGATGGAGAGATGATGAGGGAGAGATGATGGGGGAGAGAGATGATGGGGAGAGTGATGCTGGGGAGAGTGATGATGGGGAGAGGGGGTGAAATGATGGGGTAGAGATGATAGGGAGAGATGATGGGGAGAGATGATTGGAAGAGATGATGGGGAGAGAGATGATGGTGAGAGATATGATAGGGGAGAGAGATGATAGGGGAGAGAGATGATAGGGGAGAGAGATGATGGGGAGAGAGCAATGATGGGGAGAGATGATGGGGAGAGAGATGATGGGGGAGAGAGATGATGGGGAGAGTGATGATGGGGAGAGAGTGATGATGGGGAGATAGTGATGCGGTGAAATGATGGGGTAGAGATGATAGGGAGAGATAATGGGGGAGAGGGAGATGATACGGAGAGAGATGATGGGGAGAGATGATGGGAAGAGCTGATGGGGGAGAGAGATGATGGGGAGACATATGATAGGGGAGAGAGATGATAGGAGAGAGAGATGATAGGGGAGAGAGATGATGGGGAGAGAGATGATGGGGAGGGAGCAATGATGGGGAGAGATGATGGGGAGAGAGATGATGGGGGAGAGAGATGATGGGAGAGGGTGATGATGGGGAAGAGATGATGGGGAGAGATGGTGGGGAGAGATGATAGGGGGTGAGATGATGGGGAGAGATGATGGGGAGAGAGATGATGGGGGGGCGAGATGATGGGGAGGAGAGATGATTTGGTAGAGAGATGATGGTGGAGAGATGAAGGGGAGAGATGATGGGGGAGAGGAGATGATACATAGAGAGATGATGGGGAGAGATGATAGGGCGAGAGAGATGATAGGGGAGAGAGATGATGGGGAGAGAGATATGATGGGGAGAGAGAGATGATGGAGAGAGAGAGATGATGGAGAGAGAGATGATGGGGAGAGATTATGGGGAGTGATGATGGGGGAGAGAGATGATGGCAGAGAGAGATGATGGGGAGATGATGGGGGAGATGATGGGGAGAGATGATGGGGAGAGATGATGGGGGAGAGATGATGAGGATAGATGATAGGGGGAGCGATGATAGTGGGAGAGATGATAGAGGAGAGAGATGATGGGGAGAGAGATGATGGAAGGAGAGATGATGGGGAGAGAGTAATGATGGGGAGAGATGATGGGGAGAGATGTTGAGGAGAGATGATACGGGAGAGGTGATGGGGAGAGAGATGATAGGAGGGGAGATGATGGGGAAAGATGATGGGGGAGAGATGATAGGGGAAAGGTGATGGGGGAGAGGGATGATAGAAGGGGAGATGATGGGGAGAAGATGATGCTGAGTTGATGGGGGAGAGATGATGGGGAGAGAGAGAGATGATTGGGAGAGAGAGATGATGGGGGAGAGAGATGATGGAGAGATGATGGGGTGGGATAAAGGGGAGAGATGATGATGGGGGAGAGAGATGATAGGGGAGAGAAATGATGGGGAGAGAGATGATGGGGGAGAGTGATGATCGGGGAGAGATGATGGGGGAGAGAGATGATGGGGAGAGAGTGATGATGGGGAGAGACATGATGGGGAGAGAGTGATGATGGGGAGAGATGATGGGGAGATTTGATAGGGGGAGAGATGATAGGGGAGAGAGATGATACGGCAGAGAGATGATAGGGGAGAGAGATGATGGGGAGAGAGCCATAATGGGGGAGAGATGATGGGGAGAGAGATGATGGGGGAGAGAGAGATGATGGGGAGAGAGAGATGATGGGGAGAGAGATATGATGGGGAGAGAGAGATGATGGGGAGAGAGAGATGATGGGGAGACAGAGATGACGGAGAGAGTGATGATGGGGAGAGATGATGGGGAGTGATGATGGGGGAGAGAGATGATGGCGGAGTGAGATGATGGGGAGATGATGGGGGAGATGATGGGGAGAGATGATGGGGAGAGATGAATGGGGTAGAGATGATAGGGGGAGAGATGATGGGGAGAGATGGAGATGATGGGGGGGGACATGATGGGGAGAGACATGATGGGGAGAGACATGATGGGAGAGAGATGATGGGGAGATGATCGGGTGGGATAAAGGGGAGAGATGATAGGGGAGAGAAATGAAGGGGGAGAGAGATGATGGGTTGAGAGACATGATGGGGGGAGAGTGATGATCGGGGAGAGAGATGATGTGGGAGAGCGATGATGGGGAGAGAGTGATGATGGGGAGAGATGATGGGGAGAGATGATGGGGAGAGATGATAGGGGGAGAGATGATGGGGAGAGAGATGATAGGGGAGAGAGATTATAGGGGAGAGAGATGATGGGGAGAGAGATGATGGGGAGAGAGCAATGATGGGGAGAGATGATGGGGAGAGAGATTATGGGGGAGAGATGAATGGAGAGAGTGATGATGGGGAAGAGATGATGGGGAGAGATGATGGGTAGAGATGATGGTGGAGAGATGAAGGGGAGAGATGATGGGGGAGAGAGATGATAGGGGAGAGATATGATGGGGGAGAGAGATGATGGGTGGAGAGAGATGATGGGGGGAGAGTGATGATCGGGGAGAGATGATGGGGGAGAGAGATGATGGGGAGAGAGTGATGATGGGGAGAGATGCTGGGGAGAGAGATGATAGGGGAGAGAGATGATGGGGGAGAGAGCCATAATGGGGGAGAGATGATGGGGAGAGAGATGATGGGGGGAGAGAGATGATGGGGAGATGATGGGGGAGATGATAGGGAGAGATGATGGGGGAGAGGAGATGATACGGAGAGAGATGATGGGGAGAGATGATGGGAAGAGATGATGGGGAGAGAGATGATGGGGAGAGATATGATAGGGGAGAGAGATGATAGGGGAGAGAGATGATAGGGGAGAGAGATGATGGGGAGAGAGAAGATAGGGGAGAGAGATGATGGGGAGAGAGGAATGATGGGGAGAGATGATGGGGAGAGACATGATGGGGGAGAAAGATGTTAGGGAGAGTGATGATGGGGAGAGAGTGATGATGGGGAGAGAGTGATGCGGTGAAATGATGGGGTAGAGATGATAGGGAGAGATGATGGGGGAGAGGAGATGATACGGAGAGAGATGATGGGGAGAGATGATGGGAAGAGATGATGGGGAGAGAGATGATGGGGAGAGATATGATAGGGGAGACAGCTGATAGGGGAGAGAGATGATGGGGAGAGAGCAATGATGGGGAGAGATGATGAGGAGAGAGATGATGGGGGAGAGAGATGATAGGGAGAGATGATGGGGGAGAGGAGATGATACGGAGAGAGATGATGGGGAGAGATGATGGGAAGAGATGATGGGGAGAGAGATGATGGGGAGAGAGAGATGATGGGGAGAGAGATATGATGGGGAGAGAGATGATGGGGGAGAGAGATGATGGGAGAGAGTGATGATGGGGAGGAGATGATGGGGAGAGATGGTGGGGAGAGATGATGGGGGAGAGATGATGGGGAGAGATGATGGGGATAGACGATGGGGAGAGAGATGATGGGGAGAGAGCAATGATGGGGAGAGATGATGGGGAGAGAGATGATGGGGGAGAGAGATGATGGGAGAGAGTGATGATGGGGAAGAGATGATGGGGAGAGATGGTGGGGAGAGATTATAGGGGGAGAGATGATGGGTAGAGATGATGGGGCGAGAGATGATGGGGGAGAGATGATGGGGAAGAGAGATGATTTGGTAGAGAGATGATGGTGGAGAGATGAAGGGGAGAGATGATGGTGGAGAGAGATGATAGGGGAGAGAAATGATGGGGGGAGAGAGATGATGGGTGGAGAGAGATGATGGGGGAGAGTGATGATCGGGGAGAGATGATGGGGGAGAGAGATGATGGGGAGAGAGTGATGATGGGGAGAGACATGATGGGGAGAGAGTGATGATGGGGACAGATGATGGGGAGATTAGATAGGGGAGAGATGATAGGGGAGAGAGATGATAGGGCAGAGAGATGATAGGGGAGAGAGATGATGGGGAGAGAGCCATATTGGGGGAGAGATGATGGGGAGAGAGATGATGGGGGAGAGAGAGTTGATGGGAAGAGAGAGATGATGGGGAGAGAGAGATGATGGTGAGAGAGATATGATGGGGAGAGAGAGATGATGGGGAGAGAGAGATGATGGGGAGAGAGAGATGATGGGGAAAGATAGGAGGGGAGATGATGGAGAGATGGTGGGGAGGAGATGATGGAGAGATGATGAGGGAGAGATGATGGGGGAGAGATGATGGGGGAGAGTGATGATGGGGAGAGAGTGATGATGGGGGACAGAGTGATGGGGTGAAATGATGGGGTAGAAATGATAGGGAGAGATGATGGGGAGAGGAGATGATACGGAGAGAGATGATGGGGAGAGATGGGAAGAGATGATGGGGAGAGAGATGATGTGGAGAGATATGATGGGGAGAGAGATGATAGGGGAGAGAGATGATGGGGAGAGAGGAATGATGGGGAGAGATGATGGAGAGAGACATGATGGGGGAGAAAGATTATAGGGAGAGTGATGATGGGGAGAGAGTGATGCGGTGAAATGATGGGGTAGAGATGATAGGGAGAGATGATGGGGAGAGGAGATGATACGGAGAGAGATGATGGGGAGAGATGATGGGAAGAGATGATGGGGGAGAGAGATGATGGGGAGAGATATGATAGGGGAGAGAGATGATAGGGGAGACAGATGATAGGGGAGAGAGATGATGGGGAGAGAGATGATAGGGGAGAGAGATGATGGGGAGAGAGGAATGATGGGGAGAGATGCTGGGGAGAGACATGATGGCGGAGAAAGATGTTACGGAGAGTGATGATGGGGAGAGAGTGATGCGGTGAAATGATGTTGTAGAGATGATAGGGAGAGATGATGGGGGAGAGGAGATGATACGGAAAGAGATAATGGGGAGAGATGATGGGAAGAGATGATGGGGAGAGAGATGATTGGGAGAGATATGATAGGGGAGAGAGATGATAGGGGAGAGAGAGGATAGGGGAGAGAGAAGATGGGGAGAGAGATGATGGGGAGAGAGCAATGCTGGGGAGAGATGATGGGGAGAGAGATGATGGGGGAGAGAGATGATGGGAGAGAGTGATGATGGGGAAGAGATGATGGGGAGAGATGGTGGGGAGAGATGATAGGGGGAGAGATGATGGGGATAGATGATGGGGAGAGAGATGATGGGGAAGAGAGCAATGATGGGGAGAGATGATGGGGAGAGAGATGATGGGGGAGAGAGATGATGGGAGAGAGTGATGATGGGGAAGAGATGATGGGGAGAGATTGTGGGGAGAGATGATAGGGGGAGAGATGATGGGTAGAGATGATGGGGCGAGAGATGATGGGGGAGAGATGATGGGGAAGAGAGATGATTTGGTAGAGAGATGATGGTGGAGAGATGAAGGGGAGAGATGATGGTGGAGAGAGATGATAGGGGAGAGAAATTATGGGGGAGAGACATGATGGGTGGAGAGAGATGATGGGGAGAGTGATGATCGGGGGAGAGATGATGGGGGAAAGAGATGATGGGGAGAGAGTGATGATGGGGAGAGAGAGATGATGGGGAGAGAGATATGATGGGGAGAGAGAGATGATGGGGAGAGAGAGATGATGGGGAGAGAGAGATGATGGGGAGAGATGATTGGAGGGGAGATGATGGAGAGATGGTGGGGAGGAGATGATGGAGAGATGATGAGCGAGAGATGATGGGGGAGAGAGATGATGGGGAGAGTGCTGATGGGGAGTTAGTGATGATGGGGACAGAGTGATGGGGTGAAATTATGGGGTAGAAATGATAGGGAGAGATGATGGGGAGAGGAGATGATACGGAGAGAAATGATGGGGAGAGATGATGGGAAGAGATGATGGGGAGAGAGATGATGTGGAGAGATATGATGGGGAGAGAGATGATAGGGGAGAGAGATGATGGGGAGAGAGGAATGATGGGGAGAGATGATGGAGAGAGACATGATGGGGGAGAAAGATGTTAGGGAGAGTGATGATGGGGAGAGAGTGATGATGGGGAGAGAGTGATGCGGTGAAATGATGGGGTAGAGATGATAGGGAGAGATGATCGGGGAGAGGAGATGATACGGAGAGAGATGCTGGGGAGAGATGATGGGAAGAGATGATGGGGAGAGAGATGATGGGGAGAGATATGATAGGGGAGAGAGATGATGGGGAGAGAGATGATAGGGGAGAGAGATGATGGGGAGAGAGGAATGATGGGGAGAGATGATGGGGAGAGACATGATGTGGGAGAAAGATGTTAGGGAGAGTGATGATGGGGAGAGGGTGATGATGGGGAGAGAGTGATGCAGTGAAATGATGGGGTAGAGATGATAGGGAGAGATGATGGGGGAGAGGAGATGATACGGAGAGAGATGATGGGGAGAGATGATGGGAAGAGATGATGGGGAGAGAGATGATGGGGAGAGATATGATAGGGGAGACAGCTGATAGGGGAGAGAGATGATGGGGAGAGAGCAATGATGGGGAGAGATGATGGGGAGAGAGATGATGGGGAGAGAGATGATGGGGAGAGTGATGATTGGGAGAGAGTGATGATGGGGAGAGTGTGATGCGGTGAAATGATGGGGTAGAGATGATAGGGAGAGATGATGGGGAGAGGAGATGATACGGAGAGAGATGATGGGGAGAGATGATGGGAAGAGATGATGGGGAGAGAGACGATGGGGAGAGATATGATAGGGGAGAGAGATGATAGGGGAGAGAGAGGATAGGGGAGAGAGAAGATGGGGAGAGAGATGATGGGGAGAGAGCAATGATGGGGAGAGATGATGGGGAGAGAGATGATGGGGAGAGAGATGATGGGAGAGAGTGATGATGGGGAAGAGATGATGGGGAGAGATGGTGGTGAGAGATGATAGGGGGAGAGATGATGGGAGAGAGTGATGATGGGGAGAGACATGATGGGGAAGAGAGATGATTTGGTAGAGAGATGATGGTGGAGAGATGAAGGGGAGAGATGATGGGGGAGAGAGATGATAGGGGAGAGAAATGATGGGGGAGAGAGATGATGGGTGGAGAGAGATGATGGGGGAGAGTGATGATCGGGGAGAGATGATGGGGGAGAGAGATGATGGGGAGAGAGTGATGATGGGGAGAGACATGATGGGGAGAGAGTGATGATGGGGAGAGATGATGGGGAGATTTGATAGGGGAGAGATGATAGGGGAGAGAGATGATAGGGCAGAGAGATGATAGGGCAGATAGATGATGGGGAGAGAGTCATAATGGGGGAGAGATGATGGGGAGAGAGATGATGGGGGAGAGAGATGATGGGGGAGAGAGAGTTGATGGGAAGAGAGAGATAATGGGGAGAGAGTGATGATGGGGAGAGACATGATGGGGAGAGAGTGATGATGGGGAGAGATGATGGGGAGATTTGATAGGGGAGAGATGATAGGGGAGAGAGATGATAGGGCAGAGAGATGATAGGGGAGAGAGATGATGGGGAGAGAGCCATAATGGGGGAGAGATGATGGGGAGAGAGATGATGGGGGAGAGAGAGTTGATGGGAAGAGAGAGATGATGGGGAGAGAGAGATGATGGGGAGAGAGATATGATGGGGAGAGAGAGATGATGGGGAGAGAGAGATGATGGGGAGAGATGATAGGAGGGGAGATGATGGACAGATGGTTGGGAGGAGATGATGGAGAGATGATGAGGGAGAGATGATGGGGGAGAGAGATGATGGGGAGAGTGATGATGGGGAGAGAGTGATGATGGGGACAGAGTGATGGGGTGAAATGATGGGGTAGAAATGATAGGGAGAGATGATGGGGAGAGGAGATGATACGGAGAGAGATGATGGGGAGAGATGATGGGGAGAGATATGATGGGGAGAGAGATGATAGGGGAGAGAGATGATGGGGAGAGATGATGGGTAGAGATGATGGGGGGAGAGATGATGGGGAAGAGAGATGATTTGGTAGAGAGATGATGGTGGAGAGATGAAGGGGAGAGATGATGGGGGAGAGAGATGATAGGGGAGAGAAATGATGGGGGAGAGAGATGATGGGTGGAGAGAGATGATGGGGGGAGAGTGATGATCGGGGAGAGATGATGGGGGAGAGAGATGATGGGGAGAGAGTGATGATGGGGAGAGATGATGGGGAGAGAGATGATAGGGGAGAGAGATGATAGGGCAGAGAGATGATAGGGGAGAGAGATGATGGGGAGAGAGCCATAATGGGGGAGAGATGATGGGGAGAGAGATGATGGGGGAGAGAGAGTTGATGGGAAGAGAGAGATGATGGGGAGAGAGATATGATGGGGAGAGAGAGATGATGGGGAGAGAGAGATGATGGGGAGAGAGAGATGAGGGAGAGAGAGAGATGATGGAGAGAGTGATGATGGGGAGAGATGATGGGGAGTGATGATGGGGGAGGGAGATGATGGCGGAGAGAGATGATGGGGTGATGATGGGGGAGATGATGGGGAGAGATGATGGGGAGAGATGATGGGGGAGAGATGATAGGGGAGAGATGATGGAGAGAGATGGAAATGATGGGGGGACATGATGGGGAGAGACGTGATGGGGAGAGACATGATGGGAGAGAGATGATGGGGAGATGATGGGGTGGGATAAAGGGGAGAGATGATGATGGGGGAGAAATGATAGGTGAGAGAAATGAAGGGGGAGAGAGATGATGGGTGGAGAGAGATGATGGGGGTGAGTGATGATCGGGGAGAGAGATGATGGGGGAGAGAGATGATGGGGAGAGATGATTGGAAGAGCTGATGGGGAGAGAGATGATGGGGAGACATATGATAGGGGAGAGAGATGATAGGAGAGAGAGATGATAGGGGAGAGAGATGATGGGGAGGGAGCAATGATGGGGAGAGATGATGGGGAGAGAGATGATGGGGGAGAGAGATGATGGGAGAGGGTGATGATGGGGAAGAGATGATGGGGAGAGATGGTGGGGAGAGATGATAGGGGGTGAGATGATGGGGAGAGATGATGGGGAGAGAGATGATGGGGGGCGAGATGATGGGGAGGAGAGATGATTTGGTAGAGAGATGATGGTGGAGAGATGAAGGGGAGAGATGATGGGGGAGAGGAGATGATACATAGAGAGATGATGGGGAGAGATGATAGGGCGAGATAGATGATAGGGGAGAGAGATGATGGGGAGAGAGATATGATGGGGAGAGAGAGATGATGGAGAGAGAGATGATGGAGAGAGAGATGATGGGGAGAGATTATGGGGAGTGATGATGGGGGAGAGAGATGATGGCAGAGAGAGATGATGGGGAGATGATGGGGGAGATGATGGGGAGAGATGATGGGGAGAGATGATGGGGGAGAGATGATGAGGATAGATGATAGGGGGAGCGATGATAGTGGGAGAGATGATAGAGGAGAGAGATGATGGGGAGAGAGATGATGGAAGGAGAGATGATGGGGAGAGAGTAATGATGGGGAGAGATGATGGGCAGAGATGTTGAGGAGAGATGATACGGGAGAGGTGATGGGGAGAGAGATGATAGGAGGGGAGATGATGGGGAAAGATGATGGGGGAGAGATGATAGGGGAAAGGTGATGGGGAGAGGGATGATAGAAGGGGAGATGATGGGGAGAAGATGATGCTGAGTTGATGGGGAGAGATGATGGGGAGAGAGAGAGATGATTGGGAGAGAGAGATGATGGGGGAGAGAGATGATGGAGAGATGATGGGGTGGGATAAAGGGGAGAGATGATGATGGGGGAGAGAGATGATAGGGGAGAGAAATGATGGGGAGAGAGATGATGGGGGAGAGTGATGATCGGGGAGAGATGATGGGGGAGAGAGATGATGGGGAGAGAGTGATGATGGGGAGAGACATGATGGGGAGAGAGTGATGATGGGGAGAGATGATGGGGAGATTTGATAGGGGGAGAGATGATAGGGGAGAGAGATGATACGGCAGAGAGATGATAGGGGAGAGAGATGATGGGGAGAGAGCCATAATGGGGGAGAGATGATGGGGAGAGAGATGATGGGGGAGAGAGAGATGATGGGGAGAGAGTGATGATGGGGAGAGACATGATGGGGAGAGAGTGATGATGGGGACAGATGATGGGGAGATTAGATAGGGGAGAGATGATAGGGGAGAGAGATGATAGGGCAGAGAGATGATAGGGGAGAGAGATGATGGGGAGAGAGCCATATTGGGGGAGAGATGATGGGGAGAGAGATGATGGGGGAGAGAGAGTTGATGGGAAGAGAGAGATGATGGGGAGAGAGAGATGATGGTGAGAGAGATATGATGGGGAGAGAGAGATGATGGGGAGAGAGAGATGATGGGGAGAGAGAGATGATGGGGAAAGATAGGAGGGCAGATGATGGAGAGATGGTGGGGAGGAGATGATGGAGAGATGATGAGGGAGAGATGATGGGGGAGAGATGATGGGGAGAGTGATGATGGGGAGAGAGTGATGATGGGGACAGAGTGATGGGGTGAAATGATGGGGTAGAAATGATAGGGAGAGATGATGGGGAGAGGAGATGATACGGAGAGAGATGATGGGGAGAGATGGGAAGAGATGATGGGGAGAGAGATGATGTGGAGAGATATGATGGGGAGAGAGATGATAGGGGAGAGAGATGATGGGGAGAGAGGAATGATGGGGAGAGATGATGGAGAGAGACATGATGGGGGAGAAAGATTATAGGGAGAGTGATGATGGGGAGAGAGTGATGCGGTGAAATGATGGGGTAGAGATGATAGGGAGAGATGATGGGGAGAGGAGATGATACGGAGAGAGATGATGGGGAGAGATGATGGGAAGAGATGATGGGGAGAGAGATGATGGGGAGAGATATGATAGGGGAGAGAGATGATAGGGGAGACAGATGATAGGGGAGAGAGATGATGGGGAGAGAGATGATAGGGGAGAGAGATGATGGGGAGAGAGGAATGATGGGGAGAGATGCTGGGGAGAGACATGATGGCGGAGAAAGATGTTACGGAGAGTGATGATGGGGAGAGAGTGATGCGGTGAAATGATGTTGTAGAGATGATAGGGAGAGATGATGGGGGAGAGGAGATGATACGGAAAGAGATAATGGGGAGAGATGATGGGAAGAGATGATGGGGAGAGAGATGATTGGGAGAGATATGATAGGGGAGAGAGATGATAGGGGAGAGAGAGGATAGGGGAGAGAGAAGATGGGGAGAGAGATGATGGGGAGAGAGCAATGCTGGGGAGAGATGATGGGGAGAGAGATGATGGGGGAGAGAGATGATGGGAGAGAGTGATGATGGGGAAGAGATGATGGGGAGAGATGGTGGGGAGAGATGATAGGGGGAGAGATGATGGGGATAGATGATGGGGAGAGAGATGATGGGGAAGAGAGCAATGATGGGGAGAGATGATGGGGAGAGAGATGATGGGGGAGAGAGATGATGGGAGAGAGTGATGATGGGGAAGAGATGATGGGGAGAGATTGTGGGGAGAGATGATAGGGGGAGAGATGATGGGTAGAGATGATGGGGCGAGAGATGATGGGGGAGAGATGATGGGGAAGAGAGATGATTTGGTAGAGAGATGATGGTGGAGAGATGAAGGGGAGAGATGATGGTGGAGAGAGATGATAGGGGAGAGAAATTATGGGGGAGAGACATGATGGGTGGAGAGAGATGATGGGGAGAGTGATGATCGGGGGAGAGATGATGGGGGAAAGAGATGATGGGGAGAGAGTGATGATGGGGAGAGAGAGATGATGGGGAGAGAGATATGATGGGGAGAGAGAGATGATGGGGAGAGAGAGATGATGGGGAGAGAGAGATGATGGGGAGAGATGATTGGAGGGGAGATGATGGAGAGATGGTGGGGAGGAGATGATGGAGAGATGATGAGCGAGAGATGATGGGGGAGAGAGATGATGGGGAGAGTGCTGATGGGGAGTTAGTGATGATGGGGACAGAGTGATGGGGTGAAATTATGGGGTAGAAATGATAGGGAGAGATGATGGGGAGAGGAGATGATACGGAGAGAAATGATGGGGAGAGATGATGGGAAGAGATGATGGGGAGAGAGATGATGTGGAGAGATATGATGGGGAGAGAGATGATAGGGGAGAGAGATGATGGGGAGAGAGGAATGATGGGGAGAGATGATGGAGAGAGACATGATGGGGGAGAAAGATGTTAGGGAGAGTGATGATGGGGAGAGAGTGATGATGGGGAGAGAGTGATGCGGTGAAATGATGGGGTAGAGATGATAGGGAGAGATGATCGGGGAGAGGAGATGATACGGAGAGAGATGCTGGGGAGAGATGATGGGAAGAGATGATGGGGAGAGAGATGATGGGGAGAGATATGATAGGGGAGAGAGATGATGGGGAGAGAGATGATAGGGGAGAGAGATGATGGGGAGAGAGGAATGATGGGGAGAGATGATGGGGAGAGACATGATGTGGGAGAAAGATGTTAGGGAGAGTGATGATGGGGAGAGGGTGATGATGGGGAGAGAGTGATGCAGTGAAATGATGGGGTAGAGATGATAGGGAGAGATGATGGGGGAGAGGAGATGATACGGAGAGAGATGATGGGGAGAGATGATGGGAAGAGATGATGGGGAGAGAGATGATGGGGAGAGATATGATAGGGGAGACAGCTGATAGGGGAGAGAGATGATGGGGAGAGAGCAATGATGGGGAGAGATGATGGGGAGAGAGATGATGGGGAGAGAGATGATGGGGAGAGTGATGATTGGGAGAGAGTGATGATGGGGAGAGTGTGATGCGGTGAAATGATGGGGTAGAGATGATAGGGAGAGATGATGGGGAGAGGAGATGATACGGAGAGAGATGATGGGGAGAGATGATGGGAAGAGATGATGGGGAGAGAGACGATGGGGAGAGATATGATAGGGGAGAGAGATGATAGGGGAGAGAGAGGATAGGGGAGAGAGAAGATGGGGAGAGAGATGATGGGGAGAGAGCAATGATGGGGAGAGATGATGGGGAGAGAGATGATGGGGAGAGAGATGATGGGAGAGAGTGATGATGGGGAAGAGATGATGGGGAGAGATGGTGGTGAGAGATGATAGGGGGAGAGATGATGGGAGAGAGTGATGATGGGGAGAGACATGATGGGGAAGAGAGATGATTTGGTAGAGAGATGATGGTGGAGAGATGAAGGGGAGAGATGATGGGGGAGAGAGATGATAGGGGAGAGAAATGATGGGGGAGAGAGATGATGGGTGGAGAGAGATGATGGGGGAGAGTGATGATCGGGGAGAGATGATGGGGGAGAGAGATGATGGGGAGAGAGTGATGATGGGGAGAGACATGATGGGGAGAGAGTGATGATGGGGAGAGATGATGGGGAGATTTGATAGGGGAGAGATGATAGGGGAGAGAGATGATAGGGCAGAGAGATGATAGGGCAGATAGATGATGGGGAGAGAGTCATAATGGGGGAGAGATGATGGGGAGAGAGATGATGGGGGAGAGAGATGATGGGGGAGAGAGAGTTGATGGGAAGAGAGAGATAATGGGGAGAGAGTGATGATGGGGAGAGACATGATGGGGAGAGAGTGATGATGGGGAGAGATGATGGGGAGATTTGATAGGGGAGAGATGATAGGGGAGAGAGATGATAGGGCAGAGAGATGATAGGGGAGAGAGATGATGGGGAGAGAGCCATAATGGGGGAGAGATGATGGGGAGAGAGATGATGGGGGAGAGAGAGTTGATGGGAAGAGAGAGATGATGGGGAGAGAGAGATGATGGGGAGAGAGATATGATGGGGAGAGAGAGATGATGGGGAGAGAGAGATGATGGGGAGAGATGATAGGAGGGGAGATGATGGACAGATGGTTGGGAGGAGATGATGGAGAGATGATGAGGGAGAGATGATGGGGGAGAGAGATGATGGGGAGAGTGATGATGGGGAGAGAGTGATGATGGGGACAGAGTGATGGGGTGAAATGATGGGGTAGAAATGATAGGGAGAGATGATGGGGAGAGGAGATGATACGGAGAGAGATGATGGGGAGAGATGATGGGGAGAGATATGATGGGGAGAGAGATGATAGGGGAGAGAGATGATGGGGAGAGATGATGGGTAGAGATGATGGGGGGAGAGATGATGGGGAAGAGAGATGATTTGGTAGAGAGATGATGGTGGAGAGATGAAGGGGAGAGATGATGGGGGAGAGAGATGATAGGGGAGAGAAATGATGGGGGAGAGAGATGATGGGTGGAGAGAGATGATGGGGGGAGAGTGATGATCGGGGAGAGATGATGGGGGAGAGAGATGATGGGGAGAGAGTGATGATGGGGAGAGATGATGGGGAGAGAGATGATAGGGGAGAGAGATGATAGGGCAGAGAGATGATAGGGGAGAGAGATGATGGGGAGAGAGCCATAATGGGGGAGAGATGATGGGGAGAGAGATGATGGGGGAGAGAGAGTTGATGGGAAGAGAGAGATGATGGGGAGAGAGATATGATGGGGAGAGAGAGATGATGGGGAGAGAGAGATGATGGGGAGAGAGAGATGAGGGAGAGAGAGAGATGATGGAGAGAGTGATGATGGGGAGAGATGATGGGGAGTGATGATGGGGGAGGGAGATGATGGCGGAGAGAGATGATGGGGTGATGATGGGGGAGATGATGGGGAGAGATGATGGGGAGAGATGATGGGGGAGAGATGATAGGGGAGAGATGATGGAGAGAGATGGAAATGATGGGGGGACATGATGGGGAGAGACGTGATGGGGAGAGACATGATGGGAGAGAGATGATGGGGAGATGATGGGGTGGGATAAAGGGGAGAGATGATGATGGGGGAGAAATGATAGGTGAGAGAAATGAAGGGGGAGAGAGATGATGGGTGGAGAGAGATGATGGGGGTGAGTGATGATCGGGGAGAGAGATGATGGGGGAGAGAGATGATGGGGAGAGATGATTGGAAGAGCTGATGGGGAGAGAGATGATGGGGAGACATATGATAGGGGAGAGAGATGATAGGAGAGAGAGATGATAGGGGAGAGAGATGATGGGGAGAGAGATGATGGGGAGGGAGCAATGATGGGGAGAGATGATGGGGAGAGAGATGATGGGGGAGAGAGATGATGGGAGAGGGTGATGATGGGGAAGAGATGATGGGGAGAGATGGTGGGGAGAGATGATAGGGGGTGAGATGATGGGGAGAGATGATGGGGAGAGAGATGATGGGGGGCGAGATGATGGGGAGGAGAGATGATTTGGTAGAGAGATGATGGTGGAGAGATGAAGGGGAGAGATGATGGGGGAGAGGAGATGATACATAGAGAGATGATGGGGAGAGATGATAGGGCGAGATAGATGATAGGGGAGAGAGATGATGGGGAGAGAGATATGATGGGGAGAGAGAGATGATGGAGAGAGAGATGATGGAGAGAGAGATGATGGGGAGAGATTATGGGGAGTGATGATGGGGGAGAGAGATGATGGCAGAGAGAGATGATGGGGAGATGATGGGGGAGATGATGGGGAGAGATGATGGGGAGAGATGATGGGGGAGAGATGATGAGGATAGATGATAGGGGGAGCGATGATAGTGGGAGAGATGATAGAGGAGAGAGATGATGGGGAGAGAGATGATGGAAGGAGAGATGATGGGGAGAGAGTAATGATGGGGAGAGATGATGGGCAGAGATGTTGAGGAGAGATGATACGGGAGAGGTGATGGGGAGAGAGATGATAGGAGGGGAGATGATGGGGAAAGATGATGGGGGAGAGATGATAGGGGAAAGGTGATGGGGAGAGGGATGATAGAAGGGGAGATGATGGGGAGAAGATGATGCTGAGTTGATGGGGAGAGATGATGGGGAGAGAGAGAGATGATTGGGAGAGAGAGATGATGGGGGAGAGAGATGATGGAGAGATGATGGGGTGGGATAAAGGGGAGAGATGATGATGGGGGAGAGAGATGATAGGGGAGAGAAATGATGGGGAGAGAGATGATGGGGGAGAGTGATGATCGGGGAGAGATGATGGGGGAGAGAGATGATGGGGAGAGAGTGATGATGGGGAGAGACATGATGGGGAGAGAGTGATGATGGGGAGAGATGATGGGGAGATTTGATAGGGGGAGAGATGATAGGGGAGAGAGATGATACGGCAGAGAGATGATAGGGGAGAGAGATGATGGGGAGAGAGCCATAATGGGGGAGAGATGATGGGGAGAGAGATGATGGGGGAGAGAGAGATGATGGGGAGAGAGAGATGATGGGGAGAGAGATATGATGGGGAGAGAGAGATGATGGGGAGAGAGAGATGATGGGGAGAGAGAGATGACGGAGAGAGTGATGATGGGGAGAGATGATGGGGAGTGATGATGGGGGAGAGAGATGATGGCGGAGTGAGATGATGGGGAGATGATGGGGGAGATGATGGGGAGAGATGATGGGGAGAGATGATGGGGTAGAGATGATAGGGGGAGAGATGATGGGGAGAGATGGAGATGATGGGGGGGACATGATGGGGAGAGACATGATGGGGAGAGACATGATGGGAGAGAGATGATGGGGAGATGATCGGGTGGGATAAAGGGGAGAGATGATAGGGGAGAGAAATGAAGGGGGAGAGAGATGATGGGTTTAGAGACATGATGGGGGGAGAGTGATGATCGGGGAGAGAGATGATGTGGGAGAGCGATGATGGGGAGAGAGTGATGATGGGGAGAGATGATGGGGAGAGATGATGGGGAGAGAGATGATAGGGGAGAGAGATTATAGGGGAGAGAGATGATGGGGAGAGAGATGATGGGGAGAGAGCAATGATGGGGAGAGATGATGGGGAGAGAGATTATGGGGGAGAGATGATGGGAGAGAGTGATGATGGGGAAGAGATGATGGGGAGAGATGATGGGTAGAGATGATGGTGGAGAGATGAAGGGGAGAGATGATCGGGGAGAGAGATGATAGGGGAGAGATATGATGGGGGAGAGAGATGATGGGTGGAGAGAGATAATGGGGGGAGAGTGATGATCGGGGAGAGATGATGGGGGAGAGAGATGATGGGGAGAGAGTGATGATGGGGAGAGATGCTGGGGAGAGAGATGATAGGGGAGAGAGATGATAGGGCAGAGAGATGATAGGGGAGAGAGATGATGGGGAGAGAGCCATAATGGGGGAGAGATGATGGGGAGAGAGATGATGGGGGAGAGAGATGATGGGGAGATGATGGGGGAGATGATGGGGAGAGATGATGGGGAGAGATGATGGGGTAGAGATGATAGGGGGAGAGATGATGGGGAGAGAGATGATGGAGAGATGATGGGGTGGGATAAAGGGGAGAGATGATGATGGGGGAGAGATGATAGGGGAGAAAAATGATGGGGAGAGAGATGATGGGGAGAGTGATGATCGGGGAGAGATGATGGGGGAGAGAGATGATGGGGAGAGAGTGATGATGGGGAGAGACATGATGGGGAGAGAGTGATGATGGGGAGAGATGATGGGGAGATTTGATAGGGGGAGAGATGATAGGGGAGAGAGATGATAGGGCAGAGAGATGATAGGGGAGAGAGATGATGGGGAGAGAGCCATAATGGGGGAGAGATGATGGGGAGAGAGATGATGGGGGAGAGAGAGATGATGGGGAGAGAGAGATGATGGGGAGAGAGATATGATGGGGAGAGAGAGATGATGGGGAGAGAGAGATGATGGGGAGAGAGAGATGACGGAGAGAGTGATGATGGGGAGAGATGATGGGGAGTGATGATGGGGGAGAGAGATGATGGCGGAGAGAGATGATGGGGAGATGATGGGGGAGATGATGGGGAGAGATGATGCGTAGAGATGATGGGGTAGAGATGATAGGGGGAGAGATGATGGGGAGAGGTGGAGATGATGGGGGGGACATGATGGGGAGAGACATGATGGGGAGAGACATGATGGGAGAAAGATGATGGGGAGATGATAAAGGGGAGAGATGATAGGGGAGAGAAATGAAGGGGGAGAGAGATGATGGGTTGAGAGACATGATGGGGGGAGAGTGATGATCGGGGAGAGAGATGATGTGGGAGAGCGATGATGGGGAGAGAGTGATGTTGGGGAGAGATGATGGGGAGAGATGATGGGGAGAGTGATGATAGGAGGGGAGATCATGGAGAGATGATGGGGAGGAGATGATGTAGAGTTGATGGGGGAGAGATGATGGGGAGAGAGATGATGGGGAGAGATGATGGGGATAGAATGATGATGGGGAGAGATGATAGGGGATAGATGATAGGGGTGAGATGATGGGGAGAGATGATACGGGGGAGAGGAGATGATACGTGGTGAGATGATGGAGAGAGATGATGGGGTGAGAGAGATGATGGGGGGAGAGATGGTAGGGGGAGAGAGTTGATCGGAGGAGGGAGATGATGGGGAGAGAGATATGATCGAGGGAGAGCAATGATGGGGAGAGAGCGATGATGGGGGAGAGATGATGGGGAGAGGTGATAGGCGAGAGATGATAGGGTGAGAGATGATTGGCGAGAGAGATGATAGGGGAGAGCTGATAGGGAGAGAGAGATGATGGAGAGAGAGGGATGATGGGGAGAGATGATGGGGGAGAGACGATTGGGAGAGAGATTAAGGGGAGAGATGATGGGGGAGAGAAAGTTTAGGGGAGAGAGATGATGGGAAGAGACATGATGGGGAGAGAGATGATGGGGAGAGATGATGGCGAGAGATGATGGGGAGAGAGATGATCGGGAGAGAGATTCTGGGGTGAGAGATGATGGGGATAGATGACGGGGAGAGAGTTGATGGGGAGAGAGGTGATGGGGTAGAGATTATAGGGAGAGATGAAGGGGGATAGGAGATGATACGGAGAGAGATGATGGGGAGAGAGATATGATGGGGAGAGAGATGATTGGGAGAGTGATGATGGGGAGAGAGATGATGGGGAGAGAGATGATGGGGAGAGAGATGATGGAGAGAGATGATGGGGAGAGATGATGGGGAGAGATGATAGTGGGAGAGATGATGGGGAGAGTTGATGGGGAGAGATGATAGTGGGAGAGATGATAGAGGAGTGATGATGGGGAGAGAGAGTTGATGGGGAGAGAGAGATGATGGGAGAGAGATGATCGGGGAGGGAGATGATGTGGGAGGGAGATGATGAAGGAGAGAGATGATGGGAAGAGAGACGATGGGGAGAGAGAGATGATGGGGAGACAGAGATGAAGGGGGGACGGAGTGGATGGGGGAGATGGAGATGATGGGGGAGACAGAGATGATGGGGAGACATGATGGTGGAGAGTTGATGGGGTGAGAGATGATGGGGAGAGAGATGATGGGGAGAGATGATGGGGGAGAGATGATGGGGAGAGATGATGGGGAGAGATGATGGGGAGAGAGGTGATAGGAGCGGAGGCTCTGGAGAGATGATGGGGAGGATATGATGCTGAGTTGACAGGGAGAGATGATGGGGGAGAGAGATGATGGGGAGAGATGATGATGAGAGATGATAGGGGAGAGATGATAGAGGGAGAGATGACAGTGGGAGAGATGATGGGGATAGAGTGATGATGGGGGAGAGATGATGGGGAGAGATGATGGGGAGAGATGATGGGGAGAGTGATGATAGGAGGGGAGATCATGGAGAGAAGATGGGGAGGAGATGATGCAGAGTTGATGGGGGAGAGATGATGGGGAGAGAGATGATGGGGAGAGATGATGGGGATAGAATGATGATGGGGAGAGATGATAGGGGAGAGATGATAGGGGAGAGATGATGGGGAGAGATGATACGGGGGAGAGGAGATGATACGGGGTGAGATGATGGAGAGAGATGATGGGGGGAGAGAGATGATGGGGGGAGAGGGATGATGGGGGGAGAGATGGTAGGGGGAGAGAGATGATCGGAGGAGGGAGATGATGGGGAGAGAGAGATGATCAGGGGAGAGAAGAGAGTGGGAGAGATGATGGGGATAGAGTGATGATGGGGGAGAGATGATGGGGAGAGATGATGGGGAGAGATCATGGGGAGAGATGATAGGGGAGAGATGATAGAGGGAGAGATGATAGTGGGAGAGATGATGGGGAGAGAGGTGATGGGGAGAGAGATGATAGGGAGTAGATGATGGGGGAGAGAGGGACGATGGGGAGAGAAGGACAATGGGGGAGAAATGGACGATGGGGAGAGATATGATAGGAGGGGAGATGATGGAGAGATGATGGGGAGGAAATGATAGAGAGATGGGGGAGAGAGGGACGATAGGGGGAGAGAGATGATGGGGAGAGTGACGATAGGTGGGGAGATGATGGCGAGATGATGGGCAGGAGATGATGGAGAGATGATGGGGAGAGATGATCGGGGAGGGAGATGATGTGGGAGGGAGATGATGAAGGAGAGAGATGATGGGGAGAGATGATGGGGAGAGAGAGATGATGGGGAGACAGAGATGATGGTGAGACAGAGATGATGGGGAGACAGAGATGATGGGGGAGACAGAGATGATGGGGAGACGGAGATGATGGGGGATACGGAGATGATGGGGAGACGGAGTTGATGGGGGAGACATGATGGGGGAGAGTTGATGGGGTGAGAGATGATGGGGAAAGAGATGATGGGGAGAGATGATGGGGAGAGATAATGGGGAGAGATGATGGGGAGAGATGATAGGGGAGAGAGATGATAGGGCAGAGAGATAATAGGGGAGAGAGATGATGGGGAGAGAGTGAGGATGGGGGAGAGATGATGGGGAGAGAGATGATGGGGAGAGAGGTGATTGGGAGGGAGATAATAGGAGGGGAGATGATGGAGAGATGATGGGGAGGAGATGATGCTGAGTTGATATGGGAGAGATGATGGGGAGAAAGATGATGTGGTAGAGATGATAGGGAGAGATGATGGGGGATAGGAGATGATACGGAGAGAGATGATTGGGAGAGATGATGGGGAAAGAGATGATGTGGAGAGAGATAAGATGGGGGAGAGAGATGATCGGGAGAGAGATGATGGGGAGAGAGATGATGGGGTCAAGATGATAGGGAGAGATGATGGGGAGAGATGATGGGGAGAGAGATATGATGGGGAGAGAGATGATTGGGAGAGTGATGATGGGGAGAGAGATGATGGAGAGAGAGATGATGGGGAGAGAGATGATGGAGAGAGATGATGGGGAGAGAGATGATGGAGAGAGATGATGGGGAGAGATGATGGGGAGAGATGATGGGGAGAGATGATAGTGGGAGAGATGATGGGGAGAGATGATGGGGAGAGATGATGGGGAGAGATGATAGTGGGAGAAATGATACGGGAGTGATGATGGGGAGAGAGAGATGATGGGGAGAGAGAGAAGATGGTGAGACAGAGATGATGGGGGAGATGGAGATGATGGGGGAGAAATGATGGGGGAGAGTTGATGGGGGAGAGAGATGATCGGGAGAGTTGATCGGGGAGAGATGATGGGGGAGTGATGATGGGGAGAGATGATGGGGAGAGAGATGATAGGGCAGAGAGATGATGGGGAGAGAGAGATAATGGGGAGAGAGAGATGATGGGAGCGAGATGATAGGGGAGGGAGATGATGTGGGAGGGAGATGATGAAGGAGAGAGATGATGGGTAGAGAGACGATGGGGAGAGAGAGATGATGGGGAGACAGAGATGAAGGGGGGACGGAGAGGATGGGGAGACGGAGATGATGTGGGAGACAGAGATGATGGGGGAGACATGATGGTGGAGAGTTGATGGGGCGAGATATGATGGGGAGAGAGTTGATGGGGAGAGATGATGGGGGAGAGATGATGGGGGAGAGATGATGGGGAGAGATGATGGGGAGAGAGATTATGGGGAGAGAGTGATGATGGGGGAGAGATGATGGGGAGAGAGGTGATGGGGACAGAGATGATAGGAGGGGAGATGATGGAGAGATGATGGGGAGGAGAGGATGCTGATAAGATAGGGAAGAGATGGTGGGGAGAGAGATGATGGGGTAGATATGATAGGGGGAGATGATGGGGGATAGGAGATGATACGGAGGGAGATGATGGGGTGAGAGATGATGGGGAGAGGGATGATGGGGGAGAGAGATGATGGGGAGAGATTATGGGGAGAGAGTGATGATGGGGAGAGATGATGGGGAGAGATAATGAGGAGAGAGATGATGGGGAGAGAGTGACGATGGGGAGAGATGATGGGGAGAGATGATAGGGGAGAGATGATGGGGAGAGAGATGATGGGGAGTGAGATGATGGGGAGAGAGATTATGGGGAGAGAGTGATGATGGGGGAGAGATGATGGGGAGAGCTGATAGTGGGAGAGTTGAATGGGGGAGGGATGATGGGGAGAGAGATGATAGGAGCGGAGACTCTGGAGAGATGATGGGGACGCGATGATGCTGAGTTGACGGGGGAGAGATGATGGGGAGAGAGATGATGGGGATAGATGATGGGGAGAGATCATGGGGAGAGATGATGATGAGAGATGATAGGGGAGAGAGATGATAGGGCAGAGAGATAATAGGGGAGAGAGATGCTGGGGAGAGAGTGATGATGGGGAGAGAGTGACGATGGGGAGAGATGAAGGGGAGAGATGATGGGGGAGACATGATAGGGGAGAGTTGATGGGGTGAGAGATGATGGGCAGAGATGATGGGGGAGTGATGATGGGGGAGAGATGATGGGGAGAGATAAAGGGGAGAGATGATGGGGAGCGATGATAGGGGAGAGAGATGATAGGGCAGAGAGATAATAGGGGAGAGAGATGATGGGGAGAGTGTGATGATGGGGGAGAGATGATGGGGAGAGAGAAGATGGGGAGAGAGGTGATGGGGAGGGAGATAATAGGAGGGGAGATGATGGAGAGATGATGGGGAGGAGATGATGCTGAGTTGATAGGGGTGAGATGATGGGGAGAAAGATGATGGGGTAGAGATGATAGGGAGAGATGATGGGGGATAGGAGATGATACGGAGAGAGGTGATTGGGAGAGATGATGGGGAAAGAGATGATGGGGAGAGAGATATGATGGGGGATAGAGATGATCGGGAGAGAGATTATGTGGAGAGAGTGATGATGGGTAGAGATGATGGGGAGAGATGATGGGGAGAGATGATGGGGACGAGATGATGCTGAGTTGACGGGGGAGAGATGATGGGGAGAGATGATGATGAGAGATGATAGGGGAGAGATGATGGGGAGAGAGGTGATGCTCAGTTGATGGGGGAGAGATGATGGGGAGATGATGCTCAGTTGATGGGGGAGAGATGATAGGGGAGAGAGATGATGGGGAGAGAGCAATGATGGGGGAGAGCTGATGGGGAGAGAGATGATGGGGAGAGAGATGATGGGGAGAGAGATGATTGGGGAGAGAGATGATGGGGGAGAGAGAAGATGTGGAGAGAGATGATGTGGAGAAAGATGATGGGGAGATTGATGATGGGGAGAGAGTGATGATGGGTAAGAGATGATGGGGAGAGATGGTGGTAGAGATGATGGGGAGAGATTAAAGGGGGACAGATGATCGGGGAGAGAGATGATGGCGGAGAGAGTAATGATGGGGAGAGATGATGGGGAGAGATGATGGGGAGAGGGATGATGGGGGAGAGAGATGATGGGGAGAGATTATGGGGAGAGAGTGATGATGGGGAGAGATGATGGGGAGAGATAATGAGGAGAGAGATGATGGGGAGAGAGTGACGATGGGGAGAGATGATGGGGAGAGATGATAGGGGAGAGATGATGGGGAGAGAGGTGATGGGGAGAGAGATGATGGAAGGAGAGATGATGGGGAGAGAGTAATGATGGGGAGAGATGATGGGGAGAGATGTTGAGGAGAGATGATACGGGAGAGGTGATGGGGAGAGAGATGATAGGAGGGGAGATGATGGGGAAAGATGATGGGGGAGAGATGATAGGGGAAAGGTGATGGGGAGAGGGATGATAGAAGGGGAGATGATGGGGAGGAGATGATGCTGAGTTGATGGGGGAGAGATGATGGGGAGAGAGAGAGATGATTGGGAGAGAGAGATGATGGGGGAGAGAGATGATGGAGAGATGATGGGGTGGGATAAAGGGGAGAGATGATGATGGGGGAGAGAGATGATAGGGGAGAGAAATGATGGGGAGAGAGATGATGGGGGAGAGTGATGATCGGGGAGAGATGATGGGGGAGAGAGATGATGGGGAGAGAGTGATGATGGGGAGAGACATGATGGGGAGAGAGTGATGATGGGGAGAGATGATAGGGGAGAGAGATGATAGGGGAGAGAGATGATAGGGCAGAGAGATGATAGGGGAGAGAGATGATGGGGAGAGAGCCATAATGGGGGAGAGATGATGGGGAGAGAGATGATGGGGGAGAGAGATGATGGGGAGATGATGGGGAGATGATGGGGAGAGATGATGGGGAGAGATGATGGGGTAGAGATGATAGGGGGAGAGATGATGGGGAGAGAGATGATGGAGAGATGATGGGGTGGGATAAAGGGGAGAGATGATGATGGGGGAGAGAGATGATAGGGGAGAGAAATGATGGGGAGAGAGATGATGGGGGAGAGTGATGATCGGGGAGAGATGATGGGGGAGAGAGATGATGGGGAGAGAGTGATGATGGGGAGAGACATGATGGGGAGAGAGTGATGATGGGGAGAGATGATGGGGAGATTTGATAGGGGGAGAGATGATAGGGGAGAGAGATGATAGGGCAGAGAGATGATAGGGGAGAGAGATGATAGGGCAGAGAGATGATAGGGGAGAGAGATGATGGGGAGAGAGCCATAATGGGGGAGAGATGATGGGGAGAGAGTTGATGGGGGAGAGAGAGATGATGGGGAGAGAGAGATGATGGGGAGAGAGATATGATGGGGAGAGAGAGATGATGGGGAGAGAGAGATGACGGAGAGAGTGATGATGGGGAGAGATGATGGGGAGTGATGATGGGGGAGAGAGATGATGGCGGAGAGAGATGATGGGGAGATGATGGGGGAGATGATGGGGAGAGATGATGCGTAGAGATGATGGGGTAGAGATGATAGGGGGAGAGATGATGGGGAGAGGTGGAGATGATGGGGGGGACATGATGGGGAGAGACATGATGGGGAGAGACATGATGGGAGAGAGATGATGGGGAGATGATAAAGGGGAGAGATGATAGGGGAGAGAAATGAAGGGGGAGAGAGATGATGGGTTGAGAGACATGATGGGGGGAGAGTGATGATCGGGGAGAGAGATGATGTGGGAGAGCGATGATGGGGAGAGAGTGATGTTGGGGAGAGATGATGGGGAGAGATGATGGGGAGAGTGATGATAGGAGGGGAGATCATGGAGAGATGATGGGGAGGAGATGATGCAGAGTTGATGGGGGAGAGATGATGGGGAGAGATGATGGGGATAGAATGATGATGGGGAGAGATGATAGGGGATAGATGATAGGGGTGAGATGATGGGGAGAGATGATACGGGGGAGAGGAGATGATACGTGGTGAGATGATGGAGAGAGATGATGGGGTGAGAGAGATGATGGGGGGAGAGATGGTAGGGGGAGAGAGTTGATCGGAGGAGGGAGATGATGGGGAGAGAGATATGATCGAGGGAGAGCAATGATGGGGAGAGAGCGATGATGGGGGAGAGATGATGGGGAGAGGTGATAGGCGAGAGATGATAGGGTGAGAGATGATTGGCGAGAGAGATGATAGGGGAGAGCTGATAGGGAGAGAGAGATGATGGAGAGAGAGGGATGATGGGGAGAGATGATGGGGGAGAGACGATTGGGAGAGAGATTAAGGGGAGAGATGATGGGGGAGAGAAAGTTTAGGGGAGAGAGATGATGGGAAGAGACATGATGGGGAGAGAGATGATGGGGAGAGATGATGGCGAGAGATGATGGGGAGAGAGATGATCGGGAGAGAGATTCTGGGGTGAGAGATGATGGGGATAGATGACGGGGAGAGAGTTGATGGGGAGAGAGATGATGGGGTAGAGATTATAGGGAGAGATGAAGGGGGATAGGAGATGATACGGAGAGAGATGATGGGGAGAGAGATATGATGGGGAGAGAGATGATTGGGAGAGTGATGATGGGGAGAGAGATGATGGGGAGAGAGATGATGGGGAGAGAGATGATGGAGAGAGATGATGGGGAGAGATGATGGGGAGAGATGATAGTGGGAGAGATGATGGGGAGAGTTGATGGGGAGAGATGATAGTGGGAGAGATGATAGAGGAGTGATGATGGGGAGAGAGAGTTGATGGGGAGAGAGAGATGATGGGAGAGAGATGATCGGGGAGGGAGATGATGTGGGAGGGAGATGATGAAGGAGAGAGATGATGGGAAGAGAGACGATGGGGAGAGAGAGATGATGGGGAGACAGAGATGAAGGGGGGACGGAGTGGATGGGGGAGATGGAGATGATGGGGGAGACAGAGATGATGGGGAGACATGATGGTGGAGAGTTGATGGGGTGAGAGATGATGGGGAGAGAGATGATGGGGAGAGATGATGGGGGAGAGATGATGGGGAGAGATGATGGGGAGAGATGATGGGGAGAGAGGTGATAGGAGCGGAGGCTCTGGAGAGATGATGGGGAGGATATGATGCTGAGTTGACAGGGAGAGATGATGGGGGAGAGAGATGATGGGGAGAGATGATGATGAGAGATGATAGGGGAGAGATGATAGAGGGAGAGATGATAGTGGGAGAGATGATGGGGATAGAGTGATGATGGGGGAGAGATGATGGGGAGAGATGATGGGGAGAGATGATGGGGAGAGTGATGATAGGAGGGGAGATCATGGAGAGAAGATGGGGAGGAGATGATGCAGAGTTGATGGGGGAGAGATGATGGGGAGAGAGATGATGGGGAGAGATGATGGGGATAGAATGATGATGGGGAGAGATGATAGGGGAGAGATGATAGGGGAGAGATGATGGGGAGAGATGATACGGGGGAGAGGAGATGATACGGGGTGAGATGATGGAGAGAGATGATGGGGGGAGAGAGATGATGGGGGGAGAGATGGTAGGGGGAGAGAGATGATCGGAGGAGGGAGATGATGGGGAGAGAGAGATGATCATGGGAGAGAAGAGAGTGGGAGAGATGATGGGGATAGAGTGATGATGGGGGAGAGATGATGGGGAGAGATGAGGGGGAGAGATCATGGGGAGAGATGATAGGGGAGAGATGATAGAGGGAGAGATGATAGTGGGAGAGATGATGGGGAGAGAGGTGATGGGGAGAGAGATGATAGGGAGGAGATGATGGGGGAGAGAGGGACGATGGGGAGAGAAGGACAATGGGGGAGAAATGGACGATGGGGAGAGATATGATAGGAGGGGAGATGATGGAGAGATGATGGGGAGGAAATGATAGAGAGATGGGGGAGAGAGGGACGATAGGGGGAGAGAGATGATGGGGAGAGTGACGATAGGTGGGGAGATGATGGAGAGATGATGGGCAGGAGATGATGGAGAGATGATGGGGAGAGATGATCGGGGAGGGAGATGATGTGGGAGGGAGATGATGAAGGAGAGAGATGATGGGGGAGAGATGATGGGGAGAGGTGGAGATGATGGGGGGGACATGATGGGGAGAGACATGATGGGGAGAGACATGATGGGAGAGAGATGATGGGGAGATGATAAAGGGGAGAGATGATAGGGGAGAGAAATGAAGGGGGAGAGAGATGATGGGTTGAGAGACATGATGGGGGGAGAGTGATGATCGGGGAGAGAGATGATGTGGGAGAGCGATGATGGGGAGAGAGTGATGTTGGGGAGAGATGATGGGGAGAGATGATGGGGAGAGTGATGATAGGAGGGGAGATCATGGAGAGATGATGGGGAGGAGATGATGCAGAGTTGATGGGGGAGAGATGATGGGGAGAGATGATGGGGATAGAATGATGATGGGGAGAGATGATAGGGGATAGATGATAGGGGTGAGATGATGGGGAGAGATGATACGGGGGAGAGGAGATGATACGTGGTGAGATGATGGAGAGAGATGATGGGGTGAGAGAGATGATGGGGGGAGAGATGGTAGGGGGAGAGAGTTGATCGGAGGAGGGAGATGATGGGGAGAGAGATATGATCGAGGGAGAGCAATGATGGGGAGAGAGCGATGATGGGGGAGAGATGATGGGGAGAGGTGATAGGCGAGAGATGATAGGGTGAGAGATGATTGGCGAGAGAGATGATAGGGGAGAGCTGATAGGGAGAGAGAGATGATGGAGAGAGAGGGATGATGGGGAGAGATGATGGGGGAGAGACGATTGGGAGAGAGATTAAGGGGAGAGATGATGGGGGAGAGAAAGTTTAGGGGAGAGAGATGATGGGAAGAGACATGATGGGGAGAGAGATGATGGGGAGAGATGATGGCGAGAGATGATGGGGAGAGAGATGATCGGGAGAGAGATTCTGGGGTGAGAGATGATGGGGATAGATGACGGGGAGAGAGTTGATGGGGAGAGAGATGATGGGGTAGAGATTATAGGGAGAGATGAAGGGGGATAGGAGATGATACGGAGAGAGATGATGGGGAGAGAGATATGATGGGGAGAGAGATGATTGGGAGAGTGATGATGGGGAGAGAGATGATGGGGAGAGAGATGATGGGGAGAGAGATGATGGAGAGAGATGATGGGGAGAGATGATGGGGAGAGATGATAGTGGGAGAGATGATGGGGAGAGTTGATGGGGAGAGATGATAGTGGGAGAGATGATAGAGGAGTGATGATGGGGAGAGAGAGTTGATGGGGAGAGAGAGATGATGGGAGAGAGATGATCGGGGAGGGAGATGATGTGGGAGGGAGATGATGAAGGAGAGAGATGATGGGAAGAGAGACGATGGGGAGAGAGAGATGATGGGGAGACAGAGATGAAGGGGGGACGGAGTGGATGGGGGAGATGGAGATGATGGGGGAGACAGAGATGATGGGGAGACATGATGGTGGAGAGTTGATGGGGTGAGAGATGATGGGGAGAGAGATGATGGGGAGAGATGATGGGGGAGAGATGATGGGGAGAGATGATGGGGAGAGATGATGGGGAGAGAGGTGATAGGAGCGGAGGCTCTGGAGAGATGATGGGGAGGATATGATGCTGAGTTGACAGGGAGAGATGATGGGGGAGAGAGATGATGGGGAGAGATGATGATGAGAGATGATAGGGGAGAGATGATAGAGGGAGAGATGATAGTGGGAGAGATGATGGGGATAGAGTGATGATGGGGGAGAGATGATGGGGAGAGATGATGGGGAGAGATGATGGGGAGAGTGATGATAGGAGGGGAGATCATGGAGAGAAGATGGGGAGGAGATGATGCAGAGTTGATGGGGGAGAGATGATGGGGAGAGATGATGGGGATAGAATGATGATGGGGAGAGATGATAGGGGAGAGATGATAGGGGAGAGATGATGGGGAGAGATGATACGGGGGAGAGGAGATGATACGGGGTGAGATGATGGAGAGAGATGATGGGGGGAGAGAGATGATGGGGGGAGAGATGGTAGGGGGAGAGAGATGATCGGAGGAGGGAGATGATGGGGAGAGAGAGATGATCATGGGAGAGAAGAGAGTGGGAGAGATGATGGGGATAGAGTGATGATGGGGGAGAGATGATGGGGAGAGATGATGGGGAGAGATCATGGGGAGAGATGATAGGGGAGAGATGATAGAGGGAGAGATGATAGTGGGAGAGATGATGGGGAGAGAGGTGATGGGGAGAGAGATGATAGGGAGGAGATGATGGGGGAGAGAGGGACGATGGGGAGAGAAGGACAATGGGGGAGAAATGGACGATGGGGAGAGATATGATAGGAGGGGAGATGATGGAGAGATGATGGGGAGGAAATGATAGAGAGATGGGGGAGAGAGGGACGATAGGGGGAGAGAGATGATGGGGAGAGTGACGATAGGTGGGGAGATGATGGAGAGATGATGGGCAGGAGATGATGGAGAGATGATGGGGAGAGATGATCGGGGAGGGAGATGATGTGGGAGGGAGATGATGAAGGAGAGAGATGATGGGGGAGAGATGATGGGGAGAGAGAGATGATGGGGAGACAGAGATGATGGTGAGACAGAGATGATGGGGAGACAGAGATGATGGGGGAGACAGAGATGATGGGGAGACGGAGATGATGGGGGATACGGAGATGATGGGGAGACGGAGTTGATGGGGGAGACATGATGGGGGAGAGTTGATGGGGTGAGAGATGATGGGGAAAGAGATGATGGGGAGAGATGATGGGGAGAGATAATGGGGAGAGATGATGGGGAGAGATGATAGGGGAGAGAGATGATAGGGCAGAGAGATAATAGGGGAGAGAGATGATGGGGAGAGAGTGAGGATGGGGGAGAGATGATGGGGAGAGAGATGATGGGGAGAGAGGTGATTGGGAGGGAGATAATAGGAGGGGAGATGATGGAGAGATGATGGGGAGGAGATGATGCTGAGTTGATATGGGAGAGATGATGGGGAGAAAGATGATGTGGTAGAGATGATAGGGAGAGATGATGGGGGATAGGAGATGATACGGAGAGAGATGATTGGGAGAGATGATGGGGAAAGAGATGATGTGGAGAGAGATAAGATGGGGGAGAGAGATGATCGGGAGAGAGATGATGGGGAGAGAGATGATGGGGTCAAGATGATAGGGAGAGATGATGGGGAGAGATGATGGGGAGAGAGATATGATGGGGAGAGAGATGATTGGGAGAGTGATGATGGGGAGAGAGATGATGGAGAGAGAGATGATGGGGAGAGAGATGATGGAGAGAGATGATGGGGAGAGATGATGGGGAGAGAGAGAGATGATTGGGAGAGAGAGATGATGGGGGAGAGAGATGATGGAGAGATGATGGGGTGGGATAAAGGGGAGAGATGATGATGGGGGAGAGAGATGATAGGGGAGAGAAATGATGGGGAGAGAGATGATGGGGGAGAGTGATGATCGGGGAGAGATGATGGGGGAGAGAGATGATGGGGAGAGAGTGATGATGGGGAGAGACATGATGGGGAGAGAGTGATGATGGGGAGAGATGATAGGGGAGAGAGATGATAGGGGAGAGAGATGATAGGGCAGAGAGATGATAGGGGAGAGAGATGATGGGGAGAGAGCCATAATGGGGGAGAGATGATGGGGAGAGAGATGATGGGGGAGAGAGATGATGGGGAGAAGATGGGGGAGATGATGGGGAGAGATGATGGGGAGAGATGATGGGGTAGAGATGATAGGGGGAGAGATGATGGGCAGAGAGATGATGGAGAGATGATGGGGTGGGATAAAGGGGAGAGATGATGATGGGGGAGAGAGATGATAGGGGAGAGAAATGATGGGGAGAGAGATGATGGGGGAGAGTGATGATCGGGGAGAGATGATGGGGGAGAGAGATGATGGGGAGAGAGTGATGATGGGGAGAGACATGATGGGGAGAGAGTGATGATGGGGAGAGATGATGGGGAGATTTGATAGGGGGAGAGATGATAGGGGAGAGAGATGATAGGGCAGAGAGATGATAGGGGAGAGAGATGATGGGGAGAGAGCCATAATGGGGGAGAGATGATGGGGAAAGAGTTGATGGGGGAGAGAGAGATGATGGGGAGAGAGAGATGATGGGGAGAGAGATATGATGGGGAGAGAGAGATGATGGGGAGAGAGAGATGACGGAGAGAGTGATGATGGGGAGAGATGATGGGGAGTGATGATGGGGGAGAGAGATGATGGCGGAGAGAGATGATGGGGAGATGATGGGGAGATGATGGGGAGAGATGATGCGTAGAGATGATGGGGTAGAGATGATAGGGGGAGAGATGATGGGGAGAGGTGAAGATGATGGGGGGGACATGATGGGGAGAGACATGATGGGCAGAGACATGATGGGAGAGAGATGATGGGGAGATGATAAAGGGGAGAGATGATAGGGGAGAGAAATGAAGGGGGAGAGAGATGATGGGTTGAGAGACATGATGGGGGGAGAGTGATGATCGGGGAGAGAGATGATGTGGGAGAGCGATGATGGGGAGAGAGTGATGTTGGGGAGAGATGATGGGGAGAGATGATGGGGAGAGTGATGATAGGAGGGGAGATCATGGAGAGATGATGGGGAGGAGATGATGCAGAGTTGATGGGGGAGAGATGATGGGGAGAGATGATGGGGATAGAATGATGATGGGGAGAGATGATAGGGGATAGATGATAGGGGTGAGATGATGGGGAGAGATGATACGGGGGAGAGGAGATGATACGTGGTGAGATGATGGAGAGAGATGATGGGGTGAGAGAGATGATGGGGGGAGAGATGGTAGGGGGAGAGAGTTGATCGGAGGAGGGAGATGATGGGGAGAGAGATATGATCGAGGGAGAGCAATGATGGGGAGAGAGCGATGATGGGGGAGAGATGATGGGGAGAGGTGATAGGCGAGAGATGATAGGGTGAGAGATGATTGGCGAGAGAGATGATAGGGGAGAGCTGATAGGGAGAGAGAGATGATGGAGAGAGAGGGATGATGGGGAGAGATGATGGGGGAGAGACGATTGGGAGAGAGATTAAGGGGAGAGATGATGGGGGAGAGAAAGTTTAGGGGAGAGAGATGATGGGAAGAGACATGATGGGGAGAGAGATGATGGGGAGAGATGATGGCGAGAGATGATGGGGAGAGAGATGATCGGGAGAGAGATTCTGGGGTGAGAGATGATGGGGATAGATGACGGGGAGAGAGTTGATGGGGAGAGAGATGATGGGGTAGAGATTATAGGGAGAGATGAAGGGGGATAGGAGATGATACGGAGAGAGATGATGGGGAGAGAGATATGATGGGGAGAGAGATGATTGGGAGAGTGATGATGGGGAGAGAGATGATGGGGAGAGAGATGATGGGGAGAGAGATGATGGAGAGAGATGATGGGGAGAGATGATGGGGAGAGATGATAGTGGGAGAGATGATGGGGAGAGTTGATGGGGAGAGATGATAGTGGGAGAGATGATAGAGGAGTGATGATGGGGAGAGAGAGTTGATGGGGAGAGAGAGATGATGGGAGAGAGATGATCGGGGAGGGAGATGATGTGGGAGGGAGATGATGAAGGAGAGAGATGATGGGAAGAGAGACGATGGGGAGAGAGAGATGATGGGGAGACAGAGATGAAGGGGGGACGGAGTGGATGGGGGAGATGGAGATGATGGGGGAGACAGAGATGATGGGGAGACATGATGGTGGAGAGTTGATGGGGTGAGAGATGATGGGGAGAGAGATGATGGGGAGAGATGATGGGGGAGAGATGATGGGGAGAGATGATGGGGAGAGATGATGGGGAGAGAGGTGATAGGAGCGGAGGCTCTGGAGAGATGATGGGGAGGATATGATGCTGAGTTGACAGGGAGAGATGATGGGGGAGAGAGATGATGGGGAGAGATGATGATGAGAGATGATAGGGGAGAGATGATAGAGGGAGAGATGATAGTGGGAGAGATGATGGGGATAGAGTGATGATGGGGGAGAGATGATGGGGAGAGATGATGGGGAGAGATGATGGGGAGAGTGATGATAGGAGGGGAGATCATGGAGAGAAGATGGGGAGGAGATGATGCAGAGTTGATGGGGGAGAGATGATGGGGAGAGAGATGATGGGGAGAGATGATGGGGATAGAATGATGATGGGGAGAGATGATAGGGGAGAGATGATAGGGGAGAGATGATGGGGAGAGATGATACGGGGGAGAGGAGATGATACGGGGTGAGATGATGGAGAGAGATGATGGGGGGAGAGAGATGATGGGGGGAGAGATGGTAGGGGGAGAGAGATGATCGGAGGAGGGAGATGATGGGGAGAGAGAGATGATCAGGGGAGAGAAGAGAGTGGGAGAGATGATGGGGATAGAGTGATGATGGGGGAGAGATGATGGGGAGAGATGATGGGGAGAGATCATGGGGAGAGATGATAGGGGAGAGATGATAGAGGGAGAGATGATAGTGGGAGAGATGATGGGGAGAGAGGTGATGGGGAGAGAGATGATAGGGAGGAGATGATGGGGGAGAGAGGGACGATGGGGAGAGAAGGACAATGGGGGAGAAATGGACGATGGGGAGAGATATGATAGGAGGGGAGATGATGGAGAGATGATGGGGAGGAAATGATAGAGAGATGGGGGAGAGAGGGACGATAGGGGGAGAGAGATGATGGGGAGAGTGACGATAGGTGGGGAGATGATGGAGAGATGATGGGCAGGAGATGATGGAGAGATGATGGGGAGAGATGATCGGGGAGGGAGATGATGTGGGAGGGAGATGATGAAGGAGAGAGATGATGGGGGAGAGATGATGGGGAGAGAGAGATGATGGGGAGACAGAGATGATGGTGAGACAGAGATGATGGGGAGACAGAGATGATGGGGGAGACAGAGATGATGGGGAGACGGAGATGATGGGGGATACGGAGATGATGGGGAGACGGAGTTGATGGGGGAGACATGATGGGGGAGAGTTGATGGGGTGAGAGATGATGGGGAAAGAGATGATGGGGAGAGATGATGGGGAGAGATAATGGGGAGAGATGATGGGGAGAGATGATAGGGGAGAGAGATGATAGGGCAGAGAGATAATAGGGGAGAGAGATGATGGGGAGAGAGTGAGGATGGGGGAGAGATGATGGGGAGAGAGATGATGGGGAGAGAGGTGATTGGGAGGGAGATAATAGGAGGGGAGATGATGGAGAGATGATGGGGAGGAGATGATGCTGAGTTGATATGGGAGAGATGATGGGGAGAAAGATGATGTGGTAGAGATGATAGGGAGAGATGATGGGGGATAGGAGATGATACGGAGAGAGATGATTGGGAGAGATGATGGGGAAAGAGATGATGTGGAGAGAGATAAGATGGGGGAGAGAGATGATCGGGAGAGAGATGATGGGGAGAGAGATGATGTGGTCAAGATGAAAGGGAGAGATGATGGGGAGAGATGATGGGGAGAGAGATATGATGGGGAGAGAGATGATTGGGAGAGTGATGATGGGGAGAGAGATGATGGAGAGAGAGATGATGGGGAGAGAGATGATGGAGAGAGATGATGGGGAGAGATGATGGGGAGAGATGATGGGGAGAGATGATAGTGGGAGAGATGATGGGGAGAGATGATGGGGGAGAGAGATGATCGGGAGAGTTGATCGGGGAGAGATGATGGGGGAGTGATGATGGGGAGAGATGATGGGGAGAGAGATGATAGGGCAGAGAGATGATGGGGAGAGAGAGATAATGGGGAGAGAGAGATGATGGGAGCGAGATGATAGGGGAGGGAGATGATGTGGGAGGGAGATGATGAAGGAGAGAGATGATGGGTAGAGAGACGATGGGGAGAGAGAGATGATGGGGAGACAGAGATGAAGGGGGGACGGAGAGGATGGGGAGACGGAGATGATGTGGGAGACAGAGATGATGGGGGAGACATGATGGTGGAGAGTTGATGGGGCGAGATATGATGGGGAGAGAGTTGATGGGGAGAGATGATGGGGGAGAGATGATGGGGGAGAGATGATGGGGAGAGATGATGGGGAGAGAGATTATGGGGAGAGAGTGATGATGGGGGAGAGATGATGGGGAGAGAGGTGATGGGGACAGAGATGATAGGAGGGGAGATGACGGAGAGATGATGGGGAGGAGAGGATGCTGATAAGATAGGGAAGAGATGATGGGGAGAGAGATGATGGGGTAGATATGATAGGGGGAGATGATGGGGGATAGGAGATGATACGGAGGGAGATGATGGGGTGAGAGATGATGGGGAGAGGGATGATGGGGGAGAGAGATGATGGGGAGAGATTATGGGGAGAGAGTGATGATGGGGAGAGATGATGGGGAGAGATAATGAGGAGAGAGATGATGGGGAGAGAGTGACGATGGGGAGAGATGATGGGGAGAGATGATAGGGGAGAGATGATGGGGAGAGAGGTGATGGGGAGAGAGATGATGGAAGGAGAGATGATGGGGAGAGAGTAATGATGGGGAGAGATGATGGGGAGAGATGTTGAGGAGAGATGATACGGGAGAGGTGATGGGGAGAGAGATGATAGGAGGGGAGATGATGGGGAAAGATGATGGGGGAGAGATGATAGGGGAAAGGTGATGGGGAGAGGGATGATAGAAGGGGAGATGATGGGGAGGAGATGATGCTGAGTTGATGGGGGAGAGATGATGGGGAGAGAGAGAGATGATTGGGAGAGAGAGATGATGGGGGAGAGAGATGATGGAGAGATGATGGGGTGGGATAAAGGGGAGAGATGATGATGGGGGAGAGAGATGATAGGGGAGAGAAATGATGGGGAGAGAGATGATGGGGGAGAGTGATGATCGGGGAGAGATGATGGGGGAGAGAGATGATGGGGAGAGAGTGATGATGGGGAGAGACATGATGGGGAGAGAGTGATGATGGGGAGAGATGATGGGGAGATTTGATAGGGGGAGAGATGATAGGGGAGAGAGATGATAGGGCAGAGAGATGATAGGGGAGAGAGATGATGGGGAGAGAGCCATAATGGGGGAGAGATGATGGGGAGAGAGATGATGGGGGAGAGAGAGATGATGGGGAGAGAGAGATGATGGGGAGAGAGATATGATGGGGAGAGAGAGATGATGGGGAGAGAGAGATGATGGGGAGAGAGAGATGACGGAGAGAGTGATGATGGGGAGAGATGATGGGGAGTGATGATGGGGGAGAGAGATGATGGCGGAGAGAGATGATGGGGAGATGATGGGGGAGATGATGGGGAGAGATGATGCGTAGAGATGATGGGGTAGAGATGATAGGGGGAGAGATGATGGGGAGAGGTGGAAATGATGGGGGGGACATGATGGGGAGAGACATGATGGGGAGAGACATGATGGGAGAGAGATGATGGGGAGATGATAAAGGGGAGAGATGATAGGGGAGAGAAATGAAGGGGGAGAGAGATGATGGGTTGAGAGACATGATGGGGGGAGAGTGATGATCGGGGAGAGAGATGATGTGGGAGAGCGATGATGGGGAGAGAGTGATGTTGGGGAGAGATGATGGGGAGAGATGATGGGGAGAGTGATGATAGGAGGGGAGATCATGGAGAGATGATGGGGAGGAGATGATGCAGAGTTGATGGGGGAGAGATGATGGGGAGAGAGATGATGGGGAGAGATGATGGGGATAGAATGATGATGGGGAGAGATGATAGGGGATAGATGATAGGGGTGAGATGATGGGGAGAGATGATACGGGGGAGAGGAGATGATACGTGGTGAGATGATGGAGAGAGATGATGGGGTGAGAGAGATGATGGGGTGAGAGAGATGATGGGGGGAGAGATGGTAGGGGGAGAGAGTTGATCGGAGGAGGGAGATGATGGGGAGAGAGATATGATCGAGGGAGAGCAATGATGGGGAGAGAGCGATGATGGGGGAGAGATGATGGGGAGAGGTGATAGGCGAGAGATGATAGGGTGAGAGATGATTGGCGAGAGAGATGATAGGGGAGAGCTGATAGGGAGAGAGAGATGATGGAGAGAGAGGGATGATGGGGAGAGATGATGGGGGAGAGACGATTGGGAGAGAGATTAAGGGGAGAGATGATGGGGGAGAGAAAGTTTAGGGGAGAGAGACGATGGGAAGAGACATGATGGGGAGAGAGATGATGGGGAGAGATGATGGCGAGAGATGATGGGGAGAGAGATGATCGGGAGAGAGATTCTGCGGTGAGAGATGATGGGGATAGATGACGGGGAGAGAGTTGATGGGGAGAGAGATGATGGGGTAGAGATTATAGGGAGAGATGAAGGGGGATAGGAGATGATACGGAGAGAGATGATGGGGAGAGAGATATGATGGGGAGAGAGATGATTGGGAGAGTGATGATGGGGAGAGAGATGATGGGGAGAGAGATGATGGGGAGAGAAATGATGGAGAGAGATGATGGGGAGAGATGATGGGGAGAGATGATAGTGGGAGAGATGATGGGGAGAGTTGATGGGGAGAGATGATAGTGGGAGAGATGATAGAGGAGTGATGATGGGGAGAGAGAGTTGATGGGCAGAGAGAGATGATGGGAGAGAGATGATTGGGGAGGGAGATGATGTGGGAGGGAGATGATGAAGGAGAGAGATGATGGGAAGAGAGACGATGGGGAGAGAGAGATGATGGGGAGACAGAGATGAAGGGGGGACGGAGTGGATGGGGGAGATGGAGATGATGGGGGAGACAGAGATGATGGGGAGACATGATGGTGGAGAGTTGATGGGGTGAGAGATGATGGGGAGAGAGATGATGGGGAGAGATGATGGGGGAGAGATGATGGGGAGAGATGATGGGGAGAGATGATGGGGAGAGAGGTGATTGGAGCGGAGGCTCTGGAGAGATGATGGGGAGGATATGATGCTGAGTTGACGGGGGAGAGATGATGGGGGAGAGAGATGATGGGGAGAGATGATGATGAGAGATGATAGGGGAGAGATGATAGAGGGAGAGATGATAGTGGGAGAGATGATGGGGATAGAGTGATGATGGGGGAGAGATGATGGGGAGAGATGATGGGGAGAGATGATGGGGAGAGTGATGATAGGAGGGGAGATCATGGAGAGAAGATGGGGAGGAGATGATGCAGAGTTGATGGGGGAGAGATGATGGGGAGAGAGATGATGGGGAGAGATGATGGGGATAGAATGATGATGGGGAGAGATGATAGGGGAGAGATGATAGGGGAGAGATGATGGGGAGAGATGATACGGGGGAGAGGAGATGATACGGGGTGAGATGATGGAGAGAGATGATGGGGGGAGAGAGATGATGGGGGGAGAGATGGTAGGGGGAGAGAGATGATCGGAGGAGGGAGATGATGGGGAGAGAGAGATGATCAGGGGAGAGAAGAGAGTGGGAGAGATGATGGGGATAGAGTGATGATGGGGGAGAGATGATGGGGAGAGATGATGGGGAGAGATCATGGGGAGAGATGATAGGGGAGAGATGATAGAGGGAGAGATGATAGTGGGAGAGATGATGGGGAGAGAGGTGATGGGGAGAGAGATGATAGGGAGGAGATGATGGGGGAGAGAGGGACGATGGGGAGAGAAGGACAATGGGGGAGAAATGGACGATGGGGAGAGATATGATAGGAGGGGAGATGATGGAGAGATGATGGGGGGAGAGAGATGATGGGGGGAGAGATGGTAGGGGGAGAGAGATGATCGGAGGAGGGAGATGATGGGGAGAGAGAGATGATCAGGGGAGAGAAGAGAGTGGGAGAGATGATGGGGATAGAGTGATGATGGGGGAGAGATGATGGGGAGAGATGATGGGGAGAGATCATGGGGAGAGATGATAGGGGAGAGATGATAGAGGGAGAGATGATAGTGGGAGAGATGATGGGGAGAGAGGTGATGGGGAGAGAGATGATAGGGAGGAGATGATGGGGGAGAGAGGGACGATGGGGAGAGAAGGACAATGGGGGAGAAATGCACGATGGGGAGAGATATGATAGGAGGGGAGATGATGGAGAGATGATGGGGAGGAAATGATAGAGAGATGGGGGAGAGAGGGACGATAGGGGGAGAGAGATGGTGGGGAGAGTGACGATAGGTGGGGAGATGATGGAGAGATGATGGGCAGGAGATGATGGAGAGATGATGGGGAGAGATGATCGGGGAGGGAGATGATGTGGGAGGGAGATGATGAAGGAGAGAGATGATGGGGGAGAGATGATGGGGAGAGAGAGATGATGGGGAGACAGAGATGATGGTGAGACAGAGATGATGGGGAGACAGAGATGATGGGGGAGACAGAGATGATGGGGAGACGGAGATGATGGGGGATACGGAGATGATGGGGAGACGGAGTTGATGGGGGAGACATGATGGGGGAGAGTTGATGGGGTGAGAGATGATGGGGAAAGAGATGATGGGGAGAGATGATGGGGAGAGATAATGGGGAGAGATGATGGGGAGAGATGATAGGGGAGAGAGATGATAGGGCAGAGAGATAATAGGGGAGAGAGATGATGGGGAGAGAGTGAGGATGGGGGAGAGATGATGGGGAGAGAGATGATGGGGAGAGAGGTGATTGGGAGGGAGATAATAGGAGTGGAGATGATGGAGAGATGATGGGGAGGAGATGATGCTGAGTTGATATGGGAGAGATGATGGGGAGAAAGATGATGTGGTAGAGATGATAGGGAGAGATGATGGGGGATAGGATATGATACGGAGAGAGATGATTGGGAGAGATGATGGGGAAAGAGATGATGTGGAGAGAGATAAGATGGGGGAGAGAGATGATCGGGAGAGAGATGATGGGGAGAGAGATGATGGGGTCAAGATGATAGGGAGAGATGATGGGGAGAGATGATGGGGAGAGAGATATGATGGGGAGAGAGATGATTGGGAGCGTGATGATGGGGAGAGAGATGATGGAGAGAGAGATGATGGGGAGAGAGATGATGGAGAGAGATGATGGGGAGAGATGATGGGGAGAGATGATGGGGAGAGATGATAGTGGGAGAGATGATGGGGAGAGATGATGGGGAGAGATGATGGGGAGGGATGATAGTGGGAGAAATGATAGGGGAGTGATGATGGGGAGAGAGAGATGATGGGGAGAGAGAGATGATGGTGAGACAGAGATGATGGGGGAGATGGAGATGATGGGGGAGAAATGATGGGGGAGAGTTGATGGGGGAGAGAGATGATCGGGAGAGTTGATCGGGGAGAGATGATGGGGGAGTGATGATGGGGAGAGATGATGGGGAGAGAGATGATAGGGCAGAGAGATGATGGGGAGAGAGAGATAATGGGGAGAGAGAGATGATGGGAGCGAGATGATAGGGGAGGGAGATGATGTGGGAGGGAGATGATGAAGGAGAGAGATGATGGGTAGAGAGACGATGGGGAGAGAGAGATGATGGGGAGACAGAGATGAAGGGGGGACGGAGAGGATGGGGAGACGGAGATGATGTGGGAGACAGAGATGATGGGGGAGACATGATGGTGGAGAGTTGATGGGGCGAGATATGATGGGGAGAGAGTTGATGGGGAGAGATGATGGGGGAGAGATGATGGGGGAGAGATGATGGGGAGAGATGATGGGGAGAGAGATTATGGGGAGAGAGTGATGATGGGGGAGAGATGATGGGGAGAGAGGTGATGGGGACAGAGATGATAGGAGGGGAGATGATGGAGAGATGATGGGGAGGAGAGGATGCTGATAAGATAGGGAAGAGATGATGGGGTAGATATGATAGGGGGAGATGATGGGGGATAGGAGATGATACGGAGGGAGATGATGGGGTGAGAGATGATGGGGAGAGGGATGATGGGGGAGAGAGATGATGGGGAGAGATTATGGGGAGAGAGTGATGATGGGGAGAGATGATGGGGAGAGATAATGAGGAGAGATAAAGGGGAGAGATGATGGGGAGCGATGATAGGGGAGAGAGATGATGGGGCAGAGAGATAATAGGGGAGAGAGATGATGGGGAGAGTGTGATGATGGGGGAGAGATGATGGGGAGAGAGAAGATGGGGAGAGAGGTGATGGGGAGGGAGATAATAGGAGGGGAGATGATGGAGAGATGATGGGGAGGAGATGATGCTGAGTTGATAGGGGAGAGATGATGGGGAGAAAGATGATGGGGTAGAGATGATAGGGAGAGATGATGGGGGATAGGAGATGATACGGAGAGAGGTGATTGGGAGAGATGATGGGGAAAGAGATGATGGGGAGAGAGATATGATGGGGGAGAGAGATGATCGGGAGAGAGATTATGTGGAGAGAGTGATGATGGGTAGAGATGATGGGGAGAGATGATGGGGAGAGATGATGGGGAGAGATGATGGGAACGAGATGATGCTGAGTTGACGGGGGAGAGATGATGGGGAGAGATGATGATGAGAGATGATAGGGGAGAGAGATGATTGGGGAGAGAGATGATGGGGGAGAGAGAAGATGTGGAGAGAGATGATGTGGAGAAAGATGATGGGGAGATTGATGATGGGGAGAGAGTGATGATGGGTAAGAGATGATGGGGAGAGATGGTGGTAGAGATGATGGGGAGAGATTAAAGGGGGACAGATGATCGGGGAGAGAGATGATGGCGGAGAGACATGATGGGGGAGAGAGATGATTGGGGAGAGAGATGATGGAAGGAGAGATGATGGGGAGAGAGTAATGATGGGGAGAGATGATGGGGAGAGATGATGGGGAGAGATGTTGAGGAGAGATGATACGGGAGAGGTGATGGGGAGAGAGATGATAGGAGGGGAGATGATGGGGAAAGATGATGGGGGAGAGATGATAGGGGAAAGGTGATGGGGAGAGGGATGATAGAAGGGGAGATGATGGGGAGGAGATGATGCTGAGTTGATGGGGGAGAGATGATGGGGAGAGAGAGATGATTGGGAGAGAGAGATGATGGGGGAGAGAGATGATGGAGAGATGATGGGGTGGGATAAAGGGGAGAGATGATGATGGGGGAGAGAGATGATAGGGGAGAGAAATGATGGGGAGAGAGATGATGGGGGAGAGTGATGATCGGGGAGAGATGATGGGGGAGAGAGATGATGGGGAGAGAGTGATGATGGGGAGAGACATGATGGGGAGAGAGTGATGATGGGGAGAGATGATAGGGGAGAGAGATGATAGGGCAGAGAGATGATAGGGGAGAGAATTGATGGGGAGAGAGCCATAATGGGGGAGAGATTATGGGGAGAGAGATGATGGGGGAGAGAGATGATGGGGAGATGATGGGGGAGATGATGGGGAGAGATGATGGGGAGAGATGATGGGGTAGAGATGATAGGGGGAGAGATGATGGGGAGAGAGATGATGGAGAGATGATGGGGTGGGATAAAGGGGAGAGATGATGATGGGGGAGAGAGATGATAGGGGAGAGAAATGATGGGGAGAGAGATGATGGGGGAGAGTGATGATCGGGGAGAGATGATGGGGGAGAGAGATGATGGGGAGAGAGTGATGATGGGGAGAGACATGATGGGGAGAGAGTGATGATGGGGAGATGATGGGGAGATTTGATAGGGGGAGAGATGATAGGGGAGAGAGATGATAGGGCAGAGAGATGATAGGGGAGAGAGATGATGGGGAGAGAGCCATAATGGGGGAGAGATGATGGGGAGAGAGATGATGGGGGAGAGAGAGATGATGGGGAGAGAGAGATGATGGGGAGAGAGAGATGATGGGGAGAGAGAGATGATGGGGAGAGAGAGATGACGGAGAGAGTGATGATGGGGAGAGATGATGGGGAGTGATGATGGGGGAGAGAGATGATGGCGGAGAGAGATGATGGGGAGATGATGGGGGAGATGATGGGGAGAGATGATGCGTAGAGATGATGGGGTAGAGATGATAGGGGGAGAGATGATGGGGAGAGGTGGAGATGATGGGGGGGACATGATGGGGAGAGACATGATGGGGAGAGACATGATGGGAGAGAGATGATGGGGAGATGATAAAGGGGAGAGATGATAGGGGAGAGAAATGAAGGGGGAGAGAGATGATGGGTTGAGAGACATGATGGGGGGAGAGTGATGATCGGGGAGAGAGATGATGTGGGAGAGCGATGATGGGGAGAGAGTGATGTTGGGGAGAGATGATGGGGAGAGATGATGGGGAGAGTGATGATAGGAGGGGAGATCATGGAGAGATGATGGGGAGGAGATGATGCAGAGTTGATGGGGGAGAGATGATGGGGAGAGAGATGATGGGGAGAGATGATGGGGATAGAATGATGATGGGGAGAGATGATAGGGGATAGATGATAGGGGTGAGATGATGGGGAGAGATGATACGGGGGAGAGGAGATGATACGTGGTGAGATGATGGAGAGAGATGATGGGGTGAGAGAGATGATGGGGGAGAGATGGTAGGGGGAGAGAGTTGATCGGAGGAGGGAGATGATGGGGAGAGAGATATGATCGAGGGAGAGCAATGATGGGGAGAGAGCGATGATGGGGGAGAGATGATAGGGAGAGGTGATAGGCGAGAGATGATAGGGTGAGAGATGATTGGCGAGAGAGATGATAGGGGAGAGCTGATAGGGAGAGAGAGATGATGGAGAGAGAGGGATGATGGGGAGAGATGATGGGGGAGAGACGATTGGGAGAGAGATTAAGGGGAGAGATGATGGGGGAGAGAAAGTTTAGGGGAGAGAGACGATGGGAAGAGACATGATGGGGAGAGAGATGATGGGGAGAGATGATGGCGAGAGATGATGGGGAGAGAGATGATCGGGAGAGAGATTCTGGGGTGAGAGATGATGGGGATAGATGACGGGGAGAGAGTTGATGGGGAGAGAGATGATGGGGTAGAGATTATAGGGAGAGATGAAGGGGGATAGGAGATGATACGGAGAGAGATGATGGGGAGAGAGATATGATGGGGAGAGAGATGATTGGGAGAGTGATGATGGGGAGAGAGATGATGGGGAGAGAGATGATGGGGAGAGAGATGATGGGGAGAGATGATAGTGGGAGAGATGATGGGGAGAGTTGATGGGGAGAGATGATAGTGGGAGAGATGATAGAGGAGTGATGATGGGGAGAGAGAGTTGATGGGGAGAGAGAGATGATGGGAGAGAGATGATCGGGGAGGGAGATGATGTGGGAGGGAGATGATGAAGGAGAGAGATGATGGGAAGAGAGACGATGGGGAGAGAGAGATGATGGGGAGACAGAGATGAAGGGGGGACGGAGTGGATGGGGGAGATGGAGATGATGGGGGAGACAGAGATGATGGGGAGACATGATGGTGGAGAGTTGATGGGGTGAGAGATGATGGGGAGAGAGATGATGGGGAGAGATGATGGGGGAGAGATGATGGGGAGAGATGATGGGGAGAGATGATGGGGAGAGAGGTGATAGGAGCGGAGGCTCTGGAGAGATGATGGGGAGGATATGATGCTGAGTTGACGGGGGAGAGATGATGGGGGAGAGAGATGATGGGGAGAGATGATGATGAGAGATGATAGGGGAGAGATGATAGAGGGAGAGATGATAGTGGGAGAGATGATGGGGATAGACTGATGATGGGGGAGAGATGATGGGGAGAGATGATGGGGAGAGATGATGGGGAGAGTGATGATAGGAGGGGAGATAATGGAGAGAAGATGGGGAGGAGATGATGCAGAGTTGATGGGGGAGAGATGATGGGGAGAGAGATGATGGGGAGAGATGATGGGGATAGAATGATGATGGGGAGAGATGATACGGGGGAGAGGAGATGATACGGGGTGAGATGATGGAGAGAGATGATGGGGGGAGAGAGATGATGGGGGGAGAGATGGTAGGGGGAGAGAGATGATCGGAGGAGGGAGATGATGGGGAGAGAGAGATGATCAGGGGAGAGAAGAGAGTGGGAGAGATGATGGGGATAGAGTGATGATGGGGGAGAGATGATGGGGAGAGATGATGGGGAGAGATCATGGGGAGAGATGATAGGGGAGAGATGATAGAGGGAGAGATGATAGTGGGAGAGATGATGGGGAGAGAGGTGATGGGGAGAGAGATGATAGGGAGGAGATGATGGGGGAGAGAGGGACGATGGGGAGAGAAGGACAATGGGGGAGAAATGGACGATGGGGAGAGATATGATAGGAGGGGAGATGATGGAGAGATGATGGGGAGGAAATGATAGAGAGATGGGGGAGAGAGGGACGATAGGGGGAGAGAGATGATGGGGAGAGTGACGATAGGTGGGGAGATGATGGAGAGATGATGGGCAGGAGATGATGGAGAGATGATGGGGAGAGATGATCGGGGAGGGAGATGATGTGGGAGGGAGATGATGAAGGAGAGAGATGATGGGGGAGAGATGATGGGGAGAGAGAGATGATGGGGAGACAGAGATGATGGTGAGACAGAGATGATGGGGAGACAGAGATGATGGGGGAGACAGAGATGATGGGGAGACGGAGATGATGGGGGATACGGAGATGATGGGGAGACGGAGTTGATGGGGGAGACATGATGGGGGAGAGTTGATGGGGTGAGAGATGATGGGGAAAGAGATGATGGGGAGAGATGATGGGGAGAGATAATGGGGAGAGATGATGGGGAGAGATGATAGGGGAGAGAGATGATAGGGCAGAGAGATAATAGGGGAGAGAGATGATGGGGAGAGAGTGAGGATGGGGGAGAGATGATGGGGAGAGAGATGATGGGGAGAGAGGTGATTGGGAGGGAGATAATAGGAGGGGAGATGATGGAGAGATGATGGGGAGGAGATGATGCTGAGTTGATATGGGAGAGATGATGGGGAGAAAGATGATGTGGTAGAGATGATAGGGAGAGATGATGGGGGATAGGAGATGATACGGAGAGAGATGATTGGGAGAGATGATGGGGAAAGAGATGATGTGGAGAGAGATAAGATGGGGGAGAGAGATGATCGGGAGAGAGATGATGGGGAGAGAGATGATGGGGTCAAGATGATAGGGAGAGATGATGGGGAGAGATGATGGGGAGAGAGATATGATGGGGAGAGAGATGATTGGGAGAGTGATGATGGGGAGAGAGATGATGGAGAGAGAGATGATGGGGAGAGAGATGATGGAGAGAGATGATGGGGAGAGATGATGGGGAGAGATGATGGGGAGAGATGATAGTGGGAGAGATAATGGGGAGAGATGATGGGGAGAGATGATGGGGAGAGATGATAGTGGGAGAAATGATAGGGGAGTGATGGTGGGGAGAGAGAGATGATGGGGAGAGAGAGAAGATGGTGAGACAGAGATGATGGGGGAGATGGAGATGATGGGGGAGAAATGATGGGGGAGAGTTGATGGGGGAGAGAGATGATCGGGGAGAGATGATGGGGGAGTGATGATGGGGAGAGATGATGGGGAGAGAGATGATAGGGCAGAGAGATGATGGGGAGAGAGAGATAATGGGGAGAGAGAGATGATGGGAGCGAGATGATAGGGGAGGGAGATGATGTGGGAGGGAGATGATGAAGGAGAGAGATGATGGGTAGAGAGACGATGGGGAGAGAGAGATGATGGGGAGACAGAGATGAAGGGGGACGGAGTGGATGGGGAGACGGAGATGATGTGGGAGACAGAGATGATGGGGGAGACATGATGGTGGAGAGTTGATGGGGCGAGATATGATGGGGAGAGAGTTGATGGGGAGAGATGATGGGGAGAGATGATGGGGGAGAGATGATGGGGAGAGATGATGGGGACAGAGATTATGGGGAGAGAGTGATGATGGGGGAGAGATGATGGGGAGAGAGGTGATGGGGACAGAGATGATAGGAGGGGAGATGATGGAGAGATGATGGGGAGGAGAGGATGCTTATAAGATAGGGAAGAGATGATGGGGAGAGAGATGATGGGGTAGATATGATAGGGGGAGATGATGGGGGATAGGAGATGATACGGAGGGAGATGATGGGGTGAGAGATGATGGGGAGAGGGATGATGGGGGAGAGAGATGATGGGGAGAGATTATGGGGAGAGAGTGATGATGGGGAGAGATAATGAGGAGAGAGATGATGGGGAGAGAGTGACGATGGGGAGAGATGATGGGGAGAGATGATAGGGGAGAGATGATGGGGAGAGAGGTGATGGGGAGAGAGATGATGGGGAGTGAGATGATGGGGAGAGAGATTATGGGGAGAGAGTGATGATGGGGAAGAGATGATGGGGGGAGCTGATAGTGGGAGAGTTGAATGGGGGAGGGATGATGGGGAGAGAGATGATAGGAGCGGAGACTCTGGAGAGATGATGGGGACGCGATGATGCTGAGTTGACGGGGGAGAGATGATGGGGAGAGAGATGATGGGGATAGATGATGGGGAGAGATCATGGGGAGAGATCATGGGGAGAGATGATGATGAGAGATGATAGGGCAGAGAGATAATAGGGGAGAGAGATGCTGGGGAGAGAGTGATGATGGGGAGAGAGTGACGATGGGGAGAGATGAAGGGGAGAGATGATGGGGGAGACATGATGGGGGAGAGTTGATGGGGTGAGAGATGATGGGCAGAGATGATGGGGGAGTGATGATGGGGGAGAGATGATGGGGAGAGATAAAGGGGAGAGATGATGGGGAGCGATGATAGGGGAGAGAGATGATAGGGCAGAGAGATAATAGGGGAGAGAGATGATGGGGAGAGTGTGATGATGGGAGAGAGATGATGGGGAGAGAGAAGATGGGGAGAGAGGTGATGGGGAGGGAGATAATAGGAGGGGAGTTGATGGAGAGATGATGGGGAGGAGATGATGCTGAGTTGATAGGGGAGAGATGATGGGGAGAAAGATGATGGGGTAGAGATGATAGGGAGAGATGATGGGGGATAGGAGATGATACGGAGAGAGGTGATTGGGAGAGATGATGGGGAAAGAGATGATGGGGAGAGAGATATGATGGGGGAGAGAGATGATCGGGAGAGAGATTATGTGGAGAGAGTGATGATGGGTAGAGATGATGGGGAGAGATGATGGGGAGAGATGATGGGGAGAGATGATGGGGACGAGATGATGCTGAGTTGATGGGGGAGAGATGATGGGGAGAGATGATGATGAGAGATGATAGGGGAGAGATGATGGGGAGAGAGGTGATGCTCAGTTGATGGGGGAGAGATGATGGGGAGATGATGCTCAGTTGATGGGGGAGAGATGATAGGGGAGAGAGATGATGGGGAGAGAGCAATGATGGGGGAGAGCTGATGGGGAGAGAGATGATGGGGAGAGAGATGATGGGGAGAGAGATGATTGGGGAGAGAGATGATGGGGGAGAGAGAAGATGTGGAGAGAGATGATGTGGAGAAAGATGATGGGGAGATTGATGATGGGGAGAGAGTGATGATGGGTAAGAGATGATGGGGAGAGATGGTGGTAGAGATGATGGGGAGAGATTAAAGGGGGACAGATGATCGGGGAGAGAGATGATGGCGGTGAGAGATGATGGGGGAGAGAGATGATTGGGGAGAGAGATGATGGAAGGAGAGATGATGGGGAGAGAGTAATGATGGGGAGAGATGATGGGGAGAGATGTTGAGGAGAGATGATACGGGAGAGGTGATGGGGAGAGAGATGATAGGAGGGGAGATGATGGGGAAAGATGATGGGGGAGAGATGATAGGGGAAAGGTGATGGGGAGAGGGATGATAGAAGGGGAGATGATGGGGAGGAGATGATGCTGAGTTGATGGGGGAGAGATGATGGGGAGAGAGAGAGATGATTGGGAGAGAGAGATGATGGGGGAGAGAGATGATGGAGAGATGATGGGGTGGGATAAAGGGGAGAGATGATGATGGGGGAGAGAGATGATAGGGGAGAGAAATGATGGGGAGAGAGATGATGGGGGAGAGTGATGATCGGGGAGAGATGATGGGGGAGAGAGATGATGGGGAGAGAGTGATGATGGGGAGAGACATGATGGGGAGAGAGTGATGATGGGGAGAGATGATGGGGAGATTTGATAGGGGGAGAGATGATAGGGGAGAGAGTTGATAGGGCAGAGAGATGATAGGGGAGTGAGATGATGGGGAGAGAGATGATGGGGGAGAGAGAGATGATGGGGAGAGAGAGATGATGGGGCGAGAGATATGATGGGGAGAGAGAGATGATGGGGAGAGAGAGATGATGGGGAGAGAGAGATGATGGAGAGAGATGATGGCGGAGAGAGATGATGGGGAGATGATGGGGGAGATGATGGGGAGAGATGATGCGTAGAGATGATGGGGTAGAGATGATAGGGGGAGAGATGATGGGGAGAGATGGAGATGATGGGGGGGACATGATGGGGAGAGACATGATGGGGAGAGACATGATGGGAGAGAGATGATGGGGAGATGATAAAGGGGAGAGATGATAGGGGAGAGAAATGAAGGGGGAGAGAGATGATGGGTTGAGAGACATGATGGGGGGAGAGTGATGATCGGGGAGAGAGATGATGTGGGAGAGCGATGATGGGGAGAGAGTGATGATGGGGAGAGATGATGGGGAGAGATGATGGGGAGAGTGATGATAGGAGGGGAGATCATGGAGAGATGATGGGGAGGAGATGATGCAGAGTTGATGGGGAGAGATGATGGGGATAGAATGATGATGGGGAGAGATGATAGGGGATAGATGATAGGGGTGAGATGATGGGGAGAGATGATACGGGGGAGAGGAGATGATACGTGGTGAGATGATGGAGAGAGATGATGGGGTGAGAGAGATGATGGGGGGAGAGATGGTAGGGGGAGAGAGTTGATCGGAGGAGGGAGATGATGGGGAGAGAGATATGATCGAGGGAGAGCAATGATGGGGAGAGAGCAATGATGGGGGAGAGATGATGGGGAGAGGTGATAGGCGAGAGATGATAGGGTGAGAGATGATTGGCGAGAGAGATGATAGGGAGAGAGAGATGATGGAGAGAGAGGGATGATGGGGAGAGATGATGGGGAGAGACGATTGGGAGAGAGATTAAGGGGAGAGATGATGGGGGAGAGAAAGGTTAGGGGAGAGAGATGATGGGAAGAGACATGATGGGGAGAGAGATGATGGGGAGAGATGATGGCGAGAGATGATGGGGAGAGAGATGATCGGGAGAGAGATTCTGGGGTGAGAGATGATGGGGATAGATGACGGGGAGAGAGTTGATGGGGAGAGAGATGATGGGGTAGAGATTATAGGGAGAGATGAAGGGGGATAGGAGATGATACGGAGAGAGATGATGGGGAGAGAGATATGATGGGGAGAGAGATGATTGGGAGAGTGATGATGGGGAGAGAGATGATGGGGAGAGAGATGATGGGGAGAGAGATGATGGAGAGAGATGATAGGGAGAGATGATGGGGAGAGATGATAGTGGGAGAGATGATGGGGAGAGTTGATGGGGAGAGATGATAGTGGGAGAGATGATAGAGGAGTGATGATGGGGAGAGAGAGTTGATGGGGAGAGAGAGATGATGGGAGAGAGATGATCGGGGAGGGAGATGATGTGGGAGGGAGATGATGAAGGAGAGAGATGATGGGAAGAGAGACGATGGGGAGAGAGAGATGATGGGGAGACAGAGATGAAGGGGGGACGGAGTGGATGGGGGAGATGGAGATGATGGGGGAGACAGAGATGATGGGGAGACATGATGGTGGAGAGTTGATGGGGTGAGAGATGATGGGGAGAGAGATGATGGGGAGAGATGATGGGGGAGAGATGATGGGGAGAGATGATGGGGAGAGATGATGGGGAGAGAGGTGATAGGAGCGGAGGCTCTAGAGAGATGATGGGGAGGATATGATGCTGAGTTGACGGGGGAGAGATGATGGGGGAGAGAGATGATGGGGAGAGATGATGATGAGAGATGATAGGGGAGAGATGATAGAGGGAGAGATGATAGTGGGAGAGATGATGGGGATAGAGTGATGATGGGGGAGAGATGATGGGGAGAGATGATGGGGAGAGATGATGGGGAGAGTGATGATAGGAGGGGAGATCATGGAGAGAAGATGGGGAGGAGATGATGCAGAGTTGATGGGGGAGAGATGATGGGGAGAGAGATGATGGGGAGAGATGATGGGGATAGAATGATGATGGGGAGAGATGATAGGGGAGAGATGATAGGGGAGAGATGATGGGGAGAGATGATACGGGGGAGAGGAGATGATACGGGGTGAGATGATGGAGAGAGATGATGGGGGGAGAGAGATGATGGGGGGAGAGATGGTAGGGGGAGAGAGATGATCGGAGGAGGGAGATGATGGGGAGAGAGAGATGATCAGGGGAGAGAAGAGAGTGGGAGAGATGATGGGGATAGAGTGATGATGGGGGAGAGATGATGGGTAGAGATGATGGGGAGAGATCATGGGGAGAGATGATAGGGGAGAGATGATAGAGGGAGAGATGATAGTGGGAGAGATGATGGGGAGAGAGGTGATGGGGAGAGAGATGATAGGGAGGAGATGATGGGGGAGAGAGGGACGATGGGGAGAGAAGGACAATGGGGGAGAAATGGACGATGGGGAGAGATATGATAGGAGGGGAGATGATGGAGAGATGATGGGGAGGAAATGATAGAGAGATGGGGGAGAGAGGGACGATAGGGGGAGAGAGATGATGGGGAGAGTGACGATAGGTGGGGAGATGATGGAGAGATGATGGGCAGGAGATGATGGAGAGATGATGGGGAGAGATGATCGGGGAGGGAGATGATGTGGGAGGGAGATGATGAAGGAGAGAGATGATGGGGGAGAGATGATGGGGAGAGAGAGATGATGGGGAGACAGAGATGATGGTGAGACAGAGATGATGGGGAGACAGAGATGATGGGGGAGACAGAGATGATGGGGAGACGGAGATGATGGGGGATACGGAGATGATGGGGAGACGGAGTTGATGGGGGAGACATGATGGGGGAGAGTTGATGGGGTGAGAGATGATGGGGAAAGAGATGATGGGGAGAGATGATGGGGAGAGATAATGGGGAGAGATGATGGGGAGAGATGATAGGGGAGAGAGATGATAGGGCAGAGAGATAATAGGGGAGAGAGATGATGGGGAGAGAGTGAGGATGGGGGAGAGATGATGGGGAGAGAGATGATGGGGAGAGAGGTGATTGGGAGGGAGATAATAGGAGGGGAGATGATGGAGAGATGATGGGGAGGAGATGATGCTGAGTTGATATGGGAGAGATGATGGGGAGAAAGATGATGTGGTAGAGATGATAGGGAGAGATGATGGGGGATAGGAGATGATACGGAGAGAGATGATTGGGAGAGATGATGGGGAAAGAGATGATGTGGAGAGAGATAAGATGGGGGAGAGAGATGATCGGGAGAGAGATGATGGGGAGAGAGATGATGGGGTCAAGATGATAGGGAGAGATGATGGGGAGAGATGATGGGGAGAGAGATATGATGGGGAGAGAGATATGATGGGGAGAGAGATGATTGGGAGAGTGATGATGGGGAGAGAGATGATGGAGAGAGAGATGATGGGGAGAGAGATGATGGAGAGAGATGATGGGGAGAGATGATGGGGAGAGATGATGGGGAGAGATGATAGTGGGAGGGATGATGGGGAGAGATGATGGGGAGAGATGATAGTGGGAGAAATGATAGGGGAGTGATGATGGGGAGAGAGAGATGATGGGGAGAGAGAGATGATGGTGAGACAGAGATGATGGGGGAGATGGAGATGATGGGGGAGAAATGATGGGGGAGAGTTGATGGGGGAGAGAGATGATCGGGAGAGTTGATCGGGGGAGAGATGATGGGGGAGTGATGATGGGGAGAGATGATGGGGAGAGAGATGATAGGGCAGAGAGATGATGGGGAGATAGCAATAATGGGGGAGAGAAGATGGGGAGAGAGAGATGATGGGGAGAGAGAGATAATGGGGAGAGAGAGATGATGGGAGCGAGATGATAGGGGAGGGAGATGATGTGGGAGGGAGATGATGAAGGAGAGAGATGATGGGTAGAGAGACGATGGGGAGAGAGAGATGATGGGGAGACAGAGATGAAGGGGGGACGGAGAGGATGGGGAGACGGAGATGATGTGGGAGACAGAGATGATGGGGGAGACATGATGGTGGAGAGTTGATGGGGCGAGATATGATGGGGAGAGAGTTGATGGGGAGAGATGATGGGGGAGAGATGATGGGGGAGAGATGATGGGGAGAGATGATGGGGAGAGAGATTATGGGGAGAGAGTGATGATGGGGGAGAGATGATGGGGAGAGAGGTGATGGGGACAGAGATGATAGGAGGGGAGATGATGGAGAGATGATGGGGAGGAGACGATGCTGATAAGATAGGGAAGAGATGATGGGGAGAGAGATGATGGGGTAGATATGATAGGGGGAGATGATGGGGGATAGGAGATGATACGGAGGGAGATGATGGGGTGAGAGATGATGGGGAGAGGGATGATGGGGGAGAGAGATGATGGGGAGAGATTATGGGGAGAGAGTGATGATGGGGAGAGATGATGGGGAGAGATAATGAGGAGAGAGATGATGGGGAGAGAGTGACGATGGGGAGAGATGATGGGGAGAGATGATAGTGGAGAGATGATGGGGAGAGAGGTGATGGGGAGAGAGATGATGGGGAGTGAGATGATGGGGAGAGAGATTATGGGGAGAGAGTGATGATGGGGGAGAGATGATGGGGAGAGCTGATAGTGGGAGAGTTGAATGGGGGAGGGATGATGGGGAGAGAGATGATAGGAGCGGAGACTCTGGAGAGATGATGGGGACGCGATGATGCTGAGTTGACGGGGGAGAGATGATGGGGAGAGAGATGATGGGGATAGATGATGGGGAGAGATCATGGGGAGAGATGATGATGAGAGATGATAGGGGAGAGAGATGATAGGGCAGAGAGATAATAGGGGAGAGAGATGCTGGGGAGAGAGTGATGATGGGGAGAGAGTGACGATGGGGAGAGATGAAGGGGAGAGATGATGGGGGAGACATGATGGGGGAGAGTTGATGGGGTGAGAGATGATGGGCAGAGATGATGGGGGAGTGATGATGGGGGAGAGATGATGGGGAGAGATAAAGGGGAGAGATGATGGGGAGCGATGATAGGGGAGAGAGATGATAGGGCAGAGAGATAATAGGGGAGAGAGATGATGGGGAGAGTGTGATGATGGAGGAGAGATGATGGGGAGAGAGAAGATGGGGAGAGAGGTGATGGGGAGGGAGATAATAGGAGGGGAGATGATGGAGAGATGATGGGGAGGAGATGATGCTGAGTTGATAGGGGAGAGATGATGGGGAGAAAGATGATGGGGTAGAGATGATAGGGAGAGATGATGGGGGATAGGAGATGATACGGAGAGAGGTGATTGGGAGAGATGATGGGGAAAGAGATGATGGGGAGAGAGATATGATGGGGGAGAGAGATGATCGGGAGAGAGATTATGTGGAGAGAGTGATGATGGGTAGAGATGATGGGGAGAGATGATGGGGAGAGATGATGGGGAGAGATGATGGGGATGAGATGATGCTGAGTTGATGGGGGAGAGATGATGGGGAGAGATGATGATGAGAGATGATAGGGGAGAGATGATGGGGAGAGAGGTGATGCTCAGTTGATGGGGGAGAGATGATGGGGAGATGATGCTCAGTTGATGGGGGAGAGATGATAGGGGAGAGAGATGATAGAGGGAGAGAGACGATGGGGGAGAGAGATGATGGGCAGAGATAGATGATGGGGGGACTGTGATGACGGGGGAGAGAGATGATAGGGGAGAGATGATGGGGAGAGATGATAGGGGAGAGAGATGATAGGGCAGATAGATGATAGGGGAGATAGTTGTTGGGGAGAGAGCAATAATGCGAGAGAGAGGATGGGGAAAGAGTGACGATGGGGAGAGATGATGGCGAGAAATGATGGGGGAGAGATGATAGGGGGAGAGATGATGGGAAGAGAGGTGATGCTCAGTTGATGGGGGAGAGAATATGGGGAAATGATGCTCAGTTGAATGGGGAGAGATGATGGGAGAGTGTGATGATAGGGGAGAGAGATTATGGGGAGAGAGCAATGATGGGGGAGAGAGATGATGGGGAGTGAGGTGATAGGTGAGAGAGATGATGGGGAGAGAGCAATGATGGGGGATAGATGATGGGGGCGAGATGATGGGGGAGAGGAGATGATACGGAGAGGAATGCTGGGGAGAGATAATGGGGAGAGAGAGATGATGGGGTGAGAGATATGATGTGCAGAGAGATGATGGGAGAGAGATGATGGGGGAGAGATGATGGGGAGAGAGATGACGGGGGAGAGAGATGATGTGGAGAAAGATGATGGGGAGATTGATGATGGGGAGACAGTGATAATGGGGAAGAGATGATGGGGAGAGATGATAGGGGGAGAGATGATAGGGGGAGAGATGATGGGGAGAGATGATGGGGAGAGATGATGGGGACAGATGATGGGGGAGAGATGATAGGGGAGCAATGATAGGGGAGAGATGATAGGGGGAAGATGATAGGGGAGAGAAATGATGGGGAGAGAGTCGATGGGGAGAGAGATGCTGGGTGGAGATAGATGATGGGGAGAGATGATAGGGGAGAGATGACAGTGGAGAGATGAAAGGGGAGAGAGATGATAGGACAGAGAGATGATAGGGGAGAGAGTTGTTGCGGAGAGAGCAATAATTGGCGAGAGATGATGGGGAGAGAGATGATGCGGAGAGAGATGTTGGGCAGAGAGTGACAATGGGAGAGAGAGGATGGGGAAAGAGTGACGATGGGGAGAGATGATGGCGAGAAATGATGGGGGAGAGATGATAGGGGGAGAGATGATGGGGAGAGAGGTGATGCTCAGTTGATGGGGGAGAGATGATGGGGAGATGATGCTCAGTTGAATGGGGAGAGATGATGGGAGAGTGAGATGATAGGGGAGAGAGATTATGGGGAGAGAGCAATGATGGGGAGAGATGATGGGGAGAGAGATGATGGGGAGAGATGATGGGGAGAGATGATGGGGAGCGATGATGGGGAGGCAGATGATGGGGGAGTGAGATGATGGAGAAGAGAGATGATGTGGAGAAAGATGATGTGGAGATTGATGATGGGGAGAGAGTGATGATGGGGAAGAGATGATGGGGAGAGATGATGGGGAGAGATGATGGGGAGAGGTGATGGGGACAGATGATGGGGGAGAGATGAAAGGGGAGCAATGATAGGGGAGAGATGATAGGGGGAAGATGATGGGGAGAGAGATGATGGGGAGAGATGATACGGGAGAGAGACAATGGGGAGAGAGATGTTGGGTGGAGATAGATGATGGGGAGAGATGATAGGGGAGAGATGACAGTGGAGAGATGAAAGGGGAGAGAGATGATACGGCAGAGAGATGATAGGGGAGAGAGATGATGGGGAGAGAGCAATAATGGGGGAGAGATGATGGGGAGAAAGATGATGTGGTGTTTGATGACGGGGAGAGAGTGATGATGGGGAAGAGATGATGGGGAGAGATGATAGGGGGAGAGATGATGGGGATAGAGATGATAGGGGAGAGAGATGTTGGGGAGCGAGATGATGGGGAGAGAGAGATGATGGGGAGAGATGATGGGGAGAGAGATGATGGGGGAGAGATGATGGGGAAGAGAGATGATTTGGTAGAGAGATGATGGTGGAGAGCTGAAGGGGAGAGATGATGGGGGAGAGGAGATGATACAGAGAGAGATGATGGGGAGAGATGATAGGGCGAGAGAGATGATAGGGGAGAGAGATGATAGGGCGAGAGAGATGATAGGGGAGAGAGATGATGGGGAGAGAGATATGATGGGGAGAGAGAGATGATGGGGGAGTGATGATGGGGAGAGATGATGGGGAGAGAGATGATAGGGCAGAGAGATGATGGGGAGATAGCAATAATGGGGGAGAGAAGATGGGGAGAGAGAGATGATGGGGAGAGAGAGATAATGGGGAGAGAGAGATGATGGGAGAGAGATGATAGGGGAGGGAGATGATGTGGGAGGGAGATGATGAAGGAGAGAGATGATGGGTAGAGAGACGATGGGGAGAGAGAGATGATGGGGAGACAGAGATGAAGGGGGGACGGAGAGGATGGGGAGACGGAGATGATGTGGGAGACAGAGATGATGGGGGAGACATGATGGTGGAGAGTTGATGGGGCGAGATATGATGGGGAGAGAGTTGATGGGGAGAGATGATGGGGGAGAGATGATGGGGGAGAGATGATGGGGAGAGATGATGGGGAGAGAGATTATGGGGAGAGAGTGATGATGGGGGAGAGATGATGGGGAGAGAGGTGATGGGGACAGAGATGATAGGAGGGGAGATGATGGAGAGATGATGGGGAGGAGACGATGCTGATAAGATAGGGAAGAGATGATGGGGAGAGAGATGATGGGGTAGATATGATAGGGGGAGATGATGGGGGATAGGAGATGATACGGAGGGAGATGATGGGGTGAGAGATGATGGGGAGAGGGATGATGGGGGAGAGAGATGATGGGGAGAGATTATGGGGAGAGAGTGATGATGGGGAGAGATGATGGGGAGAGATAATGAGGAGAGAGATGATGGGGAGAGAGTGACGATGGGGAGAGATGATGGGGAGAGATGATAGGGGAGAGATGATGGGGAGAGAGGTGATGGGGAGAGAGATGATGGGGAGTGAGATGATGGGGAGAGAGATTATGGGGAGAGAGTGATGATGGGGGAGAGCTGATGGGGAGAGCTGATAGTGGGAGAGTTGAATGGGGGAGGGATGATGGGGAGAGAGATGATAGGAGCGGAGACTCTGGAGAGATGATGGGGACGCGATGATGCTGAGTTGACGGGGGAGAGATGATGGGGAGAGAGATGATGGGGATAGATGATGGGGAGAGATCATGGGGAGAGATGATGATGAGAGATGATAGGGGAGAGAGATGATAGGGCAGAGAGATAATAGGGGAGAGAGATGCTGGGGAGAGAGTGATGATGGGGAGAGAGTGACGATGGGGAGAGATGAAGGGGAGAGATGATGGGGGAGACATGATGGGGGAGAGTTGATGGGGTGAGAGATGATGGGCAGAGATGATGGGGGAGTGATGATGGGGGAGAGATGATGGGGAGAGATAAAGGGGAGAGATGATGGGGAGCGATGATAGGGGAGAGAGATGATAGGGCAGAGAGATAATAGGGGAGAGAGATGATGGGGAGAGTGTGATGATGGGGGAGAGATGATGGGGAGAGAGAAGATGGGGAGAGAGGTGATGGGGAGGGAGATAATAGGAGGGGAGATGATGGAGAGATGATGGGGAGGAGATGATGCTGAGTTGATAGGGGAGAGATGATGGGGAGAAAGATGATGGGGTAGAGATGATAGGGAGAGATGATGGGGGATAGGAGATGATACGGAGAGAGGTGATTGGGAGAGATGATGGGGAAAGAGATGATGGGGAGAGAGATATGATGGGGGAGAGAGATGATCGGGAGAGAGATTATGTGGAGAGAGTGATGATGGGTAGAGATGATGGGGAGAGATGATGGGGAGAGATGATGGGGAGAGATGATGGGGACGAGATGATGCTGAGTTGATGGGGGAGAGATGATGGGGAGAGATGATGATGAGAGATGATAGGGGAGAGATGATGGGGAGAGAGGTGATGCTCAGTTGATGGGGGAGAGATGATGGGGAGATGATGCTCAGTTGATGGGGGAGAGATGATAGGGGAGAGAGATGATGGGGAGAGAGCAATGATGGGGGAGAGCTGATGGGGAGAGAGATGATGGGGAGAGAGATGATGGGGAGAGAGATGATTGGGGAGAGAGATGATGGGGGAGAGAGAAGATGTGGAGAGAGATGATGTGGAGAAAGATGATGGGGAGATTGATGATGGGGAGAGAGTGATGATGGGTAAGAGATGATGGGGAGAGATGGTGGTAGAGATGATGGGGAGAGATTAAAGGGGGACAGATGATCGGGGAGAGAGATGATGGCGGAGAGAGATGATGGGGGAGAGAGATGATTGGGGAGAGAGATGATGGGGCGAGAGATGTTGGGGGAGAGAGATGATGGGGAGAGAGATGATGGGGAGATGATGGGGGAGAGATGATAGGGGAGCGATGATAGGGGAGAGATGATAGGGAAGAGAGATGATAGGGGAGAGAGATGATAGAGGGAGAGAGACGATGGGGGAGAGAGATGATGGGCAGAGATAGATGATGGGGGGACTGTGATGACGGGGGAGAGAGATGATAGGGGAGAGATGATGGGGAGAGATGATAGGGGAGAGAGATGATAGGGGAGATAGTTGTTGGGGAGAGAGCAATAATGCGAGAGAGAGGATGGGGAAAGAGTGACGATGGGGAGAGATGATGGCGAGAAATGATGGGGGAGAGATGATAGGGGGAGAGATGATGGGAAGAGAGGTGATGCTCAGTTGATGGGGGAGAGAATATGGGGAAATGATGCTCAGTTGAATGGGGAGAGATGATGGGAGAGTGTGATGATAGGGGAGAGAGATTATGGGGAGAGAGCAATGATGGGGGAGAGATGATAGGGGAGCGATGATAGGGGAGAGATGATAGGGAAGAGAGATGATAGGGGAGAGAGATGATAGAGGGAGAGAGACGATGGGGAGAGAGATGATGGGCAGAGATAGATGATGGGGGGACTGTGATGACGGGGGAGAGAGATGATAGGGGAGAGATGATGGGGAGAGATGATAGGGGAGAGAGATGATAGGGCAGATAGATGATAGGGGAGATAGTTGTTGGGGAGAGAGCAATAATGCGAGAGAGAGGATGGGGAAAGAGTGACGATGGGGAGAGATGATGGCGAGAAATGATGGGGGAGAGATGATAGGGGGAGAGATGATGGGAAGAGAGGTGATGCTCAGTTGATGGGGGAGAGAATATGGGGAAATGATGCTCAGTTGAATGGGGAGAGATGATGGGAGAGTGTGATGATAGGGGAGAGAGATTATGGGGAGAGAGCAATGATGGGGGAGAGAGATGATGGGGAGTGAGGTGATAGGTGAGAGAGATGATGGGGAGAGAGCAATGATGGGGGATAGATGATGGGGGCGAGATGATGGGGGAGAGGAGATGATACGGAGAGGAATGCTGGGGAGAGAGCAATGATGGGGAGAGATAATGGGGAGAGAGAGATGATGGGGTGAGAGATATGATGTGCAGAGAGATGATGGGAGAGAGATGATGGGGGAGAGATGATGGGGAGAGAGATGACGGGGGAGAGAGATGATGTGGAGAAAGATGATGGGGAGATTGATGATGGGGAGACAGTGATAATGGGGAAGAGATGATGGGGAGAGATGATAGGGGGAGAGATGATAGGGGGAGAGATGATGGGGAGAGATGATGTGGAGAGATGATGTGGACAGATGATGGGGGAGAGATGATAGGGGAGCAATGATAGGGGAGAGATGATAGGGGGAAGATGATAGGGGAGAGAAATGATGGGGAGAGAGACGATGGGGAGAGAGATGCTGGGTGGAGATAGATGATGGGGAGAGATGATAGGGGAGAGATGACAGTGGAGAGATGAAAGGGGAGAGAGATGATAGGACAGAGAGATGATAGGGGAGAGAGTTGTTGGGGAGAGAGCAATAATTGGCGAGAGATGATGGGGAGAGAGGTGATGGGGAGAGAGATGATGGGGAGTGAGATGATGGGGAGAGAGATTATGGGGAGAGAGTGATGATGGGGGAGAGATGATGGGGAGAGCTGATAGTGGGAGAGTTGAATGGGGGAGGGATGATGGGGAGAGAGATGATAGGAGCGGAGACTCTGGAGAGATGATGGGGACGCGATGATGCTGAGTTGACGGGGGAGAGATGATGGGGAGAGAGATGATGGGGATAGATGATGGGGAGAGATCATGGGGAGAGATGATGATGAGAGATGATAGGGGAGAGAGATGATAGGGCAGAGAGATAATAGGGGAGAGAGATGCTGGGGAGAGAGTGATGATGGGGAGAGAGTGACGATGGGGAGAGATGAAGGGGAGAGATGATGGGGGAGACATGATGGGGGAGAGTTGATGGGGTGAGAGATGATGGGCAGAGATGATGGGGGAGTGATGATGGGGGAGAGATGATGGGGAGAGATAAAGGGGAGAGATGATGGGGAGCGATGATAGGGGAGAGAGATGATAGGGCAGAGAGATAATAGGGGAGAGAGATGATGGGGAGAGTGTGATGATGGAGGAGAGATGATGGGGAGAGATAATGAGGAGAGAGATGATGGGGAGAGAGTGACGATGGGGAGAGATGATGGGGAGAGATGATAGGGGAGAGATGATGGGGAGAGAGGTGATGGGGAGAGAGATGATGGGGAGTGAGATGATGGGGAGAGAGATTATGGGGAGAGAGTGATGATGGGGGAGAGCTGATGGGGAGAGCTGATAGTGGGAGAGTTGAATGGGGGAGGGATGATGGGGAGAGAGATGATAGGAGCGGAGACTCTGGAGAGATGATGGGGACGCGATGATGCTGAGTTGACGGGGGAGAGATGATGGGGAGAGAGATGATGGGGATAGATGATGGGGAGAGATCATGGGGAGAGATGATGATGAGAGATGATAGGGGAGAGAGATGATAGGGCAGAGAGATAATAGGGGAGAGAGATGCTGGGGAGAGAGTGATGATGGGGAGAGAGTGACGATGGGGAGAGATGAAGGGGAGAGATGATGGGGGAGACATGATGGGGGAGAGTTGATGGGGTGAGAGATGATGGGCAGAGATGATGGGGGAGTGATGATGGGGGAGAGATGATGGGGAGAGATAAAGGGGAGAGATGATGGGGAGCGATGATAGGGGAGAGAGATGATAGGGCAGAGAGATAATAGGGGAGAGAGATGATGGGGAGAGTGTGATGATGGGGGAGAGATGATGGGGAGAGAGAAGATGGGGAGAGAGGTGATGGGGAGGGAGATAATAGGAGGGGAGATGATGGAGAGATGATGGGGAGGAGATGATGCTGAGTTGATAGGGGAGAGATGATGGGGAGAAAGATGATGGGGTAGAGATGATAGGGAGAGATGATGGGGGATAGGAGATGATACGGAGAGAGGTGATTGGGAGAGATGATGGGGAAAGAGATGATGGGGAGAGAGATATGATGGGGGAGAGAGATGATCGGGAGAGAGATTATGTGGAGAGAGTGATGATGGGTAGAGATGATGGGGAGAGATGATGGGGAGAGATGATGGGGAGAGATGATGGGGACGAGATGATGCTGAGTTGATGGGGGAGAGATGATGGGGAGAGATGATGATGAGAGATGATAGGGGAGAGATGATGGGGAGAGAGGTGATGCTCAGTTGATGGGGGAGAGATGATGGGGAGATGATGCTCAGTTGATGGGGGAGAGATGATAGGGGAGAGAGATGATGGGGAGAGAGCAATGATGGGGGAGAGCTGATGGGGAGAGAGATGATGGGGAGAGAGATGATGGGGAGAGAGATGATTGGGGAGAGAGATGATGGGGGAGAGAGAAGATGTGGAGAGAGATGATGTGGAGAAAGATGATGGGGAGATTGATGATGGGGAGAGAGTGATGATGGGTAAGAGATGATGGGGAGAGATGGTGGTAGAGATGATGGGGAGAGATTAAAGGGGGACAGATGATCGGGGAGAGAGATGATGGCGGAGAGAGATGATGGGGGAGAGAGATGATTGGGGAGAGAGATGATGGGGCGAGAGATGTTGGGGGAGAGAGATGATGGGGAGAGAGATGATGGGGAGATGATGGGGGAGAGATGATAGGGGAGCGATGATAGGGGAGAGATGATAGGGAAGAGAGATGATAGGGGAGAGAGATGATAGAGGGAGAGAGACGATGGGGGAGAGAGATGATGGGCAGAGATAGATGATGGGGGGACTGTGATGACGGGGGAGAGAGATGATAGGGGAGAGATGATGGGGAGAGATGATAGGGGAGAGAGATGATAGGGGAGATAGTTGTTGGGGAGAGAGCAATAATGCGAGAGAGAGGATGGGGAAAGAGTGACGATGGGGAGAGATGATGGCGAGAAATGATGGGGGAGAGATGATAGGGGGAGAGATGATGGGAAGAGAGGTGATGCTCAGTTGATGGGGGAGAGAATATGGGGAAATGATGCTCAGTTGAATGGGGAGAGATGATGGGAGAGTGTGATGATAGGGGAGAGAGATTATGGGGAGAGAGCAATGATGGGGGAGAGATGATAGGGGAGCGATGATAGGGGAGAGATGATAGGGAAGAGAGATGATAGGGGAGAGAGATGATAGAGGGAGAGAGACGATGGGGAGAGAGATGATGGGCAGAGATAGATGATGGGGGGACTGTGATGACGGGGGAGAGAGATGATAGGGGAGAGATGATGGGGAGAGATGATAGGGGAGAGAGATGATAGGGCAGATAGATGATAGGGGAGATAGTTGTTGGGGAGAGAGCAATAATGCGAGAGAGAGGATGGGGAAAGAGTGACGATGGGGAGAGATGATGGCGAGAAATGATGGGGGAGAGATGATAGGGGGAGAGATGATGGGAAGAGAGGTGATGCTCAGTTGATGGGGGAGAGAATATGGGGAAATGATGCTCAGTTGAATGGGGAGAGATGATGGGAGAGTGTGATGATAGGGGAGAGAGATTATGGGGAGAGAGCAATGATGGGGGAGAGAGATGATGGGGAGTGAGGTGATAGGTGAGAGAGATGATGGGGAGAGAGCAATGATGGGGGATAGATGATGGGGGCGAGATGATGGGGGAGAGGAGATGATACGGAGAGGAATGCTGGGGAGAGAGCAATGATGGGGAGAGATAATGGGGAGAGAGAGATGATGGGGTGAGAGATATGATGTGCAGAGAGATGATGGGAGAGAGATGATGGGGGAGAGATGATGGGGAGAGAGATGACGGGGGAGAGAGATGATGTGGAGAAAGATGATGGGGAGATTGATGATGGGGAGACAGTGATAATGGGGAAGAGATGATGGGGAGAGATGATAGGGGGAGAGATGATAGGGGGAGAGATGATGGGGAGAGATGATGTGGAGAGATGATGTGGACAGATGATGGGGGAGAGATGATAGGGGAGCAATGATAGGGGAGAGATGATAGGGGGAAGATGATAGGGGAGAGAAATGATGGGGAGAGAGACGATGGGGAGAGAGATGCTGGGTGGAGATAGATGATGGGGAGAGATGATAGGGGAGAGATGACAGTGGAGAGATGAAAGGGGAGAGAGATGATAGGACAGAGAGATGATAGGGGAGAGAGTTGTTGGGGAGAGAGCAATAATTGGCGAGAGATGATGGGGAGAGAGGTGATGGGGAGAGAGATGATGGGGAGTGAGATGATGGGGAGAGAGATTATGGGGAGAGAGTGATGATGGGGGAGAGATGATGGGGAGAGCTGATAGTGGGAGAGTTGAATGGGGGAGGGATGATGGGGAGAGAGATGATAGGAGCGGAGACTCTGGAGAGATGATGGGGACGCGATGATGCTGAGTTGACGGGGGAGAGATGATGGGGAGAGAGATGATGGGGATAGATGATGGGGAGAGATCATGGGGAGAGATGATGATGAGAGATGATAGGGGAGAGAGATGATAGGGCAGAGAGATAATAGGGGAGAGAGATGCTGGGGAGAGAGTGATGATGGGGAGAGAGTGACGATGGGGAGAGATGAAGGGGAGAGATGATGGGGGAGACATGATGGGGGAGAGTTGATGGGGTGAGAGATGATGGGCAGAGATGATGGGGGAGTGATGATGGGGGAGAGATGATGGGGAGAGATAAAGGGGAGAGATGATGGGGAGCGATGATAGGGGAGAGAGATGATAGGGCAGAGAGATAATAGGGGAGAGAGATGATGGGGAGAGTGTGATGATGGAGGAGAGATGATGGGGAGAGAGAAGATGGGGAGAGAGGTGATGGGGAGGGAGATAATAGGAGGGGAGATGATGGAGAGATGATGGGGAGGAGATGATGCTGAGTTGATAGGGGAGAGATGATGGGGAGAAAGATGATGGGGTAGAGATGATAGGGAGAGATGATGGGGGATAGGAGATGATACGGAGAGAGGTGATTGGGAGAGATGATGGGGAAAGAGATGATGGGGAGAGAGATATGATGGGGGAGAGAGATGATCGGGAGAGAGATTATGTGGAGAGAGTGATGATGGGTAGAGATGATGGGGAGAGATGATGGGGAGAGATGATGGGGAGAGATGATGGGGACGAGATGATGCTGAGTTGATGGGGGAGAGATGATGGGGAGAGATGATGATGAGAGATGATAGGGGAGAGATGATGGGGAGAGAGGTGATGCTCAGTTGATGGGGGAGAGATGATGGGGAGATGATGCTCAGTTGATGGGGGAGAGATGATAGGGGAGAGAGATGATAGAGGGAGAGAGACGATGGGGGAGAGAGATGATGGGCAGAGATAGATGATGGGGGGACTGTGATGACGGGGGAGAGAGATGATAGGGGAGAGATGATGGGGAGAGATGATAGGGGAGAGAGATGATAGGGCAGATAGATGATAGGGGAGATAGTTGTTGGGGAGAGAGCAATAATGCGAGAGAGAGGATGGGGAAAGAGTGACGATGGGGAGAGATGATGGCGAGAAATGATGGGGGAGAGATGATAGGGGGAGAGATGATGGGAAGAGAGGTGATGCTCAGTTGATGGGGGAGAGAATATGGGGAAATGATGCTCAGTTGAATGGGGAGAGATGATGGGAGAGTGTGATGATAGGGGAGAGAGATTATGGGGAGAGAGCAATGATGGGGGAGAGAGATGATGGGGAGTGAGGTGATAGGTGAGAGAGATGATGGGGAGAGAGCAATGATGGGGGATAGATGATGGGGGCGAGATGATGGGGGAGAGGAGATGATACGGAGAGGAATGCTGGGGAGAGATAATGGGGAGAGAGAGATGATGGGGTGAGAGATATGATGTGCAGAGAGATGATGGGAGAGAGATGATGGGGGAGAGATGATGGGGAGAGAGATGACGGGGGAGAGAGATGATGTGGAGAAAGATGATGGGGAGATTGATGATGGGGAGACAGTGATAATGGGGAAGAGATGATGGGGAGAGATGATAGGGGGAGAGATGATAGGGGGAGAGATGATGGGGAGAGATGATGGGGAGAGATGATGGGGACAGATGATGGGGGAGAGATGATAGGGGAGCAATGATAGGGGAGAGATGATAGGGGGAAGATGATAGGGGAGAGAAATGATGGGGAGAGAGTCGATGGGGAGAGAGATGCTGGGTGGAGATAGATGATGGGGAGAGATGATAGGGGAGAGATGACAGTGGAGAGATGAAAGGGGAGAGAGATGATAGGACAGAGAGATGATAGGGGAGAGAGTTGTTGCGGAGAGAGCAATAATTGGCGAGAGATGATGGGGAGAGAGATGATGCGGAGAGAGATGTTGGGCAGAGAGTGACAATGGGAGAGAGAGGATGGGGAAAGAGTGACGATGGGGAGAGATGATGGCGAGAAATGATGGGGGAGAGATGATAGGGGGAGAGATGATGGGGAGAGAGGTGATGCTCAGTTGATGGGGGAGAGATGATGGGGAGATGATGCTCAGTTGAATGGGGAGAGATGATGGGAGAGTGAGATGATAGGGGAGAGAGATTATGGGGAGAGAGCAATGATGGGGAGAGATGATGGGGAGAGAGATGATGGGGAGAGATGATGGGGAGAGATGATGGGGAGCGATGATGGGGAGGCAGATGATGGGGGAGTGAGATGATGGAGAAGAGAGATGATGTGGAGAAAGATGATGTGGAGATTGATGATGGGGAGAGAGTGATGATGGGGAAGAGATGATGGGGAGAGATGATGGGGAGAGATGATGGGGAGAGGTGATGGGGACAGATGATGGGGGAGAGATGAAAGGGGAGCAATGATAGGGGAGAGATGATAGGGGGAAGATGATGGGGAGAGAGATGATGGGGAGAGATGATACGGGAGAGAGACAATGGGGAGAGAGATGTTGGGTGGAGATAGATGATGGGGAGAGATGATAGGGGAGAGATGACAGTGGAGAGATGAAAGGGGAGAGAGATGATACGGCAGAGAGATGATAGGGGAGAGAGATGATGGGGAGAGAGCAATAATGGGGGAGAGATGATGGGGAGAGAAATGATGGGGAGAGAGATGATGGGAAGAGAGATGATGGGGAAGAGAGATGATGGGGAGAGAGATGATGGGGAGAGAGATGATGGGGAGAGAGATGATGGGGAGAGATGATGTGGAGAAAGATGATGTGGTGTTTGATGACGGGGAGAGAGTGATGATGGGGAAGAGATGATGGGGAGAGATGATAGGGGGAGAGATGATGGGGATAGAGATGATAGGGGAGAGAGATGTTGGGGAGCGAGATGATGGGGAGAGAGAGATGATGGGGAGAGATGATGGGGAGAGAGATGATGGGGGAGAGATGATGGGGAAGAGAGATGATTTGGTAGAGAGATGATGGTGGAGAGCTGAAGGGGAGAGATGATGGGGGAGAGGAGATGATACAGAGAGAGATGATGGGGAGAGATGATAGGGCGAGAGAGATGATAGGGGAGAGAGATGATAGGGCGAGAGAGATGATAGGGGAGAGAGATGATGGGGAGAGAGATATGATGGGGAGAGAGATATGATGGGGAGAGAGAGATGATGGGGGAGTGATGATGGGGAGAGATGATGGGGAGAGAGATGATAGGGCAGAGAGATGATGGGGAGATAGCAATAATGGGGGAGAGAAGATGGGGAGAGAGAGATGATGGGGAGAGAGAGATAATGGGGAGAGAGAGATGATGGGAGAGAGATGATAGGGGAGGGAGATGATGTGGGAGGGAGATGATGAAGGAGAGAGATGATGGGTAGAGAGACGATGGGGAGAGAGAGATGAAGGGGGGACGGAGAGGATGGGGAGACGGAGATGATGTGGGAGACAGAGATGATGGGGGAGACATGATGGTGGAGAGTTGATGGGGCGAGATATGATGGGGAGAGAGTTGATGGGGAGAGATGATGGGGGAGAGATGATGGGGGAGAGATGATGGGGAGAGATGATGGGGAGAGAGATTATGGGGAGAGAGTGATGATGGGGGAGAGATGATGGGGAGAGAGGTGATGGGGACAGAGATGATAGGAGGGGAGATGATGGAGAGATGATGGGGAGGAGACGATGCTGATAAGATAGGGAAGAGATGATGGGGAGAGAGATGATGGGGTAGATATGATAGGGGGAGATGATGGGGGATAGGAGATGATACGGAGGGAGATGATGGGGTGAGAGATGATGGGGAGAGGGATGATGGGGGAGAGAGATGATGGGGAGAGATTATGGGGAGAGAGTGATGATGGGGAGAGATGATGGGGAGAGATAATGAGGAGAGAGATGATGGGGAGAGAGTGACGATGGGGAGAGATGATGGGGAGAGATGATAGGGGAGAGATGATGGGGAGAGAGGTGATGGGGAGAGAGATGATGGGGAGTGAGATGATGGGGAGAGAGATTATGGGGAGAGAGTGATGATGGGGGAGAGCTGATGGGGAGAGCTGATAGTGGGAGAGTTGAATGGGGGAGGGATGATGGGGAGAGAGATGATAGGAGCGGAGACTCTGGAGAGATGATGGGGACGCGATGATGCTGAGTTGACGGGGGAGAGATGATGGGGAGAGAGATGATGGGGATAGATGATGGGGAGAGATCATGGGGAGAGATGATGATGAGAGATGATAGGGGAGAGAGATGATAGGGCAGAGAGATAATAGGGGAGAGAGATGCTGGGGAGAGAGTGATGATGGGGAGAGAGTGACGATGGGGAGAGATGAAGGGGAGAGATGATGGGGGAGACATGATGGGGGAGAGTTGATGGGGTGAGAAATGATGGGCAGAGATGATGGGGGAGTGATGATGGGGGAGAGATGATGGGGAGAGATAAAGGGGAGAGATGATGGGGAGCGATGATAGGGGAGAGAGATGATAGGGCAGAGAGATAATAGGGGAGAGAGATGATGGGGAGAGTGTGATGATGGGGGAGAGATGATGGGGAGAGAGAAGATGGGGAGAGAGGTGATGGGGAGGGAGATAATAGGAGGGGAGATGATGGAGAGATGATGGGGAGGAGATGATGCTGAGTTGATAGGGGAGAGATGATGGGGAGAAAGATGATGGGGTAGAGATGATAGGGAGAGATGATGGGGGATAGGAGATGATACGGAGAGAGGTGATTGGGAGAGATGATGGGGAAAGAGATGATGGGGAGAGAGATATGATGGGGGAGAGAGATGATCGGGAGAGAGATTATGTGGAGAGAGTGATGATGGGTAGAGATGATGGGGAGAGATGATGGGGAGAGATGATGGGGAGAGATGATGGGGACGAGATGATGCTGAGTTGATGGGGGAGAGATGATGGGGAGAGATGATGATGAGAGATGATAGGGGAGAGATGATGGGGAGAGAGGTGATGCTCAGTTGATGGGGGAGAGATGATGGGGAGATGATGCTCAGTTGATGGGGGAGAGATGATAGGGGAGAGAGATGATGGGGAGAGAGCAATGATGGGGGAGAGCTGATGGGGAGAGAGATGATGGGGAGAGAGATGATGGGGAGAGAGATGATTGGGGAGAGAGATGATGGGGGAGAGAGAAGATGTGGAGAGAGATGATGTGGAGAAAGATGATGGGGAGATTGATGATGGGGAGAGAGTGATGATGGGTAAGAGATGATGGGGAGAGATGGTGGTAGAGATGATGGGGAGAGATTAAAGGGGGACAGATGATCGGGGAGAGAGATGATGGCGGAGAGAGATGATGGGGGAGAGAGATGATTGGGGAGAGAGATGATGGGGCGAGAGATGTTGGGGGAGAGAGATGATGGGGAGAGAGATGATGGGGAGATGATGGGGGAGAGATGATGGGGAGAGATGATGGGGACAGATGATGGGGGAGAGATGATAGGGGAGCGATGATAGGGGAGAGATGATAGGGGAGAGAGATGATAGGGGAGATAGTTGTTGGGGAGAGAGCAATAATGCGAGAGAGAGGATGGGGAAAGAGTGACGATGGGGAGAGATGATGGCGAGAAATGATGGGGGAGAGATGATAGGGGGAGAGATGATGGGAAGAGAGGTGATGCTCAGTTGATGGAGGAGAGAATATGGGGAAATGATGCTCAGTTGAATGGGGAGAGATGATGGGAGAGTGTGATGATAGGGGAGAGAGATTATGGGGAGAGAGCAATGATGGGGGAGAGATGATAGGGGAGCGATGATAGGGGAGAGATGATAGGGAAGAGAGATGATAGGGGAGAGAGATGATAGAGGGAGAGAGACGATGGGGAGAGAGATGATGGGCAGAGATAGATGATGGGGGGACTGTGATGACGGGGGAGAGAGATGATAGGGGAGAGATGATGGGGAGAGATGATAGGGGAGAGAGATGATAGGGCAGATAGATGATAGGGGAGATAGTTGTTGGGGAGAGAGCAATAATGCGAGAGAGAGGATGGGGAAAGAGTGACGATGGGGAGAGATGATGGCGAGAAATGATGGGGGAGAGATGATAGGGGGAGAGATGATGGGAAGAGAGGTGATGCTCAGTTGATGGGGGAGAGAATATGGGGAAATGATGCTCAGTTGAATGGGGAGAGATGATGGGAGAGTGTGATGATAGGGGAGAGAGATTATGGGGAGAGAGCAATGATGGGGGAGAGAGATGATGGGGAGTGAGGTGATAGGTGAGAGAGATGATGGGGAGAGAGCAATGATGGGGGATAGATGATGGGGGCGAGATGATGGGGGAGAGGAGATGATACGGAGAGGAATGCTGGGGAGAGATAATGGGGAGAGAGAGATGATGGGGTGAGAGATATGATGTGCAGAGAGATGATGGGAGAGAGATGATGGGGGAGAGATGATGGGGAGAGAGATGACGGGGGAGAGAGATGATGTGGAGAAAGATGATGGGGAGATTGATGATGGGGAGACAGTGATAATGGGGAAGAGATGATGGGGAGAGATGATAGGGGGAGAGATGATAGGGGGAGAGATGATGGGGAGAGATGATGGGGAGAGATGATGGGGACAGATGATGGGGGAGAGATGATAGGGGAGCAATGATAGGGGAGAGATGATAGGGGGAAGATGATAGGGGAGAGAAATGATGGGGAGAGAGTCGATGGGGAGAGAGATGCTGGGTGGAGATAGATGATGGGGAGAGATGATAGGGGAGAGATGACAGTGGAGAGATGAAAGGGGAGAGAGATGATAGGACAGAGAGATGATAGGGGAGAGAGTTGTTGCGGAGAGAGCAATAATTGGCGAGAGATGATGGGGAGAGAGATGATGCGGAGAGAGATGTTGGGCAGAGAGTGACAATGGGAGAGAGAGGATGGGGAAAGAGTGACGATGGGGAGAGATGATGGCGAGAAATGATGGGGGAGAGATGATAGGGGGAGAGATGATGGGGAGAGAGGTGATGCTCAGTTGATGGGGGAGAGATGATGGGGAGATGATGCTCAGTTGAATGGGGAGAGATGATGGGAGAGTGAGATGATAGGGGAGAGAGATTATGGGGAGAGAGCAATGATGGGGAGAGATGATGGGGAGAGAGATGATGGGGAGAGATGATGGGGAGAGATGATGGGGAGCGATGATGGGGAGGCAGATGATGGGGGAGTGAGATGATGGAGAAGAGAGATGATGTGGAGAAAGATGATGTGGAGATTGATGATGGGGAGAGAGTGATGATGGGGAAGAGATGATGGGGAGAGATGATGGGGAGAGATGATGGGGGATAGATGATAGGGGTGAGATGATGGGGAGAGATGATACGGGGGAGAGGAGATGATACGTGGTGAGATGATGGAGAGAGATGATGGGGTGAGAGAGATGATGGGGGGAGAGATGGTAGGGGGAGAGAGTTGATCGGAGGAGGGAGATGATGGGGAGAGAGATATGATCGAGGGAGAGCAATGATGGGGAGAGAGCAATGATGGGGGAGAGATGATGGGGAGAGGTGATAGGCGAGAGATGATAGGGTGAGAGATGATTGGCGAGAGAGATGATAGGGAGAGAGAGATGATGGAGAGAGAGGGATGATGGGGAGAGATGATGGGGAGAGACGATTGGGAGAGAGATTAAGGGGAGAGATGATGGGGGAGAGAAAGGTTAGGGGAGAGAGATGATGGGAAGAGACATGATGGGGAGAGAGATGATGGGGAGAGATGATGGCGAGAGATGATGGGGAGAGAGATGATCGGGAGAGAGATTCTGGGGTGAGAGATGATGGGGATAGATGACGGGGAGAGAGTTGATGGGGAGAGAGATGATGGGGTAGAGATTATAGGGAGAGATGAAGGGGGATAGGAGATGATACGGAGAGAGATGATGGGGAGAGAGATATGATGGGGAGAGAGATGATTGGGAGAGTGATGATGGGGAGAGAGATGATGGGGAGAGAGATGATGGGGAGAGAGATGATGGAGAGAGATGATAGGGAGAGATGATGGGGAGAGATGATAGTGGGAGAGATGATGGGGAGAGTTGATGGGGAGAGATGATAGTGGGAGAGATGATAGAGGAGTGATGATGGGGAGAGAGAGTTGATGGGGAGAGAGAGATGATGGGAGAGAGATGATCGGGGAGGGAGATGATGTGGGAGGGAGATGATGAAGGAGAGAGATGATGGGAAGAGAGACGATGGGGAGAGAGAGATGATGGGGAGACAGAGATGAAGGGGGGACGGAGTGGATGGGGGAGATGGAGATGATGGGGGAGACAGAGATGATGGGGAGACATGATGGTGGAGAGTTGATGGGGTGAGAGATGATGGGGAGAGAGATGATGGGGAGAGATGATGGGGGAGAGATGATGGGGAGAGATGATGGGGAGAGATGATGGGGAGAGAGGTGATAGGAGCGGAGGCTCTAGAGAGATGATGGGGAGGATATGATGCTGAGTTGACGGGGGAGAGATGATGGGGGAGAGAGATGATGGGGAGAGATGATGATGAGAGATGATAGGGGAGAGATGATAGAGGGAGAGATGATAGTGGGAGAGATGATGGGGATAGAGTGATGATGGGGGAGAGATGATGGGGAGAGATGATGGGGAGAGATGATGGGGAGAGTGATGATAGGAGGGGAGATCATGGAGAGAAGATGGGGAGGAGATGATGCAGAGTTGATGGGGGAGAGATGATGGGGAGAGAGATGATGGGGAGAGATGATGGGGATAGAATGATGATGGGGAGAGATGATAGGGGAGAGATGATAGGGGAGAGATGATGGGGAGAGATGATACGGGGGAGAGGAGATGATACGGGGTGAGATGATGGAGAGAGATGATGGGGGGAGAGAGATGATGGGGGGAGAGATGGTAGGGGGAGAGAGATGATCGGAGGAGGGAGATGATGGGGAGAGAGAGATGATCAGGGGAGAGAAGAGAGTGGGAGAGATGATGGGGATAGAGTGATGATGGGGGAGAGATGATGGGGAGAGATGATGGGGAGAGATCATGGGGAGAGATGATAGGGGAGAGATGATAGAGGGAGAGATGATAGTGGGAGAGATGATGGGGAGAGAGGTGATGGGGAGAGAGATGATAGGGAGGAGATGATGGGGGAGAGAGGGACGATGGGGAGAGAAGGACAATGGGGGAGAAATGGACGATGGGGAGAGATATGATAGGAGGGGAGATGATGGAGAGATGATGGGGAGGAAATGATAGAGAGATGGGGGAGAGAGGGACGATAGGGGGAGAGAGATGATGGGGAGAGTGACGATAGGTGGGGAGATGATGGAGAGATGATGGGCAGGAGATGATGGAGAGATGATGGGGAGAGATGATCGGGGAGGGAGATGATGTGGGAGGGAGATGATGAAGGAGAGAGATGATGGGGGAGAGATGATGGGGAGAGAGAGATGATGGGGAGACAGAGATGATGGTGAGACAGAGATGATGGGGGAGACAGAGATGATGGGGAGACGGAGATGATGGGGGATACGGAGATGATGGGGAGACGGAGTTGATGGGGGAGACATGATGGGGGAGAGTTGATGGGGTGAGAGATGATGGGGAAAGAGATGATGGGGAGAGATGATGGGGAGAGATAATGGGGAGAGATGATGGGGAGAGATGATAGGGGAGAGAGATGATAGGGCAGAGAGATAATAGGGGAGAGAGATGATGGGGAGAGAGTGAGGATGGGGGAGAGATGATGGGGAGAGAGATGATGGGGAGAGAGGTGATTGGGAGGGAGATAATAGGAGGGGAGATGATGGAGAGATGATGGGGAGGAGATGATGCTGAGTTGATATGGGAGAGATGATGGGGAGAAAGATGATGTGGTAGAGATGATAGGGAGAGATGATGGGGGATAGGAGATGATACGGAGAGAGATGATTGGGAGAGATGATGGGGAAAGAGATGATGTGGAGAGAGATAAGATGGGGGAGAGAGATGATCGGGAGAGAGATGATGGGGAGAGAGATGATGGGGTCAAGATGATAGGGAGAGATGATGGGGAGAGATGATGGGGAGAGAGATATGATGGGGAGAGAGATGATTGGGAGAGTGATGATGGGGAGAGAGATGATGGAGAGAGAGATGATGGGGAGAGAGATGATGGAGAGAGATGATGGGGAGAGATGATGGGGAGAGATGATGGGGAGAGATGATGGGGAGAGATGATAGTGGGAGGGATGATGGGGAGAGATGATGGGGAGAGATGATAGTGGGAGAAATGATAGGGGAGTGATGATGGGGAGAGAGAGATGATGGGGAGAGAGAGATGATGGTGAGACAGAGATGATGGGGGAGATGGAGATGATGGGGGAGAAATGATGGGGGAGAGTTGATGGGGGAGAGAGATGATCGGGAGAGTTGATCGGGGGAGAGATGATGGGGGAGTGATGATGGGGAGAGATGATGGGGAGAGAGATGATAGGGCAGAGAGATGATGGGGAGATAGCAATAATGGGGGAGAGAAGATGGGGAGAGAGAGATGATGGGGAGAGAGAGATAATGGGGAGAGAGAGATGATGGGAGCGAGATGATAGGGGAGGGAGATGATGTGGGAGGGAGATGATGAAGGAGAGAGATGATGGGTAGAGAGACGATGGGGAGAGAGAGATGATGGGGAGACAGAGATGAAGGGGGGACGGAGTGGATGGGGGAGATGGAGATGATGGGGGAGACAGAGATGATGGGGAGACATGATGGTGGAGAGTTGATGGGGTGAGAGATGATGGGGAGAGAGATGATGGGGAGAGATGATGGGGGAGAGATGATGGGGAGAGATGATGGGGAGAGATGATGGGGAGAGAGGTGATAGGAGCGGAGGCTCTAGAGAGATGATGGGGAGGATATGATGCTGAGTTGACGGGGGAGAGATGATGGGGGAGAGAGATGATGGGGAGAGATGATGATGAGAGATGATAGGGGAGAGATGATAGAGGGAGAGATGATAGTGGGAGAGATGATGGGGATAGAGTGATGATGGGGGAGAGATGATGGGGAGAGATGATGGGGAGAGATGATGGGGAGAGTGATGATAGGAGGGGAGATCATGGAGAGAAGATGGGGAGGAGATGATGCAGAGTTGATGGGGGAGAGATGATGGGGAGAGAGATGATGGGGAGAGATGATGGGGATAGAATGATGATGGGGAGAGATGATAGGGGAGAGATGATAGGGGAGAGATGATGGGGAGAGATGATACGGGGGAGAGGAGATGATACGGGGTGAGATGATGGAGAGAGATGATGGGGGGAGAGAGATGATGGGGGGAGAGATGGTAGGGGGAGAGAGATGATCGGAGGAGGGAGATGATGGGGAGAGAGAGATGATCAGGGGAGAGAAGAGAGTGGGAGAGATGATGGGGATAGAGTGATGATGGGGGAGAGATGATGGGGAGAGATGATGGGGAGAGATCATGGGGAGAGATGATAGGGGAGAGATGATAGAGGGAGAGATGATAGTGGGAGAGATGATGGGGAGAGAGGTGATGGGGAGAGAGATGATAGGGAGGAGATGATGGGGGAGAGAGGGACGATGGGGAGAGAAGGACAATGGGGGAGAAATGGACGATGGGGAGAGATATGATAGGAGGGGAGATGATGGAGAGATGATGGGGAGGAAATGATAGAGAGATGGGGGAGAGAGGGACGATAGGGGGAGAGAGATGATGGGGAGAGTGACGATAGGTGGGGAGATGATGGAGAGATGATGGGCAGGAGATGATGGAGAGATGATGGGGAGAGATGATCGGGGAGGGAGATGATGTGGGAGGGAGATGATGAAGGAGAGAGATGATGGGGGAGAGATGATGGGGAGAGAGAGATGATGGGGAGACAGAGATGATGGTGAGACAGAGATGATGGGGGAGACAGAGATGATGGGGAGACGGAGATGATGGGGGATACGGAGATGATGGGGAGACGGAGTTGATGGGGGAGACATGATGGGGGAGAGTTGATGGGGTGAGAGATGATGGGGAAAGAGATGATGGGGAGAGATGATGGGGAGAGATAATGGGGAGAGATGATGGGGAGAGATGATAGGGGAGAGAGATGATAGGGCAGAGAGATAATAGGGGAGAGAGATGATGGGGAGAGAGTGAGGATGGGGGAGAGATGATGGGGAGAGAGATGATGGGGAGAGAGGTGATTGGGAGGGAGATAATAGGAGGGGAGATGATGGAGAGATGATGGGGAGGAGATGATGCTGAGTTGATATGGGAGAGATGATGGGGAGAAAGATGATGTGGTAGAGATGATAGGGAGAGATGATGGGGGATAGGAGATGATACGGAGAGAGATGATTGGGAGAGATGATGGGGAAAGAGATGATGTGGAGAGAGATAAGATGGGGGAGAGAGATGATCGGGAGAGAGATGATGGGGAGAGAGATGATGGGGTCAAGATGATAGGGAGAGATGATGGGGAGAGATGATGGGGAGAGAGATATGATGGGGAGAGAGATGATTGGGAGAGTGATGATGGGGAGAGAGATGATGGAGAGAGAGATGATGGGGAGAGAGATGATGGAGAGAGATGATGGGGAGAGATGATGGGGAGAGATGATGGGGAGAGATGATGGGGAGAGATGATAGTGGGAGGGATGATGGGGAGAGATGATGGGGAGAGATGATAGTGGGAGAAATGATAGGGGAGTGATGATGGGGAGAGAGAGATGATGGGGAGAGAGAGATGATGGTGAGACAGAGATGATGGGGGAGATGGAGATGATGGGGGAGAAATGATGGGGGAGAGTTGATGGGGGAGAGAGATGATCGGGAGAGTTGATCGGGGGAGAGATGATGGGGGAGTGATGATGGGGAGAGATGATGGGGAGAGAGATGATAGGGCAGAGAGATGATGGGGAGATAGCAATAATGGGGGAGAGAAGATGGGGAGAGAGAGATGATGGGGAGAGAGAGATAATGGGGAGAGAGAGATGATGGGAGCGAGATGATAGGGGAGGGAGATGATGTGGGAGGGAGATGATGAAGGAGAGAGATGATGGGTAGAGAGACGATGGGGAGAGAGAGATGATGGGGAGACAGAGATGAAGGGGGGACGGAGAGGATGGGGAGACGGAGATGATGTGGGAGACAGAGATGATGGGGGAGACATGATGGTGGAGAGTTGATGGGGCGAGATATGATGGGGAGAGAGTTGATGGGGAGAGATGATGGGGGAGAGATGATGGGGGAGAGATGATGGGGAGAGATGATGGGGAGAGAGATTATGGGGAGAGAGTGATGATGGGGGAGAGATGATGGGGAGAGAGGTGATGGGGACAGAGATGATAGGAGGGGAGATGATGGAGAGATGATGGGGAGGAGACGATGCTGATAAGATAGGGAAGAGATGATGGGGAGAGAGATGATGGGGTAGATATGATAGGGGGAGATGATGGGGGATAGGAGATGATACGGAGGGAGATGATGGGGTGAGAGATGATGGGGAGAGGGATGATGGGGGAGAGAGATGATGGGGAGAGATTATGGGGAGAGAGTGATGATGGGGAGAGATGATGGGGAGAGATAATGAGGAGAGAGATGATGGGGAGAGAGTGACGATGGGGAGAGATGATGGGGAGAGATGATAGTGGAGAGATGATGGGGAGAGAGGTGATGGGGAGAGAGATGATGGGGAGTGAGATGATGGGGAGAGAGATTATGGGGAGAGAGTGATGATGGGGGAGAGATGATGGGGAGAGCTGATAGTGGGAGAGTTGAATGGGGGAGGGATGATGGGGAGAGAGATGATAGGAGCGGAGACTCTGGAGAGATGATGGGGACGCGATGATGCTGAGTTGACGGGGGAGAGATGATGGGGAGAGAGATGATGGGGATAGATGATGGGGAGAGATCATGGGGAGAGATGATGATGAGAGATGATAGGGGAGAGAGATGATAGGGCAGAGAGATAATAGGGGAGAGAGATGCTGGGGAGAGAGTGATGATGGGGAGAGAGTGACGATGGGGAGAGATGAAGGGGAGAGATGATGGGGGAGACATGATGGGGGAGAGTTGATGGGGTGAGAGATGATGGGCAGAGATGATGGGGGAGTGATGATGGGGGAGAGATGATGGGGAGAGATAAAGGGGAGAGATGATGGGGAGCGATGATAGGGGAGAGAGATGATAGGGCAGAGAGATAATAGGGGAGAGAGATGATGGGGAGAGTGTGATGATGGAGGAGAGATGATGGGGAGAGAGAAGATGGGGAGAGAGGTGATGGGGAGGGAGATAATAGGAGGGGAGATGATGGAGAGATGATGGGGAGGAGATGATGCTGAGTTGATAGGGGAGAGATGATGGGGAGAAAGATGATGGGGTAGAGATGATAGGGAGAGATGATGGGGGATAGGAGATGATACGGAGAGAGGTGATTGGGAGAGATGATGGGGAAAGAGATGATGGGGAGAGAGATATGATGGGGGAGAGAGATGATCGGGAGAGAGATTATGTGGAGAGAGTGATGATGGGTAGAGATGATGGGGAGAGATGATGGGGAGAGATGATGGGGAGAGATGATGGGGACGAGATGATGCTGAGTTGATGGGGGAGAGATGATGGGGAGAGATGATGATGAGAGATGATAGGGGAGAGATGATGGGGAGAGAGGTGATGCTCAGTTGATGGGGGAGAGATGATGGGGAGATGATGCTCAGTTGATGGGGGAGAGATGATAGGGGAGAGAGATGATAGAGGGAGAGAGACGATGGGGGAGAGAGATGATGGGCAGAGATAGATGATGGGGGGACTGTGATGACGGGGGAGAGAGATGATAGGGGAGAGATGATGGGGAGAGATGATAGGGGAGAGAGATGATAGGGCAGATAGATGATAGGGGAGATAGTTGTTGGGGAGAGAGCAATAATGCGAGAGAGAGGATGGGGAAAGAGTGACGATGGGGAGAGATGATGGCGAGAAATGATGGGGGAGAGATGATAGGGGGAGAGATGATGGGAAGAGAGGTGATGCTCAGTTGATGGGGGAGAGAATATGGGGAAATGATGCTCAGTTGAATGGGGAGAGATGATGGGAGAGTGTGATGATAGGGGAGAGAGATTATGGGGAGAGAGCAATGATGGGGGAGAGAGATGATGGGGAGTGAGGTGATAGGTGAGAGAGATGATGGGGAGAGAGCAATGATGGGGGATAGATGATGGGGGCGAGATGATGGGGGAGAGGAGATGATACGGAGAGGAATGCTGGGGAGAGATAATGGGGAGAGAGAGATGATGGGGTGAGAGATATGATGTGCAGAGAGATGATGGGAGAGAGATGATGGGGGAGAGATGATGGGGAGAGAGATGACGGGGGAGAGAGATGATGTGGAGAAAGATGATGGGGAGATTGATGATGGGGAGACAGTGATAATGGGGAAGAGATGATGGGGAGAGATGATAGGGGGAGAGATGATAGGGGGAGAGATGATGGGGAGAGATGATGGGGAGAGATGATGGGGACAGATGATGGGGGAGAGATGATAGGGGAGCAATGATAGGGGAGAGATGATAGGGGGAAGATGATAGGGGAGAGAAATGATGGGGAGAGAGTCGATGGGGAGAGAGATGCTGGGTGGAGATAGATGATGGGGAGAGATGATAGGGGAGAGATGACAGTGGAGAGATGAAAGGGGAGAGAGATGATAGGACAGAGAGATGATAGGGGAGAGAGTTGTTGCGGAGAGAGCAATAATTGGCGAGAGATGATGGGGAGAGAGATGATGCGGAGAGAGATGTTGGGCAGAGAGTGACAATGGGAGAGAGAGGATGGGGAAAGAGTGACGATGGGGAGAGATGATGGCGAGAAATGATGGGGGAGAGATGATAGGGGGAGAGATGATGGGGAGAGAGGTGATGCTCAGTTGATGGGGGAGAGATGATGGGGAGATGATGCTCAGTTGAATGGGGAGAGATGATGGGAGAGTGAGATGATAGGGGAGAGAGATTATGGGGAGAGAGCAATGATGGGGAGAGATGATGGGGAGAGAGATGATGGGGAGAGATGATGGGGAGAGATGATGGGGAGCGATGATGGGGAGGCAGATGATGGGGGAGTGAGATGATGGAGAAGAGAGATGATGTGGAGAAAGATGATGTGGAGATTGATGATGGGGAGAGAGTGATGATGGGGAAGAGATGATGGGGAGAGATGATGGGGAGAGATGATGGGGAGAGGTGATGGGGACAGATGATGGGGGAGAGATGAAAGGGGAGCAATGATAGGGGAGAGATGATAGGGGGAAGATGATGGGGAGAGAGATGATGGGGAGAGATGATACGGGAGAGAGACAATGGGGAGAGAGATGTTGGGTGGAGATAGATGATGGGGAGAGATGATAGGGGAGAGATGACAGTGGAGAGATGAAAGGGGAGAGAGATGATACGGCAGAGAGATGATAGGGGAGAGAGATGATGGGGAGAGAGCAATAATGGGGGAGAGATGATGGGGAGAAAGATGATGTGGTGTTTGATGACGGGGAGAGAGTGATGATGGGGAAGAGATGATGGGGAGAGATGATAGGGGGAGAGATGATGGGGATAGAGATGATAGGGGAGAGAGATGTTGGGGAGCGAGATGATGGGGAGAGAGAGATGATGGGGAGAGATGATGGGGAGAGAGATGATGGGGGAGAGATGATGGGGAAGAGAGATGATTTGGTAGAGAGATGATGGTGGAGAGCTGAAGGGGAGAGATGATGGGGGAGAGGAGATGATACAGAGAGAGATGATGGGGAGAGATGATAGGGCGAGAGAGATGATAGGGGAGAGAGATGATAGGGCGAGAGAGATGATAGGGGAGAGAGATGATGGGGAGAGAGATATGATGGGGAGAGAGAGATGATGGGGGAGTGATGATGGGGAGAGATGATGGGGAGAGAGATGATAGGGCAGAGAGATGATGGGGAGATAGCAATAATGGGGGAGAGAAGATGGGGAGAGAGAGATGATGGGGAGAGAGAGATAATGGGGAGAGAGAGATGATGGGAGAGAGATGATAGGGGAGGGAGATGATGTGGGAGGGAGATGATGAAGGAGAGAGATGATGGGTAGAGAGACGATGGGGAGAGAGAGATGATGGGGAGACAGAGATGAAGGGGGGACGGAGAGGATGGGGAGACGGAGATGATGTGGGAGACAGAGATGATGGGGGAGACATGATGGTGGAGAGTTGATGGGGCGAGATATGATGGGGAGAGAGTTGATGGGGAGAGATGATGGGGGAGAGATGATGGGGGAGAGATGATGGGGAGAGATGATGGGGAGAGAGATTATGGGGAGAGAGTGATGATGGGGGAGAGATGATGGGGAGAGAGGTGATGGGGACAGAGATGATAGGAGGGGAGATGATGGAGAGATGATGGGGAGGAGACGATGCTGATAAGATAGGGAAGAGATGATGGGGAGAGAGATGATGGGGTAGATATGATAGGGGGAGATGATGGGGGATAGGAGATGATACGGAGGGAGATGATGGGGTGAGAGATGATGGGGAGAGGGATGATGGGGGAGAGAGATGATGGGGAGAGATTATGGGGAGAGAGTGATGATGGGGAGAGATGATGGGGAGAGATAATGAGGAGAGAGATGATGGGGAGAGAGTGACGATGGGGAGAGATGATGGGGAGAGATGATAGGGGAGAGATGATGGGGAGAGAGGTGATGGGGAGAGAGATGATGGGGAGTGAGATGATGGGGAGAGAGATTATGGGGAGAGAGTGATGATGGGGGAGAGCTGATGGGGAGAGCTGATAGTGGGAGAGTTGAATGGGGGAGGGATGATGGGGAGAGAGATGATAGGAGCGGAGACTCTGGAGAGATGATGGGGACGCGATGATGCTGAGTTGACGGGGGAGAGATGATGGGGAGAGAGATGATGGGGATAGATGATGGGGAGAGATCATGGGGAGAGATGATGATGAGAGATGATAGGGGAGAGAGATGATAGGGCAGAGAGATAATAGGGGAGAGAGATGCTGGGGAGAGAGTGATGATGGGGAGAGAGTGACGATGGGGAGAGATGAAGGGGAGAGATGATGGGGGAGACATGATGGGGGAGAGTTGATGGGGTGAGAGATGATGGGCAGAGATGATGGGGGAGTGATGATGGGGGAGAGATGATGGGGAGAGATAAAGGGGAGAGATGATGGGGAGCGATGATAGGGGAGAGAGATGATAGGGCAGAGAGATAATAGGGGAGAGAGATGATGGGGAGAGTGTGATGATGGGGGAGAGATGATGGGGAGAGAGAAGATGGGGAGAGAGGTGATGGGGAGGGAGATAATAGGAGGGGAGATGATGGAGAGATGATGGGGAGGAGATGATGCTGAGTTGATAGGGGAGAGATGATGGGGAGAAAGATGATGGGGTAGAGATGATAGGGAGAGATGATGGGGGATAGGAGATGATACGGAGAGAGGTGATTGGGAGAGATGATGGGGAAAGAGATGATGGGGAGAGAGATATGATGGGGGAGAGAGATGATCGGGAGAGAGATTATGTGGAGAGAGTGATGATGGGTAGAGATGATGGGGAGAGATGATGGGGAGAGATGATGGGGAGAGATGATGGGGACGAGATGATGCTGAGTTGATGGGGGAGAGATGATGGGGAGAGATGATGATGAGAGATGATAGGGGAGAGATGATGGGGAGAGAGGTGATGCTCAGTTGATGGGGGAGAGATGATGGGGAGATGATGCTCAGTTGATGGGGGAGAGATGATAGGGGAGAGAGATGATGGGGAGAGAGCAATGATGGGGGAGAGCTGATGGGGAGAGAGATGATGGGGAGAGAGATGATGGGAAGAGAGATGATTGGGGAGAGAGATGATGGGGGAGAGAGAAGATGTGGAGAGAGATGATGTGGAGAAAGATGATGGGGAGATTGATGATGGGGAGAGAGTGATGATGGGTAAGAGATGATGGGGAGAGATGGTGGTAGAGATGATGGGGAGAGATTAAAGGGGGACAGATGATCGGGGAGAGAGATGATGGCGGAGAGAGATGATGGGGGAGAGAGATGATTGGGGAGAGAGATGATGGGGCGAGAGATGTTGGGGGAGAGAGATGATGGGGAGAGAGATGATGGGGAGATGATGGGGGAGAGATGATAGGGGAGCGATGATAGGGGAGAGATGATAGGGAAGAGAGATGATAGGGGAGAGAGATGATAGAGGGAGAGAGACGATGGGGGAGAGAGATGATGGGCAGAGATAGATGATGGGGGGACTGTGATGACGGGGGAGAGAGATGATAGGGGAGAGATGATGGGGAGAGATGATAGGGGAGAGAGATGATAGGGGAGATAGTTGTTGGGGAGAGAGCAATAATGCGAGAGAGAGGATGGGGAAAGAGTGACGATGGGGAGAGATGATGGCGAGAAATGATGGGGGAGAGATGATAGGGGGAGAGATGATGGGAAGAGAGGTGATGCTCAGTTGATGGGGGAGAGAATATGGGGAAATGATGCTCAGTTGAATGGGGAGAGATGATGGGAGAGTGTGATGATAGGGGAGAGAGATTATGGGGAGAGAGCAATGATGGGGGAGAGATGATAGGGGAGCGATGATAGGGGAGAGATGATAGGGAAGAGAGATGATAGGGGAGAGAGATGATAGAGGGAGAGAGACGATGGGGAGAGAGATGATGGGCAGAGATAGATGATGGGGGGACTGTGATGACGGGGGAGAGAGATGATAGGGGAGAGATGATGGGGAGAGATGATAGGGGAGAGAGATGATAGGGCAGATAGATGATAGGGGAGATAGTTGTTGGGGAGAGAGCAATAATGCGAGAGAGAGGATGGGGAAAGAGTGACGATGGGGAGAGATGATGGCGAGAAATGATGGGGGAGAGATGATAGGGGGAGAGATGATGGGAAGAGAGGTGATGCTCAGTTGATGGGGGAGAGAATATGGGGAAATGATGCTCAGTTGAATGGGGAGAGATGATGGGAGAGTGTGATGATAGGGGAGAGAGATTATGGGGAGAGAGCAATGATGGGGGAGAGAGATGATGGGGAGTGAGGTGATAGGTGAGAGAGATGATGGGGAGAGAGCAATGATGGGGGATAGATGATGGGGGCGAGATGATGGGGGAGAGGAGATGATACGGAGAGGAATGCTGGGGAGAGAGCAATGATGGGGAGAGATAATGGGGAGAGAGAGATGATGGGGTGAGAGATATGATGTGCAGAGAGATGATGGGAGAGAGATGATGGGGGAGAGATGATGGGGAGAGAGATGACGGGGGAGAGAGATGATGTGGAGAAAGATGATGGGGAGATTGATGATGGGGAGACAGTGATAATGGGGAAGAGATGATGGGGAGAGATGATAGGGGGAGAGATGATAGGGGGAGAGATGATGGGGAGAGATGATGTGGAGAGATGATGTGGACAGATGATGGGGGAGAGATGATAGGGGAGCAATGATAGGGGAGAGATGATAGGGGGAAGATGATAGGGGAGAGAAATGATGGGGAGAGAGACGATGGGGAGAGAGATGCTGGGTGGAGATAGATGATGGGGAGAGATGATAGGGGAGAGATGACAGTGGAGAGATGAAAGGGGAGAGAGATGATAGGACAGAGAGATGATAGGGGAGAGAGTTGTTGGGGAGAGAGCAATAATTGGCGAGAGATGATGGGGAGAGAGGTGATGGGGAGAGAGATGATGGGGAGTGAGATGATGGGGAGAGAGATTATGGGGAGAGAGTGATGATGGGGGAGAGATGATGGGGAGAGCTGATAGTGGGAGAGTTGAATGGGGGAGGGATGATGGGGAGAGAGATGATAGGAGCGGAGACTCTGGAGAGATGATGGGGACGCGATGATGCTGAGTTGACGGGGGAGAGATGATGGGGAGAGAGATGATGGGGATAGATGATGGGGAGAGATCATGGGGAGAGATGATGATGAGAGATGATAGGGGAGAGAGATGATAGGGCAGAGAGATAATAGGGGAGAGAGATGCTGGGGAGAGAGTGATGATGGGGAGAGAGTGACGATGGGGAGAGATGAAGGGGAGAGATGATGGGGAGACATGATGGGGGAGAGTTGATGGGGTGAGAGATGATGGGCAGAGATGATGGGGGAGTGATGATGGGGGAGAGATGATGGGGAGAGATAAAGGGGAGAGATGATGGGGAGCGATGATAGGGGAGAGAGATGATAGGGCAGAGAGATAATAGGGGAGAGAGATGATGGGGAGAGTGTGATGATGGAGGAGAGATGATGGGGAGAGAGAAGATGGGGAGAGAGGTGATGGGGAGGGAGATAATAGGAGGGGAGATGATGGAGAGATGATGGGGAGGAGATGATGCTGAGTTGATAGGGGAGAGATGATGGGGAGAAAGATGATGGGGTAGAGATGATAGGGAGAGATGATGGGGGATAGGAGATGATACGGAGAGAGGTGATTGGGAGAGATGATGGGGAAAGAGATGATGGGGAGAGAGATATGATGGGGGAGAGAGATGATCGGGAGAGAGATTATGTGGAGAGAGTGATGATGGGTAGAGATGATGGGGAGAGATGATGGGGAGAGATGATGGGGAGAGATGATGGGGACGAAATGATGCTGAGTTGATGGGGGAGAGATGATGGGGAGAGATGATGATGAGAGATGATAGGGGAGAGATGATGGGGAGAGAGGTGATGCTCAGTTGATGGGGGAGAGATGATGGGGAGATGATGCTCAGTTGATGGGGGAGAGATGATAGGGGAGAGAGATGATAGAGGGAGAGAGACGATGGGGGAGAGAGATGATGGGCAGAGATAGATGATGGGGGGACTGTGATGACGGGGGAGAGAGATGATAGGGGAGAGATGATGGGGAGAGATGATAGGGGAGAGAGATGATAGGGCAGATAGATGATAGGGGAGATAGTTGTTGGGGAGAGAGCAATAATGCGAGAGAGAGGATGGGGAAAGAGTGACGATGGGGAGAGATGATGGCGAGAAATGATGGGGGAGAGATGATAGGGGGAGAGATGATGGGAAGAGAGGTGATGCTCAGTTGATGGGGGAGAGAATATGGGGAAATGATGCTCAGTTGAATGGGGAGAGATGATGGGAGAGTGTGATGATAGGGGAGAGAGATTATGGGGAGAGAGCAATGATGGGGGAGAGAGATGATGGGGAGTGAGGTGATAGGTGAGAGAGATGATGGGGAGAGAGCAATGATGGGGGATAGATGATGGGGGCGAGATGATGGGGGAGAGGAGATGATACGGAGAGGAATGCTGGGGAGAGATAATGGGGAGAGAGAGATGATGGGGTGAGAGATATGATGTGCAGAGAGATGATGGGAGAGAGATGATGGGGGAGAGATGATGGGGAGAGAGATGACGGGGGAGAGAGATGATGTGGAGAAAGATGATGGGGAGATTGATGATGGGGAGACAGTGATAATGGGGAAGAGATGATGGGGAGAGATGATAGGGGGAGAGATGATAGGGGGAGAGATGATGGGGAGAGATGATGGGGAGAGATGATGGGGACAGATGATGGGGGAGAGATGATAGGGGAGCAATGATAGGGGAGAGATGATAGGGGGAAGATGATAGGGGAGAGAAATGATGGGGAGAGAGTCGATGGGGAGAGAGATGCTGGGTGGAGATAGATGATGGGGAGAGATGATAGGGGAGAGATGACAGTGGAGAGATGAAAGGGGAGAGAGATGATAGGACAGAGAGATGATAGGGGAGAGAGTTGTTGCGGAGAGAGCAATAATTGGCGAGAGATGATGGGGAGAGAGATGATGCGGAGAGAGATGTTGGGCAGAGAGTGACAATGGGAGAGAGAGGATGGGGAAAGAGTGACGATGGGGAGAGATGATGGCGAGAAATGATGGGGGAGAGATGATAGGGGGAGAGATGATGGGGAGAGAGGTGATGCTCAGTTGATGGGGGAGAGATGATGGGGAGATGATGCTCAGTTGAATGGGGAGAGATGATGGGAGAGTGAGATGATAGGGGAGAGAGATTATGGGGAGAGAGCAATGATGGGGAGAGATGATGGGGAGAGAGATGATGGGGAGAGATGATGGGGAGAGATGATGGGGAGCGATGATGGGGAGGCAGATGATGGGGGAGTGAGATGATGGAGAAGAGAGATGATGTGGAGAAAGATGATGTGGAGATTGATGATGGGGAGAGAGTGATGATGGGGAAGAGATGATGGGGAGAGATGATGGGGAGAGATGATGGGGAGAGGTGATGGGGACAGATGATGGGGGAGAGATGAAAGGGGAGCAATGATAGGGGAGAGATGATAGGGGGAAGATGATGGGGAGAGAGATGATGGGGAGAGATGATACGGGAGAGAGACAATGGGGAGAGAGATGTTGGGTGGAGATAGATGATGGGGAGAGATGATAGGGGAGAGATGACAGTGGAGAGATGAAAGGGGAGAGAGATGATACGGCAGAGAGATGATAGGGGAGAGAGATGATGGGGAGAGAGCAATAATGGGGGAGAGATGATGGGGAGAGAAATGATGGGGAGAGAGATGATGGGAAGAGAGATGATGGGGAAGAGAGATGATGGGGAGAGAGATGATGGGGAGAGAGATGATGGGGAGAGAGATGATGGGGAGAGATGATGTGGAGAAAGATGATGTGGTGTTTGATGACGGGGAGAGAGTGATGATGGGGAAGAGATGATGGGGAGAGATGATAGGTGGAGAGATGATGGGGATAGAGATGATAGGGGAGAGAGATGTTGGGGAGCGAGATGATGGGGAGAGAGAGATGATGGGGAGAGATGATGGGGAGAGAGATGATGGGGGAGAGATGATGGGGAAGAGAGATGATTTGGTAGAGAGATGATGGTGGAGAGCTGAAGGGGAGAGATGATGGGGGAGAGGAGATGATACAGAGAGAGATGATGGGGAGAGATGATAGGGCGAGAGAGATGATAGGGGAGAGAGATGATAGGGCGAGAGAGATGATAGGGGAGAGAGATGATGGGGAGAGAGATATGATGGGGAGAGAGATATGATGGGGAGAGAGAGATGATGGGGGAGTGATGATGGGGAGAGATGATGGGGAGAGAGATGATAGGGCAGAGAGATGATGGGGAGATAGCAATAATGGGGGAGAGAAGATGGGGAGAGAGAGATGATGGGGAGAGAGAGATAATGGGGAGAGAGAGATGATGGGAGAGAGATGATAGGGGAGGGAGATGATGTGGGAGGGAGATGATGAAGGAGAGAGATGATGGGTAGAGAGACGATGGGGAGAGAGAGATGAAGGGGGGACGGAGAGGATGGGGAGACGGAGATGATGTGGGAGACAGAGATGATGGGGGAGACATGATGGTGGAGAGTTGATGGGGCGAGATATGATGGGGAGAGAGTTGATGGGGAGAGATGATGGGGGAGAGATGATGGGGGAGAGATGATGGGGAGAGATGATGGGGAGAGAGATTATGGGGAGAGAGTGATGATGGGGGAGAGATGATGGGGAGAGAGGTGATGGGGACAGAGATGATAGGAGGGGAGATGATGGAGAGATGATGGGGAGGAGACGATGCTGATAAGATAGGGAAGAGATGATGGGGAGAGAGATGATGGGGTAGATATGATAGGGGGAGATGATGGGGGATAGGAGATGATACGGAGGGAGATGATGGGGTGAGAGATGATGGGGAGAGGGATGATGGGGGAGAGAGATGATGGGGAGAGATTATGGGGAGAGAGTGATGATGGGGAGAGATGATGGGGAGAGATAATGAGGAGAGAGATGATGGGGAGAGAGTGACGATGGGGAGAGCTGATGGGGAGAGATGATAGGGGAGAGATGATGGGGAGAGAGGTGATGGGGAGAGAGATGATGGGGAGTGAGATGATGGGGAGAGAGATTATGGGGAGAGAGTGATGATGGGGGAGAGCTGATGGGGAGAGCTGATAGTGGGAGAGTTGAATGGGGGAGGGATGATGGGGAGAGAGATGATAGGAGCGGAGACTCTGGAGAGATGATGGGGACGCGATGATGCTGAGTTGACGGGGGAGAGATGATGGGGAGAGAGATGATGGGGATAGATGATGGGGAGAGATCATGGGGAGAGATGATGATGAGAGATGATAGGGGAGAGAGATGATAGGGCAGAGAGATAATAGGGGAGAGAGATGCTGGGGAGAGAGTGATGATGGGGAGAGAGTGACGATGGGGAGAGATGAAGGGGAGAGATGATGGGGGAGACATGATGGGGGAGAGTTGATGGGGTGAGAAATGATGGGCAGAGATGATGGGGGAGTGATGATGGGGGAGAGATGATGGGGAGAGATAAAGGGGAGAGATGATGGGGAGCGATGATAGGGGAGAGAGATGATAGGGCAGAGAGATAATAGGGGAGAGAGATGATGGGGAGAGTGTGATGATGGGGGAGAGATGATGGGGAGAGAGAAGATGGGGAGAGAGGTGATGGGGAGGGAGATAATAGGAGGGGAGATGATGGAGAGATGATGGGGAGGAGATGATGCTGAGTTGATAGGGGAGAGATGATGGGGAGAAAGATGATGGGGGTAGAGATGATAGGGAGAGATGATGGGGGATAGGAGATGATACGGAGAGAGGTGATTGGGAGAGATGATGGGGAAAGAGATGATGGGGAGAGAGATATGATGGGGGAGAGAGATGATCGGGAGAGAGATTATGTGGAGAGAGTGATGATGGGTAGAGATGATGGGGAGAGATGATGGGGAGAGATGATGGGGAGAGATGATGGGGACGAGATGATGCTGAGTTGATGGGGGAGAGATGATGGGGAGAGATGATGATGAGAGATGATAGGGGAGAGATGATGGGGAGAGAGGTGATGCTCAGTTGATGGGGGAGAGATGATGGGGAGATGATGCTCAGTTGATGGGGGAGAGATGATAGGGGAGAGAGATGATGGGGAGAGAGCAATGATGGGGGAGAGCTGATGGGGAGAGAGATGATGGGGAGAGAGATGATGGGGAGAGAGATGATTGGGGAGAGAGATGATGGGGGAGAGAGAAGATGTGGAGAGAGATGATGTGGAGAAAGATGATGGGGAGATTGATGATGGGGAGAGAGTGATGATGGGTAAGAGATGATGGGGAGAGATGGTGGTAGAGATGATGGGGAGAGATTAAAGGGGGACAGATGATCGGGGAGAGAGATGATGGCGGAGAGAGATGATGGGGGAGAGAGATGATTGGGGAGAGAGATGATGGGGCGAGAGATGTTGGGGGAGAGAGATGATGGGGAGAGAGATGATGGGGAGATGATGGGGGAGAGATGATGGGGAGAGATGATGGGGACAGATGATGGGGGAGAGATGATAGGGGAGCGATGATAGGGGAGAGATGATAGGGGAGAGAGATGATAGGGGAGATAGTTGTTGGGGAGAGAGCAATAATGCGAGAGAGAGGATGGGGAAAGAGTGACGATGGGGAGAGATGATGGCGAGAAATGATGGGGGAGAGATGATAGGGGGAGAGATGATGGGAAGAGAGGTGATGCTCAGTTGATGGAGGAGAGAATATGGGGAAATGATGCTCAGTTGAATGGGGAGAGATGATGGGAGAGTGTGATGATAGGGGAGAGAGATTATGGGGAGAGAGCAATGATGGGGGAGAGATGATAGGGGAGCGATGATAGGGGAGAGATGATAGGGAAGAGAGATGATAGGGGAGAGAGATGATAGAGGGAGAGAGACGATGGGGAGAGAGATGATGGGCAGAGATAGATGATGGGGGGACTGTGATGACGGGGGAGAGAGATGATAGGGGAGAGATGATGGGGAGAGATGATAGGGGAGAGAGATGATAGGGCAGATAGATGATAGGGGAGATAGTTGTTGGGGAGAGAGCAATAATGCGAGAGAGAGGATGGGGAAAGAGTGACGATGGGGAGAGATGATGGCGAGAAATGATGGGGGAGAGATGATAGGGGGAGAGATGATGGGAAGAGAGGTGATGCTCAGTTGATGGGGGAGAGAATATGGGGAAATGATGCTCAGTTGAATGGGGAGAGATGATGGGAGAGTGTGATGATAGGGGAGAGAGATTATGGGGAGAGAGCAATGATGGGGGAGAGAGATGATGGGGAGTGAGGTGATAGGTGAGAGAGATGATGGGGAGAGAGCAATGATGGGGGATAGATGATGGGGGCGAGATGATGGGGGAGAGGAGATGATACGGAGAGGAATGCTGGGGAGAGAGCAATGATGGGGAGAGATAATGGGGAGAGAGAGATGATGGGGTGAGAGATATGATGTGCAGAGAGATGATGGGAGAGAGATGATGGGGGAGAGATGATGGGGAGAGAGATGACGGGGGAGAGAGATGATGTGGAGAAAGATGATGGGGAGATTGATGATGGGGAGACAGTGATAATGGGGAAGAGATGATGGGGAGAGATGATAGGGGGAGAGATGATAGGGGGAGAGATGATGGGGAGAGATGATGTGGAGAGATGATGTGGACAGATGATGGGGGAGAGATGATAGGGGAGCAATGATAGGGGAGAGATGATAGGGGGAAGATGATAGGGGAGAGAAATGATGGGGAGAGAGACGATGGGGAGAGAGATGCTGGGTGGAGATAGATGATGGGGAGAGATGATAGGGTTGAGATGACAGTGGAGAGATGAAAGGGGAGAGAGATGATAGGACAGAGAGATGATAGGGGAGAGAGTTGTTGGGGAGAGAGCAATAATTGGCGAGAGATGATGGGGAGAGAGGTGATGGGGAGAGAGATGATGGGGAGTGAGATGATGGGGAGAGAGATTATGGGGAGAGAGTGATGATGGGGGAGAGATGATGGGGAGAGCTGATAGTGGGAGAGTTGAATGGGGGAGGGATGATGGGGAGAGAGATGATAGGAGCGGAGACTCTGGAGAGATGATGGGGACGCGATGATGCTGAGTTGACGGGGGAGAGATGATGGGGAGAGAGATGATGGGGATAGATGATGGGGAGAGATCATGGGGAGAGATGATGATGAGAGATGATAGGGGAGAGAGATGATAGGGCAGAGAGATAATAGGGGAGAGAGATGCTGGGGAGAGAGTGATGATGGGGAGAGAGTGACGATGGGGAGAGATGAAGGGGAGAGATGATGGGGGAGACATGATGGGGGAGAGTTGATGGGGTGAGAGATGATGGGCAGAGATGATGGGGGAGTGATGATGGGGGAGAGATGATGGGGAGAGATAAAGGGGAGAGATGATGGGGAGCGATGATAGGGGAGAGAGATGATAGGGCAGAGAGATAATAGGGGAGAGAGATGATGGGGAGAGTGTGATGATGGAGGAGAGATGATGGGGAGAGAGAAGATGGGGAGAGAGGTGATGGGGAGGGAGATAATAGGAGGGGAGATGATGGAGAGATGATGGGGAGGAGATGATGCTGAGTTGATAGGGGAGAGATGATGGGGAGAAAGATGATGGGGTAGAGATGATAGGGAGAGATGATGGGGGATAGGAGATGATACGGAGAGAGGTGATTGGGAGAGATGATGGGGAAAGAGATGATGGGGAGAGAGATATGATGGGGGAGAGAGATGATCGGGAGAGAGATTATGTGGAGAGAGTGATGATGGGTAGAGATGATGGGGAGAGATGATGGGGAGAGATGATGGGGAGAGATGATGGGGACGAGATGATGCTGAGTTGATGGGGGAGAGATGATGGGGAGAGATGATGATGAGAGATGATAGGGGAGAGATGATGGGGAGAGAGGTGATGCTCAGTTGATGGGGGAGAGATGATGGGGAGATGATGCTCAGTTGATGGGGGAGAGATGATAGGGGAGAGAGATGATAGAGGGAGAGAGACGATGGGGGAGAGAGATGATGGGCAGAGATAGATGATGGGGGGACTGTGATGACGGGGGAGAGAGATGATAGGGGAGAGATGATGGGGAGAGATGATAGGGGAGAGAGATGATAGGGCAGATAGATGATAGGGGAGATAGTTGTTGGGGAGAGAGCAATAATGCGAGAGAGAGGATGGGGAAAGAGTGACGATGGGGAGAGATGATGGCGAGAAATGATGGGGGAGAGATGATAGGGGGAGAGATGATGGGAAGAGAGGTGATGCTCAGTTGATGGGGGAGAGAATATGGGGAAATGATGCTCAGTTGAATGGGGAGAGATGATGGGAGAGTGTGATGATAGGGGAGAGAGATTATGGGGAGAGAGCAATGATGGGGGAGAGAGATGATGGGGAGTGAGGTGATTGGTGAGAGAGATGATGGGGAGAGAGCAATGATGGGGGATAGATGATGGGGGCGAGATGATGGGGGAGAGGAGATGATACGGAGAGGAATGCTGGGGAGAGATAATGGGGAGAGAGAGATGATGGGGTGAGAGATATGATGTGCAGAGAGATGATGGGAGAGAGATGATGGGGGAGAGATGATGGGGAGAGAGATGACGGGGGAGAGAGATGATGTGGAGAAAGATGATGGGGAGATTGATGATGGGGAGACAGTGATAATGGGGAAGAGATGATGGGGAGAGATGATAGGGGGAGAGATGATAGGGGGAGAGATGATGGGGAGAGATGATGGGGAGAGATGATGGGGACAGATGATGGGGGAGAGATGATAGGGGAGCAATGATAGGGGAGAGATGATAGGGGGAAGATGATAGGGGAGAGAAATGATGGGGAGAGAGTCGATGGGGAGAGAGATGCTGGGTGGAGATAGATGATGGGGAGAGATGATAGGGGAGAGATGACAGTGGAGAGATGAAAGGGGAGAGAGATGATAGGACAGAGAGATGATAGGGGAGAGAGTTGTTGCGGAGAGAGCAATAATTGGCGAGAGATGATGGGGAGAGAGATGATGCGGAGAGAGATGTTGGGCAGAGAGTGACAATGGGAGAGAGAGGATGGGGAAAGAGTGACGATGGGGAGAGATGATGGCGAGAAATGATGGGGGAGAGATGATAGGGGGAGAGATGATGGGGGGAGAGGTGATGCTCAGTTGATGGGGGAGAGATGATGGGGAGATGATGCTCAGTTGAATGGGGAGAGATGATGGGAGAGTGAGATGATAGGGGAGAGAGATTATGGGGAGAGAGCAATGATGGGGAGAGATGATGGGGAGAGAGATGATGGGGAGAGATGATGGGGAGAGATGATGGGGAGCGATGATGGGGAGGCAGATGATGGGGGAGTGAGATGATGGAGAAGAGAGATGATGTGGAGAAAGATGATGTGGAGATTGATGATGGGGAGAGAGTGATGATGGGGAAGAGATGATGGGGAGAGATGATGGGGAGAGATGATGGGGAGAGGTGATGGGGACAGATGATGGGGGAGAGATGAAAGGGGAGCAATGATAGGGGAGAGATGATAGGGGGAAGATGATGGGGAGAGAGATGATGGGGAGAGATGATACGGGAGAGAGACAATGGGGAGAGAGATGTTGGGTGGAGATAGATGATGGGGAGAGATGATAGGGGAGAGATGACAGTGGAGAGATGAAAGGGGAGAGAGATGATACGGCAGAGAGATGATAGGGGAGAGAGATGATGGGGAGAGAGCAATAATGGGGGAGAGATGATGGGGAGAGAAATGATGGGGAGAGAGATGATGGGAAGAGAGATGATGGGGAAGAGAGATGATGGGGAGAGAGATGATGGGGAGAGAGATGATGGGGAGAGAGATGATGGGGAGAGATGATGTGGAGAAAGATGATGTGGTGTTTGATGACGGGGAGAGAGTGATGATGGGGAAGAGATGATGGGGAGAGATGATAGGGGGAGAGATGATGGGGATAGAGATGATAGGGGAGAGAGATGTTGGGGAGCGAGATGATGGGGAGAGAGAGATGATGGGGAGAGATGATGGGGAGAGAGATGATGGGGGAGAGATGATGGGGAAGAGAGATGATTTGGTAGAGAGATGATGGTGGAGAGCTGAAGGGGAGAGATGATGGGGGAGAGGAGATGATACAGAGAGAGATGATGGGGAGAGATGATAGGGCGAGAGAGATGATAGGGGAGAGAGATGATAGGGCGAGAGAGATGATAGGGGAGAGAGATGATGGGGAGAGAGATATGATGGGGAGAGAGATATGATGGGGAGAGAGAGATGATGGGGGAGTGATGATGGGGAGAGATGATGGGGAGAGAGATGATAGGGCAGAGAGATGATGGGGAGATAGCAATAATGGGGGAGAGAAGATGGGGAGAGAGAGATGATGGGGAGAGAGAGATAATGGGGAGAGAGAGATGATGGGAGAGAGATGATAGGGGAGGGAGATGATGTGGGAGGGAGATGATGAAGGAGAGAGATGATGGGTAGAGAGACGATGGGGAGAGAGAGATGAAGGGGGGACGGAGAGGATGGGGAGACGGAGATGATGTGGGAGACAGAGATGATGGGGGAGACATGATGGTGGAGAGTTGATGGGGCGAGATATGATGGGGAGAGAGTTGATGGGGAGAGATGATGGGGGAGAGATGATGGGGGAGAGATGATGGGGAGAGATGATGGGGAGAGAGATTATGGGGAGAGAGTGATGATGGGGGAGAGATGATGGGGAGAGAGGTGATGGGGACAGAGATGATAGGAGGGGAGATGATGGAGAGATGATGGGGAGGAGACGATGCTGATAAGATAGGGAAGAGATGATGGGGAGAGAGATGATGGGGTAGATATGATAGGGGGAGATGATGGGGGATAGGAGATGATACGGAGGGAGATGATGGGGTGAGAGATGATGGGGAGAGGGATGATGGGGGAGAGAGATGATGGGGAGAGATTATGGGGAGAGAGTGATGATGGGGAGAGATGATGGGGAGAGATAATGAGGAGAGAGATGATGGGGAGAGAGTGACGATGGGGAGAGCTGATGGGGAGAGATGATAGGGGAGAGATGATGGGGAGAGAGGTGATGGGGAGAGATGATAGGGCGAGAGAGATGATAGGGGAGAGAGATGATAGGGCGAGAGAGATGATAGGGGAGAGAGATGATGGGGAGAGAGATATGATGGGGAGAGAGATATGATGGGGAGAGAGAGATGATGGGGGAGTGATGATGGGGAGAGATGATGGGGAGAGAGAGATGATGGGGGAGTGATGATGGGGAGAGATGATGGGGAGAGAGATGATAGGGCAGAGAGATGATGGGGAGATAGCAATAATGGGGGAGAGAAGATGGGGAGAGAGAGATGATGGGGAGAGAGAGATAATGGGGAGAGAGAGATGATGGGAGAGAGATGATAGGGGAGGGAGATGATGTGGGAGGGAGATGATGAAGGAGAGAGATGATGGGTAGAGAGACGATGGGGAGAGAGAGATGAAGGGGGGACGGAGAGGATGGGGAGACGGAGATGATGTGGGAGACAGAGATGATGGGGGAGACATGATGGTGGAGAGTTGATGGGGCGAGATATGATGGGGAGAGAGTTGATAGGGCGAGAGAGATGATAGGGGAGAGAGATGATGGGGAGAGAGATATGATGGGGAGAGAGATATGATGGGGAGAGAGAGATGATGGGGGAGTGATGATGGGGAGAGATGATGGGGAGAGAGAGATGATGGGGGAGTGATGATGGGGAGAGATGATGGGGAGAGAGATGATAGGGCAGAGAGATGATGGGGAGATAGCAATAATGGGGGAGAGAAGATGGGGAGAGAGAGATGATGGGGAGAGAGAGATAATGGGGAGAGAGAGATGATGGGAGAGAGATGATAGGGGAGGGAGATGATGTGGGAGGGAGATGATGAAGGAGAGAGATGATGGGTAGAGAGACGATGGGGAGAGAGAGATGAAGGGGGGACGGAGAGGATGGGGAGACGGAGATGATGTGGGAGACAGAGATGATGGGGGAGACATGATGGTGGAGAGTTGATGGGGCGAGATATGATGGGGAGAGAGTTGATGGGGAGAGATGATGGGGGAGAGATGATGGGGGAGAGATGATGGGGAGAGATGATGGGGAGAGAGATTATGGGGAGAGAGTGATGATGGGGGAGAGATGATGGGGAGAGAGGTGATGGGGACAGAGATGATAGGAGGGGAGATGATGGAGAGATGATGGGGAGGAGACGATGCTGATAAGATAGGGAAGAGATGATGGGGAGAGAGATGATGGGGTAGATATGATAGGGGGAGATGATGGGGGATAGGAGATGATACGGAGGGAGATGATGGGGTGAGAGATGATGGGGAGAGGGATGATGGGGGAGAGAGATGATGGGGAGAGATTATGGGGAGAGAGTGATGATGGGGAGAGATGATGGGGAGAGATAATGAGGAGAGAGATGATGGGGAGAGAGTGACGATGGGGAGAGCTGATGGGGAGAGATGATAGGGGAGAGATGATGGGGAGAGAGGTGATGGGGAGAGAGATGATGGGGAGTGAGATGATGGGGAGAGAGATTATGGGGAGAGAGTGATGATGGGGGAGAGCTGATGGGGAGAGCTGATAGTGGGAGAGTTGAATGGGGGAGGGATGATGGGGAGAGAGATGATAGGAGCGGAGACTCTGGAGAGATGATGGGGACGCGATGATGCTGAGTTGACGGGGGAGAGATGATGGGGAGAGAGATGATGGGGATAGATGATGGGGAGAGATCATGGGGAGAGATGATGATGAGAGATGATAGGGGAGAGAGATGATAGGGCAGAGAGATAATAGGGGAGAGAGATGCTGGGGAGAGAGTGATGATGGGGAGAGAGTGACGATGGGGAGAGATGAAGGGGAGAGATGATGGGGGAGACATGATGGGGGAGAGTTGATGGGGTGAGAAATGATGGGCAGAGATGATGGGGGAGTGATGATGGGGGAGAGATGATGGGGAGAGATAAAGGGGAGAGATGATGGGGAGCGATGATAGGGGAGAGAGATGATAGGGCAGAGAGATAATAGGGGAGAGAGATGATGGGGAGAGTGTGATGATGGGGGAGAGATGATGGGGAGAGAGAAGATGGGGAGAGAGGTGATGGGGAGGGAGATAATAGGAGGGGAGATGATGGAGAGATGATGGGGAGGAGATGATGCTGAGTTGATAGGGGAGAGATGATGGGGAGAAAGATGATGGGGTAGAGATGATAGGGAGAGATGATGGGGGATAGGAGATGATACGGAGAGAGGTGATTGGGAGAGATGATGGGGAAAGAGATGATGGGGAGAGAGATATGATGGGGGAGAGAGATGATCGGGAGAGAGATTATGTGGAGAGAGTGATGATGGGTAGAGATGATGGGGAGAGATGATGGGGAGAGATGATGGGGAGAGATGATGGGGACGAGATGATGCTGAGTTGATGGGGGAGAGATGATGGGGAGAGATGATGATGAGAGATGATAGGGGAGAGATGATGGGGAGAGAGGTGATGCTCAGTTGATGGGGGAGAGATGATGGGGAGATGATGCTCAGTTGATGGGGGAGAGATGATAGGGGAGAGAGATGATGGGGAGAGAGCAATGATGGGGGAGAGCTGATGGGGAGAGAGATGATGGGGAGAGAGATGATGGGGAGAGAGATGATTGGGGAGAGAGATGATGGGGGAGAGAGAAGATGTGGAGAGAGATGATGTGGAGAAAGATGATGGGGAGATTGATGATGGGGAGAGAGTGATGATGGGTAAGAGATGATGGGGAGAGATGGTGGTAGAGATGATGGGGAGAGATTAAAGGGGGACAGATGATCGGGGAGAGAGATGATGGCGGAGAGAGATGATGGGGGAGAGAGATGATTGGGGAGAGAGATGATGGGGCGAGAGATGTTGGGGGAGAGAGATGATGGGGAGAGAGATGATGGGGAGATGATGGGGGAGAGATGATGGGGAGAGATGATGGGGACAGATGATGGGGGAGAGATGATAGGGGAGCGATGATAGGGGAGAGATGATAGGGGAGAGAGATGATAGGGGAGATAGTTGTTGGGGAGAGAGCAATAATGCGAGAGAGAGGATGGGGAAAGAGTGACGATGGGGAGAGATGATGGCGAGAAATGATGGGGGAGAGATGATAGGGGGAGAGATGATGGGAAGAGAGGTGATGCTCAGTTGATGGAGGAGAGAATATGGGGAAATGATGCTCAGTTGAATGGGGAGAGATGATGGGAGAGTGTGATGATAGGGGAGAGAGATTATGGGGAGAGAGCAATGATGGGGGAGAGATGATAGGGGAGCGATGATAGGGGAGAGATGATAGGGAAGAGAGATGATAGGGGAGAGAGATGATAGAGGGAGAGAGACGATGGGGAGAGAGATGATGGGCAGAGATAGATGATGGGGGGACTGTGATGACGGGGGAGAGAGATGATAGGGGAGAGATGATGGGGAGAGATGATAGGGGAGAGAGATGATAGGGCAGATAGATGATAGGGGAGATAGTTGTTGGGGAGAGAGCAATAATGCGAGAGAGAGGATGGGGAAAGAGTGACGATGGGGAGAGATGATGGCGAGAAATGATGGGGGAGAGATGATAGGGGGAGAGATGATGGGAAGAGAGGTGATGCTCAGTTGATGGGGGAGAGAATATGGGGAAATGATGCTCAGTTGAATGGGGAGAGATGATGGGAGAGTGTGATGATAGGGGAGAGAGATTATGGGGAGAGAGCAATGATGGGGGAGAGAGATGATGGGGAGTGAGGTGATAGGTGAGAGAGATGATGGGGAGAGAGCAATGATGGGGGATAGATGATGGGGGCGAGATGATGGGGGAGAGGAGATGATACGGAGAGGAATGCTGGGGAGAGAGCAATGATGGGGAGAGATAATGGGGAGAGAGAGATGATGGGGTGAGAGATATGATGTGCAGAGAGATGATGGGAGAGAGATGATGGGGGAGAGATGATGGGGAGAGAGATGACGGGGGAGAGAGATGATGTGGAGAAAGATGATGGGGAGATTGATGATGGGGAGACAGTGATAATGGGGAAGAGATGATGGGGAGAGATGATAGGGGGAGAGATGATAGGGGGAGAGATGATGGGGAGAGATGATGTGGAGAGATGATGTGGACAGATGATGGGGGAGAGATGATAGGGGAGCAATGATAGGGGAGAGATGATAGGGGGAAGATGATAGGGGAGAGAAATGATGGGGAGAGAGACGATGGGGAGAGAGATGCTGGGTGGAGATAGATGATGGGGAGAGATGATAGGGTTGAGATGACAGTGGAGAGATGAAAGGGGAGAGAGATGATAGGACAGAGAGATGATAGGGGAGAGAGTTGTTGGGGAGAGAGCAATAATTGGCGAGAGATGATGGGGAGAGAGGTGATGGGGAGAGAGATGATGGGGAGTGAGATGATGGGGAGAGAGATTATGGGGAGAGAGTGATGATGGGGGAGAGATGATGGGGAGAGCTGATAGTGGGAGAGTTGAATGGGGGAGGGATGATGGGGAGAGAGATGATAGGAGCGGAGACTCTGGAGAGATGATGGGGACGCGATGATGCTGAGTTGACGGGGGAGAGATGATGGGGAGAGAGATGATGGGGATAGATGATGGGGAGAGATCATGGGGAGAGATGATGATGAGAGATGATAGGGGAGAGAGATGATAGGGCAGAGAGATAATAGGGGAGAGAGATGCTGGGGAGAGAGTGATGATGGGGAGAGAGTGACGATGGGGAGAGATGAAGGGGAGAGATGATGGGGGAGACATGATGGGGGAGAGTTGATGGGGTGAGAGATGATGGGCAGAGATGATGGGGGAGTGATGATGGGGGAGAGATGATGGGGAGAGATAAAGGGGAGAGATGATGGGGAGCGATGATAGGGGAGAGAGATGATAGGGCAGAGAGATAATAGGGGAGAGAGATGATGGGGAGAGTGTGATGATGGAGGAGAGATGATGGGGAGAGAGAAGATGGGGAGAGAGGTGATGGGGAGGGAGATAATAGGAGGGGAGATGATGGAGAGATGATGGGGAGGAGATGATGCTGAGTTGATAGGGGAGAGATGATGGGGAGAAAGATGATGGGGTAGAGATGATAGGGAGAGATGATGGGGGATAGGAGATGATACGGAGAGAGGTGATTGGGAGAGATGATGGGGAAAGAGATGATGGGGAGAGAGATATGATGGGGGAGAGAGATGATCGGGAGAGAGATTATGTGGAGAGAGTGATGATGGGTAGAGATGATGGGGAGAGATGATGGGGAGAGATGATGGGGAGAGATGATGGGGACGAGATGATGCTGAGTTGATGGGGGAGAGATGATGGGGAGAGATGATGATGAGAGATGATAGGGGAGAGATGATGGGGAGAGAGGTGATGCTCAGTTGATGGGGGAGAGATGATGGGGAGATGATGCTCAGTTGATGGGGGAGAGATGATAGGGGAGAGAGATGATAGAGGGAGAGAGACGATGGGGGAGAGAGATGATGGGCAGAGATAGATGATGGGGGGACTGTGATGACGGGGGAGAGAGATGATAGGGGAGAGATGATGGGGAGAGATGATAGGGGAGAGAGATGATAGGGCAGATAGATGATAGGGGAGATAGTTGTTGGGGAGAGAGCAATAATGCGAGAGAGAGGATGGGGAAAGAGTGACGATGGGGAGAGATGATGGCGAGAAATGATGGGGGAGAGATGATAGGGGGAGAGATGATGGGAAGAGAGGTGATGCTCAGTTGATGGGGGAGAGAATATGGGGAAATGATGCTCAGTTGAATGGGGAGAGATGATGGGAGAGTGTGATGATAGGGGAGAGAGATTATGGGGAGAGAGCAATGATGGGGGAGAGAGATGATGGGGAGTGAGGTGATTGGTGAGAGAGATGATGGGGAGAGAGCAATGATGGGGGATAGATGATGGGGGCGAGATGATGGGGGAGAGGAGATGATACGGAGAGGAATGCTGGGGAGAGATAATGGGGAGAGAGAGATGATGGGGTGAGAGATATGATGTGCAGAGAGATGATGGGAGAGAGATGATGGGGGAGAGATGATGGGGAGAGAGATGACGGGGGAGAGAGATGATGTGGAGAAAGATGATGGGGAGATTGATGATGGGGAGACAGTGATAATGGGGAAGAGATGATGGGGAGAGATGATAGGGGGAGAGATGATAGGGGGAGAGATGATGGGGAGAGATGATGGGGAGAGATGATGGGGACAGATGATGGGGGAGAGATGATAGGGGAGCAATGATAGGGGAGAGATGATAGGGGGAAGATGATAGGGGAGAGAAATGATGGGGAGAGAGTCGATGGGGAGAGAGATGCTGGGTGGAGATAGATGATGGGGAGAGATGATAGGGGAGAGATGACAGTGGAGAGATGAAAGGGGAGAGAGATGATAGGACAGAGAGATGATAGGGGAGAGAGTTGTTGCGGAGAGAGCAATAATTGGCGAGAGATGATGGGGAGAGAGATGATGCGGAGAGAGATGTTGGGCAGAGAGTGACAATGGGAGAGAGAGGATGGGGAAAGAGTGACGATGGGGAGAGATGATGGCGAGAAATGATGGGGGAGAGATGATAGGGGGAGAGATGATGGGGGGAGAGGTGATGCTCAGTTGATGGGGGAGAGATGATGGGGAGATGATGCTCAGTTGAATGGGGAGAGATGATGGGAGAGTGAGATGATAGGGGAGAGAGATTATGGGGAGAGAGCAATGATGGGGAGAGATGATGGGGAGAGAGATGATGGGGAGAGATGATGGGGAGAGATGATGGGGAGCGATGATGGGGAGGCAGATGATGGGGGAGTGAGATGATGGAGAAGAGAGATGATGTGGAGAAAGATGATGTGGAGATTGATGATGGGGAGAGAGTGATGATGGGGAAGAGATGATGGGGAGAGATGATGGGGAGAGATGATGGGGAGAGGTGATGGGGACAGATGATGGGGGAGAGATGAAAGGGGAGCAATGATAGGGGAGAGATGATAGGGGGAAGATGATGGGGAGAGAGATGATGGGGAGAGATGATACGGGAGAGAGACAATGGGGAGAGAGATGTTGGGTGGAGATAGATGATGGGGAGAGATGATAGGGGAGAGATGACAGTGGAGAGATGAAAGGGGAGAGAGATGATACGGCAGAGAGATGATAGGGGAGAGAGATGATGGGGAGAGAGCAATAATGGGGGAGAGATGATGGGGAGAGAAATGATGGGGAGAGAGATGATGGGAAGAGAGATGATGGGGAAGAAAGATGATGGGGAGAGAGATGATGGGGAGAGAGATGATGGGGAGAGAGATGATGGGGAGAGATGATGTGGAGAAAGATGATGTGGTGTTTGATGACGGGGAGAGAGTGATGATGGGGAAGAGATGATGGGGAGAGATGATAGGGGGAGAGATGATGGGGATAGAGATGATAGGGGAGAGAGATGTTGGGGAGCGAGATGATGGGGAGAGAGAGATGATGGGGAGAGATGATGGGGAGAGAGATGATGGGGGAGAGATGATGGGGAAGAGAGATGATTTGGTAGAGAGATGATGGTGGAGAGCTGAAGGGGAGAGATGATGGGGGAGAGGAGATGATACAGAGAGAGATGATGGGGAGAGATGATAGGGCGAGAGAGATGATAGGGGAGAGAGATGATAGGGCGAGAGAGATGATAGGGGAGAGAGATGATGGGGAGAGAGATATGATGGGGAGAGAGAGATGATGGGGGAGTGATGATGGGGAGAGATGATGGGGAGAGAGATGATAGGGCAGAGAGATGATGGGGAGATAGCAATAATGGGGGAGAGAAGATGGGGAGAGAGAGATGATGGGGAGAGAGATGATGGGGTGAGAGATGATGGGAAGAGAGTGACGATGGGAGAGAGAGGATGGGGAGAGTGTGACGATGGGGGAGGTATGATGGGGAGAGAGATGATGGGGGAGAGATGATGGAGAGGCAGATGATGGGGGAGTGAGATGATGGGGGAGAGAGATGACGTGGAGAAAGATGATGTGGAGATTCATGATGGGGAGAGAGTGACGATGGGGAGAGATGATGGCGAGAAATGATGGGGGAGAGATGATAGGGGGAGAGATGATGGGGAGAGAGTTGATGCTCAGTTGATGGGGGAGAGATGATGGGGAGATGATGCTCAGTTGAATGGGGAGAGATGATGGGAGAGTGAGATGATAGGGGAGAGAGATTATGGGGAGAGAGCAATGATGGGGGAGAGATGATGGGGGAGAGGAGATGATACGGAGAGGAATGATGGGGAGAGGGCAATGATGGGGGAGAGATGATGGGGAGAGAGAGATGATGGGGTGAGCGATATGATGCGCAGAGAGATGATGGGAGAGAGATGATCGGGAGAGATGATGGGGAGAGATGATTGGTGAGAGATGATGGCGAGAGAGATGACGGGGGAGAGAGATGATGGGGAGAGATGATGGGGAGAGATGATGGGGAGGCAGATGATGGGGGAGTGAGATGATGGGGGAGAGAGATGATGTGGAGAAAGATGATGTGGAGATTGATGATGGGTAGAGAGAGATGATGGGGAAGAGATGATGGGGAGAGATGATAGGGGGAGAGATGATGGGGAGAGATGATAGGAACAGATGATGGGGGAGAGATGATAGGGGAGCAATGATAGGGGAGAGATGATAGGGGGAAGATGATAGGGGAGAGAGATGATGGGGAGAGAGATGATGGGGAGAGAGATGATGGGTTAGGGAGATGATGGGGAGAGAGTTGATAGGAAGAGAGTGACGATGGGAGAGAGAGGATGGGGAGAGAGTGACGATGGGGGAGAGAGATGATGGGGGAGAGAGATGATGGGGAGAGAGATGATGGGGGAGAGATGATTTGGAGGCAGATGATGGGGGAGTCAGATGATGGGGGAGTGAGATGATGGGGGAGAGAGATGATGTGGAGAAAGATGATGTGGAGATTGATGATGGGGAGAGAGTGATGGTGGGGAAGAGATTATGGGGAGAGATGATAGGGGGAGAGATGATGGGGAGAGAGATGCTGGGTGGAGATAGATGATGGGGTGAGATGACAGTGGAGAGATGAAAGGGGAGAGAGCTGATACGGCAGAGTGATGATAGGGGAGAGAGATGATGGGGAGAGAGCAATAATCGGGGAGAGATGATAGGGAGAGAGATGATGTGGAGAGAGATGATGGGGAGAGAGATGATGGGGGAGAGAGATGATGGGGAGAGTGATGATGGGGGGAGAGATGATGGGGGAGCAATGATAGGGTGAGATGATAGGGGGAAGATGATAGGGGAGAGAGATGATAGGGGAGAGAGACGATGGGGAGAGAGATGCTGGGTGGAGATAGATGATGGGGAGAGATGATAGGGGAGAGATGACACTGGAGAGATGAAAGGGGAGAGAGATGATACGGCAGAGAGATGATAGGGGAGAGAGATGATACGGCAGAGAGATGATAGGGGAGAGAGATGATGGGGAGAGAGCAATAATGGGGGAGAGATGATGGGGAGAGAGATGATGGGGTGTGAAATGATGGGGGAGAGAGATGATGTGGAGAAAGATGATGGGGAGATTGATGATGGGGAGAGAGTGATGATGGGGAAGTGATGATGGGGAGAGATGATAGGGGAAGAGATGATGGGGAGAGATGATAGGGGAGAGATGATAGGGGGAAGATGAAAGGGGAGAGAGATGATGGGGAGAGAGATGATGGGAAGAGTTATGATGGGGAGAGTTATGATGGGGAGAGAGATGATAGGGGAGAGAGACGATGGGGAGAGAGATGCTGGGTGGAGATAGATGATGGGGAGAGATGATAGGGGAGAGATGACAGTGGAGAGATGAAAGGGGAGAGAGATGATACGGCTGAGAGATGATAGGGGAGAGAGATGATGGGGAGAGAGCAATAATGGGGGAGAGATGATGGGGAGAGAGATGATGGGGAGAGAGATGATGGGTTAGGGAGATGATGGGGAGAGAGTTGATGGGAAGAGAGTGACGATGGGAGAGAGGATGGGGAGAGAGTGACGATGGGGGAGAGAGATGATGGGGGAGAGAGATGATGGGGGAGAGATGATTGGGAGGCAGATGATGGGGGAGTGAGATGATGGGGGAGTGAGATGATGGGGGAGAGAGATGATGTGGAGAAAGATGATGTGGAGATTGATGATGGGGAGAGAGTGATGGTGGGGAAGAGATGATGGGGAGAGATGATAGGGGGAGAGATGATGGGGAGAGAGATGATAGGGGAGAGAGACGACGGGGAGAGAGATGCTGGGTGGAGATAGATGATGGGGAGAGATGACAGTGGAGAGATGAAAGGGGAGAGAGATGATACGGCAGAGAGATGATAGGGGAGAGAGATGATACGGCAGAGAGATGATAGGGGAGAGAGATGATGGGGAGAGAGCAATGATGGGGATAGATGATGGGGGCGAGATGATGGGGGAGAGGAGATGATACGGAGAGGAATGGTGGGGAGAGAGCAATGATGGGGGAGAGATGATGGGGAGAGAGAGATGATGGGGTGAGCGATATGATGCACAGAGAGATGATGGGTGAGAGATGATGGGGAGAGATGATGGGGAGAGATGATTAGTGAGAGATGATGGCGAGAGAGATGATGGGGAGAGATGATGGGGAGGCAGATGATGGGGGAGTGAGTTGATGGGGGAGAGAGATGATGTGGAGAAAGATGATATGGAGATTGATGATGGGTAGAGAGTGATGATGGGGAAGTGATGATGGGGAGAGATGATAGGGGGAGAGATGATGGGGAGAGATGATAGGAACAGATGATGGGGGAGAGATGATAGGGGAGCAATGATAGGGGAGAGATGATAGAGGGAAGATGATAGGGGAGAGAAATGATGGGGAGAGAGATGATAGGGGAGAGAGACGATGGGGAGAGATGATGGGGATAGATGATGGGGAGGCAGATGATGGGGGAGTGAGATGATGGGGGAGAGAGATATTGTGGAGAAAGATGATGTGGAAATTGATGATGGGTAGAGAGTGATGATGGGGAAGAGATGATGGGGAGAGATGATAGGGGGAGAGATGATGGGGAGAGATGATTGGAACAGCTGATGGGGGAGAGATGATAGGGGAGCAATGATAGGGGAGAGATGATAGGTGGAAGATGATAGGGGAGAGAGATGATGGGGAGAGAGATGATAGGGGAGAGAGACAATGGGGAGAGAGATGCTGGGTGGAGATAGATGATGGGGAGAGATGATAGGGGAGAGATGACAGTGGAGAGATGAAAGGGGAGAGAGATGATACGGCAGAGAGATGATAGGGGAGAGAGATGATGGAGAGAGAGCAATAATGGGGGAGAGATGATGGGGAGAGAGATGATGGGGAGAGAGATGATGGGGTGAGAGATGATGGGAAGAGAGTGATGATGGGAGAGAGAGGATGGGGAGAGAGTGACGATGGGGGAGGTATGCTGGGGAGAGAGATGATGGGGAGAGATGATGGAGAGGCAGATGATGGGGGAGTGAGATGATGGGGGAGAGAGATGACGTGGAGAAAGATGATGTGGAGATTGATGATGGGGAGAGAGTGACGATGGGGAGAGATGATGGCGAGAAATGATGGGGGAGAGATGATAGGGGGAGAGAAGATGGGGAGAGAGTTGATGCTCAGTTGATGGGGGAGAGATGATGGGGAGATGATGCTCAGTTGAATGGGGAGAGATGATGGGAGAGTGAGATGATAGGGGAGAGAGATTATGGGGAGAGAGCAATGATGGGGGAGAGATGATGGGGAGAGAGATGATGGGGAGAGTGATGATGGGGGAGAGAGATGATGGGGGAGAGGAGATGATACGCAGAGGAATGATGGGGAGAGAGCAATGATGGGGGAGAGATGATGGGGAGAGTGAGATGATGGGGTGAGCGATATGATGCGCAGAGAGATGATGGGAGAGAGATGATCAGGAGAGATGATGGGGAGAGATGATTGGTGAGAGATAATGGCGAGAGAGATGACGGGGGAGAGAGATGATGGGGAGAGATGATGGGGAGAGATGATGGGGAGGCAGATGATGGGGGAGTGAGATGATGGGGGAGAGAGATGATGTGGAGAAAGATGATGTGGAGATTGATGATGGGTAGAGAGAGATTATGGGGAGAGAGCAATGATGGGGGAGAGATGATGGGGAGAGAGATGATGGAGAGAGCAATGATGGGGGAGAGATGAGGGTGAGAGATGATGGGGATAGATGATGGGGGTGAGATGATGGGGGAGAGAGATATTGTGGAGAAAGATGATGTGGAGATTGATGATGGGTAGAGAGTGATGATGGGGAGAGATGATAGGGGGAGAGATGATGGGGAGAGATGATAGGAACAGATGATGGGGGAGAGATGATAGGGGAGCAATGATAGGGGAGAGATGATAGGGGGAAGATGATAGGTGAGAGAGATGATGGGGAGAGAGATGATAGGGGAGAGAGACAATGGGGAGAGAGATGCTGGGTGGAGATAGATGATGGGGAGAGATGATAGGGGAGAGATGACAGTGGAGAGATGAAAGTGGAGAGAGATAATACGGCAGAGAGATGATAGGGGAGAGAGATGATGGGGAGAGAGCAATAATGGGGGAGAGATGATAGGGGGAGAGATGATGGGGAGAGATGATGGGGACAGATGATGGGGGAGAGATGATAGGGGAGCAATGATAGGGGAGAGATGATAGACGGAAGATGATAGGGGAGAGAAATGATGGGGAGAGAGATGATAGGGGAGAGAGACGATGGGGAGAGATGATGGGGATAGATGATGGGGAGGCAGATGATGGGGGAGTGAGATGATGGGGGAGAGAGATATTGTGGAGAAAGATGATGTGGAAATTGATGATGGGTAGAGAGTGATGATGGGGAAGAGATGATGGGGAGAGATGATAGGGGGAGAGATGATGGGGAGAGATGATTGGAACAGCTGATGGGGGAGAGATGATAGGGGAGCAATGATAGGGGAGAGATGATAGGGGGAAGATGATAGGGGAGAGAGATGATGGGGAGAGAGATGATAGGGGAGAGAGACAATGGGGAGAGAGATGCTGGGTGGAGATAGATGATGGGCAGAGATGATAGGGGAGAGATGACAGTGGAGAGATGAAAGGGGAGAGAGATGATACGGCAGAGAGATGATAGGGGAGAGAGATGATGGAGAGAGAGCAATAATGGGGGAGAGATGATGGGGAGAGAGATGATGGGGAGAGAGATGTTGGGGTGAGAGATGATGGGAAGAGAGTGACGATGGGAGAGAGAGGATGGGGAGAGAGTGACGATCGGGGAGGTATGATGGGGAGAGAGATGATGGGGGAGAAAGATGATGTGGAGATTCATGATGGGGAGAGAGTGACGATGGGGAGAGATGATGGCGAGAAATGATGGGGGAGAGATGATAGGGGGAGAGATGATGGGGAGAGAGTTGATGCTCAGTTGATGGGGGAGAGATGATGGGGAGATGATGCTCAGTTGAATGGGGAGAGATGATGGGAGAGTGAGATGATAGGGGAGAGAGATTATGGGGAGAGAGCAATGATGGGGGAGAGATGATGGGGGAGAGGAGATGATACGGAGAGGAATGATGGGGAGAGGGCAATGATGGGGGAGAGATGATGGGGAGAGAGAGATGATGGGGTGAGCGATATGATGCGCAGAGAGATGATGGGAGAGAGATGATCGGGAGAGATGATGGGGAGAGATGATTGGTGAGAGATGATGGCGAGAGAGATGACGGGGGAGAGAGATGATGGGGAGAGATGATGGGGAGAGATGATGGGGAGGCAGATGATGGGGGAGTGAGATGATGGGGGAGAGAGATGATGTGGAGAAAGATGATGTGGAGATTGATGATGGGTAGAGAGAGATGATGGGGAAGAGATGATGGGGAGAGATGATAGGGGGAGAGATGATGGGGAGAGATGATAGGAACAGATGATGGGGGAGAGATGATAGGGGAGCAATGATAGGGGAGAGATGATAGGGGGAAGATGATAGGGGAGAGAGATGATGGGGAGAGAGATGATGGGTTAGGGAGATGATGGGGAGAGAGTTGATAGGAAGAGAGTGACGATGGGAGAGAGAGGATGGGGAGAGAGTGACGATGGGGGAGAGAGATGATGGGGGAGAGAGATGATGGGGAGAGAGATGATGGGGAGAGAGATGATGGGGGAGAGATGATTTGGAGGCAGATGATGGGGGAGTCAGATGATGGGGGAGTGAGATGATGGGGGAGAGAGATGATGTGGAGAAAGATGATGTGGAGATTGATGATGGGGAGAGAGTGATGGTGGGGAAGAGATTATGGGGAGAGATGATAGGGGGAGAGATGATGGGGAGAGAGATGCTGGGTGGAGATAGATGATGGGGTGAGATTACAGTGGAGAGATGAAAGGGGAGAGAGCTGATACGGCAGAGTGATGATAGGGGAGAGAGATGATGGGGAGAGAGCAATAATCGGGGAGAGATGATAGGGAGAGAGATGATGTGGAGAGAGATGATGGGGAGAGAGATGATGGGGGAGAGAGATGATGGGGAGAGTGATGATGGGGGGAGAGATGATGGGGGAGCAATGATAGGGTGAGATGATAGGGGGAAGATGATAGGGGAGAGAGATGATAGGGGAGAGAGACGATGGGGAGAGAGATGCTGGGTGGAGATAGATGATGGGGAGAGATGATAGGGGAGAGATGACACTGGAGAGATGAAAGGGGAGAGAGATGATACGGCAGAGAGATGATAGGGGAGAGAGATGATACGGCAGAGAGATGATAGGGGAGAGAGATGATGGGGAGAGAGCAATAATGGGGGAGAGATGATGGGGAGAGAGATGATGGGGTGTGAAATGATGGGGGAGAGAGATGATGTGGAGAAAGATGATGGGGAGATTGATGATGGGGAGAGAGTGATGATGGGGAAGTGATGATGGGGAGAGATGATAGGGGGAGAGATGATGGGGAGAGATGATAGGGGAGAGATGATAGGGGGAAGATGAAAGGGGAGAGAGATGATGGGGAGAGAGATGATGGGAAGAGTTATGATGGGGAGAGTTATGATGGGGAGAGAGATGATAGGGGAGAGAGACGATGGGGAGAGAGATGCTGGGTGGAGATAGATGATGGGGAGAGATGATAGGGGAGAGATGACAGTGGAGAGATGAAAGGGGAGAGAGATGATACGGCTGAGAGATGATAGGGGAGAGAGATGATGGGGAGAGAGCAATAATGGGGGAGAGATGATGGGGAGAGAGATGATGGGGAGAGAGATGATGGGTTAGGGAGATGATGGGGAGAGAGTTGATGGGAAGAGAGTGACGATGGGAGAGAGGATGGGGAGAGAGTGACGATGGGGGAGAGAGATGATGGGGGAGAGAGATGATGGGGGAGAGATGATTGGGAGGCAGATGATGGGGGAGTGAGATGATGGGGGAGTGAGATGATGGGGGAGAGAGATGATGTGGAGAAAGATGATGTGGAGATTGATGATGGGGAGAGAGTGATGGTGGGGAAGAGATGATGGGGAGAGATGATAGGGGGAGAGATGATGGGGAGAGAGATGATAGGGGAGAGTGACGACGGGGAGAGAGATGCTGGGTGGAGATAGATGATGGGGAGAGATGACAGTGGAGAGATGAAAGGGGAGAGAGATGATACGGCAGAGAGATGATAGGGGAGAGAGATGATACGGCAGAGAGATGATAGGGGAGAGAGATGATGGGGAGAGAGCAATGATGGGGATAGATGATGGGGGCGAGATGATGGGGGAGAGGAGATGATACGGAGAGGAATGGTGGGGAGAGAGCAATGATGGGGGAGAGATGATGGGGAGAGAGAGATGATGGGGTGAGCGATATGATGCACAGAGAGATGATGGGTGACAGATGATGGGGAGAGATGATGGGGAGAGATGATTAGTGAGAGATGATGGGGAGAGATGATGGGGAGGCAGATGATGGGGGAGTGAGTTGATGGGGGAGAGAGATGATGTGGAGAAAGATTATATGGAGATTGATGATGGGTAGAGAGTGATGATGGGGAAGTGATGATGGGGAGAGATGATAGGGGGAGAGATGATGGGGAGAGATGATAGGAACAGATGATGGGGGAGAGATGATAGGTGAGCAATGATAGGGGAGAGATGATAGGGGGAAGATGATAGGGGAGAGAGATGATGGGGAGAGAGATGATGGGGAGTGAGACGATGGGGAGAGAGATGCTGGGTGGAGATAGATGATGGGGAGAGATGATAGGGGAGAGATGACAGTGGAGAGATGAAAGGGGAGAGAGATGATATGGCAGAGAGATGATAGGGGAGAGAGATGATGGGGAGAGAGCAATAATGGGGGAGAGATGATGGGGAGAGAGATGATGGGGAGAGAGATGATGGGGAGAGAGATGATGTGGAGATTGATGATGGGGAGAGAGCAATAATGGGGGAGAGATGATAGGGAGAGAGATGATGTGGAGAGAGATGATGGGGAGAGAGATGATGGGGAGAGAGATGATGGGGAGAGTTATGATGGGGAGAGTTATGATGGGGAGAGAGATGATAGGGGAGAGAGACGATGGGGAGAGAGATGCTGGGTGGAGATAGATGATGGGGAGAGATGATAGGGGGGAGATGACAGTGGAGAGATGAAAGGGGAGAGAGATGATACGGCAGAGAGATGATAGGGGAGAGAGATGATGGGGAGAGAGCAATAATGGGAGAGAGATGATGTGGAGAGAGATGATGGGGAGAGAGATGATGGGGGAGAGAGATGATGGGGAGTAATGATAGGGTGAGATGATAGGGGGAAGATGATAGCGGAGAGAGATGATAGGGGAGAGAGACGATGGGGAGGGAGATGCTGGGTGGAGATAGATGATGGGGAGAGATGATAGGGAGAGATGACAGTGGAGAGATGAAAGGGGAGAGAGTTGATACGGCAGAGAGATGATAGGGGAGAGAGATGATGGGGAGAGAGATGATGGGGTGTGAGATGATGGGGTAGAGAGATGATGTGGAGAAAGATGATGGGGAGATTGATGATGGGGAGAGAGTGATGATGGGGAAGTGATAATGGGGAGAGATGATAGGGGAAGAGATGATGGGGAGAGATGATAGGGGAGAGATGATAGGGGAGAGATGATAGGGGGAAGATGAAAGGGGAGAGAGATGATGGGGAGAGAAATGATAGGGGAGAGATACGAATGGGAGAGAGATGCTGGGTGGAGATAGATGATGGGGAGAGATGATAGAGGAGAGATGACAGTGTAGAGATGAAAGGGGAGAGAGATGATAGGGCAGAGAGATGATAGGGGAGAGAGTTGTTGGGGAGAGAGCAATAATGGGCGAGAGAAGATGGGGAGAGAGAGGATGCGGAGAGAGATGTTGGGGAGAGAGTGACAATGGGAGAGAGAGGATGGGGAAAGAGTGACGATGGGGAGAGATGATGGTGAGAAATGATTGGGGAGAGATGATAGGGGGAGAGATGATGGGGAGAGAGTTGATGCTCAGTTGATGGGGGAGAAATGATGGGGAGATGATGCTCAGTTGAATGGGGAGAGATGATGGGAGAGTGAGATGATAGGGGAGAGAGATTATGGGGAGAGAGCAATGATGGGGGAGAGATGATGGGGAGAGAGATGATGGGGAGAGCTATGATGGAGAGAGCAATGATGGGGGAGAAATGAGGGTGAGAGATGATGGGGATAGATGATGGGGGTGAGATGATGGGGGAGAGAGATATTGTGGAGAAAGATGATGTGGAGATTGATGATGGGTAGAGAGTGATGATGGGGAAGAGATGATGGGGAGAGATGATAGGGGGAGAGATGATGGGGAGAGATGATAAGAACAGATGATAGGGGAGAGATGATAGGGGGAAGATGATAGGTGCGAGAGATGATGGGGAGAGAGATGATAGGGGAGAGAGACAATGGGGAGAGAGATGCTGGGTGGAGATAGATGATGGGGAGAGATGATAGGGGAGAGATGACAGTGGAGAGATGAAAGGGGAGAGAGATGATACGGCAGAGAGATAATACGGGAGAGAGATGATGGGGAGAGAGCAATAATGGGGGAGAGATGATAGGGGGAGAGATTATGGGGAGAGATGATGGGGACAGATGATGGGGGAGAGATGATAGGGGAGCAATGATAGGGGAGAGATGATAGAGGGAAGATGATAGGGGAGAGAAATGATGGGGAGAGAGATGATAGGGGAGAGAGACGATGGGGAGAGATGATGGGGAGAGATGATGGGGAGGCAGATGATGGGGTGTGAGATGATGGGGTAGAGAGATGATGTGGAGAAAGATGATGGGGAGATTGATGATGGGGAGAGAGTGATGATGGGGAAGTGATAATGGGGAGAGATGATAGGGGAAGAGATGATGGGGAGAGATGATAGGGGAGAGATGATAGGGGAGAGATGAAAGGGGGAAGATGAAAGGGGAGAGAGATGATGGGGAGAGAGATGATAGGGGAGAGATACGAATGGGAGAGAGATGCTGGGTGGAGATAGATGATGGGGAGAGATGATAGAGGAGAGATGACAGTGTAGAGATGAAAGGGGAGAGAGATGATAGGGCAGAGAGATGATAGGGGAGAGAGTTGTTGGGGAGAGAGCAATAATGGGCGAGAGAAGATGGGGAGAGAGAGGATGCGGAGAGAGATGTTGGGGAGAGAGTGACAATGGGAGAGAGAGGATGGGGAAAGAGTGACGATGGGGAGAGATGATGGTGAGAAATGATTGGGGAGAGATGATAGGGGGAGAGATGATGGGGAGAGAGTTGATGCTCAGTTGATGGGGGAGAAATGATGGGGAGATGATGCTCAGTTGAATGGGGAGAGATGATGGGAGAGTGAGATGATAGGGGAGAGAGATTATGGGGAGAGAGCAATGATGGGGGAGAGATGATGGGGAGAGAGATGATGGGGAGAGCTATGATGGAGAGAGCAATGATGGGGGAGAAATGAGGGTGAGAGATGATGGGGATAGATGATGGGGGTGAGATGATGGGGGAGAGAGATATTGTGGAGAAAGATGATGTGGAGATTGATGATGGGTAGAGAGTGATGATGGGGAAGAGATGATGGGGAGAGATGATAGGGGGAGAGATGATGGGGAGAGATGATAGGGGAGCAATGATAGGGGAGAGATGATAGGGGGAAGATGATAGGTGCGAGAGATGATGGGGAGAGAGATGATAGGGGAGAGAGACAATGGGGAGAGAGATGCTGGGTGGAGATAGATGATGGGGAGAGATGATAGGGGAGAGATGACAGTGGAGAGATGAAAGGGGAGAGAGATAATACGGCAGAGAGATAATAGGGGAGAGAGATGATGGGGAGAGAGCAATAATGGGGGAGAGATGATAGGGGGAGAGATTATGGGGAGAGATGATGGGGACAGATGATGGGGGAGAGATGATAGGGGAGCAATGATAGGGGAGAGATGATAGAGGGAAGATGATAGGGGAGAGAAATGATGGGGAGAGAGATGATAGGGGAGAGAGACGATGGGGAGAGATGATGGGGAGAGATGATGGGGGAGAGATGAAAGGGGAGAGAGATGATACGGCAGAGAGATGATAGGGGAGAGAGATGATGGAGAGAGAGCAATAATGGGGGAGAGATGATGGGGAGAGAGATGATGGGGAGAGAGATGATGGGGTGAGAGATGATGGGAAGAGAGTGACGATGGGAGAGAGAGGATGGGGAGAGAGTGACGATGGGGGAGGTATGATGGGGAGAGAGATGATGGGGGAGAGATGATGGAGAGGCAGATGATGGGGGAGTGAGATGATGGGGGAGTGAGAAGATGGGGGAGAGAGATGACGTGGAGAAAGATGATGTGGAGATTGATGATGGGGAGAGAGTGACGATGGGGAGAGATGATGGCGAGAAATGATGGGGGAGAGATGATAGGGGGAGAGATGATGGGGAGAGAGTTGATGCTCAGTTGATGGGGGAGAGATGATGGGGAGATGATGCTCAGTTGAATGGGGAGAGATGATGGGAGAGTGAGATGATAGGGGAGAGAGATTATGGGGAGAGAGCAATGATGGGGAGAGATGATGGGGAGAGAGATGATGGGGAGAGTGATGATGGGGGAGAGAGATGATGGGGGAGTGAGATGATGGGGAGAGAGATGATGTGGAGAAAGATGATGTGGAGATTGATGATGGGGAGAGAGTGATGGTGGGGAAGAGATTATGGGGAGAGATGATAGGGTGAGAGATGATGGGGAGAGAGATGCTGGGTGGAGATAGATGATGGGGTGAGATGACAGTGGAGAGATGAAAGGGGAGAGAGCTGATACGGCAGAGTGATGATAGGGGAGAGAGATGATGGGGAGAGAGCAATAATCGGGGAGAGATGATAGGGAGAGAGATGATGTGGAGAGAGATGATGGGGAGAGAGATGATGGGGGAGAGAGATGATGGGGAGAGTGATGATGGGGGGAGAGATGATGGGGGAGCAATGATAGGGTGAGATGATAGGGGGAAGATGATAGGGGAGAGAGATGATAGGGGAGAGAGACGATGGGGAGAGAGATGCTGGGTGGAGATAGATGATGGGGAGAGATGATAGGGGAGAGATGACACTGGAGAGATGAAAGGGGAGAGAGATGATACGGCAGAGAGATGATAGGGGAGAGAGATGATACGGCAGAGAGATGATAGGGGAGAGAGATGATGGGGAGAGAGCAATAATGGGGGAGAGATGATGGGGAGAGAGATGATGGGGTGTGAAATGATGGGGGAGAGAGATGATGTGGAGAAAGATGATGGGGAGATTGATGATGGGGAGAGAGTGATGATGGGGAAGTGATGATGGGGAGAGATGATAGGGGGAGAGATGATGGGGAGAGATGATAGGGGAGAGATGATAGGGGGAAGATGAAAGGGGAGAGAGATGATGGGGAGAGAGATGATGGGAAGAGTTATGATGGGGAGAGTTATGATGGGGAGAGAGATGATAGGGGAGAGAGACGATGGGGAGAGAGATGCTGGGTGGAGATAGATGATGGGGAGAGATGATAGGGGAGAGATGACAGTGGAGAGATGAAAGGGGAGAGAGATGATACGGCTGAGAGATGATAGGGGAGAGAGATGATGGGGAGAGAGCAATAATGGGGGAGAGATGATGGGGAGAGAGATGATGGGTTAGGGAGATGATGGGGAGAGAGTTGATGGGAAGAGAGTGACGATGGGAGAGAGGATGGGGAGAGAGTGACGATGGGGGAGAGAGATGATGGGGGAGAGAGATGATGGGGGAGAGATGATTGGGAGGCAGATGATGGGGGAGTGAGATGATGGGGGAGTGAGATGATGGGGGAGAGAGATGATGTGGAGAAAGATGATGTGGAGATTGATGATGGGGAGAGAGTGATGGTGGGGAAGAGATGATGGGGAGAGATGATAGGGGGAGAGATGATGGGGAGAGAGATGATAGGGGAGAGTGACGACGGGGAGAGAGATGCTGGGTGGAGATAGATGATGGGGAGAGATGACAGTGGAGAGATGAAAGGGGAGAGAGATGATACGGCAGAGAGATGATAGGGGAGAGAGATGATACGGCAGAGAGATGATAGGGGAGAGAGATGATGGGGAGAGAGCAATGATGGGGATAGATGATGGGGGCGAGATGATGGGGGAGAGGAGATGATACGGAGAGGAATGGTGGGGAGAGAGCAATGATGGGGGAGAGATGATGGGGAGAGAGAGATGATGGGGTGAGCGATATGATGCACAGAGAGATGATGGGTGAGAGATGATGGGGAGAGATGATGGGGAGAGATGATTAGTGAGAGATGATGGGGAGAGATGATGGGGAGGCAGATGATGGGGGAGTGAGTTGATGGGGGAGAGAGATGATGTGGAGAAAGATTATATGGAGATTGATGATGGGTAGAGAGTGATGATGGGGAAGTGATGATGGGGAGAGATGATAGGGGGAGAGATGATGGGGAGAGATGATAGGAACAGATGATGGGGGAGAGATGATAGGTGAGCAATGATAGGGGAGAGATGATAGGGGGAAGATGATAGGGGGAAGATGAAAGGGGAGAGAGATGATGGGGAGAGAAATGATAGGGGAGAGATACGAATGGGAGAGAGATGCTGGGTGGAGATAGATGATGGGGAGAGATGATAGAGGAGAGATGACAGTGTAGAGATGAAAGGGGAGAGAGATGATAGGGCAGAGAGATGATAGGGGAGAGAGTTGTTGGGGAGAGAGCAATAATGGGCGAGAGAAGATGGGGAGAGAGAGGATGCGGAGAGAGATGTTGGGGAGAGAGTGACAATGGGAGAGAGAGGATGGGGAAAGAGTGACGATGGGGAGAGATGATGGTGAGAAATGATTGGGGAGAGATGATAGGGGGAGAGATGATGGGGAGAGAGTTGATGCTCAGTTGATGGGGGAGAAATGATGGGGAGATGATGCTCAGTTGAATGGGGAGAGATGATGGGAGAGTGAGATGATAGGGGAGAGAGATTATGGGGAGAGAGCAATGATGGGGGAGAGATGATGGGGAGAGAGATGATGGGGAGAGCTATGATGGAGAGAGCAATGATGGGGGAGAAATGAGGGTGAGAGATGATGGGGATAGATGATGGGGGTGAGATGATGGGGGAGAGAGATATTGTGGAGAAAGATGATGTGGAGATTGATGATGGGTAGAGAGTGATGATGGGGAAGAGATGATGGGGAGAGATGATAGGGGGAGAGATGATGGGGAGAGATGATAAGAACAGATGATGGGGGAGAGATGATAGGGGAGTAATGATAGGGGAGAGATGATAGGGGGAAGATGATAGGTGCGAGAGATGATGGGGAGAGAGATGATAGGGGAGAGAGACAATGGGGAGAGAGATGCTGGGTGGAGATAGATGATGGGGAGAGATGATAGGGGAGAGATGACAGTGGAGAGATGAAAGGGGAGAGAGATGATACGGCAGAGAGATAATAGGGGAGAGAGATGATGGGGAGAGAGCAATAATGGGGGAGAGATGATAGGGGGAGAGATTATGGGGAGAGATGATGGGGACAGATGATGGGGGAGAGATGATAGGGGAGCAATGATAGGGGAGAGATGATAGAGGGAAGATGATAGGGGAGAGAAATGATGGGGAGAGAGATGATAGGGGAGAGAGACGATGGGGAGAGATGATGGGGAGAGATGATGGGGAGGCAGATGATGGGGTGTGAGATGATGGGGTAGAGAGATGATGTGGAGAAAGATGATGGGGAGATTGATGATGGGGAGAGAGTGATGATGGGGAAGTGATAATGGGGAGAGATGATAGGGGAAGAGATGATGGGGAGAGATGATAGGGGAGAGATGATAGGGGAGAGATGAAAGGGGGAAGATGAAAGGGGAGAGAGATGATGGGGAGAGAGATGATAGGGGAGAGATACGAATGGGAGAGAGATGCTGGGTGGAGATAGATGATGGGGAGAGATGATAGAGGAGAGATGACAGTGTAGAGATGAAAGGGGAGAGAGATGATAGGGCAGAGAGATGATAGGGGAGAGAGTTGTTGGGGAGAGAGCAATAATGGGCGAGAGAAGATGGGGAGAGAGAGGATGCGGAGAGAGATGTTGGGGAGAGAGTGACAATGGGAGAGAGAGGATGGGGAAAGAGTGACGATGGGGAGAGATGATGGTGAGAAATGATTGGGGAGAGATGATAGGGGGAGAGATGATGGGGAGAGAGTTGATGCTCAGTTGATGGGGGAGAAATGATGGGGAGATGATGCTCAGTTGAATGGGGAGAGATGATGGGAGAGTGAGATGATAGGGGAGAGAGATTATGGGGAGAGAGCAATGATGGGGGAGAGATGATGGGGAGAGAGATGATGGGGAGAGCTATGATGGAGAGAGCAATGATGGGGGAGAAATGAGGGTGAGAGATGATGGGGATAGATGATGGGGGTGAGATGATGGGGGAGAGAGATATTGTGGAGAAAGATGATGTGGAGATTGATGATGGGTAGAGAGTGATGATGGGGAAGAGATGATGGGGAGAGATGATAGGGGGAGAGATGATGGGGAGAGATGATTGGAACAGCTGATGGGGGAGAGATGATAGGGGAGCAATGATAGGGGAGAGATGATAGACGGAAGATGATAGGGGAGAGAAATGATGGGGAGAGAGATGATAGGGGAGAGAGACGATGGGGAGAGATGATGGGGATAGATGATGGGGAGGCAGATGATGGGGGAGTGAGATGATGGGGGAGAGAGATATTGTGGAGAAAGATGATGTGGAAATTGATGATGGGTAGAGAGTGATGATGGGGAAGAGATGATGGGGAGAGATGATAGGGGGAGAGATGATGGGGAGAGATGATTGGAACAGCTGATGGGGGAGAGATGATAGGGGAGCAATGATAGGGGAGAGATGATAGGGGGAAGATGATAGGGGAGAGAGATGATGGGGAGAGAGATGATAGGGGAGAGAGACAATGGGGAGAGAGATGCTGGGTGGAGATAGATGATGGGCAGAGATGATAGGGGAGAGATGACAGTGGAGAGATGAAAGGGGAGAGAGATGATACGGCAGAGAGATGATAGGGGAGAGAGATGATGGAGAGAGAGCAATAATGGGGGAGAGATGATGGGGAGAGAGATGATGGGGAGAGAGATGTTGGGGTGAGAGATGATGGGAAGAGAGTGACGATGGGAGAGAGAGGATGGGGAGAGAGTGACGATCGGGGAGGTATGATGGGGAGAGAGATGATGGGGGAGAAAGATGATGTGGAGATTCATGATGGGGAGAGAGTGACGATGGGGAGAGATGATGGCGAGAAATGATGGGGGAGAGATGATAGGGGGAGAGATGATGGGGAGAGAGTTGATGCTCAGTTGATGGGGGAGAGATGATGGGGAGATGATGCTCAGTTGAATGGGGAGAGATGATGGGAGAGTGAGATGATAGGGGAGAGAGATTATGGGGAGAGAGCAATGATGGGGGAGAGATGATGGGGGAGAGGAGATGATACGGAGAGGAATGATGGGGAGAGGGCAATGATGGGGGAGAGATGATGGGGAGAGAGAGATGATGGGGTGAGCGATATGATGCGCAGAGAGATGATGGGAGAGAGATGATCGGGAGAGATGATGGGGAGAGATGATTGGTGAGAGATGATGGCGAGAGAGATGACGGGGGAGAGAGATGATGGGGAGAGATGATGGGGAGAGATGATGGGGAGGCAGATGATGGGGGAGTGAGATGATGGGGGAGAGAGATGATGTGGAGAAAGATGATGTGGAGATTGATGATGGGTAGAGAGAGATGATGGGGAAGAGATGATGGGGAGAGATGATAGGGGGAGAGATGATGGGGAGAGATGATAGGAACAGATGATGGGGGAGAGATGATAGGGGAGCAATGATAGGGGAGAGATGATAGGGGGAAGATGATAGGGGAGAGAGATGATGGGGAGAGAGATGATGGGTTAGGGAGATGATGGGGAGAGAGTTGATAGGAAGAGAGTGACGATGGGAGAGAGAGGATGGGGAGAGAGTGACGATGGGGGAGAGAGATGATGGGGGAGAGAGATGATGGGGAGAGAGATGATGGGGAGAGAGATGATGGGGGAGAGATGATTTGGAGGCAGATGATGGGGGAGTCAGATGATGGGGGAGTGAGATGATGGGGGAGAGAGATGATGTGGAGAAAGATGATGTGGAGATTGATGATGGGGAGAGAGTGATGGTGGGGAAGAGATTATGGGGAGAGATGATAGGGGGAGAGATGATGGGGAGAGAGATGCTGGGTGGCGATAGATGATGGGGTGAGATTACAGTGGAGAGATGAAAGGGGAGAGAGCTGATACGGCAGAGTGATGATAGGGGAGAGAGATGATGGGGAGAGAGCAATAATCGGGGAGAGATGATAGGGAGAGAGATGATGTGGAGAGAGATGATGGGGAGAGAGATGATGGGGGAGAGAGATGATGGGGAGAGTGATGATGGGGGGAGAGATGATGGGGGAGCAATGATAGGGTGAGATGATAGGGGGAAGATGATAGGGGAGAGAGATGATAGGGGAGAGAGACGATGGGGAGAGAGATGCTGGGTGGAGATAGATGATGGGGAGAGATGATAGGGGAGAGATGACACTGGAGAGATGAAAGGGGAGAGAGATGATACGGCAGAGAGATGATAGGGGAGAGAGATGATACGGCAGAGAGATGATAGGGGAGAGAGATGATGGGGAGAGAGCAATAATGGGGGAGAGATGATGGGGAGAGAGATGATGGGGTGTGAAATGATGGGGGAGAGAGATGATGTGGAGAAAGATGATGGGGAGATTGATGATGGGGAGAGAGTGATGATGGGGAAGTGATGATGGGGAGAGATGATAGGGGGAGAGATGATGGGGAGAGATGATAGGGGAGAGATGATAGGGGGAAGATGAAAGGGGAGAGAGATGATGGGGAGAGAGATGATGGGAAGAGTTATGATGGGGAGAGTTATGATGGGGAGAGAGATGATAGGGGAGAGAGACGATGGGGAGAGAGATGCTGGGTGGAGATAGATGATGGGGAGAGATGATAGGGGAGAGATGACAGTGGAGAGATGAAAGGGGAGAGAGATGATACGGCTGAGAGATGATAGGGGAGAGAGATGATGGGGAGAGAGCAATAATGGGGGAGAGATGATGGGGAGAGAGATGATGGGGAGAGAGATGATGGGTTAGGGAGATGATGGGGAGAGAGTTGATGGGAAGAGAGTGACGATGGGAGAGAGGATGGGGAGAGAGTGACGATGGGGGAGAGAGATGATGGGGGAGAGAGATGATGGGGGAGAGATGATTGGGAGGCAGATGATGGGGGAGTGAGATGATGGGGGAGTGAGATGATGGGGGAGAGAGATGATGTGGAGAAAGATGATGTGGAGATTGATGATGGGGAGAGAGTGATGGTGGGGAAGAGATGATGGGGAGAGATGATAGGGGGAGAGATGATGGGGAGAGAGATGATAGGGGAGAGTGACGACGGGGAGAGAGATGCTGGGTGGAGATAGATGATGGGGAGAGATGACAGTGGAGAGATGAAAGGGGAGAGAGATGATACGGCAGAGAGATGATAGGGGAGAGAGATGATACGGCAGAGAGATGATAGGGGAGAGAGATGATGGGGAGAGAGCAATGATGGGGATAGATGATGGGGGCGAGATGATGGGGGAGAGGAGATGATACGGAGAGGAATGGTGGGGAGAGAGCAATGATGGGGGAGAGATGATGGGGAGAGAGAGATGATGGGGTGAGCGATATGATGCACAGAGAGATGATGGGTGAGAGATGATGGGGAGAGATGATGGGGAGAGATGATTAGTGAGAGATGATGGGGAGAGATGATGGGGAGGCAGATGATGGGGGAGTGAGTTGATGGGGGAGAGAGATGATGTGGAGAAAGATTATATGGAGATTGATGATGGGTAGAGAGTGATGATGGGGAAGTGATGATGGGGAGAGATGATAGGGGGAGAGATGATGGGGAGAGATGATAGGAACAGATGATGGGGGAGAGATGATAGGTGAGCAATGATAGGGGAGAGATGATAGGGGGAAGATGATAGGGGAGAGAGATGATGGGGAGAGAGATGATGGGGAGTGAGACGATGGGGAGAGAGATGCTGGGTGGAGATAGATGATGGGGAGAGATGATAGGGGAGAGATGACAGTGGAGAGATGAAAGGGGAGAGAGATGATATGGCAGAGAGATGATAGGGGAGAGAGATGATGGGGAGAGAGCAATAATGGGGGAGAGATGATGGGGAGAGAGATGATGGGGAGAGAGATGATGGGGAGAGAGATGATGTGGAGATTGATGATGGGGAGAGAGCAATAATGGGGGAGAGATGATAGGGAGAGAGATGATGTGGAGAGAGATGATGGGGAGAGAGATGATGGGGAGAGAGATGATGGGGAGAGTTATGATGGGGAGAGTTATGATGGGGAGAGAGATGATAGGGGAGAGAGACGATGGGGAGAGAGATGCTGGGTGGAGATAGATGATGGGGAGAGATGATAGGGGGGAGATGACAGTGGAGAGATGAAAGGGGAGAGAGATGATACGGCAGAGAGATGATAGGGGAGAGAGATGATGGGGAGAGAGCAATAATGGGAGAGAGATGATGTGGAGAGAGATGATGGGGAGAGAGATGATGGGGGAGAGAGATGATGGGGAGTAATGATAGGGTGAGATGATAGGGGGAAGATGATAGCGGAGAGAGATGATAGGGGAGAGAGACGATGGGGAGGGAGATGCTGGGTGGAGATAGATGATGGGGAGAGATGATAGGGAGAGATGACAGTGGAGAGATGAAAGGGGAGAGAGTTGATACGGCAGAGAGATGATAGGGGAGAGAGATGATGGGGAGAGAGATGATGGGGTGTGAGATGATGGGGTAGAGAGATGATGTGGAGAAAGATGATGGGGAGATTGATGATGGGGAGAGAGTGATGATGGGGAAGTGATAATGGGGAGAGATGATAGGGGAAGAGATGATGGGGAGAGATGATAGGGGAGAGATGATAGGGGAGAGATGATAGGGGGAAGATGAAAGGGGAGAGAGATGATGGGGAGAGAAATGATAGGGGAGAGATACGAATGGGAGAGAGATGCTGGGTGGAGATAGATGATGGGGAGAGATGATAGAGGAGAGATGACAGTGTAGAGATGAAAGGGGAGAGAGATGATAGGGCAGAGAGATGATAGGGGAGAGAGTTGTTGGGGAGAGAGCAATAATGGGCGAGAGAAGATGGGGAGAGAGAGGATGCGGAGAGAGATGTTGGGGAGAGAGTGACAATGGGAGAGAGAGGATGGGGAAAGAGTGACGATGGGGAGAGATGATGGTGAGAAATGATTGGGGAGAGATGATAGGGGGAGAGATGATGGGGAGAGAGTTGATGCTCAGTTGATGGGGGAGAAATGATGGGGAGATGATGCTCAGTTGAATGGGGAGAGATGATGGGAGAGTGAGATGATAGGGGAGAGAGATTATGGGGAGAGAGCAATGATGGGGGAGAGATGATGGGGAGAGAGATGATGGGGAGAGCTATGATGGAGAGAGCAATGATGGGGGAGAAATGAGGGTGAGAGATGATGGGGATAGATGATGGGGGTGAGATGATGGGGGAGAGAGATATTGTGGAGAAAGATGATGTGGAGATTGATGATGGGTAGAGAGTGATGATGGGGAAGAGATGATGGGGAGAGATGATAGGGGGAGAGATGATGGGGAGAGATGATAAGAACAGATGATGGGGGAGAGATGATAGGGGAGTAATGATAGGGGAGAGATGATAGGGGGAAGATGATAGGTGCGAGAGATGATGGGGAGAGAGATGATAGGGGAGAGAGACAATGGGGAGAGAGATGCTGGGTGGAGATAGATGATGGGGAGAGATGATAGGGGAGAGATGACAGTGGAGAGATGAAAGGGGAGAGAGATGATACGGCAGAGAGATAATAGGGGAGAGAGATGATGGGGAGAGAGCAATAATGGGGGAGAGATGATAGGGGGAGAGATTATGGGGAGAGATGATGGGGACAGATGATGGGGGAGAGATGATAGGGGAGCAATGATAGGGGAGAGATGATAGAGGGAAGATGATAGGGGAGAGAAATGATGGGGAGAGAGATGATAGGGGAGAGAGACGATGGGGAGAGATGATGGGGAGAGATGATGGGGAGGCAGATGATGGGGTGTGAGATGATGGGGTAGAGAGATGATGTGGAGAAAGATGATGGGGAGATTGATGATGGGGAGAGAGTGATGATGGGGAAGTGATAATGGGGAGAGATGATAGGGGAAGAGATGATGGGGAGAGATGATAGGGGAGAGATGATAGGGGAGAGATGAAAGGGGGAAGATGAAAGGGGAGAGAGATGATGGGGAGAGAGATGATAGGGGAGAGATACGAATGGGAGAGAGATGCTGGGTGGAGATAGATGATGGGGAGAGATGATAGAGGAGAGATGACAGTGTAGAGATGAAAGGGGAGAGAGATGATAGGGCAGAGAGATGATAGGGGAGAGAGTTGTTGGGGAGAGAGCAATAATGGGCGAGAGAAGATGGGGAGAGAGAGGATGCGGAGAGAGATGTTGGGGAGAGAGTGACAATGGGAGAGAGAGGATGGGGAAAGAGTGACGATGGGGAGAGATGATGGTGAGAAATGATTGGGGAGAGATGATAGGGGGAGAGATGATGGGGAGAGAGTTGATGCTCAGTTGATGGGGGAGAAATGATGGGGAGATGATGCTCAGTTGAATGGGGAGAGATGATGGGAGAGTGAGATGATAGGGGAGAGAGATTATGGGGAGAGAGCAATGATGGGGGAGAGATGATGGGGAGAGAGATGATGGGGAGAGCTATGATGGAGAGAGCAATGATGGGGGAGAAATGAGGGTGAGAGATGATGGGGATAGATGATGGGGGTGAGATGATGGGGGAGAGAGATATTGTGGAGAAAGATGATGTGGAGATTGATGATGGGTAGAGAGTGATGATGGGGAAGAGATGATGGGGAGAGATGATAGGGGGAGAGATGATGGGGAGAGATGATAGGGGAGCAATGATAGGGGAGAGATGATAGGGGGAAGATGATAGGTGCGAGAGATGATGGGGAGAGAGATGATAGGGGAGAGAGACAATGGGGAGAGAGATGCTGGGTGGAGATAGATGATGGGGAGAGATGATAGGGGAGAGATGACAGTGGAGAGATGAAAGGGGAGAGAGATAATACGGCAGAGAGATAATAGGGGAGAGAGATGATGGGGAGAGAGCAATAATGGGGGAGAGATGATAGGGGGAGAGATTATGGGGAGAGATGATGGGGACAGATGATGGGGGAGAGATGATAGGGGAGCAATGATAGGGGAGAGATGATAGAGGGAAGATGATAGGGGAGAGAAATGATGGGGAGAGAGATGATAGGGGAGAGAGACGATGGGGAGAGATGATGGGGAGAGATGATGGGGGAGAGATGAAAGGGGAGAGAGATGATACGGCAGAGAGATGATAGGGGAGAGAGATGATGGAGAGAGAGCAATAATGGGGGAGAGATGATGGGGAGAGAGATGATGGGGAGAGAGATGATGGGGTGAGAGATGATGGGAAGAGAGTGACGATGGGAGAGAGAGGATGGGGAGAGAGTGACGATGGGGGAGGTATGATGGGGAGAGAGATGATGGGGGAGAGATGATGGAGAGGCAGATGATGGGGGAGTGAGATGATGGGGGAGTGAGAAGATGGGGGAGAGAGATGACGTGGAGAAAGATGATGTGGAGATTGATGATGGGGAGAGAGTGACGATGGGGAGAGATGATGGCGAGAAATGATGGGGGAGAGATGATAGGGGGAGAGATGATGGGGAGAGAGTTGATGCTCAGTTGATGGGGGAGAGATGATGGGGAGATGATGCTCAGTTGAATGGGGAGAGATGATGGGAGAGTGAGATGATAGGGGAGAGAGATTATGGGGAGAGAGCAATGATGGGGAGAGATGATGGGGAGAGAGATGATGGGGAGAGTGATGATGGGGGAGAGAGATGATGGGGGAGTGAGATGATGGGGAGAGAGATGATGTGGAGAAAGATGATGTGGAGATTGATGATGGGGAGAGAGTGATGGTGGGGAAGAGATTATGGGGAGAGATGATAGGGTGAGAGATGATGGGGAGAGAGATGCTGGGTGGAGATAGATGATGGGGTGAGATGACAGTGGAGAGATGAAAGGGGAGAGAGCTGATACGGCAGAGTGATGATAGGGGAGAGAGATGATGGGGAGAGAGCAATAATCGGGGAGAGATGATAGGGAGAGAGATGATGTGGAGAGAGATGATGGGGAGAGAGATGATGGGGGAGAGAGATGATGGGGAGAGTGATGATGGGGGGAGAGATGATGGGGGAGCAATGATAGGGTGAGATGATAGGGGGAAGATGATAGGGGAGAGAGATGATAGGGGAGAGAGACGATGGGGAGAGAGATGCTGGGTGGAGATAGATGATGGGGAGAGATGATAGGGGAGAGATGACACTGGAGAGATGAAAGGGGAGAGAGATGATACGGCAGAGAGATGATAGGGGAGAGAGATGATACGGCAGAGAGATGATAGGGGAGAGAGATGATGGGGAGAGAGCAATAATGGGGGAGAGATGATGGGGAGAGAGATGATGGGGTGTGAAATGATGGGGGAGAGAGATGATGTGGAGAAAGATGATGGGGAGATTGATGATGGGGAGAGAGTGATGATGGGGAAGTGATGATGGGGAGAGATGATAGGGGGAGAGATGATGGGGAGAGATGATAGGGGAGAGATGATAGGGGGAAGATGAAAGGGGAGAGAGATGATGGGGAGAGAGATGATGGGAAGAGTTATGATGGGGAGAGTTATGATGGGGAGAGAGATGATAGGGGAGAGAGACGATGGGGAGAGAGATGCTGGGTGGAGATAGATGATGGGGAGAGATGATAGGGGAGAGATGACAGTGGAGAGATGAAAGGGGAGAGAGATGATACGGCTGAGAGATGATAGGGGAGAGAGATGATGGGGAGAGAGCAATAATGGGGGAGAGATGATGGGGAGAGAGATGATGGGGAGAGAGATGATGGGTTAGGGAGATGATGGGGAGAGAGTTGATGGGAAGAGAGTGACGATGGGAGAGAGGATGGGGAGAGAGTGACGATGGGGGAGAGAGATGATGGGGGAGAGAGATGATGGGGGAGAGATGATTGGGAGGCAGATGATGGGGGAGTGAGATGATGGGGGAGTGAGATGATGGGGGAGAGAGATGATGTGGAGAAAGATGATGTGGAGATTGATGATGGGGAGAGAGTGATGGTGGGGAAGAGATGATGGGGAGAGATGATAGGGGGAGAGATGATGGGGAGAGAGATGATAGGGGAGAGTGACGACGGGGAGAGAGATGCTGGGTGGAGATAGATGATGGGGAGAGATGACAGTGGAGAGATGAAAGGGGAGAGAGATGATACGGCAGAGAGATGATAGGGGAGAGAGATGATACGGCAGAGAGATGATAGGGGAGAGAGATGATGGGGAGAGAGCAATGATGGGGATAGATGATGGGGGCGAGATGATGGGGGAGAGGAGATGATACGGAGAGGAATGGTGGGGAGAGAGCAATGATGGGGGAGAGATGATGGGGAGAGAGAGATGATGGGGTGAGCGATATGATGCACAGAGAGATGATGGGTGAGAGATGATGGGGAGAGATGATGGGGAGAGATGATTAGTGAGAGATGATGGGGAGAGATGATGGGGAGGCAGATGATGGGGGAGTGAGTTGATGGGGGAGAGAGATGATGTGGAGAAAGATTATATGGAGATTGATGATGGGTAGAGAGTGATGATGGGGAAGTGATGATGGGGAGAGATGATAGGGGGAGAGATGATGGGGAGAGATGATAGGAACAGATGATGGGGGAGAGATGATAGGTGAGCAATGATAGGGGAGAGATGATAGGGGGAAGATGATAGGGGAGAGAGATGATGGGGAGAGAGATGATGGGGAGTGAGACGATGGGGAGAGAGATGCTGGGTGGAGATAGATGATGGGGAGAGATGATAGGGGAGAGATGACAGTGGAGAGATGAAAGGGGAGAGAGATGATATGGCAGAGAGATGATAGGGGAGAGAGATGATGGGGAGAGAGCAATAATGGGGGAGAGATGATGGGGAGAGAGATGATGGGGAGAGAGATGATGGGGAGAGAGATGATGTGGAGATTGATGATGGGGAGAGAGCAATAATGGGGGAGAGATGATAGGGAGAGAGATGATGTGGAGAGAGATGATGGGGAGAGAGATGATGGGGAGAGAGATGATGGGGAGAGTTATGATGGGGAGAGTTATGATGGGGAGAGAGATGATAGGGGAGAGAGACGATGGGGAGAGAGATGCTGGGTGGAGATAGATGATGGGGAGAGATGATAGGGGGGAGATGACAGTGGAGAGATGAAAGGGGAGAGAGATGATACGGCAGAGAGATGATAGGGGAGAGAGATGATGGGGAGAGAGCAATAATGGGAGAGAGATGATGTGGAGAGAGATGATGGGGAGAGAGATGATGGGGGAGAGAGATGATGGGGAGTAATGATAGGGTGAGATGATAGGGGGAAGATGATAGCGGAGAGAGATGATAGGGGAGAGAGACGATGGGGAGGGAGATGCTGGGTGGAGATAGATGATGGGGAGAGATGATAGGGAGAGATGACAGTGGAGAGATGAAAGGGGAGAGAGTTGATACGGCAGAGAGATGATAGGGGAGAGAGATGATGGGGAGAGAGATGATGGGGTGTGAGATGATGGGGTAGAGAGATGATGTGGAGAAAGATGATGGGGAGATTGATGATGGGGAGAGAGTGATGATGGGGAAGTGATAATGGGGAGAGATGATAGGGGAAGAGATGATGGGGAGAGATGATAGGGGAGAGATGATAGGGGAGAGATGATAGGGGGAAGATGAAAGGGGAGAGAGATGATGGGGAGAGAAATGAAAGGGGAGAGATACGAATGGGAGAGAGATGCTGGGTGGAGATAGATGATGGGGAGAGATGATAGAGGAGAGATGACAGTGTAGAGATGAAAGGGGAGAGAGATGATAGGGCAGAGAGATGATAGGGGAGAGAGTTGTTGGGGAGAGAGCAATAATGGGTGAGAGAAGATGGGGAGAGAGAGGATGCGGAGAGAGATGTTGGGGAGAGAGTGACAATGGGAGAGAGAGGATGGGGAAAGAGTGACGATGGGGAGAGATGATGGTGAGAAATGATTGGGGAGAGATGATAGGGGGAGAGATGATGGGGAGAGAGTTGATGCTCAGTTGATGGGGGAGAAATGATGGGGAGATGATGCTCAGTTGAATGGGGAGAGATGATGGGAGAGTGAGATGATAGGGGAGAGAGATTATGGGGAGAGAGCAATGATGGGGGAGAGATGATGGGGAGAGAGATGATGGGGAGAGCTATGATGGAGAGAGCAATGATGGGGGAGAAATGAGGGTGAGAGATGATGGGGATAGATGATGGGGGTGAGATGATGGGGGAGAGAGATATTGTGGAGAAAGATGATGTGGAGATTGATGATGGGTAGAGAGTGATGATGGGGAAGAGATGATGGGGAGAGATGATAGGGGGAGAGATGATGGGGAGAGATGATAAGAACAGATGATGGGGGAGAGATGATAGGGGAGTAATGATAGGGGAGAGATGATAGGGGGAAGATGATAGGTGCGAGAGATGATGGGGAGAGAGATGATAGGGGAGAGAGACAATGGGGAGAGAGATGCTGGGTGGAGATAAATGATGGGGAGAGATGATAGGGGAGAGATGACAGTGGAGAGATGAAAGGGGAGAGAGATGATACGGCAGAGAGATAATAGGGGAGAGAGATGATGGGGAGAGAGCAATAATGGGGGAGAGATGATAGGGGGAGAGATTATGGGGAGAGATGATGGGGACAGATGATGGGGGAGAGATGATAGGGGAGCAATGATAGGGGAGAGATGATAGAGGGAAGATGATAGGGGAGAGAAATGATGGGGAGAGAGATGATAGGGGAGAGAGACGATGGGGAGAGATGATGGGGAGAGATGATGGGGAGGCAGATGATGGGGTGTGGGATGATGGGGTAGAGAGATGATGTGGAGAAAGATGATGGGGAGATTGATGATGGGGAGAGAGTGATGATGGGGAAGTGATAATGGGGAGAGATGATAGGGGAAGAGATGATGGGGAGAGATGATAGGGGAGAGATGATAGGGGAGAGATGAAAGGGGGAAGATGAAAGGGGAGAGAGATGATGGGGAGAGAGATGATAGGGGAGAGATACGAATGGGAGAGAGATGCTGGGTGGAGATAGATGATGGGGAGAGATGATAGAGGAGAGATGACAGTGTAGAGATGAAAGGGGAGAGAGATGATAGGGCAGAGAGATGATAGGGGAGAGAGTTGTTGGGGAGAGAGCAATAATGGGCGAGAGAAGATGGGGAGAGAGAGGATGCGGAGAGAGATGTTGGGGAGAGAGTGACAATGGGAGAGAGAGGATGGGGAAAGAGTGACGATGGGGAGAGATGATGGTGAGAAATGATTGGGGAGAGATGATAGGGGGAGAGATGATGGGGAGAGAGTTGATGCTCAGTTGATGGGGGAGAAATGATGGGGAGATGATGCTCAGTTGAATGGGGAGAGATGATGGGAGAGTGAGATGATAGGGGAGAGAGATTATGGGGAGAGAGCAATGATGGGGGAGAGATGATGGGGAGAGAGATGATGGGGAGAGCTATGATGGAGAGAGCAATGATGGGGGAGAAATGAGGGTGAGAGATGATGGGGATAGATGATGGGGGTGAGATGATGGGGGAGAGAGATATTGTGGAGAAAGATGATGTGGAGATTGATGATGGGTAGAGAGTGATGATGGGGAAGAGATGATGGGGAGAGATGATAGGGGGAGAGATGATGGGGAGAGATGATAGGGGAGCAATGATAGGGGAGAGATGATAGGGGGAAGATGATAGGTGCGAGAGATGATGGGGAGAGAGATGATAGGGGAGAGAGACAATGGGGAGAGAGTTGCTGGGTGGAGATAGATGATGGGGAGAGATGATAGGGGAGAGATGACAGTGGAGAGATGAAAGGGGAGAGAGATAATACGGCAGAGAGATAATAGGGGAGAGAGATGATGGGGAGAGAGCAATAATGGGGGAGAGATGATAGGGGGAGAGATTATGGGGAGAGATGATGGGGACAGATGATGGGGGAGAGATGATAGGGGAGCAATGATAGGGGAGAGATGATAGAGGGAAGATGATAGGGGAGAGAAATGATGGGGAGAGAGATGATAGGGGAGAGAGACGATGGGGAGAGATGATGGGGAGAGATGATGGGGGAGAGATGAAAGGGGAGAGAGATGATACGGCAGAGAGATGATAGGGGAGAGAGATGATGGAGAGAGAGCAATAATGGGGGAGAGATGATGGGGAGAGAGATGATGGGGAGAGAGATGATGGGGTTGAGAGATGATGGGAAGAGAGTGACGATGGGAGAGAGAGGATGGGGAGAGAGTGACGATGGGGGAGGTATGATGGGGAGAGAGATGATGGGGGAGAGATGATGGAGAGGCAGATGATGGGGGAGTGAGATGATGGGGGAGTGAGATGATGGGGGAGAGAGATGACGTGGAGAAAGATGATGTGGAGATTGATGATGGGGAGAGAGTGACGATGGGGAGAGATGATGGCGAGAAATGATGGGGGAGAGATGATGGGGGAGAGATGATGGGGAGAGAGTTGATGCTCAGTTGATGGGGGAGAGATGATGGGGAGATGATGCTCAGTTGAATGGGGAGAGATGATGGGAGAGTGAGATGATAGGGGAGAGAGATTATGGGGAGAGAGCAATGATGGGGAGAGATGATGGGGAGAGAGATGATGGGGAGAGTGATGATGGGGGAGAGAGATGATGGGGGAGAGGAGATGATACGCAGAGGAATGATGGGGAGAGAGCAATGATGGGGGAGAAATGATGGGGAGAGTGAGATGATGGGGTGAGCGATATGATGCGCAGAGAGATGATGGGAGAGAGATGTTGGGAAGAGAGTGACAATGGGAGAGAGAGGATGCGGAAAGAGTGACGATGGGGAGAGATGATGGGGAGATGATGCTCAGTTGAATGGGGAGAGATGATGGGAGAGTGAGATGATAGGGGAGAGAGATTATGGGGAGAGAGCAATGATGGGGGAGAGATGATGGGGAGAGAGATGATGGGGAGAGTGATGATGGGGGAGAGAGATGATGGGGGAGAGGAGATGATACGGAGAGGAATGATGGGGAGAGAGCAATGATGGGGGAGAGATGATGGGGAGAGAGAGATGATGGGGTGAGCGATATGATGCGCAGAGAGATGATGGGAGAGAGATGATCGGGAGAGATGATGGGGAGAGATGATTGGTGAGAGATGATGGTGAGAGAGATGACGGGGGAGAGAGATGATGGGGGAGAGATTTTGGGGAGGCAGATGATGGGGGAGTGAGATGATGGGGGAGAGAGATGATGTGGAGAAAGATGATGTGGAGATTGATGATGGGTAGAGAGAGATGATGGGGAAGAGATGATGGGGAGAGATGATAGGGGGAGAGATGATGGGGAGAGATGATAGGAACAGATGATGGGGGAGAGATGATAGGGGAGCAATGATAGGGGAGAGATGATAGGGGGAAGATGATAGGGGAGAGAGATGATGGGGAGAGAGATGATAGGGGAGAGAGACGATGGGGAGAGAGATGCTGGGTGGAGATAGATGATGGGGAGAGATGATAGGGGAGAGATGACAGTGGAGAGATGAAAGGGGAGAGAGATGATACGGCTGAGAGATGATAGGGCAGAGAGATGAGGGGGAGAGAGCAATAATGGGGGAGAGATGATGGGGAGAGAGATGATGGGGAGAGAGATGATGGGGAGAGAGATGATGGGTTAGGGAGATGATGGGGAGAGAGTTGATGGGAAGAGAGTGACGATGGGAGAGAGAGGATGGGGAGAGAGTGACGATGGGGGAGAGAGATGATGGGGGAGAGAGATGATGGGGAGAGAGATGATGGGGGAGAGATGATTGGGAGGCACATGATGGGGGAGTCAGATGATGGGGGAGTGAGATGATGGGGGAGAGAGATGATGTGGAGAAAGATGATGTGGAGATTGATGATGGGGAGAGAGTGATGGTGGGGAAGAGATTATTGGGAGAGATGATAGGGGGAGAGATGATGGGGAGAGAGATGCTGGGTGGAGATAGATGATGGGGAGAGATGACAGTGGAGAGATGAAAGGGGAGAGAGATGATGGGGAGAGAGATGATAGGCGAGTGAGACGGTGGGGAGAGAGATGCTGGGTGGAGATAGATGATGGGGAGAGATGACAGTGGAGAGATGAAAGGGGAGAGAGATGATACGGCAGAGAGATGATAGGGGAGAGAGATGTTGGGGAGAGAGCAATAATCGGGGAGAGATGATAGGGAGAGAGATGATGTGGAGAGAGATGATGGGGAGAGAGATGATGGGGGAGAGAGATGATCGGGAGAGTGATGATGGGGGGAGAGATGATGGGGGAGCAATGATAGGGTATGATAGGGGGAAGATGATAGGGGAGAGTGATGATAGGGGAGAGAGACGATGGGGAGAGAGATGCTGGGTGGAGATAGATGATGGGGAGAGATGATAGGGGAGAGATGACACTGGAGAGATGATACGGCAGAGTGATGATAGGGGAGAGAGATGATGGGGAGAGAGCAATAATGGGGGAGAGATGATGGGAGAGAGATGATGGGGTGTGAGATGATGGGGGAGAGAGATGATGTAGAGAAAGATGATGGGGAGATTGATGATGGGGAGAGAGTGATGATGGGGAAGAGATGATGGGGAGAGATGATAGGGGAGAGATGATGGGGAGAGATGATAGGGGAGAGATGATAGGGGGAAGATGAAAGGGGAGAGAGATGATGGGGAGAGAGATGATAGGCGAGTGTGACGATGGGAAGAGAGATGCTGGGAGGAGATAGATGATGGGGAGAGATGATAGAGGAGAGATGACAGTGGAGAGATGAAAGGGGAGTGAGATGATAGGGCAGAGAGATGATAGGGGAGAGAGTTGTTGGGGAGAGAGCAATGATGGGCGAGAGAAGATGGGGAGAGAGATGATGCGGAGAGAGATGTTGGGGAGACAGTGACCATGGGAGAGAGAGGATGGGGAAAGAGTGACGATGGGCAGAGATGATGGCGAGAAATGATGGGGGAGAGATGATGGGGAGAGAGTTGATGCTCAGTAGATGGGGGAGAGATGATGGGGAGATGATGCTCAGTTGAATGGGGAGAGATGATGGGAGAGTGAGATGATGTGGAGAGAGATGATGGGGAGAGAGATGATGGGGGAGAGAGATGATGGGGAGCAATGATAGGGTGAGATGATAGCGGGAAGATGATAGCGGAGAGAGATGATAGGGGAGAGAGACGATGGGGAGAGAGCAATAATGGGGGAGAGATGATGGGGAGAGAGATGATGGGGTGTGAGATGATGGGGTAGAGAGATGATGTGGAGAAAGATGATGGGGAGATTGATGATGGGGAGAGAGTGATGATGGGGAAGTGATGATGGGGAGAGATGATAGGGGGAGAGATGATGGGGAGAGATGATAGGGGAGAGATTATAGGGGAGAGATGATAGGGGGAAGATGAAAGGGGAGAGAGATGATGGGGAGAGAGATGATAGGGGAGAGAGACGATGGGGAGAGAGATGCTGGGTGGAGATAGATGATGGGGAGAGATGATAGAGGAGAGATGACAGTGTAGAGATGAAAGGGGAGAGAGATGATAGGGCAGAGAGATGATAGGGGAGAGAGTTGTTGGGGAGAGAGCAATAATGGGCAAGAGAAGATGGGGAGAGAGAGGATGCGGAGAGAGATGTTGGGGAGAGAGTGACAATGGGAGAGAGAGGATGGGGAAAGAGTGACGATGGGGAGAGATGATGGTGAGAAATGATTGGGGAGAGATGATAGGGGGAGAGATGATGGGGAGAGAGTTGATGCTCAGTTGATGGGGGAGAAATGATGGGGAGTTGATGCTCAGTTGAATGGGGAGAGATGATGGGAGAGTGAGATGATAGGGGAGAGAGATTATGGGGAGAGAGCAATGATTGGGGAGAGATGAGGGTGAGAGATGATGGGGATAGATGATGGGGGTGAGATGATGGGGGAGAGAGATATTGTGGAGAAAGATGATGTGGAGATTGATGATGGGTAGAGAGTGATGATGGGGAAGAGATGATGGGGAGAGATGATAGGGGGAGAGATGATGGGGAGAGATGACAGTGGAGAGATGAAAGGGGAGAGAGTTGATACGGCAGAGAGATGATAGGGGAGAGAGATGATGAGGAGAGAGCAATAATGGGGGAGAGATGATGGGGAGAGAGATGATGGTGAGCAATGATAGGGTGAGATGATAGGGGGAAGATGATAGCGGAGAGAGATGATAGGGGAGAGAGACGATGGGGAGAGAGATGCTGGGTGGAGATAGATGATGGGGAGAGATGATAGGGAGAGATGACAGTGGAGAGATGAAAGGGGAGAGAGTTGATACGGCAGAGAGATGATAGGGGAGAGAGATGATGAGGAGAGAGCAATAATGGGGGAGAGATGATGGGGAGAGAGATGATGGGGTGTGAGATGATGGGGGAGAGAGATGATGTGGAGAAAGATGATGTGGAGATTGATGATGGGGAGAGAGTGATGATGGGGAAGTGATGATGGGGAGAGATGATAGGGGGAGAGATGATGGGGAGAGATGATAGAGGAGAGATGATAGGGGGAAGATGAAAGGGGAGAGAGATGATGGGGAGAGAGATGATGGGGAGAGTTATGATGGGGAGAGTTATGATGGGGAGAGAGATGATAGGGGAGAGAGACGATGGGGAGAGAGATGCTGGGTGGAGATAGATGATGGGGAGAGATGATAGGGGAGAGATGACAGTGGAGAGATGAAAGGGGAGAGAGATGAAACGGCTGAGAGATGATGGGGAGAGAGATGATGGGGAGAGAGCAATAATGGGGGAGAGATGATGGGGAGAGAGATGATGGGGTGAGAGATGATGGGTTAGGGAGATGATGGGGAGAGAGATGATGTGGAGAAAGATGATGTGGAGATTGATGATGGGGAGAGAGTGATGGTGGGGAAGAGATTATTGGGAGAGATGATAGGGGGAGAGATGATGGGGAGAGAGATGCTGGGTGGAGATAGATGATGGGGAGAGATGACAGTGGAGAGATGAAAGGGGAGAGAGATGATGGGGAGAGAGATGATAGGCGAGTGAGACGGTGGGGAGAGAGATGCTGGGTGGAGATAGATGATGGGGAGAGATGACAGTGGAGAGATGAAAGGGGAGAGAGATGATACGGCAGAGAGATGATAGGGGAGAGAGATGTTGGGGAGAGAGCAATAATCGGGGAGAGATGATAGGGAGAGAGATGATGTGGAGAGAGATGATGGGGAGAGAGATGATGGGGGAGAGAGATGATCGGGAGAGTGATGATGGGGGGAGAGATGATGGGGGAGCAATGATAGGGTATGATAGGGGGAAGATGATAGGGGAGAGTGATGATAGGGGAGAGAGACGATGGGGAGAGAGATGCTGGGTGGAGATAGATGATGGGGAGAGATGATAGGGGAGAGATGACACTGGAGAGATGATACGGCAGAGTGATGATAGGGGAGAGAGATGATGGGGAGAGAGCAATAATGGGGGAGAGATGATGGGAGAGAGATGATGGGGTGTGAGATGATGGGGGAGAGAGATGATGTAGAGAAAGATGATGGGGAGATTGATGATGGGGAGAGAGTGATGATGGGGAAGAGATGATGGGGAGAGATGATAGGGGAGAGATGATGGGGAGAGATGATAGGGGAGAGATGATAGGGGGAAGATGAAAGGGGAGAGAGATGATGGGGAGAGAGATGATAGGCGAGTGTGACGATGGGAAGAGAGATGCTGGGAGGAGATAGATGATGGGGAGAGATGATAGAGGAGAGATGACAGTGGAGAGATGAAAGGGGAGTGAGATGATAGGGCAGAGAGATGATAGGGGAGAGAGTTGTTGGGGAGAGAGCAATGATGGGCGAGAGAAGATGGGGAGAGAGATGATGCGGAGAGAGATGTTGGGGAGACAGTGACCATGGGAGAGAGAGGATGGGGAAAGAGTGACGATGGGCAGAGATGATGGCGAGAAATGATGGGGGAGAGATGATGGGGAGAGAGTTGATGCTCAGTAGATGGGGGAGAGATGATGGGGAGATGATGCTCAGTTGAATGGGGAGAGATGATGGGAGAGTGAGATGATGTGGAGAGAGATGATGGGGAGAGAGATGATGGGGGAGAGAGATGATGGGGAGCAATGATAGGGTGAGATGATAGCGGGAAGATGATAGCGGAGAGAGATGATAGGGGAGAGAGACGATGGGGAGAGAGCAATAATGGGGGAGAGATGATGGGGAGAGAGATGATGGGGTGTGAGATGATGGGGTAGAGAGATGATGTGGAGAAAGATGATGGGGAGATTGATGATGGGGAGAGAGTGATGATGGGGAAGTGATGATGGGGAGAGATGATAGGGGGAGAGATGATGGGGAGAGATGATAGGGGAGAGATTATAGGGGAGAGATGATAGGGGGAAGATGAAAGGGGAGAGAGATGATGGGGAGAGAGATGATAGGGGAGAGAGACGATGGGGAGAGAGATGCTGGGTGGAGATAGATGATGGGGAGAGATGATAGAGGAGAGATGACAGTGTAGAGATGAAAGGGGAGAGAGATGATAGGGCAGAGAGATGATAGGGGAGAGAGTTGTTGGGGAGAGAGCAATAATGGGCAAGAGAAGATGGGGAGAGAGAGGATGCGGAGAGAGATGTTGGGGAGAGAGTGACAATGGGAGAGAGAGGATGGGGAAAGAGTGACGATGGGGAGAGATGATGGTGAGAAATGATTGGGGAGAGATGATAGGGGGAGAGATGATGGGGAGAGAGTTGATGCTCAGTTGATGGGGGAGAAATGATGGGGAGTTGATGCTCAGTTGAATGGGGAGAGATGATGGGAGAGTGAGATGATAGGGGAGAGAGATTATGGGGAGAGAGCAATGATTGGGGAGAGATGAGGGTGAGAGATGATGGGGATAGATGATGGGGGTGAGATGATGGGGGAGAGAGATATTGTGGAGAAAGATGATGTGGAGATTGATGATGGGTAGAGAGTGATGATGGGGAAGAGATGATGGGGAGAGATGATAGGGGGAGAGATGATGGGGAGAGATGACAGTGGAGAGATGAAAGGGGAGAGAGTTGATACGGCAGAGAGATGATAGGGGAGAGAGATGATGAGGAGAGAGCAATAATGGGGGAGAGATGATGGGGAGAGAGATGATGGTGAGCAATGATAGGGTGAGATGATAGGGGGAAGATGATAGCGGAGAGAGATGATAGGGGAGAGAGACGATGGGGAGAGAGATGCTGGGTGGAGATAGATGATGGGGAGAGATGATAGGGAGAGATGACAGTGGAGAGATGAAAGGGGAGAGAGTTGATACGGCAGAGAGATGATAGGGGAGAGAGATGATGAGGAGAGAGCAATAATGGGGGAGAGATGATGGGGAGAGAGATGATGGGGTGTGAGATGATGGGGGAGAGAGATGATGTGGAGAAAGATGATGTGGAGATTGATGATGGGGAGAGAGTGATGATGGGGAAGTGATGATGGGGAGAGATGATAGGGGGAGAGATGATGGGGAGAGATGATAGAGGAGAGATGATAGGGGGAAGATGAAAGGGGAGAGAGATGATGGGGAGAGAGATGATGGGGAGAGTTATGATGGGGAGAGTTATGATGGGGAGAGAGATGATAGGGGAGAGAGACGATGGGGAGAGAGATGCTGGGTGGAGATAGATGATGGGGAGAGATGATAGGGGAGAGATGACAGTGGAGAGATGAAAGGGGAGAGAGATGAAACGGCTGAGAGATGATGGGGAGAGAGATGATGGGGAGAGAGCAATAATGGGGGAGAGATGATGGGGAGAGAGATGATGGGGTGAGAGATGATGGGTTAGGGAGATGATGGGGAGAGAGTTGATGGGAAGAGAGTGACGATGGGAGAGAGGATGGGGAGAGAGTGACGATGGGGGAGAGAGATGATGGGGGAGAGAGATGATGGGGGAGAGATGATTGGGAGGCAGATGATGGGGGAGTGAGATGATGGGGGAGTGAGATGATGGGGGAGAGAGATGATGTGGAGAAAGATGATGTGGAGATTGATGATGGGGAGAGAGTGATGGTGGGGAAGAGATGATGGGGAGAGAGATGATAGGCGAGTGAGACGGTGGGGAGAGAGATGCTGGGTGGAGATAGATGATGGGGAGAGATGACAGTGGAGAGATGAAAGGGGAGAGAGATGATACGGCAGAGAGATGATAGGGGAGAGAGATGTTGGGGAGAGAGCAATAATCGGGGAGAGATGATAGGGAGAGAGATGATGTGGAGAGAGATGATGGGGAGAGAGATGATGGGGGAGAGAGATGATCGGGAGAGTGATGATGGGGGGAGAGATGATGGGGGAGCAATGATAGGGTATGATAGGGGGAAGATGATAGGGGAGAGAGATGATAGGGGAGAGAGACGATGGGGAGAGAGATGCTGGGTGGAGATAGATGATGGGGAGAGATGATAGGGGAGAGATGACACTGGAGAGATGATACGGCAGAGTGATGATAGGGGAGAGAGATGATGGGGAGAGAGCAATAATGGGGGAGAGATGATGGGAGAGAGATGATGGGGTGTGAGATGATGGGGGAGAGAGATGATGTAGAGAAAGATGATGGGGAGATTGATGATGGGGAGAGAGTGATGATGGGGAAGAGATGATGGGGAGAGATGATAGGGGAGAGATGATGGGGAGAGATGATAGGGGAGAGATGATAGGGGGAAGATGAAAGGGGAGAGAGATGATGGGGAGAGAGATGATAGGCGAGTGAGACGATGGGAAGAGAGATGCTGGGAGGAGATAGATGATGGGGAGCGATGATAGAGGAGAGATGACAGTGGAGAGATGAAAGGGGAGTGAGATGATAGGGCAGAGAGATGATAGGGGAGAGAGTTGTTGGGGAGAGAGCAATGATGGGCGAGAGAAGATGGGGAGAGAGATGATGCGGAGAGAGATGTTGGGGAGACAGTGACCATGGGAGAGAGAGGATGGGGAAAGAGTGACGATGGGCAGAGATGATGGCGAGAAATGATGGGGGAGAGATGATGGGGAGAGAGTTGATGCTCAGTAGATGGGGGAGAGATGATGGGGAGATGATGCTCAGTTGAATGGGGAGAGATGATGGGAGAGTGAGATGATGTGGAGAGAGATGATGGGGAGAGAGATGATGGGGGAGAGAGATGATGGGGAGCAATGATAGGGTGAGATGATAGCGGGAAGATGATAGCGGAGAGAGATGATAGGGGAGAGAGACGATGGGGAGAGAGCAATAATGGGGGAGAGATGATGGGGAGAGAGATGATGGGGTGTGAGATGATGGGGTAGAGAGATGATGTGGAGAAAGATGATGGGGAGATTGATGATGGGGAGAGAGTGATGATGGGGAAGTGATGATGTGGAGAGATGATAGGGGGAGAGATGATGGGGAGAGATGATAGGGGAGAGATTATAGGGGAGAGATGATAGGGGGAAGATGAAAGGGGAGAGAGATGATGGGGAGAGAGATGATAGGGGAGAGAGACGATGGGGAGAGAGTTGTTGGGGAGAGAGCAATAATGGGCAAGAGAAGATGGGGAGAGAGAGGATGCGGAGAGAGATGTTGGGGAGAGAGTGACAATGGGAGAGAGAGGATGGGGAAAGAGTGACGATGGGGAGAGATGATGGTGAGAAATGATTGGGGAGAGATGATAGGGGGAGAGATGATGGGGAGAGAGTTGATGCTCAGTTGATGGGGGAGAAATGATGGGGAGTTGATGCTCAGTTGAATGGGGAGAGATGATGGGAGAGTGAGATGATAGGGGAGAGAGATTATGGGGAGAGAGCAATGATTGGGGAGAGATGAGGGTGAGAGATGATGGGGATAGATGATGGGGGTGAGATGATGGGGGAGAGAGATATTGTGGAGAAAGATGATGTGGAGATTGATGATGGGTAGAGAGTGATGATGGGGAAGAGATGATGGGGAGAGATGATAGGGGGAGAGATGATGGGGAGAGATGACAGTGGAGAGATGAAAGGGGAGAGAGTTGATACGGCAGAGAGATGATAGGGGAGAGAGATGATGAGGAGAGAGCAATAATGGGGGAGAGATGATGGGGAGAGAGATGATGGTGAGCAATGATAGGGTGAGATGATAGGGGGAAGATGATAGCGGAGAGAGATGATAGGGGAGAGAGACGATGGGGAGAGAGATGCTGGGTGGAGATAGATGATGGGGAGAGATGATAGGGAGAGATGACAGTGGAGAGATGAAAGGGGAGAGAGTTGATACGGCAGAGAGATGATAGGGGAGAGAGATGATGAGGAGAGAGCAATAATGGGGGAGAGATGATGGGGAGAGAGATGATGGGGTGTGAGATGATGGGGGAGAGAGATGATGTGGAGAAAGATGATGTGGAGATTGATGATGGGGAGAGAGTGATGATGGGGAAGTGATGATGGGGAGAGATGATAGGGGGAGAGATGATGGGGAGAGATGATAGAGGAGAGATGATAGGGGGAAGATGAAAGGGGAGAGAGATGATGGGGAGAGAGATGATGGGGAGAGTTATGATGGGGAGAGTTATGATGGGGAGAGAGATGATAGGGGAGAGAGACGATGGGGAGAGAGATGCTGGGTGGAGATAGATGATGGGGAGAGATGATAGGGGAGAGATGACAGTGGAGAGATGAAAGGGGAGAGAGATGAAACGGCTGAGAGATGATGGGGAGAGAGATGATGGGGAGAGAGCAATAATGGGGGAGAGATGATGGGGAGAGAGATGATGGGGTGAGAGATGATGGGTTAGGGAGATGATGGGGAGAGAGTTGATGGGAAGAGAGTGACGATGGGAGAGAGGATGGGGAGAGAGTGACGATGGGGGAGAGAGATGATGGGGGAGAGAGATGATGGGGGAGAGATGATTGGGAGGCAGATGATGGGGGAGTGAGATGATGGGGGAGTGAGATGATGGGGGAGAGAGATGATGTGGAGAAAGATGATGTGGAGATTGATGATGGGGAGAGAGTGATGGTGGGGAAGAGATGATGGGGAGAGAGATGATAGGCGAGTGAGACGGTGGGGAGAGAGATGCTGGGTGGAGATAGATGATGGGGAGAGATGACAGTGGAGAGATGAAAGGGGAGAGAGATGATACGGCAGAGAGATGATAGGGGAGAGAGATGTTGGGGAGAGAGCAATAATCGGGGAGAGATGATAGGGAGAGAGATGATGTGGAGAGAGATGATGGGGAGAGAGATGATGGGGGAGAGAGATGATCGGGAGAGTGATGATGGGGGGAGAGATGATGGGGGAGCAATGATAGGGTATGATAGGGGGAAGATGATAGGGGAGAGAGATGATAGGGGAGAGAGACGATGGGGAGAGAGATGCTGGGTGGAGATAGATGATGGGGAGAGATGATAGGGGAGAGATGACACTGGAGAGATGATACGGCAGAGTGATGATAGGGGAGAGAGATGATGGGGAGAGAGCAATAATGGGGGAGAGATGATGGGAGAGAGATGATGGGGTGTGAGATGATGGGGGAGAGAGATGATGTAGAGAAAGATGATGGGGAGATTGATGATGGGGAGAGAGTGATGATGGGGAAGAGATGATGGGGAGAGATGATAGGGGAGAGATGATGGGGAGAGATGATAGGGGAGAGATGATAGGGGGAAGATGAAAGGGGAGAGAGATGATGGGGAGAGAGATGATAGGCGAGTGAGACGATGGGAAGAGAGATGCTGGGAGGAGATAGATGATGGGGAGCGATGATAGAGGAGAGATGACAGTGGAGAGATGAAAGGGGAGTGAGATGATAGGGCAGAGAGATGATAGGGGAGAGAGTTGTTGGGGAGAGAGCAATGATGGGCGAGAGAAGATGGGGAGAGAGATGATGCGGAGAGAGATGTTGGGGAGACAGTGACCATGGGAGAGAGAGGATGGGGAAAGAGTGACGATGGGCAGAGATGATGGCGAGAAATGATGGGGGAGAGATGATGGGGAGAGAGTTGATGCTCAGTAGATGGGGGAGAGATGATGGGGAGATGATGCTCAGTTGAATGGGGAGAGATGATGGGAGAGTGAGATGATGTGGAGAGAGATGATGGGGAGAGAGATGATGTGGAGAGAGATTATGGGGAGAGAGCAATGATGGGGGAGAGATGATGGGGAGAGAGATGATGGGGAGAGCTATGATGGAGAGAGCAATGATGGGGGAGAAATGAGGGTGAGAGATGATGGGGATAGATGATGGGGGTGAGATGATGGGGGAGAGAGATATTGTGGAGAAAGATGATGTGGAGATTGATGATGGGTAGAGAGTGATGATGGGGAAGAGATGATGGGGAGAGATGATAGGGGGAGAGATGATGGGGAGAGATGATAAGAACAGATGATGGGGGAGAGATGATAGGGGAGTAATGATAGGGGAGAGATGATAGGGGGAAGATGATAGGTGCGAGAGATGATGGGGAGAGAGATGATAGGGGAGAGAGACAATGGGGAGAGAGATGCTGGGTGGAGATAAATGATGGGGAGAGATGATAGGGGAGAGATGACAGTGGAGAGATGAAAGGGGAGAGAGATGATACGGCAGAGAGATAATAGGGGAGAGAGATGATGGGGAGAGAGCAATAATGGGGGAGAGATGATAGGGGGAGAGATTATGGGGAGAGATGATGGGGACAGATGATGGGGGAGAGATGATAGGGGAGCAATGATAGGGGAGAGATGATAGAGGGAAGATGATAGGGGAGAGAAATGATGGGGAGAGAGATGATAGGGGAGAGAGACGATGGGGAGAGATGATGGGGAGAGATGATGGGGAGGCAGATGATGGGGTGTGGGATGATGGGGTAGAGAGATGATGTGGAGAAAGATGATGGGGAGATTGATGATGGGGAGAGAGTGATGATGGGGAAGTGATAATGGGGAGAGATGATAGGGGAAGAGATGATGGGGAGAGATGATAGGGGAGAGATGATAGGGGAGAGATGAAAGGGGGAAGATGAAAGGGGAGAGAGATGATGGGGAGAGAGATGATAGGGGAGAGATACGAATGGGAGAGAGATGCTGGGTGGAGATAGATGATGGGGAGAGATGATAGAGGAGAGATGACAGTGTAGAGATGAAAGGGGAGAGAGATGATAGGGCAGAGAGATGATAGGGGAGAGAGTTGTTGGGGAGAGAGCAATAATGGGCGAGAGAAGATGGGGAGAGAGAGGATGCGGAGAGAGATGTTGGGGAGAGAGTGACAATGGGAGAGAGAGGATGGGGAAAGAGTGACGATGGGGAGAGATGATGGTGAGAAATGATTGGGGAGAGATGATAGGGGGAGAGATGATGGGGAGAGAGTTGATGCTCAGTTGATGGGGGAGAAATGATGGGGAGATGATGCTCAGTTGAATGGGGAGAGATGATGGGAGAGTGAGATGATAGGGGAGAGAGATTATGGGGAGAGAGCAATGATGGGGGAGAGATGATGGGGAGAGAGATGATGGGGAGAGCTATGATGGAGAGAGCAATGATGGGGGAGAAATGAGGGTGAGAGATGATGGGGATAGATGATGGGGGTGAGATGATGGGGGAGAGAGATATTGTGGAGAAAGATGATGTGGAGATTGATGATGGGTAGAGAGTGATGATGGGGAAGAGATGATGGGGAGAGATGATAGGGGGAGAGATGATGGGGAGAGATGATAGGGGAGCAATGATAGGGGAGAGATGATAGGGGGAAGATGATAGGTGCGAGAGATGATGGGGAGAGAGATGATAGGGGAGAGAGACAATGGGGAGAGAGTTGCTGGGTGGAGATAGATGATGGGGAGAGATGATAGGGGAGAGATGACAGTGGAGAGATGAAAGGGGAGAGAGATAATACGGCAGAGAGATAATAGGGGAGAGAGATGATGGGGAGAGAGCAATAATGGGGGAGAGATGATAGGGGGAGAGATTATGGGGAGAGATGATGGGGACAGATGATGGGGGAGAGATGATAGGGGAGCAATGATAGGGGAGAGATGATAGAGGGAAGATGATAGGGGAGAGAAATGATGGGGAGAGAGATGATAGGGGAGAGAGACGATGGGGAGAGATGATGGGGAGAGATGATGGGGGAGAGATGAAAGGGGAGAGAGATGATACGGCAGAGAGATGATAGGGGAGAGAGATGATGGAGAGAGAGCAATAATGGGGGAGAGATGATGGGGAGAGAGATGATGGGGAGAGAGATGATGGGGTTGAGAGATGATGGGAAGAGAGTGACGATGGGAGAGAGAGGATGGGGAGAGAGTGACGATGGGGGAGGTATGATGGGGAGAGAGATGATGGGGGAGAGATGATGGAGAGGCAGATGATGGGGGAGTGAGATGATGGGGGAGTGAGATGATGGGGGAGAGAGATGACGTGGAGAAAGATGATGTGGAGATTGATGATGGGGAGAGAGTGACGATGGGGAGAGATGATGGCGAGAAATGATGGGGGAGAGATGATGGGGGAGAGATGATGGGGAGAGAGTTGATGCTCAGTTGATGGGGGAGAGATGATGGGGAGATGATGCTCAGTTGAATGGGGAGAGATGATGGGAGAGTGAGATGATAGGGGAGAGAGATTATGGGGAGAGAGCAATGATGGGGAGAGATGATGGGGAGAGAGATGATGGGGAGAGTGATGATGGGGGAGAGAGATGATGGGGGAGAGGAGATGATACGCAGAGGAATGATGGGGAGAGAGCAATGATGGGGGAGAAATGATGGGGAGAGTGAGATGATGGGGTGAGCGATATGATGCGCAGAGAGATGATGGGAGAGAGATGTTGGGAAGAGAGTGACAATGGGAGAGAGAGGATGCGGAAAGAGTGACGATGGGGAGAGATGATGGGGAGATGATGCTCAGTTGAATGGGGAGAGATGATGGGAGAGTGAGATGATAGGGGAGAGAGATTATGGGGAGAGAGCAATGATGGGGGAGAGATGATGGGGAGAGAGATGATGGGGAGAGTGATGATGGGGGAGAGAGATGATGGGGGAGAGGAGATGATACGGAGAGGAATGATGGGGAGAGAGCAATGATGGGGGAGAGATGATGGGGAGAGAGAGATGATGGGGTGAGCGATATGATGCGCAGAGAGATGATGGGAGAGAGATGATCGGGAGAGATGATGGGGAGAGATGATTGGTGAGAGATGATGGTGAGAGAGATGACGGGGGAGAGAGATGATGGGGAGAGATTTTGGGGAGGCAGATGATGGGGGAGTGAGATGATGGGGGAGAGAGATGATGTGGAGAAAGATGATGTGGAGATTGATGATGGGTAGAGAGAGATGATGGGGAAGAGATGATGGGGAGAGATGATAGGGGGAGAGATGATGGGGAGAGATGATAGGAACAGATGATGGGGGAGAGATGATAGGGGAGCAATGATAGGGGAGAGATGATAGGGGGAAGATGATAGGGGAGAGAGATGATGGGGAGAGAGATGATAGGGGAGAGAGACGATGGGGAGAGAGATGCTGGGTGGAGATAGATGATGGGGAGAGATGATAGGGGAGAGATGACAGTGGAGAGATGAAAGGGGAGAGAGATGATACGGCTGAGAGATGATAGGGCAGAGAGATGAGGGGGAGAGAGCAATAATGGGGGAGAGATGATGGGGAGAGAGATGATGGGGAGAGAGATGATGGGGAGAGAGATGATGGGTTAGGGAGATGATGGGGAGAGAGTTGATGGGAAGAGAGTGACGATGGGAGAGAGAGGATGGGGAGAGAGTGACGATGGGGGAGAGAGATGATGGGGGAGAGAGATGATGGGGAGAGAGATGATGGGGGAGAGATGATTGGGAGGCACATGATGGGGGAGTCAGATGATGGGGGAGTGAGATGATGGGGGAGAGAGATGATGTGGAGAAAGATGATGTGGAGATTGATGATGGGGAGAGAGTGATGGTGGGGAAGAGATTATTGGGAGAGATGATAGGGGGAGAGATGATGGGGAGAGAGATGCTGGGTGGAGATAGATGATGGGGAGAGATGACAGTGGAGAGATGAAAGGGGAGAGAGATGATGGGGAGAGAGATGATAGGCGAGTGAGACGGTGGGGAGAGAGATGCTGGGTGGAGATAGATGATGGGGAGAGATGACAGTGGAGAGATGAAAGGGGAGAGAGATGATACGGCAGAGAGATGATAGGGGAGAGAGATGTTGGGGAGAGAGCAATAATCGGGGAGAGATGATAGGGAGAGAGATGATGTGGAGAGAGATGATGGGGAGAGAGATGATGGGGGAGAGAGATGATCGGGAGAGTGATGATGGGGGGAGAGATGATGGGGGAGCAATGATAGGGTATGATAGGGGGAAGATGATAGGGGAGAGTGATGATAGGGGAGAGAGACGATGGGGAGAGAGATGCTGGGTGGAGATAGATGATGGGGAGAGATGATAGGGGAGAGATGACACTGGAGAGATGATACGGCAGAGTGATGATAGGGGAGAGAGATGATGGGGAGAGAGCAATAATGGGGGAGAGATGATGGGAGAGAGATGATGGGGTGTGAGATGATGGGGGAGAGAGATGATGTAGAGAAAGATGATGGGGAGATTGATGATGGGGAGAGAGTGATGATGGGGAAGAGATGATGGGGAGAGATGATAGGGGAGAGATGATGGGGAGAGATGATAGGGGAGAGATGATAGGGGGAAGATGAAAGGGGAGAGAGATGATGGGGAGAGAGATGATAGGCGAGTGTGACGATGGGAAGAGAGATGCTGGGAGGAGATAGATGATGGGGAGAGATGATAGAGGAGAGATGACAGTGGAGAGATGAAAGGGGAGTGAGATGATAGGGCAGAGAGATGATAGGGGAGAGAGTTGTTGGGGAGAGAGCAATGATGGGCGAGAGAAGATGGGGAGAGAGATGATGCGGAGAGAGATGTTGGGGAGACAGTGACCATGGGAGAGAGAGGATGGGGAAAGAGTGACGATGGGCAGAGATGATGGCGAGAAATGATGGGGGAGAGATGATGGGGAGAGAGTTGATGCTCAGTAGATGGGGGAGAGATGATGGGGAGATGATGCTCAGTTGAATGGGGAGAGATGATGGGAGAGTGAGATGATGTGGAGAGAGATGATGGGGAGAGAGATGATGGGGGAGAGAGATGATGGGGAGCAATGATAGGGTGAGATGATAGCGGGAAGATGATAGCGGAGAGAGATGATAGGGGAGAGAGACGATGGGGAGAGAGCAATAATGGGGGAGAGATGATGGGGAGAGAGATGATGGGGTGTGAGATGATGGGGTAGAGAGATGATGTGGAGAAAGATGATGGGGAGATTGATGATGGGGAGAGAGTGATGATGGGGAAGTGATGATGGGGAGAGATGATAGGGGGAGAGATGATGGGGAGAGATGATAGGGGAGAGATTATAGGGGAGAGATGATAGGGGGAAGATGAAAGGGGAGAGAGATGATGGGGAGAGAGATGATAGGGGAGAGAGACGATGGGGAGAGAGATGCTGGGTGGAGATAGATGATGGGGAGAGATGATAGAGGAGAGATGACAGTGTAGAGATGAAAGGGGAGAGAGATGATAGGGCAGAGAGATGATAGGGGAGAGAGTTGTTGGGGAGAGAGCAATAATGGGCAAGAGAAGATGGGGAGAGAGAGGATGCGGAGAGAGATGTTGGGGAGAGAGTGACAATGGGAGAGAGAGGATGGGGAAAGAGTGACGATGGGGAGAGATGATGGTGAGAAATGATTGGGGAGAGATGATAGGGGGAGAGATGATGGGGAGAGAGTTGATGCTCAGTTGATGGGGGAGAAATGATGGGGAGTTGATGCTCAGTTGAATGGGGAGAGATGATGGGAGAGTGAGATGATAGGGGAGAGAGATTATGGGGAGAGAGCAATGATTGGGGAGAGATGAGGGTGAGAGATGATGGGGATAGATGATGGGGGTGAGATGATGGGGGAGAGAGATATTGTGGAGAAAGATGATGTGGAGATTGATGATGGGTAGAGAGTGATGATGGGGAAGAGATGATGGGGAGAGATGATAGGGGGAGAGATGATGGGGAGAGATGACAGTGGAGAGATGAAAGGGGAGAGAGTTGATACGGCAGAGAGATGATAGGGGAGAGAGATGATGAGGAGAGAGCAATAATGGGGGAGAGATGATGGGGAGAGAGATGATGGTGAGCAATGATAGGGTGAGATGATAGGGGGAAGATGATAGCGGAGAGAGATGATAGGGGAGAGAGACGATGGGGAGAGAGATGCTGGGTGGAGATAGATGATGGGGAGAGATGATAGGGAGAGATGACAGTGGAGAGATGAAAGGGGAGAGAGTTGATACGGCAGAGAGATGATAGGGGAGAGAGATGATGAGGAGAGAGCAATAATGGGGGAGAGATGATGGGGAGAGAGATGATGGGGTGTGAGATGATGGGGGAGAGAGATGATGTGGAGAAAGATGATGTGGAGATTGATGATGGGGAGAGAGTGATGATGGGGAAGTGATGATGGGGAGAGATGATAGGGGGAGAGATGATGGGGAGAGATGATAGAGGAGAGATGATAGGGGGAAGATGAAAGGGGAGAGAGATGATGGGGAGAGAGATGATGGGGAGAGTTATGATGGGGAGAGTTATGATGGGGAGAGAGATGATAGGGGAGAGAGACGATGGGGAGAGAGATGCTGGGTGGAGATAGATGATGGGGAGAGATGATAGGGGAGAGATGACAGTGGAGAGATGAAAGGGGAGAGAGATGAAACGGCTGAGAGATGATGGGGAGAGAGATGATGGGGAGAGAGCAATAATGGGGGAGAGATGATGGGGAGAGAGATGATGGGGTGAGAGATGATGGGTTAGGGAGATGATGGGGAGAGAGTTGATGGGAAGAGAGTGACGATGGGAGAGAGGATGGGGAGAGAGTGACGATGGGGGAGAGAGATGATGGGGGAGAGAGATGATGGGGGAGAGATGATTGGGAGGCAGATGATGGGGGAGTGAGATGATGGGGGAGTGAGATGATGGGGGAGAGAGATGATGTGGAGAAAGATGATGTGGAGATTGATGATGGGGAGAGAGTGATGGTGGGGAAGAGATGATGGGGAGAGAGATGATAGGCGAGTGAGACGGTGGGGAGAGAGATGCTGGGTGGAGATAGATGATGGGGAGAGATGACAGTGGAGAGATGAAAGGGGAGAGAGATGATACGGCAGAGAGATGATAGGGGAGAGAGATGTTGGGGAGAGAGCAATAATCGGGGAGAGATGATAGGGAGAGAGATGATGTGGAGAGAGATGATGGGGAGAGAGATGATGGGGGAGAGAGATGATCGGGAGAGTGATGATGGGGGGAGAGATGATGGGGGAGCAATGATAGGGTATGATAGGGGGAAGATGATAGGGGAGAGAGATGATAGGGGAGAGAGACGATGGGGAGAGAGATGCTGGGTGGAGATAGATGATGGGGAGAGATGATAGGGGAGAGATGACACTGGAGAGATGATACGGCAGAGTGATGATAGGGGAGAGAGATGATGGGGAGAGAGCAATAATGGGGGAGAGATGATGGGAGAGAGATGATGGGGTGTGAGATGATGGGGGAGAGAGATGATGTAGAGAAAGATGATGGGGAGATTGATGATGGGGAGAGAGTGATGATGGGGAAGAGATGATGGGGAGAGATGATAGGGGAGAGATGATGGGGAGAGATGATAGGGGAGAGATGATAGGGGGAAGATGAAAGGGGAGAGAGATGATGGGGAGAGAGATGATAGGCGAGTGAGACGATGGGAAGAGAGATGCTGGGAGGAGATAGATGATGGGGAGCGATGATAGAGGAGAGATGACAGTGGAGAGATGAAAGGGGAGTGAGATGATAGGGCAGAGAGATGATAGGGGAGAGAGTTGTTGGGGAGAGAGCAATGATGGGCGAGAGAAGATGGGGAGAGAGATGATGCGGAGAGAGATGTTGGGGAGACAGTGACCATGGGAGAGAGAGGATGGGGAAAGAGTGACGATGGGCAGAGATGATGGCGAGAAATGATGGGGGAGAGATGATGGGGAGAGAGTTGATGCTCAGTAGATGGGGGAGAGATGATGGGGAGATGATGCTCAGTTGAATGGGGAGAGATGATGGGAGAGTGAGATGATGTGGAGAGAGATGATGGGGAGAGAGATGATGGGGGAGAGAGATGATGGGGAGCAATGATAGGGTGAGATGATAGCGGGAAGATGATAGCGGAGAGAGATGATAGGGGAGAGAGACGATGGGGAGAGAGCAATAATGGGGGAGAGATGATGGGGAGAGAGATGATGGGGTGTGAGATGATGGGGTAGAGAGATGATGTGGAGAAAGATGATGGGGAGATTGATGATGGGGAGAGAGTGATGATGGGGAAGTGATGATGTGGAGAGATGATAGGGGGAGAGATGATGGGGAGAGATGATAGGGGAGAGATTATAGGGGAGAGATGATAGGGGGAAGATGAAAGGGGAGAGAGATGATGGGGAGAGAGATGATAGGGGAGAGAGACGATGGGGAGAGAGTTGTTGGGGAGAGAGCAATAATGGGCAAGAGAAGATGGGGAGAGAGAGGATGCGGAGAGAGATGTTGGGGAGAGAGTGACAATGGGAGAGAGAGGATGGGGAAAGAGTGACGATGGGGAGAGATGATGGTGAGAAATGATTGGGGAGAGATGATAGGGGGAGAGATGATGGGGAGAGAGTTGATGCTCAGTTGATGGGGGAGAAATGATGGGGAGTTGATGCTCAGTTGAATGGGGAGAGATGATGGGAGAGTGAGATGATAGGGGAGAGAGATTATGGGGAGAGAGCAATGATTGGGGAGAGATGAGGGTGAGAGATGATGGGGATAGATGATGGGGGTGAGATGATGGGGGAGAGAGATATTGTGGAGAAAGATGATGTGGAGATTGATGATGGGTAGAGAGTGATGATGGGGAAGAGATGATGGGGAGAGATGATAGGGGGAGAGATGATGGGGAGAGATGACAGTGGAGAGATGAAAGGGGAGAGAGTTGATACGGCAGAGAGATGATAGGGGAGAGAGATGATGAGGAGAGAGCAATAATGGGGGAGAGATGATGGGGAGAGAGATGATGGTGAGCAATGATAGGGTGAGATGATAGGGGGAAGATGATAGCGGAGAGAGATGATAGGGGAGAGAGACGATGGGGAGAGAGATGCTGGGTGGAGATAGATGATGGGGAGAGATGATAGGGAGAGATGACAGTGGAGAGATGAAAGGGGAGAGAGTTGATACGGCAGAGAGATGATAGGGGAGAGAGATGATGAGGAGAGAGCAATAATGGGGGAGAGATGATGGGGAGAGAGATGATGGGGTGTGAGATGATGGGGGAGAGAGATGATGTGGAGAAAGATGATGTGGAGATTGATGATGGGGAGAGAGTGATGATGGGGAAGTGATGATGGGGAGAGATGATAGGGGGAGAGATGATGGGGAGAGATGATAGAGGAGAGATGATAGGGGGAAGATGAAAGGGGAGAGAGATGATGGGGAGAGAGATGATGGGGAGAGTTATGATGGGGAGAGTTATGATGGGGAGAGAGATGATAGGGGAGAGAGACGATGGGGAGAGAGATGCTGGGTGGAGATAGATGATGGGGAGAGATGATAGGGGAGAGATGACAGTGGAGAGATGAAAGGGGAGAGAGATGAAACGGCTGAGAGATGATGGGGAGAGAGATGATGGGGAGAGAGCAATAATGGGGGAGAGATGATGGGGAGAGAGATGATGGGGTGAGAGATGATGGGTTAGGGAGATGATGGGGAGAGAGTTGATGGGAAGAGAGTGACGATGGGAGAGAGGATGGGGAGAGAGTGACGATGGGGGAGAGAGATGATGGGGGAGAGAGATGATGGGGGAGAGATGATTGGGAGGCAGATGATGGGGGAGTGAGATGATGGGGGAGTGAGATGATGGGGGAGAGAGATGATGTGGAGAAAGATGATGTGGAGATTGATGATGGGGAGAGAGTGATGGTGGGGAAGAGATGATGGGGAGAGAGATGATAGGCGAGTGAGACGGTGGGGAGAGAGATGCTGGGTGGAGATAGATGATGGGGAGAGATGACAGTGGAGAGATGAAAGGGGAGAGAGATGATACGGCAGAGAGATGATAGGGGAGAGAGATGTTGGGGAGAGAGCAATAATCGGGGAGAGATGATAGGGAGAGAGATGATGTGGAGAGAGATGATGGGGAGAGAGATGATGGGGGAGAGAGATGATCGGGAGAGTGATGATGGGGGGAGAGATGATGGGGGAGCAATGATAGGGTATGATAGGGGGAAGATGATAGGGGAGAGAGATGATAGGGGAGAGAGACGATGGGGAGAGAGATGCTGGGTGGAGATAGATGATGGGGAGAGATGATAGGGGAGAGATGACACTGGAGAGATGATACGGCAGAGTGATGATAGGGGAGAGAGATGATGGGGAGAGAGCAATAATGGGGGAGAGATGATGGGAGAGAGATGATGGGGTGTGAGATGATGGGGGAGAGAGATGATGTAGAGAAAGATGATGGGGAGATTGATGATGGGGAGAGAGTGATGATGGGGAAGAGATGATGGGGAGAGATGATAGGGGAGAGATGATGGGGAGAGATGATAGGGGAGAGATGATAGGGGGAAGATGAAAGGGGAGAGAGATGATGGGGAGAGAGATGATAGGCGAGTGAGACGATGGGAAGAGAGATGCTGGGAGGAGATAGATGATGGGGAGCGATGATAGAGGAGAGATGACAGTGGAGAGATGAAAGGGGAGTGAGATGATAGGGCAGAGAGATGATAGGGGAGAGAGTTGTTGGGGAGAGAGCAATGATGGGCGAGAGAAGATGGGGAGAGAGATGATGCGGAGAGAGATGTTGGGGAGACAGTGACCATGGGAGAGAGAGGATGGGGAAAGAGTGACGATGGGCAGAGATGATGGCGAGAAATGATGGGGGAGAGATGATGGGGAGAGAGTTGATGCTCAGTAGATGGGGGAGAGATGATGGGGAGATGATGCTCAGTTGAATGGGGAGAGATGATGGGAGAGTGAGATGATGTGGAGAGAGATGATGGGGAGAGAGATGATGGGGGAGAGAGATGATGGGGAGCAATGATAGGGTGAGATGATAGCGGGAAGATGATAGCGGAGAGAGATGATAGGGGAGAGAGACGATGGGGAGAGAGCAATAATGGGGGAGAGATGATGGGGAGAGAGATGATGGGGTGTGAGATGATGGGGTAGAGAGATGATGTGGAGAAAGATGATGGGGAGATTGATGATGGGGAGAGAGTGATGATGGGGAAGTGATGATGTGGAGAGATGATAGGGGGAGAGATGATGGGGAGAGATGATAGGGGAGAGATTATAGGGGAGAGATGATAGGGGGAAGATGAAAGGGGAGAGAGATGATGGGGAGAGAGATGATAGGGGAGAGAGACGATGGGGAGAGAGTTGTTGGGGAGAGAGCAATAATGGGCAAGAGAAGATGGGGAGAGAGAGGATGCGGAGAGAGATGTTGGGGAGAGAGTGACAATGGGAGAGAGAGGATGGGGAAAGAGTGACGATGGGGAGAGATGATGGTGAGAAATGATTGGGGAGAGATGATAGGGGGAGAGATGATGGGGAGAGAGTTGATGCTCAGTTGATGGGGGAGAAATGATGGGGAGTTGATGCTCAGTTGAATGGGGAGAGATGATGGGAGAGTGAGATGATAGGGGAGAGAGATTATGGGGAGAGAGCAATGATTGGGGAGAGATGAGGGTGAGAGATGATGGGGATAGATGATGGGGGTGAGATGATGGGGGAGAGAGATATTGTGGAGAAAGATGATGTGGAGATTGATGATGGGTAGAGAGTGATGATGGGGAAGAGATGATGGGGAGAGATGATAGGGGGAGAGATGATGGGGAGAGATGACAGTGGAGAGATGAAAGGGGAGAGAGTTGATACGGCAGAGAGATGATGGGGAGAGAGATGATGAGGAGAGAGCAATAATGGGGGAGAGATGATGGGGAGAGAGATGATGGTGAGCAATGATAGGGTGAGATGATAGGGGGAAGATGATAGCGGAGAGAGATGATAGGGGAGAGAGACGATGGGGAGAGAGATGCTGGGTGGAGATAGATGATGGGGAGAGATGATAGGGAGAGATGACAGTGGAGAGATGAAAGGGGAGAGAGTTGATACGGCAGAGAGATGATAGGGGAGAGAGATGATGAGGAGAGAGCAATAATGGGGGAGAGATGATGGGGAGAGAGTTGATGGGGTGTGAGATGATGGGGGAGAGAGATGATGTGGAGAAAGATGATGTGGAGATTGATGATGGGGAGAGAGTGATGATGGGGAAGTGATGATGGGGAGAGATGATAGGGGGAGAGATGATGGGGAGAGATGATAGTGGAGAGATGATAGGGGGAAGATGAAAGGGGAGAGAGATGATGGGGAGAGAGATGATGGGGAGAGTTATGATGGGGAGAGTTATGATGGGGAGAGAGATGATAGGGGAGAGAGACGATGGGGAGAGAGATGCTGGGTGGAGATAGATGATGGGGAGAGATGATAGGGGAGAGATGACAGTGGAGAGATGAAAGGGGAGAGAGATGATACGGCTGAGAGATGATGGGGAGAGAGATGATGGGGAGAGAGCAATAATGGGGGAGAGATGATGGGGAGAGAGATGATGGGGTGAGAGATGATGGGTTAGGGAGATGATGGGGAGAGAGTTGATGGGAAGAGAGTGACGATGGGAGAGAGGATGGGGAGAGAGTGACGATGGGGGAGAGAGATGATGGGGAGAGAGATGATGGGGGAGAGATGATTGGGAGGCAGATGATGGGGGAGTGAGATGATGGGGGAGTGAGATGATGGGGGAGAGAGATGATGTGGAGAAAGATGATGTGGAGATTGATGATGGGGAGAGAGTGATGGTGGGGAAGAGATGATGGGGAGAGATGATAGGGGGAGAGATGATGGGGAGAGAGATGATAGGGGAGAGAGACGACGGGGAGAGAGATGCTGGGTGGAGATAGATGATGGGGAGAGATGACAGTGGAGAGATGAAAGGGGAGAGAGATGATACGGCAGAGAGATGATAGGGGAGAGAGATGATGGGGAGAGAGCAATGATGGGGATAGATGATGGGGGCGAGATGATGGGGGAGAGGAGATGATTCGGAGAGGAATGGTGGGGAGAGAGCAATGATGGGGGAGAGATGATGGCGAGAGAGAGATGATGGTGTGAGCGATATGATGCACAGAGAGATGATGGGAGAGAGATGATGGGGAGAGATGATTAGTGAGAGATGATGGCGAGAGAGATGATGGGGGAGAGAGATGATAGGGAGAGATGATGGGGAGAGATGATGGGGAGGCAGATGATGGGGGATTGAGTTGATGGGGGAGAGAGATGATGTGGAGATTGATGATGGGTAGAGAGTGATGATGGGGAAGTGATGATGGGGAGAGATGATAGGGGGAGAGATGATGGGGAGAGATGATAGGAACAGATGATGGGGGAGAGATGATAGGTGAGCAATGATAGGGGAGAGATGATAGGGGGAAGATGATAGGGGAGAGAGATGATGGCGAGAGAGATGATAGGGGAGAGAGACGATGGGGAGAGAGATGCTGGGTGGAGATAGATGATGGGGAGAGATGATAGGGGAGAGAGATGATACGGCAGAGAGATGATAGGGGAGAGAGATGATGGGGAGAGAGCAATAATGGGGGAGAGATGATGGGGAGAGAGATGATGGGGAGAGAGATGATGGGTAGAGAGATGATGGGTTAGGGAGATGACGGGGAGAGAGATGATGGGAAGAGAGTGACGATGGCAGAGAGAGGATGGGGAGAGAGTGACGATGGGGGAGAGATGATGGGGAGAGAGATGATGGGGAGAGTGATGATGGGGAGAGAGATGATTGGGGAGAGAGATGATGGGGGAGAGATGATGGGGAGGCAGATGATGGGGGAGTGAGATGATGGGGGAGTGAGATGATGGGGGAGAGAGATGATGTGGAGAAAGATGATGTGGAGATTGATGATGGGGAGAGAGCAATGATTGGGGAGAGATGAGGGTGAGAGATGATGGGGATAGATGATGGGGGTGAGATGATGGGGGAGAGAGATATTGTGGAGAAAGATGATGTGGAGATTGATGATGGGTAGAGAGTGATGATGGGGAAGAGATGATGGGGAGAGATGATAGGGGGAGAGATGATGGGGAGAGATGACAGTGGAGAGATGAAAGGGGAGAGAGTTGATACGGCAGAGAGATGATAGGGGAGAGAGATGATGAGGAGAGAGCAATAATGGGGGAGAGATGATGGGGAGAGAGATGACGGTGAGCAATGATAGGGTGAGATGATAGGGGGAAGATGATAGCGGAGAGAGATGATAGGGGAGAGAGACGATGGGGAGAGAGATGCTGGGTGGAGATAGATGATGGGGAGAGATGATAGGGGAGAGAGATGATACGGCAGAGAGATGATAGGGGAGAGAGATGATGGGGAGAGAGCAATAATGGGGGAGAGATGATGGGGAGAGAGATGATGGCGAGAGAGAGATGATGGGTAGAGAGATGATGGGTTAGGGAGATGACGGGGAGAGAGATGATGGGGAGAGAGATAATAGGGGAGAGAGTTGTTGGGGAGAGAGCAATAATGGGTGAAGAAGATGGGGAGAGAGAGGATGCGGAGAGAGATGTTGGGGAGAGAGTGACAATGGGAGAGAGAGGATGGGGAAAGAGTGACGATGGGGAGAGATGATGGTGAGAAATGATTGGGGAGAGATGATAGGGGGAGAGATGATGGGGAGAGAGTTGATGCTCAGTTGATGGGGGAGAAATGATGGGGAGATGATGCTCAGTTGAATGGGGAGAGATGATGGGAGAGTGAGATGATAGGGGAGAGAGATTATGGGGAGAGAGCAATGATGGGGGAGAGATGATGGGGAGAGAGATGATGGAGAGAGCAATGATGGGGGAGAGATGAGGGTGAGAGATGATGGGGATAGATGATGGGGGTGAGATGATGGGGGAGAGAGATATTGTGGAGAAAGATGATGTGGAGATTGATGATGGGTAGAGAGTGATGATGGGGAAGAGATGATGGGGAGAGATGATAGGGGGAGAGATGATGGGGAGAGATGATAAGAACAGATGATGGGGGAGAGAGATGATGGGGGAGAGAGATGATGGGGGAGTGAGATGATGGGGGAGAGAGATGATGTGGAGAAAGATGATGTGGAGATTGATGATGGGGAGAGAGTGATGGTGGGGAAGAGATGATGGGGAGAGATGATAGGGGGAGAGATGATGGGGAGAGAGATGATAGGGGAGAGAGACGATGGGGAGAGAGATGCTGGGTGGAGATAGATGATGGGGAGAGATGATAGGGGGGAGATGACAGTGGAGAGATGAAAGGGGAGAGAGATGATACGGCAGAGAGATGATAGGGGAGAGAGATGATGGGGAGAGAGCAATAATGGGGGAGAGATGATAGGGAGAGAGATGATGTGGAGAGAGATGATGGGGAGAGAGATGATGGGGAGAGAGATGATGTGGAGAGTTATGATGGGGAGAGTTATGATGGGGAGAGAGATGATAGGGCAGAGAGACGATGGGGAGACAGATGCTGGGTGGAGAAAGATGATGGGGAGAGATGATAGGGGGGAGATGACAGTGGAGAGATGAAAGGGGAGACAGATGATACGGCAGAGAGATGATAGGGGAGAGAGATGATGGGGAGAGAGCAATAATGGGGGAGAGATGAAAGGGAGAGAGATGATGTGGAGAGAGATGATGGGGAGAGAGATGATGGGGGAGAGATGATGGGGAGCAATGATAGGGTGAGATGATAGGGGGAAGTTGATAGCGGAGAGAGATGATAGGGGAGAGAGACGATCGGGAGAGAGATGCTGGGTGGAGATAGATGATGGGGAGAGATGATAGGGAGAGATGACCGTGGAGAGATGAAAGGGGAGAGAGTTGATACGGCAGAGAGAGGATAGGGGGGAGAGATGATGGGGAGAGAGCAATAATGGGGGAGAGATGATGGGGAGAGAGATGATGGGGTGTGAGATGATGGGGTAGAGAGATGATGTGGAGAAAGATGATGGGGAGATTGATGATGGGGAGAGAGTGATGATGGGGAAGTGATGATGGGGAGAGATGATAGGGGGAGAGATGATGGGGAGAGATGATAGGGGAGAGATGACAGTGGAGAGATGAAAGGGGAGTGAGATGATAGGGCAGAGAGATGATAGGGGAGAGAGTTGTTGGGGAGAGAGCAATGATGGGCGAGAGAAGATGGGGAGAGAGATGATGCGGAGAGAGATGTTGGGGAGACAGTGACCATGGGAGAGAGAGGATGGGGAAAGAGTGACAATGGGCAGAGATGATGGCGAGAAATGATGGGGGAGAGATGATGGGGAGAGAGTTGATGCTCAGTGGATGGGGGAGAGATGATGGGGAGATGATGCTCAGTTGAATGGGGAGAGATGATGGGAGAGTGAGATGATGTGGAGAGAGATGATGGGGAGAGAGATGATGGGGGAGAGAGATGATGGGGAGCAATGATAGGGTGAGATGATAGCGGGAAAATGATAGCGGAGAGAGATGATAGGGGAGAGAGACGATGGGGAGAGAGCAATAATGGGGGAGAGATGATGGGGAGAGAGATGATGGGGTGTGAGATGATGGGGTAGAGAGATGATGTGGAGAAAGATGATGGGGAGATTGATGATGGGGAGAGAGTGATGATGGGGAAGTGATGATGGGGAGAGATGATAGGGGGAGAGATGATGGGGAGAGATGATAGGGGAGAGATTATAGGGGAGAGATGATAGGGGGAAGATGAAAGGGGAGAGAGATGATGGGGAGAGAGATGATAGGGGAGAGAGACGATGGGGAGAGAGATGCTGGGTGGAGATAGATGATGGGGAGAGATGATAGAGGAGAGATGACAGTGTAGAGATGAAAGGGGAGAGAGATGATAGGGCAGAGAGATGATAGGGGAGAGAGTTGTTGGGGAGAGAGCAATAATGGGCAAGAGAAGATGGGGAGAGAGAGGATGCGGAGAGAGATGTTGGGGAGAGAGTGACAATGGGAGAGAGAGGATGGGGAAAGAGTGACGATGGGGAGAGATGATGGTGAGAAATGATTGGGGAGAGATGATAGGGGGAGAGATGATGGGGAGAGAGTTGATGCTCAGTTGATGGGGGAGAAATGATGGGGAGTTGATGCTCAGTTGAATGGGGAGAGATGATGGGAGAGTGAGATGATAGGGGAGAGAGATTATGGGGAGAGAGCAATGATTGGGGAGAGATGAGGGTGAGAGATGATGGGGATAGATGATGGGGGTGAGATGATGGGGGAGAGAGATATTGTGGAGAAAGATGATGTGGAGATTGATGATGGGTAGAGAGTGATGATGGGGAAGAGATGATGGGGAGAGATGATAGGGGGAGAGATGATGGGGAGAGATGACAGTGGAGAGATGAAAGGGGAGAGAGTTGATACGGCAGAGAGATGATAGGGGAGAGAGATGATGAGGAGAGAGCAATAATGGGGGAGAGATGATGGGGAGAGAGATGATTGTGAGCAATGATAGGGTGAGATGATAGGGGGAAGATGATAGCGGAGAGAGATGATAGGGGAGAGAGACGATGGGGAGAGAGATGCTGGGTGGAGATAGATGATGGGGAGATATGATAGGGAGAGATGACAGTGGAGAGATGAAAGGGGAGAGAGTTGATACGGCAGAGAGATAATAGGGGAGAGAGATGATGAGGAGAGAGCAATAATGGGGGAGAGATGATGGGGAGAGAGATGATGGGGTGTGAGATGATGGGGGAGAGAGATGATGTGGAGAAAGATGATGTGGAGATTGATGATGGGGAGAGAGTGATGATGGGGAAGTGATGATGGGGAGAGATGATAGGGGGAGAGATGATGGGGAGAGATGATAGTGGAGAGATGATAGGGGGAAGATGAAAGGGGAGAGAGATGATGGGGAGAGAGATGATGGGGAGAGTTATGATGGGGAGAGTTATGATGGGGAGAGAGATGATAGGGGAGAGAGACGATGGGGAGAGAGATGCTAGGTGGAGATAGATGATGGGGAGAGATGATAGGGGAGAGATGACAGTGGAGAGATGAAAGGGGAGAGAGATGATACGGCTGAGAGATGATGGGGAGAGAGATGATGGGGAGAGAGCAATAATGGGGGAGAGATGATGGGGAGAGAGATGATGGGGTGAGAGATGATGGGTTAGGGAGATGATGGGGAGAGAGTTGATGGGAAGAGAGTGACGATGGGAGAGAGGATGGGGAGAGAGTGACGATGGGGGAGAGAGATGATGGGGGAGAGAGATGATGGGGGAGAGATGATTGGGAGGCAGATGATGGGGGAGTGAGATGATGGGGGAGTGAGATGATGGGGGAGAGAGATGATGTGGAGAAAGATGATGTGGAGATTGATGATGGGGAGAGAGTGATGGTGGGGAAGAGATGATGGGGAGAGATGATAGGGGGAGAGATGATGGGGAGAGAGATGATAGGGGAGAGAGACGACGGGGAGAGAGATGCTGGGTGGAGATAGATGATGGGGAGAGATGACAGTGGAGAGATGAAAGGGGAGAGAGATGATACGGCAGAGAGATGATAGGGGAGAGAGATGATGGGGAGAGAGCAATGATGGGGATAGATGATGGGGGCGAGATGATGGGGGAGAGGAGATGATACGGAGAGGAATGGTGGGGAGAGAGCAATGATGGGGGAGAGATGATGGGGAGAGAGAGATGATGGTGTGAGCGATATGATGCACAGAGAGATGATGGGAGAGAGATGATGGGGAGAGATGATTAGTGAGAGATGATGGCGAGAGAGATGATGGGGGAGAGAGATGATAGGGAGAGATGATGGGGAGAGATGATGGGGAGGCAGATGATGGGGGATTGAGTTGATGGGGGAGAGAGATGATGTGGAGATTGATGATGGGTAGAGAGTGATGATGGGGAAGTGATGATGGGGAGAGATGATAGGGGGAGAGATGATGGGGAGAGATGATAGGAACAGATGATGGGGGAGAGATGATAGGTGAGCAATGATAGGGGAGAGATGATAGGGGGAAGATGATAGGGGAGAGAGATGATGGGGAGAGAGATGATAGGGGAGAGAGACGATGGGGAGAGAGATGCTGGGTGGAGATAGATGATGGGGAGAGATGATAGGGGAGAGAGATGATACGGCAGAGAGATGATAGGGGAGAGAGATGATGGGGAGAGAGCAATAATGGGGGAGAGATGATGGGGAGAGAGATGATGGGGAGAGAGATGATGGGTTAGGGAGATGATGGGGAGAGAGATGATGGGAAGAGAGTGACGATGGCAGAGAGAGGATGGGGAGAGAGTGACGATGGGGGAGAGATGATGGGGAGAGAGATGATGGGGAGAGTGATGATGGGGAGAGAGATGATTGGGGAGAGAGATGATGGGGGAGAGATGATGGGGAGGCAGATGATGGGGGAGTGAGATGATGGGGGAGTGAGATGATGGGGGAGAGAGATGATGTGGAGAAAGATGATGTGGAGATTGATGATGGGGAGAGAGTGATGGTGGGGAAGAGATGATGGGGAGAGATGATAGGGGGAGAGATGATGGGGAGAGAGATGATAGGGGAGAGAGACGATGGGGAGAGAGATGCTGGGTGGAGATAGATGATGGGGAGAGATGATAGGGGGGAGATGACAGTGGAGAGATGAAAGGGGAGAGAGATGATACGGCAGAGAGATGATAGGGGAGAGAGATGATGGGGAGAGAGCAATAATGGGGGAGAGATGATAGGGAGAGAGATGATGTGGAGAGAGATGATGGGGAGAGAGATGATGGGGAGAGAGATGATGTGGAGAGTTATGATGGGGCGAGTTATGATGGGGAGAGAGATGATAGGGCAGAGAGACGATGGGGAGACAGATGCTGGGTGGAGATAGATGATGGGGAGAGATGATAGGGGGGAGATGACAGTGGAGAGATGAAAGGGGAGACAGATGATACGGCAGAGAGATGATAGGGGAGAGAGATGATGGGGAGAGAGCAATAATGGGAGAGAGATGATGTGGAGAGAGATGATGGGGAGAGAGATGATGGGGGAGAGATGATGGGGAGCAATGATAGGGTGAGATGATAGGGGGAAGTTGATAGCGGAGAGAGATGATAGGGGAGAGAGACGATGGGGAGAGAGATGCTGGGTGGAGATAGATGATGGGGAGAGATGATAGGGAGAGATGACAGTGGAGAGATGAAAGGGGAGAGAGTTGATACGGCAGAGAGAGGATAGGGGGAGAGATGATGGGGAGAGAGCAATAATGGGGGAGAGATGATGGGGAGAGAGATGATGGGGTGTGAGATGACGGGGTAGAGAGATGATGTGGAGAAAGATGATGGGGAGATTGATGATGGGGAGAGAGTGATGATGGGGAAGTGATGATGGGGAGAGATGATAGGGGGAGAGATGATGGGGAGAGATGATAGGGGAGAGATGATAGGGGAGAGATGATAGGGGGAAGATGAAAGGGGAGAGAGATGATGGGGAGAGAGATGATAGGGGAGAGAGACGATGGGGAGAGAGATGCTGGGTGGAGATAGATAATGGGGAGAGATGATAGAGGAGAGATGACAGTGTAGAGATGAAAGGGGAGAGAGATGATAGGGCAGAGAGATGATAGGGGAGAGAGTTGTTGGGGAGTGAGCAATAATGGGCGAGAGAAGATGGGGAGAGAGAGGATGCGGAGAGAGATGTTGGGGAGAGAGTGACAATGGGAGAGAGAGGATGGGGAAAGAGTGACGATGGGGAGAGATGATGGTGAGAAATGATTGGGGAGAGATGATAGGGGGAGAGATGATGGGGAGAGAGTTGATGCTCAGTTGATGGGGGAGAAATGATGGGGAGATGATGCTCAGTTGAATGGGGAGAGATGATGGGAGAGTGAGATGATAGGGGAGAGAGATTATGGGGAGAGAGCAATGATGGGGGAGAGATGATGGGGAGAGAGATGATGGAGAGAGCAATGATGGGGGAGAGATGAGGGTGAGAGATGATGGGGATAGATGATGGGGGTGAGATGATGGGGGAGAGAGATATTGTGGAGAAAGATGATGTGGAGATTGATGATGGGTAGAGAGTGATGATGGGGAAGAGATGATGGGGAGAGATGATAGGGGGAGAGATGATGGGGAGAGATGATAAGAACAGATGATGGGGGAGAGAGTTGATGGGGGAGAGAGATGATGGGGGAGTGAGATGATGGGGGAGAGAGATGATGTGGAGAAAGATGATGTGGAGATTGATGATGGGGAGAGAGTGATGGTGGGGAAGAGATGATGGGGAGAGATGATAGGGGGAGAGATGATGGGGAGAGAGATGATAGGGGAGAGAGACGATGGGGAGAGAGATGCTGGGTGGAGATAGATGATGGGGAGAGATGATAGGGGGGAGATGACAGTGGAGAGATGAAAGGGGAGAGAGATGATACGGCAGAGAGATGATAGGGGAGAGAGATGATGGGGAGAGAGCAATAATGGGGGAGAGATGATAGGGAGAGAGATGATGTGGAGAGAGATGATGGGGAGAGAGATGATGGGGAGAGAGATGATGTGGAGAGTTATGATGGGGAGAGTTATGATGGGGAGAGAGATGATAGGGCAGAGAGACGATGGGGAGACAGATGCTGGGTGGAGATAGATGATGGGGAGAGATGATAGGGGGGAGATGACAGTGGAGAGATGAAAGGGGAGACAGATGATACGGCAGAGAGATGATAGGGGAGAGAGATGATGGGGAGAGAGCAATAATGGGGGAGAGATGAAAGGGAGAGAGATGATGTGGAGAGAGATGATGGGGAGAGAGATGATGGGGGAGAGATGATGGGGAGCAATGATAGGGTGAGATGATAGGGGAGAGAGTTGATACGGCAGAGAGAGGATAGGGGGGAGAGACGATCGGGAGAGAGATGCTGGGTGGAGATAGATGATGGGGAGAGATGATAGGGAGAGATGACCGTGGAGAGATGAAAGGGGAGAGAGTTGATACGGCAGAGAGAGGATAGGGGGGAGAGATGATGGGGAGAGAGCAATAATGGGGGAGAGATGATGGGGAGAGAGATGATGGGGTGTGAGATGATGGGGTAGAGAGATGATGTGGAGAAAGATGATGGGGAGATTGATGATGGGGAGAGAGTGATGATGGGGAAGTGATGATGGGGAGAGATGATAGGGGGAGAGATGATGGGGAGAGATGATAGGGGAGAGATGATAGGGGAGAGATGATAGGGGGAAGATGAAAGGGGAGAGAGATGATGGGGAGAGAGATAATAGGGGAGAGAGACGATGGGGAGAGAGATGCTGGGTTCAGATAGATGATGGGGAGAGATGATAGAGGAGAGATGACAGTGTAGAGATGAAAGGGGAGAGAGATGATAGGGCAGAGAGATGATAGGGGAGAGAGTTGTTGGGGAGAGAGCAATAATGGGCGAGAGAAGATGGGGAGAGAGAGGATGCGGAGAGAGATGTTGGGGAGAGAGTGACAATGGGAGAGAGAGGATGGGGAAAGAGTGACGATGGGGAGAGATGATGGTGAGAAATGATTGGGGAGAGATGATAGGGGGAGAGATGATGGGGAGAGAGTTGATGCTCAGTTGATGGGGGAGAAATGATGGGGAGATGATGCTCAGTTGAATGGGGAGAGATGATGGGAGAGTGAGATGATAGGGGAGAGAGATTATGGGGAGAGAGCAATGATGGGGGAGAGATGATGGGGAGAGAGATGATGGAGAGAGCAATGATGGGGGAGAGATGAGGGTGAGAGATGATGGGGATAGATGATGGGGGTGAGATGATGGGGGAGAGAGATATTGTGGAGAAAGATGATGTGGAGATTGATGATGGGTAGAGAGTGATGATGGGGAAGAGATGATGGGGAGAGATGATAGGGGGAGAGATGATGGGGAGAGATGATAAGAACAGATGATGGGGGAGAGATGATAGGGGAGCAATGATAGGGGAGAGATCATAGGGGGAAGATGATAGGTGAGAGAGATGATGGGGAGAGAGATGATAGGGGAGAGAGACAATGGGGAGAGAGATGCTGGGTGGAGATAGATGATGGGGAGAGATGATAGGGGAGAGATGACAGTGGAGAGATGAAAGGGGAGAGAGATGATACGGCAGAGAGATGATAGGGGAGAGAGATGATGGGGAGAGAGCAATAATGGGGGAGAGATGATAGGGGGAGAGATGATGGGGAGAGATGATGGGGACAGATGATGGGGGAGAGATGATAGGGGAGCAATGATAGGGGAGAGATGATAGAGGGAAGATGATAGGGGAGAGAAATGATGGGGAGAGAGATGATAGGGGAGAGAGACGATGGGGAGAGATGATGGGGAGAGATGATGGGTAGGCAGATGATAGGGGAGTGAGATGATGGGGAGAGAGATATTGTGGAGAAAGATGATGTGGAAATTGATGATGGGTAGAGAGTGATGATGGGGAAGAGATGATGGGGAGAGATGATAGGGGGAGAGATGATGGGGAGAGATGATTGGAACAGCTGATGGGGGAGAGATGATAGGGGAGCAATGATAGGGGAGAGATGATAGGTGGAAGATGATAGGGGAGAGAGATGATGGGGAGAGAGATGATAGGGGAGAGAGACAATGGGGAGAGAGATGCTGGGTGGAGATAGATGATGGGGAGAGATGATAGGGGAGAGATGACAGTGGAGAGATGAAAGGGGAGAGAGATGATACGGCAGAGAGATGATAGGGGAGAGAGATGATGGGGAGAGAGCAATAATGGGGGAGAGATGATGGGGAGAGAGATGATGGGGAGAGAGATGATGGGGTGAGAGATGATGGGAAGAGAGTGACGATGGGAGAGAGAGGATGGGGAGAGAGTGACGATGGGGGAGGGATGATGGGGAGAGAGATGATGGGGGAGAGATGATGGAGAGGCAGATGATGGGGGAGTGAGATGATGGGGGAGTGAGATGATGGGGGAGAGAGATGACGTGGAGAAAGATGATGTGGAGATTGATGATGGGGAGAGAGTGACGATGGGGAGAGATGATGGCGAGAAATGATGGGGGAGAGATGATAGGGGGAGAGATGATGGGGAGAGAGTTGATGCTCAGTTGATGGGGGAGAGATGATGGGGAGATGATGCTCAGTTGAATGGGGAGAGATGATGTGAGAGTGAGATGATAGGGGAGAGAGATTATGGGGAGAGAGCAATGATGGGGGAGAGATGATGGGGAGAGAGATGATGGGGAGAGTGATGATGGGGGAGAGAGATGATAGGGGAGAGAGATGATGGGGAGAGAGCAATAATGGGGGAGAGATGATGGGGAGAGAGATGATGGGGAGAGAGATGATGGGGTGAGAGATGATGGGAAGAGAGTGATGATGGGAGAGAGAGGATGGGGAGAGAGTGACGATGGGGGAGGGATGATGGGGAGAGAGATGATGGGGGAGAGATGATGGAGAGGCAGATGATGGGGGAGTGAGATGATGGGGGAGTGAGATGATGGGGGAGAGAGATGACGTGGAGAAAGATGATGTGGAGATTGATGATGGGGAGAGAGTGACGATGGGGAGAGATGATGGCGAGAAATGATGGGGGAGAGATGATAGGGGGAGAGATGATGGGGAGAGAGTTGATGCTCAGTTGATGGGGGAGAGATGATGGGGAGATGATGCTCAGTTGAATGGGGAGAGATGATGGGAGAGTGAGATGATAGGGGAGAGAGATTATGGGGAGAGAGCAATGATGGGGGAGAGATGATGGGGAGAGAGATGATGGGGAGAGTGATGATGGGGGAGAGAGATGATGGGGGAGAGGAGATGATACGGAGAGGAATGATGGGGAGAGAGCAATGATGGGGGAGAGCTGATGGGGAGAGAGAGATGATGGGGTGAGCGATATGATGCGCAGAGAGATGATGGGAGAGAGATGATCGGGAGAGATGATGGGGAGAGATGATTGGTGAGAGATGATGGCGAGAGAGATGACGGGGGGAGAGAGATGATGGGGAGAGATGAATTGGAGAGATGATGGGGAGGCAGATGATGGGGGAGTGAGATGATGGGGGAGAGAGATGATGTGGAGAAAGATGATGTGGAGATTGATGATGGGTAGAGAGAGATGATGGGGAAGAGATGATGGGGAGAGATGATAGGGGGAGAGATGATGGGGAGAGATGATAGGAACAGATGATGGGGGAGAGATGATAGTGGAGCAATGATAGGGGAGAGATGATAGGGGGAAGATGATAGGGGAGAGAGATGATGGGGAGAGAGATGATGGGGAGAGAGACGATGGGGAGAGAGATGCTGGGTGGAGATAGATGATGGGGAGAGATGATAGGGGAGAGATGACAGTGGAGAGATGAAAGGGGAGAGAGATGATACGGCTGAGAGATGATAGGGGAGAGAGATGATGGGGAGAGAGCAATAATGGGGGAGAGATGATGGGGAGAGAGATGATGTGGAGAGAGATGATGGGTTAGGGAGATGATGGGGAGAGAGTTGATGGGAAGAGAGTGACGATGGGAGAGAGAGGATGGGGAGAGAGTGACGATGGGGGAGAGAGATGATGGGGAGAGAGATGATGGGGGAGAGAGATGATGGGGGAGAGATGATTGGGAGGCAGATGATGGGGGAGTCAGATGATGGGGGAGTGAGATGATGGGGGAGAGAGATGATGTGGAGAAAGATGATGTGGAGATTGATGATGGGGAGAGAGTGATGGTGGGGAAGAGATTATGGGGAGAGATGATAGGGGGAGAGATGATGGGGAGAGAGATGATAGGGGAGAGAGGCGACGGGGAGAGAGATGCTGGGTGGAGATAGATGATGGGGAGAGATGACAGTGGAGAGATGAAAGGGGAGAGAGATGATAGGGCAGAGAGATGATAGGGGAGAGAGATGATGGGGAGAGAGCAATAATCGGGGAGAGATGATAGGGAGAGAGATGATGTGGAGAGAGATGATGGGGAGAGAGATGATGGGGGAGAGAGATGATGGGGAGAGTGATGATGGGGGGAGAGATGATGGGGGAGCAATGATAGGGTGAGATGATAGGGGGAAGATGATAGGGGAGAGAGGTGATAGGGGAGAGAGACGATGGGGAGAGAGATGCTGGGTGGAGATAGATGATGGGGAGAGATGATAGGGGAGAGATGACACTGGAGAGATGAAAGGGGAGAGAGATGATACGGCAGAGAGATGATAGGGGAGAGAGATGATGGGGAGAGAGCAATAATGGGGGAGAGATGATGGGGAGAGAGATGATGGGGTGTGAGATGATGGGGGAGAGAGATGATGTAGAGAAAGATGATGGGGAGATTGATGATGGGGAGAGAGTGATGATGGGGAAGAGATGATGGGGAGAGATGATAGGGGAGAGATGACAGTGGAGAGATGAAAGGGGAGTGAGATGATAGGGCAGAGAGATGATAGGGGAGAGAGTTGTTGGGGAGAGAGATGATAGGCGAGTGAGACGATGGGGAGAGAGATGCTGGTTGGAGATAGATGATGGGGAGAGATGATAGAGGAGAGATGACAGTGGAGAGATGAAAGGGGAGTGAGATGATAGGGCAGAGAGATGATAGGGGAGAGAGTTGTTGGGGAGAGTGCAATGATGGGCGAGAGAAGATGGGGAGAGAGATGATGCGGAGAGAGATGTTGGGGAGAGAGTGACCATGGGAGAGAGAGGATGGGGAAAGAGTGACGATGGGGAGAGATGATGGCGAGAAATGATGGGGGAGAGATGATGGGGAGAGAGTTGATGCTCAGTGGATGGGGGAGAGATGATGGGGAGATGATGCTCAGTTGAATGGGGTGAGATGATGGGAGAGTGAGATGATAGGGGAGAGAGATTATGGGGAGAGAGCAATGATGGGGGAGAGATGATGGGGAGAGAGATGATGGGGAGAGTGATGATGGGGGAGAGAGATGATCGGGAGAGAGATGATGGGGAGAGAGATGATGGGGAGTGAGGTGATAGGGGAGAGAGATGATGGGGAGAGAGCAATGATCGGGGACAGATGAAGGGGGAGAGATGATGGGGAGAGGAGATGATAGGGGAGAGAGACGATGGGGAGAGAGATGCTGGGTGGAGATAGATGATGGGGAGAGATGACAGTGGAGAGATGAAAGGGGAGAGAGATGATACGGCAGAGAGATGATAGGGGAGAGAGATGATGGGGAGAGAGCAATGATGGGGATAGATGATGGGGGCGAAATGATGGGGGAGAGGAGATGATACGGAGAGGAATGGTGGGGAGAGAGCAATGATGGGGGAGAGATGATGGGGAGAGAGAGATGATGGGGTGAGCGATATGACGCACAGAGAGATGATGTGAGAGAGATGATGGGGAGAGATGATGGGGAGAGATGATTAGTGAGAGATGATGGCGAGAGAGATGATGGGGGAGAGAGATGATAGGGAGAGATGATGGGGAGAGATGATGGGGAGGCAGATGATGGGGGAGTGATTTGATGGGGGAGAGAGATGATGTGGAGAAAGATGATGTGGAGATTGATGATGGGTAGAGAGTGATGATGGGGAAGTGATGATGGGGAGAGATGACAGGGGGAGAGATGATGGGGAGAGATGATAGGAACAGATGATGGGGGAGAGATGATAGGGGAGCAATGATAAGGGGAGAGATGATAGGGGGAAGATGATAGGGGAGAGAGATGATGGGGAGAGAGATGATGGGGAGAGAGTTGATGGGAAGAGAGTGACGATGGGAGAGAGAGGATGGGGAGAGAGTGACGATGGGGGAGAGAGATGATGGGGGAGAGATGATTGGGAGGCAGATGATTGGGGAGTCAGATGATGGGGGAGTGAGATGATGGGGGAGAGAGATGATGTGGAGAAAGATGATGTGGAGATTGATGATGGGGAGAGAGTGATGGTGGGGAAGAGATTATGGGGAGAGATGATAGGGGGAGAGATGATGGGGAGAGAGATGATAGGGGAGAGAGACGACGGGGAGAGAGATGCTGGGTGGAGATAGATGATGGGGAGAGATGACAGTGGAGAGATGAAAGGGGAGAGAGATGATACGGCAGAGAGATGATAGGGGAGAGAGATGATGGGGAGAGAGCAATAATCGGGGAGAGATGATAGGGAGAGAGATGATGTGGAGAGAGATGATGGGGAGAGAGATGATGGGGGAGAGAGATGATGGGGAGAGTGATGATGGGGGGAGAGATGATGGGGGTGCAATGATAGTGTGAGATGATAGGGGGAAGATGATAGGGGAGAGAGATGATAGGGGAGAGAGACGATGGGGAGAGAGATGCTGGGTGGAGATAGATGATGGGGAGAGATGATAGGGGAGAGATGACACTGGAGAGATGAAAGGGGAGAGAGATGATACGGCAGAGAGATGATAGGGGAGAGAGATGATGGGGAGAGAGCAATAATGGGGGAGAGATGATGGGGAGAGAGATGATGGGGTGTGAGATGATGGGGGAGAGAGATGATGTAGAGAAAGATGATGGGGAGATTGATGATGGGGAGAGAGTGATGATGGGGAAGAGATGATGGGGAGAGATGATAGGGGAGAGATGATGGGGAGAGATGATAGGGGAGAGATGATAGGGGGAAGATGAAAGGGGAGAGAGATGATGGGGAGAGAGATGATAGGCGAGTGAGACGATGGGGAGAGAGATGCTGGGTGGAGATAGATGATGGGGAGAGATGATAGAGGAGAGATGACAGTGGAGAGATGAAAGGGGAGTGAGATGATAGGGCAGAGAGATGATAGGGGAGAGAGTTGTTGGGGAGAGAGCAATAATGGGCGAGAGAAGATGGGGAGAGAGATGATGCGGAGAGAGATGTTGGGGAGAGAGTGACCATGGGAGAGAGAGGATGGGGAAAGAGTGACGATGGGGAGAGATGATGGCGAGAAATGATGGGGGAGAGATGATGGGGAGAGAGTTGATGCTCAGTGGATGGGGGAGAGATGATGGGGAGATGATGCTCAGTTGAATGGGGAGAGATGATGGGAGAGTGAGATGATAGGGGAGAGAGATGATAGGGGAGAGAGATGATAGGGCAGAGAGATGATAGGGGAGAGAGTTGTTGGGGAGAGTGCAATGATGGGCGAGAGAAGATGGGGAGAGAGATGATGCGGAGAGAGATGTTGGGGAGAGAGTGACCATGGGAGAGAGAGGATGGGGAAAGAGTGACGATGGGGAGAGATGATGGCGAGAAATGATGGGGGAGAGATGATGGGGAGATGATGCTCAGTTGAATGGGGAGAGATGATGGGAGAGTGAGATGATAGGGGAGAGAGATTATGGGGAGAGAGCAATGATGGGGGAGAGATGATGGGGAGAGAGATGATGGGGAGAGTGATGATGGGGGAGAGAGATGATGGGGAGAGAGATGATGGGGAGAGAGATGATGGGGAGAGAGATGATGGGGTGTGAGATGATGGGGGAGAGAGATGATGTAGAGAAAGATGATGGGGAGATTGATGATGGGGAGAGAGTGATGATGGGGAAGAGATGATGGGGAGAGATGATAGGGGAGAGATGATGGGGAGAGATGATAGGGGAGAGATGATAGGGGGAAGATGAAAGGGGAGAGAGATGATGGGGAGAGATGATAGGCGAGTGAGACGATGGGGAGAGAGATGCTGGGTGGAGATAGATGATGGGGAGAGATGATAGAGGAGAGATGACAGTGGAGAGATGAAAGGGGAGTGAGATGATAGGGCAGAGAGATGATAGGGGAGAGAGTTGTTGGGGAGAGTGCAATGATGGGCGAGAGAAGATGGGGAGAGAGATGATGCGGAGAGAGATGTTGGGGAGAGAGTGACCATGGGAGAGAGAGGATGGGGAAAGAGTGACGATGGGGAGAGATGATGGCGAGAAATGATGGGGGAGAGATGATGCGGAGAGAGTTGATGCTCAGTGGATGGGGGAGAGATGATGGGGAGATGATGCTCAGTTGAATGGGGAGAGATGATGGGAGAGTGAGATGATAGGGGAGAGAGATTATGGGGAGAGAGCAATGATGGGGGAGAGATGATGGGGAGAGAGATGATGGGGAGAGTGATGATGGGGAGAGAGATGATGGGGAGTGAGGTGATAGGGGTGAGAGATGATGGGGAGAGAGCAATGATCGGGGACAGATGAAGGGGGAGAGATGATGGGGAGAGGAGATGATAGGGGAGAGAGACGACGGGGAGAGAGATGCTGGGTGGAGATAGATGATGGGGAGAGATGACAGTGGAGAGATGAAAGGGGAGAGAGATGATACGGCAGAGAGATGATAGGGGAGAGAGATGATGGGGAGAGAGCAATGATGGGGATAGATGATGGGGGCGAAATGATGGGGGAGAGGAGATGATACGGAGAGGAATGGTGGGGAGAGAGCAATGATGGGGGAGAGATGATGGGGAGAGAGAGATAATGGGGTGAGCGATATGATGCACAGAGAGATGATGTGAGAGAGATGATGGGGGAGAGAGATGATAGGGAGAGATGATGGGGAGAGATGATGGGGAGGCAGATGATGGGGGAGTGATTTGATGGGGGAGAGAGATGATGTGGAGAAAGATGATGTGGAGATTGATGATGGGTAGAGAGTGATGATGGGGAAGTGATGATGGGGAGAGATGACAGGAACAGATGATGGGGAGAGATGATAGGTGAGCAATGATAGGGGAGAGATGATAGGGGGAAGATGATAGGGGAGAGAGATGATGGGGAGAGAGATGATAGGGGAGAGAGATGATGGGGAGAGAGATGCTGGGTGGAGATAGATGATGGGGAGAGATGATAGGGGATAGATGACAGTGGAGAGATGAAAGGGGAGAGAGATGATACGGCAGAGAGATGATAGGGGAGAGAGATGATGGGGAGAGAGCAATAATGGGGGAGAGATGATGGGGAGAGAGATGATGGGGAGAGAGATGATGGGGAGAGAGATGATGGGTTAGGGAGATGATGGGGAGAGAGATGATGGGAAGCGAGTGACGATGGCAGAGAGAGGATGGGGAGAGAGTGACGATGGGGGAGAGATGATGGGGAGAGAGATGATGGGGTGAGTGATGATGGGGGAGAGAGATGATGGGGGAGAGTGATGATGGGGGAGAGATGATGGGGAGGCAGATGATGGGGGAGTGAGATGATGGGGGAGTGAGATGATGGGGGAGAGAGATGATGTGGAGAAAGATGATGTGGAGATTGATGATGGGGAGAGAGTGATGGTGGGGAAGAGATGATGGGGAGAGATGATAGGGGGAGAGATGATGGGGAGAGATAATAAGAACAGATGATGGGGGAGAGATGATAGGGGAGCAATGATAGGGTGAGATGATAGGGGGAAGATGATAGGGGAGAGAGATGATAGGGGAGAGAGACGATGGGGAGTGAGATGCTGGGTGGAGATAGATGATGGGGAGAGATGATAGGGGGGAGATGACAGTGGAGAGATGAAAGGGGAGAGAGATGATACGGCAGAGAGATGATAGGGGAGAGAGATGATGGAGAGAGAGCAATAATGGGGGAGAGATGATAGGGAGAGAGATGATGTGGAGAGAGATGATGGGGAGAGAGATGATGGGGGAGAGAGATGATGGGGAGCAATGATAGGGTGAGATGGTAGGGGGAAGATGATAGGGTAGAGAGATGATAGGGGAGAGAGACGATGGGGAGAGAGATGCTGGGTGGAGATAGATGATGGGGAGAGATGATAGGGAGAGATGACAGTGGAGAGATGAAAGGGGAGAGAGTTGATACGGCAGAGAGATGATAGGGGAGAGAGATGATGGGGAGAGAGCAATAATGGGGGAGAGATCATGGGGAGAGAGATGATGGGGTGTGAGATGATGGGGGAGAGAGATGATGTGGAGAAAGATGATGGGGAGATTGATGATGGGGAGAGAGTGATGATGGGGAAGTGATGATGGGGAGAGATGATAGGGGGAGAGATGATGGGGAGAGATGATAGGGGAGAGATGATAGGGGAGAGATGATAGGGGGAAGATGAAAGGGGAGAGAGATGATGGGGAGAGAGATGATAGGGGAGAGAGACGATGGGGAGAGAGACAATGGGGAGAGAGATGCTGGGTGGAGATAGATGATGGGGAAAGATGATAGGGGATAGATGACAGTGGAGAGATGAAAGGGGAGAGAGATGATACGGCAGAGAGATGATAGGGGAGAGAGATGATGGGGAGAGAGCAATAATGGGGGAGAGATGATGGGGAGAGAGATGATGGGGAGAGAGATGATGGGGAGAGAGATGATGGGTTAGGGAGATGATGGGGAGAGAGATGATGGGAAGAGAGTGACGATGGCAGAGAGAGGATGGGGAGAGAGTGACGATGGGGGAGAGATGATGGGGAGAGAGATGATGGGGAGAGTGATGATGGGGGAGAGAGATGATGGGGGAGAGTGATGATGGGGGAGAGATGATGGGGAGGCAGATGATGGGGGAGTGAGATGATGGGGGAGTGAGATGATGGGGGAGAGAGATGATGTGGAGAAAGATGATGTGGAGATTGATGATGGGGAGAGAGTGATGGTGGGGAAGAGATGATGGGGAGAGATGATAGGGGGAGAGATGATGGGGATAGAGATGATAGGGGAGAGAGACGATGGGGAGAGAGATGCTGGGTGGAGATAGATGATGGGGAGAGATGATATGGGGGAGATGACAGTGGAGAGATGAAAGGGGAGAGAGATGATACGGCAGAGAGATGATAGGGGAGAGAGATGATGGGGAGAGAGCAATAATGGGGGAGAGATGATAGGGAGAGAGATGATGTGGAGAGAGATGATGGGGAGAGAGATGATGGGGAGAGAGATGATGGGGAGAGTTATGATGGGGAGAGTTATGATGGGGAGAGAGATGATAGGGGAGAGAGACGATGGGGAGAGAGATGCTGGGTGGAGATAGATGATGGGGAGAGATGATAGGGGGGAGATGACAGTGGAGAGATGAAAGGGGAGAGAGATGATACGGCAGAGAGATGATAGGGGAGAGAGATGATGGGGAGAGAGCAATAATGGGGGAGAGATGATAGGGAGAGAGATGATGTGGAGAGAGATGATGGGGAGAGAGATGATGGGGAGAGAGATGATGGGGAGAGTTATGATGGGGAGAGTTATGATGGGGAGAGAGATGATAGGGGAGAGAGACGATGGGGAGAGAGATGCTGGGTGGAGATAGATGATGGGGAGAGATGATAGGGGGGAGATGACAGTGGAGAGATGAAAGGGGAGAGAGATGATACGGCAGAGAGATGATAGGGGAGAGAGATGATGGGGAGAGAGCAATAATGGGGGAGAGATGATGGGGAGAGAGATGATGGGGTGTGAGATGATGGGGGAGAGAGATGATGTGGAGAAAGATGATGGGGAGATTGATGATGGGGAGAAAGTGATGATGGGGAAGTGATGATGGGGAGAGATGATAGGGGGAGAGATGATGGGGAGAGATGATAGGGGAGAGATGATAGGGGAGAGATGATAGGGGGAAGATGAAAGGGGAGAGAGATGATGGGGAGAGAGATGATAGGGGAGAGAGACGATGGGGAGAGAGATGCTGGGTGGAGATAGATGATGGGGAGAAATGATAGAGGAGAGATGACAGTGTAGAGATGAAAGGGGAGAGAGATGATAGGGCAGAGAGATGATAGGGGAGAGAGATGATGGAGAGAGAGCAATAATGGGGGAGAGATGATAGGGAGAGAGATGATGTGGAGAGAGATGATGGGGAGAGAGATGATGGGGGAGAGAGATGATGGGGAGCAATGATAGGGTGAGATGGTAGGGGGAAGATGATAGGGTAGAGAGATGATAGGGGAGAGAGATGATGTGGAGAAAGATGATGGGGAGATTGATGATGGGGAGAGAGTGATGATGGGGAAGTGATGATGGGGAGAGATGATAGGGGGAGAGATGATGGGGAGAGATGATAGGGGAGAGATGATAGGGGAGAGATGATAGGGGGAAGATGAAAGGGGAGAGAGATGATGGGGAGAGAGATGATAGGGGAGAGAGACGATGGGGAGAGAGACAATGGGGAGAGAGATGCTGGGTGGAGATAGATGATGGGGAAAGATGATAGGGGATAGATGACAGTAGAGAGATGAAAGTGGAGAGAGATGATACGGCAGAGAGATGATAGGGGAGAGAGATGATGGGGAGAGAGCAATAATGGGGGAGAGATGATGGGGAGAGAGATGATGGGGAGAGAGATGATGGGGAGAGAGATGATGGGTTAGGGAGATGATGGGGAGAGAGATGATGGGGAGAGTTATGATGGGGAGAGTTATGATGGGGAGAGATATGATAGGGGAGAGAGACGATGGGGAGAGAGATGCTGGGTGGAGATAGATGATGGGGAGAGATGATAGGGGGGAGATGACAGTGGAGAGATGAAAGGGGAGAGAGATGATACGGCAGAGAGATGATAGGGGAGAGAGATGATGGGGAGAGAGCAATAATGGGGGAGAGATGATAGGGAGAGAGATGATGTGGAGAGAGATGATGGGGAGAGAGATGATGGGGAGCAATGATAGGGTGAGATGATAGGGGGAAGATGATAGGGGAGAGAGATGATAGGGGAGAGAGACGATGGGGAGAGAGATGCTGGGTGGAGATAGATGATGGGGAGAGATGATAGGGAGAGATGACAGTGGAGAGATGAAAGGGGAGAGAGTTGATACGGCAGAGAGATGATAGGGGAGAGAGATGATGGGGAGAGAGCAATAATGGGGGAGAGATGATGGGGAGAGAGATGATGGGGTGTGAGATGATGGGGGAGAGAGATGATGTGGAGAAAGATGATGGGGAGATTGATGATGGGGAGAGAGTGATGATGGGGAAGTGATGATGGGGAGAGATGATAGGGGGAGAGATGATGGGGAGAGATGATAGGGGAGAGATTATAGGGGAGAGATGATAGGGGGAAGATGAAAGGGGTGAGAGATGATGGGGAGAGAGATGATAGGGGAGAGAGACGATGGGGAGAGAGATGCTGGGTGGAGATAGATGATGGGGAGAAATGATAGAGGAGAGATGACAGTGTAGAGATGAAAGGGGAGAGAGATGATAGGGCAGAGAGATGATAGGGGAGAGAGTTGTTGGGGAGAGAGCAATAATGGGTGAAGAAGATGGGGAGAGAGAGGATGCGGAGAGAGATGTTGGGGAGAGAGTGACAATGGGAGAGAGAGGATGGGGAAAGAGTGACGATGGGGAGAGATGATGGTGAGAAATGATTGGGGAGAGATGATAGGGGGAGAGATGATGGGGAGAGAGTTGATGCTCAGTTGATGGGGGAGAAATGATGGGGAGATGATGCTCAGTTGAATGGGGCGAGATGATGGGAGAGTGAGATGATAGGGGAGAGAGATGATGGGGAGAGAGATGATGGGGAGAGTGATGATGGGGAGAGAGATGATGGGGAGTGAGGTGATAGGGGAGAGAGATGATGGGGAGAGAGCAATGACGGGGGATAGATGAGGGTGAGAGATGATGGGGATAGATGATGGGGGTGAGATGATGGGGGAGAGAGATATTGTGGAGAAAGATGATGTGGAGATTGATGATGGGTAGAGAGTGATGATGGGGAAGAGATGATGGGGAGAGATGATAGGGGGAGAGATGATGGGGAGAGATGATAAGAACAGATGATGGGGGAGAGATGATAGGGGAGCAATGATAGGGTGAGATGATAGGGGGAGAGATGATGTGGAGAGAGATGATGGGGAGAGAGATGATGGGGAGAGAGATGATGGGGAGAGTTATGATGGGGAGAGTTATGATGGGGAGAGAGATGATAGGGGAGAGAGACGATGGGGAGAGAGATGCTGGGTGGAGATAGATGATGGGGAGAGATGATAGGGGGGAGATGACAGTGGAGAGATGAAAGGGGAGAGAGATGATACGGCAGAGAGATGATAGGGGAGAGAGATGATGGGGAGAGAGCAATAATGGGGGAGAGATGATAGGGAGAGAGATGATGTGGAGAGAGATGATGGGGAGAGAGATGATGGGGAGCAATGATAGGGTGAGATGATAGGGGGAAGATGATAGGGGAGAGAGATGATATGGGAGAGAGACGATGGGGAGAGAGATGCTGGGTGGAGATAGATGATGGGGAGAGATGATAGGGAGAGATGACAGTGGAGAGATGACAGGGGAGAGAGTTGATACGGCAGAGAGATGATAGGGGAGAGAGATGATGGGGAGAGAGCAATAATGGGGGAGAGATGATGGGGAGAGAGATGATGGGGTGTGAGATGATGGGGGAGAGAGATGATGTGGAGAAAGATGATGGGGAGATTGATGATGGGGAGAGAGTGATGATGGGGAAGTGATGATGGGGAGAGATGATAGGGGGAGAGATGATGGGGAGAGATGATAGGGGAGAGATGATAGGGGAGAGATGAGAGGGGGAAGATGAAAGGGGAGAGAGATGATGGGGAGAGAGATGATAGGGGAGAGAGACGATGGGGAGAGAGATGCTGGGTGGAGATAGATGATGGGGAGAAATGATAGAGGAGAGATGACAGTGTAGAGATGAAAGGGGAGAGAGATGATAGGGCAGAGAGATGATAGGGGAGAGAGTTGTTGGGGAGAGAGCAATAATGGGTGAGAGAAGATGGGGAGAGAGAGTATGCGGAGAGAGATGTTGGGGAGAGAGTGACAATGGGAGAGAGAGGATGGGGAAAGAGTGACGATGGGGAGAGATGATGGTGAGAAATGATTGGGGAGAGATGATAGGGGGAGAGATGATGGGGAGAGAGTTGATGCTCAGTTGATGGGGGAGAAATGATGGGGAGATGATGCTCAGTTGAATGGGGCGAGATGATGGGAGAGTGAGATGATAGGGGAGAGAGATTATGGGGAGAGAGCAATGATGGGGGAGAGATGATGGGGAGAGAGATGATGGGGAGAGTGATGATGGGGGAGAGAGATGATGGGGAGTGAGGTGATAGGGGAGAGAGATGATGGGGAGAGAGCAATGACGGGGGATAGATGAGGGTGAGAGATGATGGGGATAGATGATGGGGGTGAGATGATGGGGGAGAGAGATATTGTGGAGAAAGATGATGTGGAGATTGATGATGGGTAGAGAGTGATGATGGGGAAGAGATGATGGGGAGGCAGATGATGGGGGAGTGAGATGATGGGGGAGTGAGATGATGGGGGAGAGTGATGATGTGGAGAAAGATGATGTGGAGATTGATGATGGGGAGAGAGTGATGGTGGGGAAGAGATGATGGGGAGATGATGGGGGAGAGATGATGGGGACAGATGATGGGGGAGAGATGATAGGGGAGCGATGATGGGGGAGAGAGATATTGTGGAGAAAGATGATGTGGAGATTGATGATGGGTAGAGAGTGATGATGGGGAAGAGATGATGGGGAGAGATGATAGGGGGAGAGATGATGGGGAGAGATGATAAGAACAGATGATGGGGGAGAGATGATAGGGGAGCAATGATAGGGTGAGATGATAGGGGGAGAGATGATGTGGAGAGAGATGATGGGGAGAGAGATGATGGGGAGAGAGATGATGGGGAGAGTTATGATGGGGAGAGTTATGATGGGGAGAGAGATGATAGGGGAGAGAGACGATGGGGAGAGAGATGCTGGGTGGAGATAGATGATGGGGAGAGATGATAGGGGGGAGATGACAGTGGAGAGATGAAAGGGGAGAGAGATGATACGGCAGAGAGATGATAGGGGAGAGAGATGATGGGGAGAGAGCAATAATGGGGGAGAGATGATGGGGAGAGAGATGATGGGGTGTGAGATGATGGGGGAGAGAGATGATGTGGAGAAAGATGATGGGGAGATTGATGATGGGGAGAAAGTGATGATGGGGAAGTGATGATGGGGAGAGATGATAGGGGGAGAGATGATGGGGAGAGATGATAGGGGAGAGATGATAGGGGAGAGATGATAGGGGGAAGATGAAAGGGGAGAGAGATGATGGGGAGAGAGATGATAGGGGAGAGAGACGATGGGGAGAGAGATGCTGGGTGGAGATAGATGATGGGGAGAAATGATAGAGGAGAGATGACAGTGTAGAGATGAAAGGGGAGAGAGATGATAGGGCAGAGAGATGATAGGGGAGAGAGATGATGGAGAGAGAGCAATAATGGGGGAGAGATGATAGGGAGAGAGATGATGTGGAGAGAGATGATGGGGAGAGAGATGATGGGGGAGAGAGATGATGGGGAGCAATGATAGGGTGAGATGGTAGGGGGAAGATGATAGGGTAGAGAGATGATAGGGGAGAGAGATGATGTGGAGAAAGATGATGGGGAGATTGATGATGGGGAGAGAGTGATGATGGGGAAGTGATGATGGGGAGAGATGATAGGGGGAGAGATGATGGGGAGAGATGATAGGGGAGAGATGATAGGGGAGAGATGATAGGGGGAAGATGAAAGGGGAGAGAGATGATGGGGAGAGAGATGATAGGGGAGAGAGACGATGGGGAGAGAGACAATGGGGAGAGAGATGCTGGGTGGAGATAGATGATGGGGAAAGATGATAGGGGATAGATGACAGTAGAGAGATGAAAGTGGAGAGAGATGATACGGCAGAGAGATGATAGGGGAGAGAGATGATGGGGAGAGAGCAATAATGGGGGAGAGATGATGGGGAGAGAGATGATGGGGAGAGAGATGATGGGGAGAGAGATGATGGGTTAGGGAGATGATGGGGAGAGAGATGATGGGGAGAGTTATGATGGGGAGAGTTATGATGGGGAGAGATATGATAGGGGAGAGAGACGATGGGGAGAGAGATGCTGGGTGGAGATAGATGATGGGGAGAGATGATAGGGGGGAGATGACAGTGGAGAGATGAAAGGGGAGAGAGATGATACGGCAGAGAGATGATAGGGGAGAGAGATGATGGGGAGAGAGCAATAATGGGGGAGAGATGATAGGGAGAGAGATGATGTGGAGAGAGATGATGGGGAGAGAGATGATGGGGAGCAATGATAGGGTGAGATGATAGGGGGAAGATGATAGGGGAGAGAGATGATAGGGGAGAGAGACGATGGGGAGAGAGATGCTGGGTGGAGATAGATGATGGGGAGAGATGATAGGGAGAGATGACAGTGGAGAGATGAAAGGGGAGAGAGTTGATACGGCAGAGAGATGATAGGGGAGAGAGATGATGGGGAGAGAGCAATAATGGGGGAGAGATGATGGGGAGAGAGATGATGGGGTGTGAGATGATGGGGGAGAGAGATGATGTGGAGAAAGATGATGGGGAGATTGATGATGGGGAGAGAGTGATGATGGGGAAGTGATGATGGGGAGAGATGATAGGGGGAGAGATGATGGGGAGAGATGATAGGGGAGAGATTATAGGGGAGAGATGATAGGGGGAAGATGAAAGGGGTGAGAGATGATGGGGAGAGAGATGATAGGGGAGAGAGACGATGGGGAGAGAGATGCTGGGTGGAGATAGATGATGGGGAGAAATGATAGAGGAGAGATGACAGTGTAGAGATGAAAGGGGAGAGAGATGATAGGGCAGAGAGATGATAGGGGAGAGAGTTGTTGGGGAGAGAGCAATAATGGGTGAAGAAGATGGGGAGAGAGAGGATGCGGAGAGAGATGTTGGGGAGAGAGTGACAATGGGAGAGAGAGGATGGGGAAAGAGTGACGATGGGGAGAGATGATGGTGAGAAATGATTGGGGAGAGATGATAGGGGGAGAGATGATGGGGAGAGAGTTGATGCTCAGTTGATGGGGGAGAAATGATGGGGAGATGATGCTCAGTTGAATGGGGCGAGATGATGGGAGAGTGAGATGATAGGGGAGAGAGATGATGGGGAGAGAGATGATGGGGAGAGTGATGATGGGGAGAGAGATGATGGGGAGTGAGGTGATAGGGGAGAGAGATGATGGGGAGAGAGCAATGACGGGGGATAGATGAGGGTGAGAGATGATGGGGATAGATGATGGGGGTGAGATGATGGGGGAGAGAGATATTGTGGAGAAAGATGATGTGGAGATTGATGATGGGTAGAGAGTGATGATGGGGAAGAGATGATGGGGAGAGATGATAGGGGGAGAGATGATGGGGAGAGATGATAAGAACAGATGATGGGGGAGAGATGATAGGGGAGCAATGATAGGGTGAGATGATAGGGGGAGAGATGATGTGGAGAGAGATGATGGGGAGAGAGATGATGGGGAGAGAGATGATGGGGAGAGTTATGATGGGGAGAGTTATGATGGGGAGAGAGATGATAGGGGAGAGAGACGATGGGGAGAGAGATGCTGGGTGGAGATAGATGATGGGGAGAGATGATAGGGGGGAGATGACAGTGGAGAGATGAAAGGGGAGAGAGATGATACGGCAGAGAGATGATAGGGGAGAGAGATGATGGGGAGAGAGCAATAATGGGGGAGAGATGATAGGGAGAGAGATGATGTGGAGAGAGATGATGGGGAGAGAGATGATGGGGAGCAATGATAGGGTGAGATGATAGGGGGAAGATGATAGGGGAGAGAGATGATATGGGAGAGAGACGATGGGGAGAGAGATGCTGGGTGGAGATAGATGATGGGGAGAGATGATAGGGAGAGATGACAGTGGAGAGATGACAGGGGAGAGAGTTGATACGGCAGAGAGATGATAGGGGAGAGAGATGATGGGGAGAGAGCAATAATGGGGGAGAGATGATGGGGAGAGAGATGATGGGGTGTGAGATGATGGGGGAGAGAGATGATGTGGAGAAAGATGATGGGGAGATTGATGATGGGGAGAGAGTGATGATGGGGAAGTGATGATGGGGAGAGATGATAGGGGGAGAGATGATGGGGAGAGATGATAGGGGAGAGATGATAGGGGAGAGATGAGAGGGGGAAGATGAAAGGGGAGAGAGATGATGGGGAGAGAGATGATAGGGGAGAGAGACGATGGGGAGAGAGATGCTGGGTGGAGATAGATGATGGGGAGAAATGATAGAGGAGAGATGACAGTGTAGAGATGAAAGGGGAGAGAGATGATAGGGCAGAGAGATGATAGGGGAGAGAGTTGTTGGGGAGAGAGCAATAATGGGTGAGAGAAGATGGGGAGAGAGAGTATGCGGAGAGAGATGTTGGGGAGAGAGTGACAATGGGAGAGAGAGGATGGGGAAAGAGTGACGATGGGGAGAGATGATGGTGAGAAATGATTGGGGAGAGATGATAGGGGGAGAGATGATGGGGAGAGAGTTGATGCTCAGTTGATGGGGGAGAAATGATGGGGAGATGATGCTCAGTTGAATGGGGCGAGATGATGGGAGAGTGAGATGATAGGGGAGAGAGATTATGGGGAGAGAGCAATGATGGGGGAGAGATGATGGGGAGAGAGATGATGGGGAGAGTGATGATGGGGGAGAGAGATGATGGGGAGTGAGGTGATAGGGGAGAGAGATGATGGGGAGAGAGCAATGACGGGGGATAGATGAGGGTGAGAGATGATGGGGATAGATGATGGGGGTGAGATGATGGGGGAGAGAGATATTGTGGAGAAAGATGATGTGGAGATTGATGATGGGTAGAGAGTGATGATGGGGAAGAGATGATGGGGAGGCAGATGATGGGGGAGTGAGATGATGGGGGAGTGAGATGATGGGGGAGAGTGATGATGTGGAGAAAGATGATGTGGAGATTGATGATGGGGAGAGAGTGATGGTGGGGAAGAGATGATGGGGAGATGATGGGGGAGAGATGATGGGGACAGATGATGGGGGAGAGATGATAGGGGAGCGATGATGGGGGAGAGAGATATTGTGGAGAAAGATGATGTGGAGATTGATGATGGGTAGAGAGTGATGATGGGGAAGAGATGATGGGGAGAGATGATAGGGGGAGAGATGATGGGGAGAGATGATAAGAACAGATGATGGGGGAGAGATGATAGGGGAGCAATGATAGGGTGAGATGATAGGGGGAGAGATGATGTGGAGAGAGATGATGGGGAGAGAGATGATGGGGAGAGAGATGATGGGGAGAGTTATGATGGGGAGAGTTATGATGGGGAGAGAGATGATAGGGGAGAGAGACGATGGGGAGAGAGATGCTGGGTGGAGATAGATGATGGGGAGAGATGATAGGGGGGAGATGACAGTGGAGAGATGAAAGGGGAGAGAGATGATACGGCAGAGAGATGATAGGGGAGAGAGATGATGGGGAGAGAGCAATAATGGGGGAGAGATGATAGGGAGAGAGATGATGTGGAGAGAGATGATGGGGAGAGAGATGATGGGGAGCAATGATAGGGTGAGATGATAGGGGGAAGATGATAGGGGAGAGAGATGATATGGGAGAGAGACGATGGGGAGAGAGATGCTGGGTGGAGATAGATGATGGGGAGAGATGATAGGGAGAGATGACAGTGGAGAGATGACAGGGGAGAGAGTTGATACGGCAGAGAGATGATAGGGGAGAGAGATGATGGGGAGAGAGCAATAATGGGGGAGAGATGATGGGGAGAGAGATGATGGGGTGTGAGATGATGGGGGAGAGAGATGATGTGGAGAAAGATGATGGGGAGATTGATGATGGGGAGAGAGTGATGATGGGGAAGTGATGATGGGGAGAGATGATAGGGGGAGAGATGATGGGGAGAGATGATAGGGGAGAGATGATAGGGGAGAGATGAGAGGGGGAAGATGAAAGGGGAGAGAGATGATGGGGAGAGAGATGATAGGGGAGAGAGACGATGGGGAGAGAGATGCTGGGTGGAGATAGATGATGGGGAGAAATGATAGAGGAGAGATGACAGTGTAGAGATGAAAGGGGAGAGAGATGATAGGGCAGAGAGATGATAGGGGAGAGAGTTGTTGGGGAGAGAGCAATAATGGGTGAGAGAAGATGGGGAGAGAGAGGATGCGGAGAGAGATGTTGGGGAGAGAGTGACAATGGGAGAGAGAGGATGGGGAAAGAGTGACGATGGGGAGAGATGATGGTGAGAAATGATTGGGGAGAGATGATAGGGGGAGAGATGATGGGGAGAGAGTTGATGCTCAGTTGATGGGGGAGAAATGATGGGGAGATGATGCTCAGTTGAATGGGGCGAGATGATGGGAGAGTGAGATGATAGGGGAGAGAGATTATGGGGAGAGAGCAATGATGGGGGAGAGATGATGGGGAGAGAGATGATGGGGAGAGTGATGATGGGGGAGAGAGATGATGGGGAGTGAGGTGATAGGGGAGAGAGATGATGGGGAGAGAGCAATGACGGGGGATAGATGAGGGTGAGAGATGATGGGGATAGATGATGGGGGTGAGATGATGGGGGAGAGAGATATTGTGGAGAAAGATGATGTGGAGATTGATGATGGGTAGAGAGTGATGATGGGGAAGAGATGATGGGGAGGCAGATGATGGGGGAGTGAGATGATGGGGGAGTGCGATGATGGGGGAGAGTGATGATGTGGAGAAAGATGATGTGGAGATTGATGATGGGGAGAGAGTGATGGTGGGGAAGAGATGATGGGGAGAGATGATAGGGGGAGAGATGATGGGGAGAGATGATAAGAACAGATGATGGGGGAGAGATGATAGGGGAGCAATGATAGGGTGAGATGATAGGGGGAAGATGATAGGGGAGAGAGATGATAGGGGAGAGAGACGATGGGGAGAGAGATGCTGGGTGGAGGTAGATGATGGGGAGAGATGATCGGGGGGAGATGACAGTGGAGAGATGAAAGGGGAGAGAGATGATACGGCAGAGAGATGATAGGGGAGAGAGATGATGGGGAGAGAGCAATAATGGGGGAGAGATGATAGGGAGAGAGATGATGTGGAGAGAGATGATGGGGAGAGAGATGATGGGGGAGAGAGATGATGGGGAGCAATGATAGGGTGAGATGGTAGGGGGAAGATGATAGGGGAGAGAGATGATAGGGGAGAGAGACGATGGGGAGAGAGATGCTGGGTGGAGATAGATGATGGGGAGAGATGATAGGGAGAGATGACAGTGGAGAGATGAAAGGGGAGAGAGTTGATACGGCAGAGAGATGATAGGGGAGAGAGATGATGGGGAGAGAGCAATAATGGGGGAGAGATCATGGGGAGAGAGATGATGGGGTGTGAGATGATGGGGGAGAGAGATAATGTGGAGAAAGGTGATGGGGAGATTGATGATGGGGAGAGAGTGATGATGGGGAAGTGATGATGGGGAGAGATGATAGGGGGAGAGATGATGGGGAGAGATGATAGGGGAGAGATGATAGGGGAGAGATGATAGGGGAAGATGAAAGGGGAGAGATGATGGGGAGAGAGATGATGGGGGAGAGAGACGATGGGGAGAGAGACGATGGGGAGAGAGATGCTGGGTGGAGATAGATGATGGGGAGAGATGATAGGGGATAGATGACAGTGGAGAGATGAAAGGGGAGAGAGATGATACGGCAGAGAGATGATAGGGGAGAGAGATGATGGGGAGAGAGCAATAATGGGGGAGAGATGATGGGGAGAGAGATGATGGGGAGAGAGATGATGGGTTAGGGAGATGATGGGGAGAGAGATGATGGGAAGAGAGTGACGATGGCAGAGAGAGGATGGGGAGAGAGTGACGATGGGGGAGAGATGATGGGGAGGCAGATGATGGGGAGAGAGTGATGGTGGGGAAGAGATGATGGGGAGAGAGATGATAGGGGAGTGAGACGATGGGGAGAGAGATGCTGGGTGGAGATCGATGATGGGGAGAGATGATATGGGGGAGATGACAGTGGAGAGATGAAAGGGGAGAGAGATGATACGGCAGAGAGATGATAGGGGAGAGAGATGATGGGGAGAGAGCAATAATGGGGGAGAGATGATAGGGAGAGATATGTTGTGGAGAGAGATGATGGGGAGAGAGATGATGGGGAGAGTTATGATGGGGAGAGTTATGATGGGGAGAGAGATGATAGGGGAGAGAGACGATGGGGAGAGAGATGCTGGGTGGAGATAGATGATGGGGAGAGATGATAGGGTGAGATGATAGGGGGAAGATGATAGGGGAGAGAGATGATAGGGGAGAGAGACGATGGGGAGAGAGATGCTGGGTGGAGATAGATGATGGGGAGAGATGATAGGGAGAGATGACAGTGGAGAGATGAAAGGGGAGAGAGTTGATACGGCAGAGAGATGATAGGGGAGAGAGATGATGGGGAGAGAGCAATAATGGGGGAGAGATGATGGGGAGAGAGATGATGGGGTGTGAGATGATGGGGGAGAGAGATGATGTGGAGAAAGATGATGGGGAGATTGATGATGGGGAGAGAGTGATGATGGGGAAGTGATGATGGGGAGAGATGATAGGGGGAGAGATGATGGGGAGAGATGATAGGGGAGAGATTATAGGGGAGAGATGATAGGGGGAAGATGAAAGGGGAGAGAGATGATGGGGAGAGAGATGATAGGGGAGCAATGATAGGGTGAGATGATAGGGGGAGAGATGATGTGGAGAGAGATGATGGGGAGAGAGATGATGGGGAGAGAGATGATGGGGAGAGTTATGATGGGGAGAGTTATGATGGGGAGAGAGATGATAGGGGAGAGAGACGATGGGGAGAGAGATGCTGGGTGGAGATAGATGATGGGGAGAGATGATAGGGGGGAGATGACAGTGGAGAGATGAAAGGGGAGAGAGATGATACGGCAGAGAGATGATAGGGGAGAGAGATGATGGGGAGAGAGCAATAATGGGGGAGAGATGATAGGGAGAGAGATGATGTGGAGAGAGATGATGGGGAGAGAGATGATGGGGAGCAATGATAGGGTGAGATGATAGGGGGAAGATGATAGGGGAGAGAGATGATATGGGAGAGAGACGATGGGGAGAGAGATGCTGGGTGGAGATAGATGATGGGGAGAGATGATAGGGAGAGATGACAGTGGAGAGATGACAGGGGAGAGAGTTGATACGGCAGAGAGATGATAGGGGAGAGAGATGATGGGGAGAGAGCAATAATGGGGGAGAGATGATGGGGAGAGAGATGATGGGGTGTGAGATGATGGGGGAGAGAGATGATGTGGAGAAAGATGATGGGGAGATTGATGATGGGGAGAGAGTGATGATGGGGAAGTGATGATGGGGAGAGATGATAGGGGGAGAGATGATGGGGAGAGATGATAGGGGAGAGATGATAGGGGAGAGATGAGAGGGGGAAGATGAAAGGGGAGAGAGATGATGGGGAGAGAGATGATAGGGGAGAGAGACGATGGGGAGAGAGATGCTGGGTGGAGATAGATGATGGGGAGAAATGATAGAGGAGAGATGACAGTGTAGAGATGAAAGGGGAGAGAGATGATAGGGCAGAGAGATGATAGGGGAGAGAGTTGTTGGGGAGAGAGCAATAATGGGTGAGAGAAGATGGGGAGAGAGAGGATGCGGAGAGAGATGTTGGGGAGAGAGTGACAATGGGAGAGAGAGGATGGGGAAAGAGTGACGATGGGGAGAGATGATGGTGAGAAATGATTGGGGAGAGATGATAGGGGGAGAGATGATGGGGAGAGAGTTGATGCTCAGTTGATGGGGGAGAAATGATGGGGAGATGATGCTCAGTTGAATGGGGCGAGATGATGGGAGAGTGAGATGATAGGGGAGAGAGATTATGGGGAGAGAGCAATGATGGGGGAGAGATGATGGGGAGAGAGATGATGGGGAGAGTGATGATGGGGGAGAGAGATGATGGGGAGTGAGGTGATAGGGGAGAGAGATGATGGGGAGAGAGCAATGACGGGGGATAGATGAGGGTGAGAGATGATGGGGATAGATGATGGGGGTGAGATGATGGGGGAGAGAGATATTGTGGAGAAAGATGATGTGGAGATTGATGATGGGTAGAGAGTGATGATGGGGAAGAGATGATGGGGAGGCAGATGATGGGGGAGTGAGATGATGGGGGAGTGAGATGATGGGGGAGAGTGATGATGTGGAGAAAGATGATGTGGAGATTGATGATGGGGAGAGAGTGATGGTGGGGAAGAGATGATGGGGAGAGATGATAGGGGGAGAGATGATGGGGAGAGATGATAAGAACAGATGATGGGGGAGAGATGATAGGGGAGCAATGATAGGGTGAGATGATAGGGGGAAGATGATAGGGGAGAGAGATGATAGGGGAGAGAGACGATGGGGAGAGAGATGCTGGGTGGAGGTAGATGATGGGGAGAGATGATCGGGGGGAGATGACAGTGGAGAGATGAAAGGGGAGAGAGATGATACGGCAGAGAGATGATAGGGGAGAGAGATGATGGGGAGAGAGCAATAATGGGGGAGAGATGATAGGGAGAGAGATGATGTGGAGAGAGATGATGGGGAGAGAGATGATGGGGGAGAGAGATGATGGGGAGCAATGATAGGGTGAGATGGTAGGGGGAAGATGATAGGGGAGAGAGATGATAGGGGAGAGAGACGATGGGGAGAGAGATGCTGGGTGGAGATAGATGATGGGGAGAGATGATAGGGAGAGATGACAGTGGAGAGATGAAAGGGGAGAGAGTTGATACGGCAGAGAGATGATAGGGGAGAGAGATGATGGGGAGAGAGCAATAATGGGGGAGAGATCATGGGGAGAGAGATGATGGGGTGTGAGATGATGGGGGAGAGAGATAATGTGGAGAAAGGTGATGGGGAGATTGATGATGGGGAGAGAGTGATGATGGGGAAGTGATGATGGGGAGAGATGATAGGGGGAGAGATGATGGGGAGAGATGATAGGGGAGAGATGATAGGGGAGAGATGATAGGGGAAGATGAAAGGGGAGAGATGATGGGGAGAGAGATGATAGGGGAGAGAGACGATGGGGAGAGAGACGATGGGGAGAGAGATGCTGGGTGGAGATAGATGATGGGGAGAGATGATAGGGGATAGATGACAGTGGAGAGATGAAAGGGGAGAGAGATGATACGGCAGAGAGATGATAGGGGAGAGAGATGATGGGGAGAGAGCAATAATGGGGGAGAGATGATGGGGAGAGAGATGATGGGGAGAGAGATGATGGGTTAGGGAGATGATGGGGAGAGAGATGATGGGAAGAGAGTGACGATGGCAGAGAGAGGATGGGGAGAGAGTGACGATGGGGGAGAGATGATGGGGAGGCAGATGATGGGGAGAGAGTGATGGTGGGGAAGAGATGATGGGGAGAGAGATGATAGGGGAGTGAGACGATGGGGAGAGAGATGCTGGGTGGAGATCGATGATGGGGAGAGATGATATGGGGGAGATGACAGTGGAGAGATGAAAGGGGAGAGAGATGATACGGCAGAGAGATGATAGGGGAGAGAGATGATGGGGAGAGAGCAATAATGGGGGAGAGATGATAGGGAGAGATATGATGTGGAGAGAGATGATGGGGAGAGAGATGATGGGGAGAGTTATGATGGGGAGAGTTATGATGGGGAGAGAGATGATAGGGGAGAGAGACGATGGGGAGAGAGATGCTGGGTGGAGATAGATGATGGGGAGAGATGATACGGTGAGATGATAGGGGGAAGATGATAGGGGAGAGAGATGATAGGGGAGAGAGACGATGGGGAGAGAGATGCTGGGTGGAGATAGATGATGGGGAGAGATGATAGGGAGAGATGACAGTGGAGAGATGAAAGGGGAGAGAGTTGATACGGCAGAGAGATGATAGGGGAGAGAGATGATGGGGAGAGAGCAATAATGGGGGAGAGATGATGGGGAGAGAGATGATGGGGTGTGATATGATGGGGGAGAGAGATGATGTGGAGAAAGATGATGGGGAGATTGATGATGGGGAGAGAGTGATGATGGGGAAGTGATGATGGGGAGAGATGATAGGGGGAGAGATGATGGGGAGAGATGATAGGGGAGAGATTATAGGGGAGAGATGATAGGGGGAAGATGAAAGGGGAGAGAGATGATGGGGAGAGAGATGATAGGGGAGAGAGACGATGGGGAGAGAGATGCTGGGTGGAGATAGATGATGGGGAGAAATGATAGAGGAGAGATGACAGTGTAGAGATGAAAGGGGAGAGAGATGATAGGGCAGAGAGATGATAGGGGAGAGAGTTGTTGGGGAGAGAGCAATAATGGGTGAGAGAAGATGGGGAGAGAGAGGATGCGGAGAGAGATGTTGGGGAGAGAGTGACAATGGGAGAGAGGATGGGGAAAGAGTGACGATGGGGAGAGATGATGGTGAGAAATGATTGGGGAGAGATGATAGGGGGAGAGATGATGGGGAGAGAGTTGATGCTCAGTTGATGGGGGAGAAATGATGGGGAGATGATGCTCAGTTGAATGGGGCGAGATGATGGGAGAGTGAGATGATAGGGGAGAGAGATTATGGGGAGAGAGCAATGATGGGGGAGAGATGATGGGGAGAGAGATGATGGGGAGAGTGATGATGGGGAAGAGAGATGATGGGGAGTGAGGTGATAGGGGAGAGAGATGATGGGGAGAGAGCAATGACGGGGGATAGATGAGGGTGAGAGATGATGGGGATAGATGATGGGGGTGAGATGATGGGGGAGAGAGATATTGTGGAGAAAGATGATGTGGAGATTGATGATGGGTAGTGAGTGATGATGGGGAAGAGATGATGGGGAGAGATGATAGGGGGAGAGATGATGGGGAGAGATGATAAGAACAGATGATGGGGGAGAGATGATAGGGGAGCAATGATAGGGTGAGATGATAGGGGGAAGATGATAGGGGAGAGAGATGATAGGGGAGAGAGACGATGGGGAGAGAGATGCTGGGTGGAGATAGATGATGGGGAGAGATGATAGGGAGAGATGACAGTGGAGAGATGAAAGGGGAGAGAGTTGATACGGCAGAGAGATGATAGGGGAGAGAGATGATGGGGAGAGAGCAATAATGGGGGAGAGATGATGGGGAGAGAGATGATGGGGTGTGAGATGATGGGGGAGAGAGATGATGTGGAGAAAAATGATGGGGAGATTGATGATGGGGAGAGAGTGATGATGGGGAAGTGATGATGGGGAGAGATGATAGGGGGAGAGATGATGGGGAGAGATGATAGGGGAGAGATGATAGGGGAGCAATGATAGGGGAGAGATGATAGGGGGAAGATGCTAGGGGAGAGAGATGATGGGGAGAGAGATGATAGGGGAGAGAGACGATGGGGAGAGAGATGCTGGGTGGAGATAGATGATGGGGAGAGATGATAGGGGAGAGATGACAGTGGAGAGATGAAAGGGGAGAGAGATGATACGGCTGAGAGATGATAGCGGAGAGAGATGATGGGGAGAGAGCAATAATGGGGGAGAGATGATGGGGAGAGAGATGATGGGGAGAGAGATGATGGGGAGAGAGATGATGGGTTAGGGAGATGATGGGGAGAGAGTTGATGGGAAGAGAGTGACGATGGGAGAGAGAGGATGGGGAGAGAGTGACGATGGGGGAGAGAGATGATGGGGAGAGAGATGATGGGGGAGAGAGATGATGGGGGAGAGATGATTGGGAGGCAGATGATGGGGGAGTCAGATGATGGGGGAGTGAGATGATGGGGGAGAGAGATGATGTGGAGAAAGATGATGTGGAGATTGATGATGGGGAGAGAGTGATGGTGGGGAAGAGATTATGGGGAGAGATGATAGGGGGAGAGATGATGGGGAGAGAGATGATAGGGGAGAGAGACGACGGGGAGAGAGATGCTGGGTGGAGATAGATGATGGGGAGAGATGACAGTGGAGAGATGAAAGGGGAGAGAGATGATACGGCAGAGAGATGATAGGGGAGAGAGATGATGGGGAGAGAGCAATAATCGGGGAGAGATGATAGGGAGAGAGATGATGTGGAGAGAGATGATGGGGAGAGAGATGATGGGGGAGAGAGATGATGGGGAGAGTGATGATGGGGGGAGAGATGATGGGGGAGCAATGATAGGGTGAGATGATAGGGGGAAGATGATAGGGGAGAGAGATGATTGGGGAGAGAGACGATGGGGAGAGAGATGCTGGGTGGAGATAGATGATGGGGAGAGATGATAGGGGAGAGATGACACTGGAGAGATGAAAGGGGAGAGAGATGATACGGCAGAGAGATGATAGGGGAGAGAGATGATGGGGAGAGAGCAATAATGGGGGAGAGATGATGGGGAGAGAGATGATGGGGTGTGAGATGATGGGGGAGAGAGATGATGTAGAGAAAGATGATGGGGAGATTGATGATGGGGAGATAGTGATGATGGGGAAGAGATGATGGGCAGAGATGATAGGGGAGAGATGATGGGGAGAGATGATAGGGGAGAGATGATAGGGGGAAGATGAAAGGGGAGAGAGATGATGGGGAGAGAGATGATAGGTGAGTGAGACGATGGGGAGAGAGATGCTGGGTGGAAATAGATGATGGGGAGAGATGATAGAGGAGAGATGACAGTGGAGAGATGAAAGGGGAGTGAGATGATAGGGCAGAGAGATGATAGGGGAGAGAGTTGTTGGGGAGAGAGCAATGATGGGCGAGAGAAGATGGGGAGAGAGATGATGCGGAGAGAGATGTTGGGGAGAGAGTGACCATGGGAGAGAGAGGATGGGGAAAGAGTGACGATGGGGAGAGATGATGGCGAGAAATGATGGGGGAGAGATGATGGGGAGAGAGTTGATGCTCAGTGGATGGGGGAGAGATGATGGGGAGATGATGCTCAGTTGAATGGGGAGAGATGATGGGAGAGTGAGATGATAGGGGAGAGAGATTATGGGGAGAGAGCAATGATGGGGGAGAGATGATGGGGAGAGAGATGATGGGGAGAGTGATGATGGGGGAGAGAGATGATGGGGAGAGAGATGATGGGGAGAGAGATGATGGGGAGTGAGGTGATAGGGGAGAGAGATGATGGGGAGAGAGCAATGATCGGGGAGAGATGAAGGGGGAGAGATGATGGGGAGAGGAGATGATAGGGGAGAGAGACGACGGGGAGAGTGATGCTGGGTGGAGATAGATGATGGGGAGTGATGACAGTGGAGAGATGAAAGGGGAGAGAGATGATACGGCAGAGAGATGATAGGGGAGAGAGATGATGGGGAGAGAGCAATGATGGGGATAGATGATGGGGGCGAGATGATGGGGGAGAGGAGATGATACGGAGAGGAATGGTGGGGAGAGAGCAATGATGGGGGAGAGATGATGGGGAGAGAGAGATGATGGGGTGAGAGATATGATGCACAGAGAGATGATGTGAGAGAAATGATGGGGAGAGATGATGGGGAGAGATGATTAGTGAGAGATGATGGCGAGGGAGATGATGGGGGAGAGAGATGATAGGGAGAGATGATGGGGAGAGATGATGGGGAGGCAGATGATGGGGGAGTGAGTTGATGGGGGAGAGAGATGATGTGGAGAAAGATGATGTGGAGATTGATGATGGGTAGAGAGTGATGATGGGGAAGTGATGATGGGGAGAGATGACAGGGGGAGAGATGATGGGGAGAGATGATAGGAACAGATGATGGGGGAGAGATGATAGGTGAGCAATGATAGGGGAGAGATGATAGGTGAGAGAGACGATGGGGAGAGAGATGCTGGGTGGAGATAGATGATGGGGAGAGATGATAGGCGGGAGATGACAGTGGAGAGATGAAAGGGGAGAGAGATGATACGGCAGAGAGATGATAGGGGAGAGAGATGATGGGGAGAGAGCAATAATGGGGGAGAGATGATAGGGAGAGAGATGATGTGGAGAGAGATGATGGGGAGAGAGATGATGGGGAGCAATGATAGGGTGAGATGATAGGGGGAAGATGATAGGGGAGAGAGATGATATGGGAGAGAGACGATGGGGAGAGAGATGCTGGGTGGAGATAGATGATGGGGAGAGATGATAGGGAGAGATGACAGTGGAGAGATGACAGGGGAGAGAGTTGATACGGCAGAGAGATGATAGGGGAGAGAGATGATGGGGAGAGAGCAATAATGGGGGAGAGATGATGGGGAGAGAGATGATGGGGTGTGAGATGATGGGGGAGAGAGATGATGTGGAGAAAGATGATGGGGAGATTGATGATGGGGAGAGAGTGATGATGGGGAAGTGATGATGGGGAGAGATGATGGGGGAGAGATGATGGGGAGAGATGATAGGGGAGAGATGATAGGGGAGAGATGAGAGGGGGAAGATGAAAGGGGAGAGAGATGATGGGGAGAGAGATGATAGGGGAGAGAGACGATGGGGAGAGAGATGCTGGGTGGAGATAGATGATGGGGAGAAATGATAGAGGAGAGATGACAGTGTAGAGATGAAAGGGGAGAGAGATGATAGGGCAGAGAGATGATAGGGGAGAGAGTTGTTGGGGAGAGAGCAATAATGGGTGAGAGAAGATGGGGAGAGAGAGGATGCGGAGAGAGATGTTGGGGAGAGAGTGACAATGGGAGAGAGAGGATGGGGAAAGAGTGACGATGGGGAGAGATGATGGTGAGAAATGATTGGGGAGAGATGATAGGGGGAGAGATGATGGGGAGAGAGTTGATGCTCAGTTGATGGGGGAGAAATGATGGGGAGATGATGCTCAGTTGAATGGGGCGAGATGATGGGAGAGTGAGATGATAGGGGAGAGAGATTATGGGGAGAGAGCAATGATGGGGGAGAGATGATGGGGAGAGAGATGATGGGGAGAGTGATGATGGGGGAGAGAGATGATGGGGAGTGAGGTGATAGGGGAGAGAGATGATGGGGAGAGAGCAATGACGGGGGATAGATGAGGGTGAGAGATGATGGGGATAGATGATGGGGGTGAGATGATGGGGGAGAGAGATATTGTGGAGAAAGATGATGTGGAGATTGATGATGGGTAGAGAGTGATGATGGGGAAGAGATGATGGGGAGGCAGATGATGGGGGAGTGAGATGATGGGGGAGTGAGATGATGGGGGAGAGTGATGATGTGGAGAAAGATGATGTGGAGATTGATGATGGGGAGAGAGTGATGGTGGGGAAGAGATGATGGGGAGAGATGATAGGGGGAGAGATGATGGGGAGAGATGATAAGAACAGATGATGGGGGAGAGATGATAGGGGAGCAATGATAGGGTGAGATGATAGGGGGAAGATGATAGGGGAGAGAGATGATAGGGGAGAGAGACGATGGGGAGAGAGATGCTGGGTGGAGGTAGATGATGGGGAGAGATGATCGGGGGGAGATGACAGTGGAGAGATGAAAGGGGAGAGAGATGATACGGCAGAGAGATGATAGGGGAGAGAGATGATGGGGAGAGAGCAATAATGGGCGAGAGATGATAGGGAGAGAGATGATGTGGAGAGAGATGATGGGGAGAGAGATGATGGGGGAGAGAGATGATGGGGAGCAATGATAGGGTGAGATGGTAGGGGGAAGATGATAGGGGAGAGAGATGATAGGGGAGAGAGACGATGGGGAGAGAGATGCTGGGTGGAGATAGATGATGGGGAGAGATGATAGGGAGAGATGACAGTGGAGAGATGAAAGGGGAGAGAGTTGATACGGCAGAGAGATGATAGGGGAGAGAGATGATGGGGAGAGAGCAATAATGGGGGAGAGATCATGGGGAGAGAGATGATGGGGTGTGAGATGATGGGGGAGAGAGATAATGTGGAGAAAGGTGATGGGGAGATTGATGATGGGGAGAGAGTGATGATGGGGAAGTGATGATGGGGAGAGATGATAGGGGGAGAGATGATGGGGAGAGATGATAGGGGAGAGATGATAGGGGAGAGATGATAGGGGAAGATGAAAGGGGAGAGATGATGGGGAGAGAGATGATAGGGGAGAGAGACGATGGGGAGAGAGACGATGGGGAGAGAGATGCTGGGTGGAGATAGATGATGGGGAGAGATGATAGGGGATAGATGACAGTGGAGAGATGAAAGGGGAGAGAGATGATACGGCAGAGAGATGATAGGGGAGAGAGATGATGGGGAGAGAGCAATAATGGGGGAGAGATGATGGGGAGAGAGATGATGGGGAGAGAGATGATGGGGAGAGAGATGATGGGTTAGGGAGATGATGGGGAGAGAGATGATGGGAAGAGAGTGACGATGGCAGAGAGAGGATGGGGAGAGAGTGACGATGGGGGAGAGATGATGGGGAGGCAGATGATGGGGAGAGAGTGATGGTGGGGAAGAGATGATGGGGAGAGAGATGATAGGGGAGTGAGACGATGGGGAGAGAGATGCTGGGTGGAGATAGATGATGGGGAGAGATGATATGGGGGAGATGACAGTGGAGAGATGAAAGGGGAGAGAGATGATACGGCAGAGAGATGATAGGGGAGAGAGATGATGGGGAGAGAGCAATAATGGGGGAGAGATGATAGGGAGAGATATGATGTGGAGAGAGATGATGGGGAGAGAGATGATGGGGAGAGTTATGATGGGGAGAGTTATGATGGGGAGAGAGATGATAGGGGAGAGAGACGATGGGGAGAGAGATGCTGGGTGGAGATAGATGATGGGGAGAGATGATAGGGTGAGATGATAGGGGGAAGATGATAGGGGAGAGAGATGATAGGGGAGAGAGACGATGGGGAGAGAGATGCTGGGTGGAGATAGATGATGGGGAGAGATGATAGGGAGAGATGACAGTGGAGAGATGAAAGGGGAGAGAGTTGATACGGCAGAGAGATGATAGGGGAGAGAGATGATGGGGAGAGAGCAATAATGGGGGAGAGATGATGGGGAGAGAGATGATGGGGTGTGAGATGATGGGGGAGAGAGATGATGTGGAGAAAGATGATGGGGAGATTGATGATGGGGAGAGAGTGATGATGGGGAAGTGATGATGGGGAGAGATGATAGGGGGAGAGATGATGGGGAGAGATGATAGGGGAGAGATTATAGGGGAGAGATGATAGGGGGAAGATGAAAGGGGAGAGAGATGATGGGGAGAGAGATGATAGGGGAGAGAGACGATGGGGAGAGAGATGCTGGGTGGAGATAGATGATGGGGAGAAATGATAGAGGAGAGATGACAGTGTAGAGATGAAAGGGGAGAGAGATGATAGGGCAGAGAGATGATAGGGGAGAGAGTTGTTGGGGAGAGAGCAATAATGGGTGAGAGAAGATGGGGAGAGAGAGGATGCAGAGAGAGATGTTGGGGAGAGAGTGACAATGGGAGAGAGGATGGGGAAAGAGTGACGATGGGGAGAGATGATGGTGAGAAATGATTGGGGAGAGATGATAGGGGGAGAGATGATGGGGAGAGAGTTGATGCTCAGTTGATGGGGGAGAAATGATGGGGAGATGATGCTCAGTTGAATGGGGCGAGATGATGGGAGAGTGAGATGATAGGGGAGAGAGATTATGGGGAGAGAGCAATGATGGGGGAGAGATGATGGGGAGAGAGATGATGGGGAGAGTGATGATGGGGAAGAGAGATGATGGGGAGTGAGGTGATAGGGGAGAGAGATGATGGGGAGAGAGCAATGACGGGGGATAGATGAGGGTGAGAGATGATGGGGATAGATGATGGGGGTGAGATGATGGGGGAGAGAGATATTGTGGAGAAAGATGATGTGGAGATTGATGATGGGTAGTGAGTGATGATGGGGAAGAGATGATGGGGAGAGATGATAGGGGGAGAGATGATGGGGAGAGATGATAAGAACAGATGATGGGGGAGAGATGATAGGGGAGCAATGATAGGGTGAGATGATAGGGGGAAGATGATAGGGGAGAGAGATGATAGGGGAGAGAGACGATGGGGAGAGAGATGCTGGGTGGAGATAGATGATGGGGAGAGATGATAGGGAGAGATGACAGTGGAGAGATGAAAGGGGAGAGAGTTGATACGGCAGAGAGATGATAGGGGAGAGAGATGATGGGGAGAGAGCAATAATGGGGGAGAGATGATGGGGAGAGAGATGATGGGGTGTGAGATGATGGGGGAGAGAGATGATGTGGAGAAAAATGATGGGGAGATTGATGATGGGGAGAGAGTGATGATGGGGAAGTGATGATGGGGAGAGATGATAGGGGGAGAGATGATGGGGAGAGATGATAGGGGAGAGATGATAGGGGAGCAATGATAGGGGAGAGATGATAGGGGGAAGATGCTAGGGGAGAGAGATGATGGGGAGAGAGATGATAGGGGAGAGAGACGATGGGGAGAGAGATGCTGGGTGGAGATAGATGATGGGGAGAGATGATAGGGGAGAGATGACAGTGGAGAGATGAAAGGGGAGAGAGATGATACGGCTGAGAGATGATAGCGGAGAGAGATGATGGGGAGAGAGCAATAATGGGGGAGAGATGATGGGGAGAGAGATGATGGGGAGAGAGATGATGGGGAGAGAGATGATGGGTTAGGGAGATGATGGGGAGAGAGTTGATGGGAAGAGAGTGACGATGGGAGAGAGAGGATGGGGAGAGAGTGACGATGGGGGAGAGAGATGATGGGGAGAGAGATGATGGGGGAGAGAGATGATGGGGGAGAGATGATTGGGAGGCAGATGATGGGGGAGTCAGATGATGGGGGAGTGAGATGATGGGGGAGAGAGATGATGTGGAGAAAGATGATGTGGAGATTGATGATGGGGAGAGAGTGATGGTGGGGAAGAGATTATGGGGAGAGATGATAGGGGGAGAGATGATGGGGAGAGAGATGATAGGGGAGAGAGACGACGGGGAGAGAGATGCTGGGTGGAGATAGATGATGGGGAGAGATGACAGTGGAGAGATGAAAGGGGAGAGAGATGATACGGCAGAGAGATGATAGGGGAGAGAGATGATGGGGAGAGAGCAATAATCGGGGAGAGATGATAGGGAGAGAGATGATGTGGAGAGAGATGATGGGGAGAGAGATGATGGGGGAGAGAGATGATGGGGAGAGTGATGATGGGGGGAGAGATGATGGGGGAGCAATGATAGGGTGAGATGATAGGGGGAAGATGATAGGGGAGAGAGATGATTGGGGAGAGAGACGATGGGGAGAGAGATGCTGGGTGGAGATAGATGATGGGGAGAGATGATAGGGGAGAGATGACACTGGAGAGATGAAAGGGGAGAGAGATGATACGGCAGAGAGATGATAGGGGAGAGAGATGATGGGGAGAGAGCAATAATGGGGGAGAGATGATGGGGAGAGAGATGATGGGGTGTGTGATGATGGGGGAGAGAGATGATGTAGAGAAAGATGATGGGGAGATTGATGATGGGGAGATAGTGATGATGGGGAAGAGATGATGGGCAGAGATGATAGGGGAGAGATGATGGGGAGAGATGATAGGGGAGAGATGATAGGGGGAAGATGAAAGGGGAGAGAGATGATGGGGAGAGAGATGATAGGTGAGTGAGACGATGGGGAGAGAGATGCTGGGTGGAGATAGATGATGGGGAGAGATGATAGAGGAGAGATGACAGTGGAGAGATGAAAGGGGAGTGAGATGATAGGGCAGAGAGATGATAGGGGAGAGAGTTGTTGGGGAGAGAGCAATGATGGGCGAGAGAAGATGGGGAGAGAGATGATGCGGAGAGAGATGTTGGGGAGAGAGTGACCATGGGAGAGAGAGGATGGGGAAAGAGTGACGATGGGGAGAGATGATGGCGAGAAATGATGGGGGAGAGATGATGGGGAGAGAGTTGATGCTCAGTGGATGGGGGAGAGATGATGGGGAGATGATGCTCAGTTGAATGGGGAGAGATGATGGGAGAGTGAGATGATAGGGGAGAGAGATTATGGGGAGAGAGCAATGATGGGGGAGAGATGATGGGGAGAGAGATGATGGGGAGAGTGATGATGGGGGAGAGAGATGATGGGGAGAGAGATGATGGGGAGAGAGATGATGGGGAGTGAGGTGATAGGGGAGAGAGATGATGGGGAGAGAGCAATGATCGGGGAGAGATGAAGGGGGAGAGATGATGGGGAGAGGAGATGATAGGGGAGAGAGACGACGGGGAGAGTGATGCTGGGTGGAGATAGATGATGGGGAGTGATGACAGTGGAGAGATGAAAGGGGAGAGAGATGATACGGCAGAGAGATGATAGGGGAGAGAGATGATGGGGAGAGAGCAATGATGGGGATAGATGATGGGGGCGAGATGATGGGGGAGAGGAGATGATACGGAGAGGAATGGTGGGGAGAGAGCAATGATGGGGGAGAGATGATGGGGAGAGAGAGATGATGGGGTGAGAGATATGATGCACAGAGAGATGATGTGAGAGAAATGATGGGGAGAGATGATGGGGAGAGATGATTAGTGAGAGATGATGGCGAGGGAGATGATAGGGGAGAGAGATGATGGGGAGAGAGATGATAGGGGAGAGAGACGATGGGGAGAGAGATGCTGGGTGGAGATAGATGATGGGGAGAGATGATAGGGGAGAGATGACAGTGGAGAGATGAAAGGGGAGAGAGATGATACGGCTGAGAGATGATAGGGGAGAGAGATGATGGGGAGAGAGCAATAATGGGGGAGAGATGATGGGGAGAGAGATGATGGGGAGAGAGATGATGGGTTAGGGAGATGATGGGGAGAGAGTTGATGGGAAGAGAGTGACGATGGGAGAGAGAGGATGGGGAGAGAGTGACGATGGGGGAGAGAGATGATGGGGAGAGAGATGATGGGGGAGAGAGATGATGGGGGAGAGATGATTGGGAGGCAGATGATGGGGGAGTCAGATGATGGGGGAGTGAGATGATGGGGGAGAGAGATGATGTGGAGAAAGATGATGTGGAGATTGATGATGGGGAGAGAGTGATGGTGGGGAAGAGATTATGGGGAGAGATGATAGGGGGAGAGATGATGGGGAGAGAGATGATAGGGGAGAGAGACGACGGGGAGAGAGATGCTGGGTGGAGATAGATGATGGGGAGAGATGACAGTGGAGAGATGAAAGGGGAGAGAGATGATAGGGCAGAGAGATGATAGGGGAGAGAGATGATGGGGAGAGAGCAATAATCGGGGAGAGATGATAGGGAGAGAGATGATGTGGAGAGAGATGATGGGGAGAGAGATGATGGGGGAGAGAGATGATGGGGAGAGTGATGATGGGGGGAGAGATGATGGGGGAGCAATGATAGGGTGAGATGATAGGGGGAAGATGATAGGGGAGAGAGATGATAGGGGAGAGAGACGATGGGGAGAGAGATGCTGGGTGGAGATAGATGATGGGGAGAGATGATAGGGGAGAGATGACACTGGAGAGATGAAAGGGGAGAGAGATGATACGGCAGAGAGATGATAGGGGAGAGAGATGATGGGGAGAGAGCAATAATGGGGGAGAGATGATGGGGAGAGAGCAATAATGGGGGAGAGATGATGGGGAGAGAGATGATGGGGTGTGAGATGATGGGGGAGAGAGATGATGTAGAGAAAGATGATGGGGAGATTGATGATGGGGAGAGAGTGATGATGGGGAAGAGATGATGGGGAGAGATGATAGGGGAGAGATGATGGGGAGAGATGATAGGGGAGAGATGATAGGGGGAAGATGAAAGGGGAGACAGATGATGGGGAGAGAGATGATAGGTGAGTGAGACGATGGGGAGAGAGATGCTGGGTGGAGATAGATGATGGGGAGAGATGATAGAGGAGAGATGACAGTGGAGAGATGAAAGGGGAGTGAGATGATAGGGCAGAGAGATGATAGGGGAGAGAGTTGTTGGGGAGAGAGCAATGATGGGCGAGAGAAGATGGGGAGAGAGATGTTGCGGAGAGAGATGTTGGGGAGAGAGTGACCATGGGAGAGAGAGGATGGGGAAAGAGTGACGATGGGGAGAGATGATGGCGAGAAATGATGGGGGAGAGATGATGGGGAGAGAGTTGATGCTCAGTGGATGGGGGAGAGATGATGGGGAGATGATGTCAGTTGAATGGGGAGAGATGATGGGAGAGTGAGATGATAGGGGAGAGAGATTATGGGGAGAGAGCAATGATGGGGGAGAGATGATGGGGAGAGAGATGATGGGGAGAGTGATGATGGGGGAGAGAGATGATGGGGAGAGAGATGATGGGGAGAGAGATGATGGGGAGTGAGGTGATAGGGGAGAGAGATGATGGGGAGAGGAGATGATAGGGGAGAGAGACGACGGGGAGAGTGATGCTGGGTGGAGATAGATGATGGGGAGAGATGACAGTGGAGAGATGAAAGGGGAGAGAGATGATACGGCAGAGAGATGATAGGGGAGAGAGATGATGGGGAGAGAGATGATGGGGAGTGAGGTGATAGGGGAGAGAGATGATGGGGAGAGAGCAATGATCGGGGAGAGATGAAGGGGGAGAGATGATGGGGAGAGGAGATGATAGGGGAGAGAGACGACGGGGAGAGTGATGCTGGGTGGAGATAGATGATGGGGAGAGATGACAGTGGAGAGATGAAAGGGGAGAGAGATGATACGGCAGAGAGATGATAGGGGAGAGAGATGATGGGGAGAGAGCAATGATGGGGATAGATGATGGGGGCGAGATGATGGGGGAGAGGAGATGATACGGAGAGGAATGGTGGGGAGAGAGCAATGATGGGGGAGAGATGATGGGGAGAGAGAGATGATGGGGTGAGAGATATGATGCACAGAGAGATGATGTGAGAGAAATGATGGGGAGAGATGATGGGGAGAGATGATTAGTGAGAGATGATGGCGAGAGAGATGATGGGGGAGAGAGATGATAGGGAGAGATGATGGGGAGAGATGATGGGGAGGCAGATGATGGGGGAGTGAGTTGATGGGGGAGAGAGATGATGTGGAGAAAGATGATGTGGAGATTGATGATGGGTAGAGAGTGATGATGTGGAAGTGATGATGGGGAGAGATGACAGGGGGAGAGATGATGGGGAGAGATGATAGGAACAGATGATGGGGGAGAGATGATAGGTGAGCAATGATAGGGGAGAGATGATAGGTGAGAGAGACGATGGGGAGAGAGATGCTGGGTGGAGATAGATGATGGGGAGAGATGATAGGGGGGAGATGACAGTGGAGAGATGAAAGGGGAGAGAGATGATACGGCAGAGAGATGATAGGGGAGAGAGATGATGGGGAGAGAGCAATAATGGGGGAGAGATGATAGGGAGAGAGATGATGTGGAGAGAGATGATGGGGAGAGAGATGATGGAGGAGAGAGATGATGGGGAGCAATGATAGGGTGAGATGATAGGGGGAAGATGATAGGGGAGAGAGATGATAGGGGAGAGAGACGATGGGGAGAGAGATGCTGGGTGGAGATAGATGATGGGGAGAGATGATAGGGAGAGATGACAGTGGAGAGATGAAAGGGGAGAGAGTTGATACGGCAGAGAGATGATAGGGGAGAGAGATGATGGGGAGAGAGCAATAATGGGGGAGAGATGATGGGGAGAGAGATGATGGGGTGTGAGATGATGGGGGAGAGAGATGATGTGGAGAAAGATGATGGGGAGATTGATGATGGGGAGAGAGTGATGATGGGGAAGTGATGATGGGGAGAGATGATAGGGGGAGAGATGATGGGGAGAGATGATAGGGGAGAGATGATTGGGGAGAGATGATAGGGGGAAGATGAAAGGGGAGAGAGATGATGGGGAGAGAGATGATAGGGGAGAGAGACGATGGGGAGAGAGATGCTGGGTGGAGATAGATGATGGGGAGAAATGATAGAGGAGAGATGACAGTGTAGAGATGAAAGGGGAGAGAGATGATAGGGCAGAGAGATGATAGGGGAGAGAGTTGTTGGGGAGAGAGCAATAATGGGTGAGAGAAGATGGGGAGAGAGATGCTGGGTGGAGATAGATGATGGGGAGAGATGATGGGGGGAGATGACAGTGGAGAGATGAAAGGGGAGAGAGATGATACGGCAGAGAGATGATAGGGGAGAGAGATGATGGGGAGAGAGCAATAATGGGGGAGAGATGATAGGGAGAGAGATGATGTGGAGAGAGATGATGGGGAGAGAGATGATGGGGAGCAATGATAGGGTGAGATGATAGGGGGAAGATGATAGGGGAGAGAGATGATAGGGGAGAGAGACGATGGGGAGAGAGATGCTGGGTGGAGATAGATGATGGGGAGAGATGATAGGGAGAGATGACAGTGGAGAGATGAAAGGGGAGAGAGTTGATACGGCAGAGAGATGATAGGGGAGAGAGATGATGGGGAGAGAGCAATAATGGGGGAGAGATGATGGGGAGAGAGATGATGGGGGAGAGAGATGATGTGGAGAAAGTTGATGGGGAGATTGATGATGGGGAGAGAGTGATGATGGGGAAGTGATGATGGGGAGAGATGATAGGGGGAGAGATGATGGGGAGAGATGTTAGGGGGAAGATGAAAGGGGAGAGAGATGATGGGGAGAGAGATGATAGGGGAGAGAGACGATGGGGAGCGAGATGCTGGGTTGAGATAGATGATGGGGAGAAATGATAGAGGAGAGATGACAGTGTAGAGATGAAAGGGGAGAGAGATGATAGGGCAGAGAGATGATAGGGGAGAGAGTTGTTGGGGAGAGAGCAATAATGGGTGAGAGAAGATGGGGAGAGAGAGGATGCGGAGAGAGATGTTGGGGAGAGAGTGACAATGGGAGAGAGAGGATGGGGAAAGAGTGACGATGGGGAGAGATGATGGTGAGAAATGATTGGGGAGAGATGATAGGGGGAGAGATGATGGGGAGAGAGTTGATGCTCAGTTGATGGGGGAGAAATGATGGGGAGATGATGCTCAGTTGAATGGGGCGAGATGATGGGAGAGTGAGATGATAGGGGAGAGAGATTATGGGAGAGAGCAATGATGGGGGAGAGATGATGGGGAGAGAGATGATGGGGAGAGTGATGATGGGGGAGAGAGATGATGGGGAGTGAGGTGATAGGGGAGAGAGATGATGGGGAGAGAGATGATAGGGGAGAGAGACGATGGGGAGAGAGATGCTGGGTTGAGATAGATGATGGGGAGAAATGATAGAGGAGAGATGACAGTGGAGAGATGAAAGGGGAGAGAGATGATAGGGCAGAGAGATGATAGGGGAGAGAGATGATGGGGAGAGAGCAATAATCGGGGAGAGATGATAGGGAGAGAGATGATGTGGAGAGAGATGATGGGGAGAGAGATGATGGGGGAGAGAGATGATGGGGAGAGTGATGATGGGGGGAGAGATGATGGGGGAGCAATGATAGAGTGAGATGATAGGGGGAAGATGATAGGGGAGAGAGATGATAGGGGAGAGAGACGATGGGGAGAGAGATGCTGGGTGGAGATAGATGATGGGGAGAGATGATAGGGGAGAGATGACACTGGAGAGATGAAAGGGGAGAGAGATGATACGGCAGAGAGATGATAGGGGAGAGAGATGATGGGGAGAGAGCAATAATGGGGGAGAGATGATGGGGAGAGAGATGATGGGGTGTGAGATGATGGGGGAGAGAGATGATGTAGAGAAAGATGATGGGGAGATTGATGATGGGGAGAGAGTGATGATGGGGAAGAGATGATGGGGAGAGATGATAGGGGAGAGATGATGGGGAGAGATGATAGGGGAGAGATGATAGGGGGAAGATGAAAGGGGAGACAGATGATGGGGAGAGAGATGATAGGTGAGTGAGACGATGGGGAGAGAGATGCTGGGTGGAGATAGATGATGGGGAGAGATGATAGAGGAGAGATGACAGTGGAGAGATCAAAGGGGAGTGAGATGATAGGGCAGAGAGATGATAGGGGAGAGAGTTGTTGGGGAGAGAGCAATGATGGGCGAGAGAAGATGGGGAGAGAGATGTTGCGGAGAGAGATGTTGGGGAGAGAGTGACCATGGGAGAGAGAGGATGGGGAAAGAGTGACGATGGGGAGAGATGATGGCGAGAAATGATGGGGGAGAGATGATGGGGAGAGAGTTGATGCTCAGTGGATGGGGGAGAGATGATGGGGAGATGATGTCAGTTGAATGGGGAGAGATGATGGGAGAGTGAGATGATAGGGGAGAGAGATTATGGGGAGAGAGCAATGATGGGGGAGAGATGATGGGGAGAGAGATGATGGGGAGAGTGATGATGGGGGAGAGAGATGATGGGGAGAGAGATGATGGGGAGAGAGATGATGGGGAGTGAGGTGATAGGGGAGAGAGATGATGGGGAGAGAGCAATGATCGGGGAGAGATGAAGGGGGAGAGATGATGGGGAGAGGAGATGATAGGGGAGAGAGACGACGGGGAGAGTGATGCTGGGTGGAGATAGATGATGGGGAGAGATGACAGTGGAGAGATGAAAGGGGAGAGAGATGATACGGCAGAGAGATGATAGGGGAGAGAGATGATGGGGAGAGAGATGATGGGGAGTGAGGTGATAGGGGAGAGAGATGATGGGGAGAGAGCAATGATCGGGGAGAGATGAAGGGGGAGAGATGATGGGGAGAGGAGATGATAGGGGAGAGAGACGACGGGGAGAGTGATGCTGGGTGGAGATAGATGATGGGGAGAGATGACAGTGGAGAGATGAAAGGGGAGAGAGATGATACGGCAGAGAGATGATAGGGGAGAGAGATGATGGGGAGAGAGCAATGATGGGGATAGATGATGGGGGCGAGATGATGGGGGAGAGGAGATGATACGGAGAGGAATGGTGGGGAGAGAGCAATGATGGGGGAGAGATGATGGTGAGAGAGAGATGATGGGGTGAGAGATATGATGCACAGAGAGATGATGTGAGAGAAATGATGGGGAGAGATGATGGGGAGAGATGATTAGTGAGAGATGATGGCGAGAGAGATGATGGGGGAGAGAGATGATAGAGAGAGATGATGGGGAGAGATGATGGGGAGGCAGATGATGGGGGAGTGAGTTGATGGGGGAGAGAGATGATGTGGAGAAAGATGATGTGGAGATTGATGATGGGTAGAGAGTGATGATGGGGAAGTGATGATGGGGAGAGATGACAGGGGGAGAGATGATGGGGAGAGATGATAGGAACAGATGATGGGGGAGAGATGATAGGTGAGCAATGATAGGGGAGAGATGATAGGTGAGAGAGACGATGGGGAGAGAGATGCTGGGTGGAGATAGATGATGGGGAGAGATGATAGGGGGGAGATGACAGTGGAGAGATGAAAGGGGAGAGAGATGATACGGCAGAGAGATGATAGGGGAGAGAGATGATGGGGAGAGAGCAATAATGGGGGAGAGATGATAGGGAGAGAGATGATGTGGAGAGAGATGATGGGGAGAGAGATGATGGGGGAGAGAGATGATGGGGAGCAATGATAGGGTGAGATGATAGGGGGAAGATGATAGGGGAGAGAGATGATAGGGGAGAGAGACGATGGGGAGAGAGATGCTGGGTGGAGATAGATGATGGGGAGAGATGATAGGGAGAGATGACAGTGGAGAGATGAAAGGGGAGAGAGTTGATACGGCAGAGAGATGATAGGGGAGAGAGATGATGGGGAGAGAGTGATGATGGGGAAGTGATGATGGGGAGAGATGATAGGGGGAGAGATGATGGGGAGAGATGATAGGGGAGAGATGATTGGGGAGAGATGATAGGGGGAAGATGAAAGGGGAGAGAGATGATAGGGGAGAGAGACGATGGGGAGAGAGATGCTGGGTGGAGATAGATGATGGGGAGAGATGATAGGGAGAGATGACAGTGGAGAGATGAAAGGGGAGAGAGTTGATACGGCAGAGAGATGATAGGGGAGATTGATGATGGGGAGAGAGTGATGATGGGGAAGTGATGATGGGGAGAGATGATAGGGGGAGAGATGATGGGGAGAGATGATAGGGGAGAGATGATTGGGGAGAGATGATAGGGGGAAGATGAAAGGGGAGAGAGATGATGGGGAGAGAGATGATAGGGGAGAGAGGCGATGGGGAGAGAGATGCTGGGTGGAGATAGATGATGGGGAGAAATGATAGAGGAGAGATGACAGTGTAGAGATGAAAGGGGAGAGAGATGATAGGGCAGAGAGATGATAGGGGAGAGAGTTGTTGGGGAGAGAGCAATAATGGGTGAGAGAAGATGGGGAGAGAGATGCTGGGTGGAGATAGATGATGGGGAGAGATGATGGGGGGAGATGACAGTGGAGAGATGAAAGCGGAGAGAGATGATACGGCAGAGAGATGATAGGGGGAGAGATGATGGGGAGAGATGTTAGGGGGAAGATGAAAGGGGAGAGAGATGATGGGGAGAGAGATGATAGGGGAGAGAGACGATGGGGAGCGAGATGCTGGGTTGAGATAGATGATGGGGAGAAATGATAGAGGAGAGATGACAGTGTAGAGATGAAAGGGGAGAGAGATGATAGGGCAGAGAGATGATAGGGGAGAGAGTTGTTGGGGAGAGAGCAATAATGGGTGAGAGAAGATGGGGAGAGAGAGGATGCGGAGAGAGATGTTGGGGAGAGAGTGACAATGGGAGAGAGAGGATGGGGAAAGAGTGACGATGGGGAGAGATGATGGTGAGAAATGATTGGGGAGAGATGATAGGGGGAGAGATGATGGGGAGAGAGTTGATGCTCAGTTGATGGGGGAGAAATGATGGGGAGATGATGCTCAGTTGAATGGGGCGAGATGATGGGAGAGTGAGATGATAGGGGAGAGAGATTATGGGAGAGAGCAATGATGGGGGAGAGATGATGGGGAGAGAGATGATGGGGAGAGTGATGATGGGGGAGAGAGATGATGGGGAGTGAGGTGATAGGGGAGAGAGATGATGGGGAGAGAGATGATAGGGGAGAGAGACGATGGGGAGAGAGATGCTGGGTTGAGATAGATGATGGGGAGAAATGATAGAGGAGAGATGACAGTGGAGAGATGAAAGGGGAGAGAGATGATAGGGCAGAGAGATGATAGGGGAGAGAGATGATGGGGAGAGAGCAATAATCGGGGAGAGATGATAGGGAGAGAGATGATGTGGAGAGAGATGATGGGGAGAGAGATGATGGGGGAGAGAGATGATGGGGAGAGTGATGATGGGGGGAGAGATGATGGGGGAGCAATGATAGGGTGAGATGATAGGGGGAAGATGATAGGGGAGAGAGATGATAGGGGAGAGAGACGATGGGGAGAGAGATGCTGGGTGGAGATAGATGATGGGGAGAGATGATAGGGGAGAGATGACACTGGAGAGATGAAAGGGGAGAGAGATGATACGGCAGAGAGATGATAGGGGAGAGAGATGATGGGGAGAGAGCAATAATGGGGGAGAGATGATGGGGAGAGAGATGATGGGGTGTGAGATGATGGGGGAGAGAGATGATGTAGAGAAAGATGATGGGGAGATTGATGATGGGGAGAGAGTGATGATGGGGAAGAGATGATGGGGAGAGATGATAGGGGAGAGATGATGGGGAGAGATGATAGGGGAGAGATGATAGGGGGAAGATGAAAGGGGAGACAGATGATGGGGAGAGAGATGATAGGTGAGTGAGACGATGGGGAGAGAGATGCTGGGTGGAGATAGATGATGGGGAGAGATGATAGAGGAGAGATGACAGTGGAGAGATCAAAGGGGAGTGAGATGATAGGGCAGAGAGATGATAGGGGAGAGAGTTGTTGGGGAGAGAGCAATGATGGGCGAGAGAAGATGGGGAGAGAGATGTTGCGGAGAGAGATGTTGGGGAGAGAGTGACCATGGGAGAGAGAGGATGGGGAAAGAGTGACGATGGGGAGAGATGATGGCGAGAAATGATGGGGGAGAGATGATGGGGAGAGAGTTGATGCTCAGTGGATGGGGGAGAGATGATGGGGAGATGATGTCAGTTGAATGGGGAGAGATGATGGGAGAGTGAGATGATAGGGGAGAGAGATTATGGGGAGAGAGCAATGATGGGGGAGAGATGATGGGGAGAGAGATGATGGGGAGAGTGATGCTGGGGGAGAGAGATGATGGGGAGAGAGATGATGGGGAGAGAGATGATGGGGAGTGAGGTGATAGGGGAGAGAGATGATGGGGAGAGAGCAATGATCGGGGAGAGATGAAGGGGGAGAGATGATGGGGAGAGGAGATGATAGGGGAGAGAGACGACGGGGAGAGTGATGCTGGGTGGAGATAGATGATGGGGAGAGATGACAGTGGAGAGATGAAAGGGGAGAGAGATGATACGGCAGAGAGATGATAGGGGAGAGAGATGATGGGGAGAGAGATGATGGGGAGTGAGGTGATAGGGGAGAGAGATGATGGGGAGAGAGCAATGATCGGGGAGAGATGAAGGGGGAGAGATGATGGGGAGAGGAGATGATAGGGGAGAGAGACGACGGGGAGAGTGATGCTGGGTGGAGATAGATGATGGGGAGAGATGACAGTGGAGAGATGAAAGGGGAGAGAGATGATACGGCAGAGAGATGATAGGGGAGAGAGATGATGGGGAGAGAGCAATGATGGGGATAGATGATGGGGGCGAGATGATGGGGGAGAGGAGATGATACGGAGAGGAATGGTGGGGAGAGAGCAATGATGGGGGAGAGATGATGGTGAGAGAGAGATGATGGGGTGAGAGATATGATGCACAGAGAGATGATGTGAGAGAAATGATGGGGAGAGATGATGGGGAGAGATGATTAGTGAGAGATGATGGCGAGAGAGATGATGGGGGAGAGAGATGATAGAGAGAGATGATGGGGAGAGATGATGGGGAGGCAGATGATGGGGGAGTGAGTTGATGGGGGAGAGAGATGATGTGGAGAAAGATGATGTGGAGATTGATGATGGGTAGAGAGTGATGATGGGGAAGTGATGATGGGGAGAGATGACAGGGGGAGAGATGATGGGGAGAGATGATAGGAACAGATGATGGGGGAGAGATGATAGGTGAGCAATGATAGGGGAGAGATGATAGGTGAGAGAGACGATGGGGAGAGAGATGCTGGGTGGAGATAGATGATGGGGAGAGATGATAGGGGGGAGATGACAGTGGAGAGATGAAAGGGGAGAGAGATGATACGGCAGAGAGATGATAGGGGAGAGAGATGATGGGGAGAGAGCAATAATGGGGGAGAGATGATAGGGAGAGAGATGATGTGGAGAGAGATGATGGGGAGAGAGATGATGGGGGAGAGAGATGATGGGGAGCAATGATAGGGTGAGATGATAGGGGGAAGATGATAGGGGAGAGAGATGATAGGGGAGAGAGACGATGGGGAGAGAGATGCTGGGTGGAGATAGATGATGGGGAGAGATGATAGGGAGAGATGACAGTGGAGAGATGAAAGGGGAGAGAGTTGATACGGCAGAGAGATGATAGGGGAGAGAGATGATGGGGAGAGAGTGATGATGGGGAAGTGATGATGGGGAGAGATGATAGGGGGAGAGATGATGGGGAGAGATGATAGGGGAGAGATGATTGGGGAGAGATGATAGGGGGAAGATGAAAGGGGAGAGAGATGATAGGGGAGAGAGACGATGGGGAGAGAGATGCTGGGTGGAGATAGATGATGGGGAGAGATGATAGGGAGAGATGACAGTGGAGAGATGAAAGGGGAGAGAGTTGATACGGCAGAGAGATGATAGGGGAGATTGATGATGGGGAGAGAGTGATGATGGGGAAGTGATGATGGGGAGAGATGATAGGGGGAGAGATGATGGGGAGAGATGATAGGGGAGAGATGATTGGGGAGAGATGATAGGGGGAAGATGAAAGGGGAGAGAGATGATGGGGAGAGAGATGATAGGGGAGAGAGGCGATGGGGAGAGAGATGCTGGGTGGAGATAGATGATGGGGAGAAATGATAGAGGAGAGATGACAGTGTAGAGATGAAAGGGGAGAGAGATGATAGGGCAGAGAGATGATAGGGGAGAGAGTTGTTGGGGAGAGAGCAATAATGGGTGAGAGAAGATGGGGAGAGAGATGCTGGGTGGAGATAGATGATGGGGAGAGATGATGGGGGGAGATGACAGTGGAGAGATGAAAGGGGAGAGAGATGATACGGCAGAGAGATGATAGGGGAGAGAGATGATGGGGAGAGAGCAATAATGGGGGAGAGATGATAGGGAGAGAGATGATGTGGAGAGAGATGATGGGGAGAGAGATGATGGGGAGCAATGATAGGGTGAGATGATAGGGGGAAGATGATAGGGGAGAGAGGTGATAGGGGAGAGAGACGATGGGGAGAGAGATGCTGGGTGGAGATAGATGATGGGGAGAGATGATAGGGAGAGATGACAGTGGAGAGATGACAGTGGAGAGAGTTGATACGGCAGAGAGATGATAGGGGAGAGAGATGATGGGGAGAGAGCAATAATGGGGGAGATATGATGGGGAGAGAGATGATGGGGGAGAGAGATGATGTGGAGAAAGATGATGGGGAGATTGATGATGGGGAGAGAGTGATGATGGGGAAGTGATGATGGGGAGAGATGATAGGGGGAGAGATGATGGGGAGAGATGATAGGGGAGAGATTATAGGGGAGAGATGATAGGGGGAAGATGAAAGGGGAGAGAGATGATGGGGAGAGTGATGATGGGGAGAGAGATGATGGGGAGTGAGGTGATAGGGGAGAGAGATGATGGGGAGAGAGATGATAGGGGAGAGAGACGATGGGAGAGAGCAATGATGGGGGAGAGATGATGGGGAGAGAGATGATGGGGAGAGTGATGATGGGGGAGAGAGATGATGGGGAGTGAGGTGATAGGGGAGAGAGATGATGGGGAGAGAGATGATAGGGGAGAGAGACGATGGGGAGAGAGATGCTGGGTTGAGATAGATGATGGGGAGAAATGATAGAGGAGAGATGACAGTGGAGAGATGAAAGGGGAGAGAGATGATAGGGCAGAGAGATGATAGGGGAGAGAGATGATGGGGAGAGAGCAATAATCGGGGAGAGATGATAGGGAGAGAGATGATGTGGAGAGAGATGATGGGGAGAGAGATGATGGGGGAGAGAGATGATGGGGAGAGTGATGATGGGGGGAGAGATGATGGGGGAGCAATGATAGGGTGAGATGATAGGGGGAAGATGATAGGGGAGAGAGATGATAGGGGAGAGAGACGATGGGGAGAGAGATGCTGGGTGGAGATAGATGATGGGGAGAGATGATAGGGGAGAGATGACACTGGAGAGATGAAAGGGGAGAGAGATGATACGGCAGAGAGATGATAGGGGAGAGAGATGATGGGGAGAGAGCAATAATGGGGGAGAGATGATGGGGAGAGAGATGATGGGGTGTGAGATGATGGGGGAGAGAGATGATGTAGAGAAAGATGATGGGGAGATTGATGATGGGGAGAGAGTGATGATGGGGAAGAGATGATGGGGAGAGATGATAGGGGAGAGATGATGGGGAGAGATGATAGGGGAGAGATGATAGGGGGAAGATGAAAGGGGAGACAGATGATGGGGAGAGAGATGATAGGTGAGTGAGACGATGGGGAGAGAGATGCTGGGTGGAGATAGATGATGGGGAGAGATGATAGAGGAGAGATGACAGTGGAGAGATCAAAGGGGAGTGAGATGATAGGGCAGAGAGATGATAGGGGAGAGAGTTGTTGGGGAGAGAGCAATGATGGGCGAGAGAAGATGGGGAGAGAGATGTTGCGGAGAGAGATGTTGGGGAGAGAGTGACCATGGGAGAGAGAGGATGGGGAAAGAGTGACGATGGGGAGAGATGATGGCGAGAAATGATGGGGGAGAGATGATGGGGAGAGAGTTGATGCTCAGTGGATGGGGGAGAGATGATGGGGAGATGATGTCAGTTGAATGGGGAGAGATGATGGGAGAGTGAGATGATAGGGGAGAGAGATTATGGGGAGAGAGCAATGATGGGGGAGAGATGATGGGGAGAGAGATGATGGGGAGAGTGATGATGGGGGAGAGAGATGATGGGGAGAGAGATGATGGGGAGAGAGATGATGGGGAGTGAGGTGATAGGGGAGAGAGATGATGGGGAGAGAGCAATGATCGGGGAGAGATGAAGGGGGAGAGATGATGGGGAGAGGAGATGATAGGGGAGAGAGACGACGGGGAGAGTGATGCTGGGTGGAGATAGATGATGGGGAGAGATGACAGTGGAGAGATGAAAGGGGAGAGAGATGATACGGCAGAGAGATGATAGGGGAGAGAGATGATGGGGAGAGAGATGATGGGGAGTGAGGTGATAGGGGAGAGAGATGATGGGGAGAGAGCAATGATCGGGGAGAGATGAAGGGGGAGAGATGATGGGGAGAGGAGATGATAGGGGAGAGATGATTGGGGAGAGATGATAGGGGGAAGATGAAAGGGGAGAGAGATGATAGGGGAGAGAGACGATGGGGAGAGAGATGCTGGGTGGAGATAGATGATGGGGAGAGATGATAGGGAGAGATGACAGTGGAGAGATGAAAGGGGAGAGAGTTGATACGGCAGAGAGATGATAGGGGAGATTGATGATGGGGAGAGAGTGATGATGGGGAAGTGATGATGGGGAGAGATGATAGGGGGAGAGATGATGGGGAGAGATGATAGGGGAGAGATGATTGGGGAGAGATGATAGGGGGAAGATGAAAGGGGAGAGAGATGATGGGGAGAGAGATGATAGGGGAGAGAGGCGATGGGGAGAGAGATGCTGGGTGGAGATAGATGATGGGGAGAAATGATAGAGGAGAGATGACAGTGTAGAGATGAAAGGGGAGAGAGATGATAGGGCAGAGAGATGATAGGGGAGAGAGTTGTTGGGGAGAGAGCAATAATGGGTGAGAGAAGATGGGGAGAGAGATGCTGGGTGGAGATAGATGATGGGGAGAGATGATGGGGGGAGATGACAGTGGAGAGATGAAAGGGGAGAGAGATGATACGGCAGAGAGATGATAGGGGAGAGAGATGATGGGGAGAGAGCAATAATGGGGGAGAGATGATAGGGAGAGAGATGATGTGGAGAGAGATGATGGGGAGAGAGATGATGGGGAGCAATGATAGGGTGAGATGATAGGGGGAAGATGATAGGGGAGAGAGGTGATAGGGGAGAGAGACGATGGGGAGAGAGATGCTGGGTGGAGATAGATGATGGGGAGAGATGATAGGGAGAGATGACAGTGGAGAGATGAAAGGGGAGAGAGTTGATACGGCAGAGAGATGATAGGGGAGAGAGATGATGGGGAGAGAGCAATAATGGGGGAGATATGATGGGGAGAGAGATGATGGGGGAGAGAGATGATGTGGAGAAAGATGATGGGGAGATTGATGATGGGGAGAGAGTGATGATGGGGAAGTGATGATGGGGAGAGATGATAGGGGGAGAGATGATGGGGAGAGATGATAGGGGAGAGATTATAGGGGAGAGATGATAGGGGGAAGATGAAAGGGGAGAGAGATGATGGGGAGAGTGATGATGGGGAGAGAGATGATGGGGAGTGAGGTGATAGGGGAGAGAGATGATGGGGAGAGAGATGATAGGGGAGAGAGACGATGGGAGAGAGCAATGATGGGGGAGAGATGATGGGGAGAGAGATGATGGGGAGAGTGATGATGGGGGAGAGAGATGATGGGGAGTGAGGTGATAGGGGAGAGAGATGATGGGGAGAGAGATGATAGGGGAGAGAGACGATGGGGAGAGAGATGCTGGGTTGAGATAGATGATGGGGAGAAATGATAGAGGAGAGATGACAGTGGAGAGATGAAAGGGGAGAGAGATGATAGGGCAGAGAGATGATAGGGGAGAGAGATGATGGGGAGAGAGCAATAATCGGGGAGAGATGATAGGGAGAGAGATGATGTGGAGAGAGATGATGGGGAGAGAGATGATGGGGGAGAGAGATGATGGGGAGAGTGATGATGGGGGGAGAGATGATGGGGGAGCAATGATAGGGTGAGATGATAGGGGGAAGATGATAGGGGAGAGAGATGATAGGGGAGAGAGACGATGGGGAGAGAGATGCTGGGTGGAGATAGATGATGGGGAGAGATGATAGGGGAGAGATGACACTGGAGAGATGAAAGGGGAGAGAGATGATACGGCAGAGAGATGATAGGGGAGAGAGATGATGGGGAGAGAGCAATAATGGGGGAGAGATGATGGGGAGAGAGATGATGGGGTGTGAGATGATGGGGGAGAGAGATGATGTAGAGAAAGATGATGGGGAGATTGATGATGGGGAGAGAGTGATGATGGGGAAGAGATGATGGGGAGAGATGATAGGGGAGAGATGATGGGGAGAGATGATAGGGGAGAGATGATAGGGGGAAGATGAAAGGGGAGACAGATGATGGGGAGAGAGATGATAGGTGAGTGAGACGATGGGGAGAGAGATGCTGGGTGGAGATAGATGATGGGGAGAGATGATAGAGGAGAGATGACAGTGGAGAGATCAAAGGGGAGTGAGATGATAGGGCAGAGAGATGATAGGGGAGAGAGTTGTTGGGGAGAGAGCAATGATGGGCGAGAGAAGATGGGGAGAGAGATGTTGCGGAGAGAGATGTTGGGGAGAGAGTGACCATGGGAGAGAGAGGATGGGGAAAGAGTGACGATGGGGAGAGATGATGGCGAGAAATGATGGGGGAGAGATGATGGGGAGAGAGTTGATGCTCAGTGGATGGGGGAGAGATGATGGGGAGATGATGTCAGTTGAATGGGGAGAGATGATGGGAGAGTGAGATGATAGGGGAGAGAGATTATGGGGAGAGAGCAATGATGGGGGAGAGATGATGGGGAGAGAGATGATGGGGAGAGTGATGATGGGGGAGAGAGATGATGGGGAGAGAGATGATGGGGAGAGAGATGATGGGGAGTGAGGTGATAGGGGAGAGAGATGATGGGGAGAGAGCAATGATCGGGGAGAGATGAAGGGGGAGAGATGATGGGGAGAGGAGATGATAGGGGAGAGAGACGACGGGGAGAGTGATGCTGGGTGGAGATAGATGATGGGGAGAGATGACAGTGGAGAGATGAAAGGGGAGAGAGATGATACGGCAGAGAGATGATAGGGGAGAGAGATGATGGGGAGAGAGATGATGGGGAGTGAGGTGATAGGGGAGAGAGATGATGGGGAGAGAGCAATGATCGGGGAGAGATGAAGGGGGAGAGATGATGGGGAGAGGAGATGATAGGGGAGAGAGACGACGGGGAGAGTGATGCTGGGTGGAGATAGATGATGGGGAGAGATGACAGTGGAGAGATGAAAGGGGAGAGAGATGATACGGCAGAGAGATGATAGGGGAGAGAGATGATGGGGAGAGAGCAATGATGGGGATAGATGATGGGGGCGAGATGATGGGGGAGAGGAGATGATACGGAGAGGAATGGTGGGGAGAGAGCAATGATGGGGGAGAGATGATGGTGAGAGAGAGATGATGGGGTGAGAGATATGATGCACAGAGAGATGATGTGAGAGAAATGATGGGGAGAGATGATGGGGAGAGATGATTAGTGAGAGATGATGGCGAGAGAGATGATGGGGAGAGAGATGATAGAGAGAGATGATGGGGAGAGATGATCGGGAGGCAGATGATGGGGGAGTGAGTTGATGGGGGAGAGAGATGATGTGGAGAAAGATGATGTGGAGATTGATGATGGGTAGAGAGTGATGATGGGGAAGTGATGATGGGGAGAGATGACAGGGGGAGAGATGATGGGGAGAGATGATAGGAACAGATGATGGGGGAGAGATGATAGGTGAGCAATGATAGGGGAGAGATGATAGGTGAGAGAGACGATGGGGAGAGAGATGCTGGGTGGAGATAGATGATGGGGAGAGATGATAGGGGGGAGATGACAGTGGAGAGATGAAAGGGGAGAGAGATGATACGGCAGAGAGATGATAGGGGAGAGAGATGATGGGGAGAGAGCAATAATGGGGGAGAGATGATAGGGAGAGAGATGATGTGGAGAGAGATGATGGGGAGAGAGATGATGGGGGAGAGAGATGATGGGGAGCAATGATAGGGTGAGATGATAGGGGGAAGATGATAGGGGAGAGAGATGATAGGGGAGAGAGACGATGGGGAGAGAGATGCTGGGTGGAGATAGATGATGGGGAGAGATGATAGGGAGAGATGACAGTGGAGAGATGAAAGGGGAGAGAGTTGATACGGCAGAGAGATGATAGGGGAGAGAGATGATGGGGAGAGAGTGATGATGGGGAAGTGATGATGGGGAGAGATGATAGGGGGAGAGATGATGGGGAGAGATGATAGGGGAGAGATGATTGGGGAGAGATGATAGGGGGAAGATGAAAGGGGAGAGAGATGATAGGGGAGAGAGACGATGGGGAGAGAGATGCTGGGTGGAGATAGATGATGGGGAGAGATGATAGGGAGAGATGACAGTGGAGAGATGAAAGGGGAGAGAGTTGATACGGCAGAGAGATGATAGGGGAGATTGATGATGGGGAGAGAGTGATGATGGGGAAGTGATGATGGGGAGAGATGATAGGGAGAGAGATGATGGGGAGAGATGATAGGGGAGAGATGATTGGGGAGAGATGATAGGGGGAAGATGAAAGGGGAGAGAGATGATGGGGAGAGAGATGATAGGGGAGAGAGACGATGGGGAGAGAGATGCTGGGTGGAGATAGATGATGGGGAGAAATGATAGAGGAGAGATGACAGTGTAGAGATGAAAGGGGAGAGAGATGATAGGGCAGAGAGATGATAGGGGAGAGAGTTGTTGGGGAGAGAGCAATAATGGGTGAGAGAAGATGGGGAGAGAGATGCTGGGTGGAGATAGATGATGGGGAGAGATGATGGGGGGAGATGACAGTGGAGAGATGAAAGGGGAGAGAGATGATACGGCAGAGAGATGATAGGGGAGAGAGATGATGGGGAGAGAGCAATAATGGGGGAGAGATGATAGGGAGAGAGATGATGTGGAGAGAGATGATGGGGAGAGAGATGATGGGGAGCAATGATAGGGTGAGATGATAGGGGGAAGATGATAGGGGAGAGAGATGATAGGGGAGAGAGACGATGGGGAGAGAGATGCTGGGTGGAGATAGATGATGGGGAGAGATGATAGGGAGAGATGACAGTGGAGAGATGAAAGGGGAGAGAGTTGATACGGCAGAGAGATGATAGGGGAGAGAGATGATGGGGAGAGAGCAATAATGGGGGAGATATGATGGGGAGAGAGATGATGGGGGAGAGAGATGATGTGGAGAAAGATGATGGGGAGATTGATGATGGGGAGAGAGTGATGATGGGGAAGTGATGATGGGGAGAGATGATAGGGGGAGAGATGATGGGGAGAGATGATAGGGGAGAGATTATAGGGGAGAGATGATAGGGGGAAGATGAAAGGGGAGAGAGATGATGGGGAGAGAGATGATAGGGGAGAGAGACGATGGGGAGAGAGATGCTGGGTTGAGATAGATGATGGGGAGAAATGATAGAGGAGAGATGACAGTGTAGAGATGAAAGGGGAGAGAGATGATAGGGCAGAGAGATGATAGGGGAGAGAGTTGTTGGGGAGAGAGCAATAATGGGTGAGAGAAGATGGGGAGAGAGAGGATGCGGAGAGAGATGTTGGGGAGAGAGTGACAATGGGAGAGAGAGGATGGGGAAAGAGTGACGATGGGGAGAGATGATGGTGAGAAATGATTGGGGAGAGATGATAGGGGGAGAGATGATGGGGAGAGAGTTGATGCTCAGTTGATGGGGGAGAAATGATGGGGAGATGATGCTCAGTTGAATGGGGCGAGATGATGGGAGAGTGAGACGATGGGGAGAGAGATGCTGGGTGGAGAGAGATGCTGGGTGGAGATAGATGATGGGGAGAGATGATATGGGGGAGATGACAGTGGAGAGATGAAAGGGGAGAGAGATGATACGGCAGAGAGATGATAGGGGAGATAGATGATGGGGAGAGAGCAATAATGGGGGAGAGATGATAGGGAGAGAGATGATGTGGAGAGAGATGATGGGCAGAGAGATGATGGGGAGAGAGATGATGGGGAGAGTTATGATGGGGAGAGTTATGATGGGGAGAGAGATGATAGGGGAGAGAGACGATGGGGAGAGAGATGCTGGGTGGAGATAGATGATGGGGAGAGATGATAGGGTGAGATGATAGGGGGAAGATGATAGGGGAGAGAGATGATAGGGGAGAGAGACGATGGGGAGAGAGATGCTGGGTGGAGATAGATGATGGGGAGAGATGATAGGGAGAGATGACAGTGGAGAGATGAAAGGGGAGAGAGTTGATACGGTAGAGAGATGATAGGGGGGAGAGATGATGGGGAGAGAGCAATAATGGGGGAGAGATCATGGGGAGAGAGATGATGGGGTGTGAGATGATGGGGGAGAGAGATGATGTGGAGAAAGATGATGGGGAGATTGATGATGGGGAGAGAGTGATGATGGGGAAGTGATGATGGGGAGAGATGATAGGGGGAGAGATGATGGGGAGAGATGATAGGGGAGAGATGATAGGGGAGAGATGATAGGGGGAAGATGAAAGGGGAGAGATGATGGGGAGAGAGATGATAGGGGAGAGAGACGATGGGGAGAGAGACGATGGGGAGAGAGATGCTGGGTGGAGATAGATGATGGGGAGAGATGATAGGGGATAGATGACAGTGGAGAGATGAAAGGGGAGAGAGATGATACGGCAGAGAGATGATAGGGGAGAGAGATGATGGGGAGAGAGCAATAATGGGGGAGAGATGATGGGGAGAGAGATGATGGGGAGAGAGATGATGGGTTAGGGAGATGATGGGGAGAGAGATGATGGGAAGAGAGTGACAATGGCAGAGAGAGGATGGGGAGAGAGTGACGATAGGGGAGAGATGATGGGGAGGCAGATGATGGGGAGAGAGTGATGGTGGGGAAGAGATGATGGGGGGAGAGATGATAGGGGAGTGAGACGATGGGGAGAGAGATGCTGGGTGGAGATAGATGATGGGGAGAGATGATATGGGGGAGATGACAGTGGAGAGATGAAAGGGGAGAGAGATGATACGGCAGAGAGATGATAGGGGAGATAGATGATGGGGAGAGAGCAATAATGGGGGAGAGATGATAGGGAGAGAGATGATGTGGAGAGAGATGATGGGCAGAGAGATGATGGGGAGAGAGATGATGGGGAGAGTTATGATGGGGAGAGTTATGATGGGGAGAGAGATGATAGGGGAGAGAGACGATGGGGAGAGAGATGCTGGGTGGAGATAGATGATGGGGAGAGATGATAGGGTGAGATGATAGGGGAAGATGATAGGGGAGAGAGATGATAGGGGAGAGAGACGATGGGGAGAGAGATGCTGGGTGGAGATAGATGATGGGGAGAGATGATAGGGAGAGATGACAGTGGAGAGATGAAAGGGGAGAGAGTTGATACGGCAGAGAGATGATAGGGGAGAGAGATGATGGGGAGAGAGCAATAATGGGGGAGAGATGATGGGGAGAGAGATGATGGGGTGTGAGGTGATGGGGGAGAGAGATGATGTGGAGAACGATGATGGTGAGATTGATGATGGGGAGAGAGTGATGATGGGGAAGTGATGATGGGGAGAGATGATAGGGGAGAGATGATGGGGAGAGATGATAGGGGAGAGATGATAGGGGAGAGATGATAGGGGGAAGATGAAAGGGGAGAGAGATGATGGGGAGAGAGATGATAGGGGAGAGAGACGATGGGGAGAGAGATGCTGGGTGGAGATAGATGATGGGGAGAAATGATAGAGGAGAGATGACAGTGTAGAGATGAAAGGGGAGAGAGATGATAGGGCAGAGAGATGATAGGGGAGAGAGTTGTTGGGGAGAGAGCAATAATGGGTGAGAGAAGATGGGGAGAGAGAGGATGCGGAGAGAGATGTTGGGGAGAGAGTGACAATGGGAGAGAGAGGATGGGGAAAGAGTGACGATGGGGAGAGATGATGGTGAGAAATGATTGGGGAGAGATGATAGGGGGAGAGATGATGGGGAGAGAGTTGATGCTCAGTTGATGGGGGAGAAATGATGGGGAGATGATGCTCAGTTGAATGGGGCGAGATGATGGGAGAGTGAGATGATAGGGGAGAGAGATTATGGGGAGAGAGCAATGATGGGGGAGAGATGATGGGGAGAGAGATGATGGGGAGAGTGATGATGGGGGAGAGAGATGATGGGGAGTGAGGTGATAGGGGAGAGAGATGATGGGGAGAGAGCAATGACGGGGGATAGATGAGGGTGAGAGATGATGGGGATAGATGATGGGGGTGAGATGATGGGGGAGAGAGATATTGTGGAGAAAGATGATGTGGAGATTGATGATGGGTAGAGAGTGATGATGGGGAAGAGATGATGGGGAGAGATGATAGGGGGAGAGATGATGGGGAGAGATGATAAGAACAGATGATGGGGGAGAGATGATAGGGGAGCAATGATAGGGTGAGATGATAGGGGGAAGATGATAGGGGAGAGAGATGATAGGGGAGAGAGACGATGGGGAGAGAGATGCTGGGTGGAGATAGATGATGGGGAGAGATGATAGGGAGAGATGACAGTGGAGAGATGAAAGGGGAGAGAGTTGATACGGCAGAGAGATGATAGGGGAGAGAGATGATGGGGAGAGAGCAATAATGGGGGAGAGATGATGGGGAGAGAGATGATGGGGTGTGAGATGATGGGGGAGAGAGATGATGTGGAGAAAAATGATGGGGAGATTGATGATGGGGAGAGAGTGATGATGGGGAAGTGATGATGGGGAGAGATGATAGGGGGAGAGATGATGGGGAGAGATGATAGGGGAGAGATGATAGGGGAGCAATGATAGGGGAGAGATGATAGGGGGAAGATGATAGGGGAGAGAGATGATGGGGAGAGAGATGATAGGGGAGAGAGACGATGGGGAGAGAGATGCTGGGTGGAGATAGATGATGGGGAGAGATGATAGGGGAGAGATGACAGTGGAGAGATGAAAGGGGAGAGAGATGATACGGCTGAGAGATGATAGGGGAGAGAGATGATGGGGAGAGAGCAATAATGGGGGAGAGATGATGGGGAGAGAGATGATGGGGAGAGAGATGATGGGGAGAGAGATGATGGGTTAGGGAGATGATGGGGAGAGAGTTGATGGGAAGAGAGTGACGATGGGAGAGAGAGGATGGGGAGAGAGTGACGATGGGGGAGAGAGATGATGGGGAGAGAGATGATGGGGGAGAGAGATGATGGGGGAGAGATGATTGGGAGGCAGATGATGGGGCAGTCAGATGATGGGGGAGTGAGATGATGGGGGAGAGAGATGATGTGGAGAAAGATGATGTGGAGATTGATGATGGGGAGAGAGTGATGGTGGGGAAGAGATTATGGGGAGAGATGATAGGGGGAGAGATGATGGGGAGAGAGATGATAGGGGAGAGAGACGACGGGGAGAGAGATGCTGGGTGGAGATAGATGATGGGGAGAGATGACAGTGGAGAGATGAAAGGGGAGAGAGATGATACGGCAGAGAGATGATAGGGGAGAGAGATGATGGGGAGAGAGCAATAATCGGGGAGAGATGATAGGGAGAGAGATGATGTGGAGAGAGATGATGGGCAGAGAGATGATGGGGAGAGAGATGATGGGGAGAGTTATGATGGGGAGAGTTATGATGGGGAGAGAGATGATAGGGGAGAGAGACGATGGGGAGAGAGATGCTGGGTGGAGATAGATGATGGGGAGAGATGATAGGGTGAGATGATAGGGGGAAGATGATAGGGGAGAGAGATGATAGGGGAGAGAGGCGATGGGGAGAGAGATGCTGGGTGGAGATAGATGATGGGGAGAGATGATAGGGAGAGATGACAGTGGAGAGATGAAAGGGGAGAGAGTTGATACGGCAGAGAGATGATAGGGGAGAGAGATGATGGGGAGAGAGCAATAATGGGGGAGAGATGATGGGGAGAGAGATGATGGGGTGTGAGGTGATGGGGGAGAGAGATGATGTGGAGAAAGATGATGGGGAGATTGATGATGGGGAGAGAGTGATGATGGGGAAGTGATGATGGGGAGAGATGATAGGGGAGAGATGATGGGGAGAGATGATAGGGGAGAGATGATAGGGGAGAGATGATAGGGGGAAGATGAAAGGGGAGAGAGATGATGGGGAGAGAGATGATAGGGGAGAGAGACGATGGGGAGAGAGATGCTGGGTGGAGATAGATGATGGGGAGAGATGACAGTGGAGAGATGAAAGGGGAGAGAGATGATACGGCAGAGAGATGATAGGGGAGAGAGATGATGGGGAGAGAGCAATAATCGGGGAGAGATGATAGGGAGAGAGATGATGTGGAGAGAGATGATGGGCAGAGAGATGATGGGGAGAGAGATGATGGGGAGAGTTATGATGGGGAGAGTTATGATGGGGAGAGAGATGATAGGGGAGAGAGACGATGGGGAGAGAGATGCTGGGTGGAGATAGATGATGGGGAGAGATGATAGGGTGAGATGATAGGGGGAAGATGATAGGGGAGAGAGATGATAGGGGAGAGAGACGATGGGGAGAGAGATGCTGGGTGGAGATAGATGATGGGGAGAGATGATAGGGAGAGATGACAGTGGAGAGATGAAAGGGGAGAGAGTTGATACGGCAGAGAGATGATAGGGGAGAGAGATGATGGGGAGAGAGCAATAATGGGGGAGAGATGATGGGGAGAGAGATGATGGGGTGTGAGGTGATGGGGGAGAGAGATGATGTGGAGAAAGATGATGGGGAGATTGATGATGGGGAGAGAGTGATGATGGGGAAGTGATGATGGGGAGAGATGATAGGGGAGAGATGATGGGGAGAGATGATAGGGGAGAGATGATAGGGGAGAGATGATAGGGGGAAGATGAAAGGGGAGAGAGATGATGGGGAGAGAGATGATAGGGGAGAGAGACGATGGGGAGAGAGATGCTGGGTGGAGATAGATGATGGGGAGAAATGATAGAGGAGAGATGACAGTGTAGAGATGAAAGGGGAGAGAGATGATAGGGCAGAGAGATGATAGGGGAGAGAGTTGTTGGGGAGAGAGCAATAATGGGTGAGAGAAGATGGGGAGAGAGAGGATGCGGAGAGAGATGTTGGGGAGAGAGTGACAATGGGAGAGAGAGGATGGGGAAAGAGTGACGATGGGGAGAGATGATGGTGAGAAATGATTGGGGAGAGATTATAGGGGGAGAGATGATGGGGAGAGAGTTGATGCTCAGTTGATGGGGGAGAAATGATGGGGAGATGATGCTCAGTTGAATGGGGCGAGATGATGGGAGAGTGAGATGATAGGGGAGAGAGATTATGGGGAGAGAGCAATGATGGGGGAGAGATGATGGGGAGAGAGATGATGGGGAGAGTGATGATGGGGGAGAGAGATGATGGGGAGTGAGGTGATAGGGGAGAGAGATGATGGGGAGAGAGCAATGACGGGGGATAGATGAGGGTGAGAGATGATGGGGATAGATGATGGGGGTGAGATGATGGGGGAGAGAGATATTGTGGAGAAAGATGATGTGGAGATTGATGATGGGTAGAGAGTGATGATGGGGAAGAGATGATGGGGAGAGATGATAGGGGGAGAGATGATGGGGAGAGATGATAAGAACAGATGATGGGGGAGAGATGATAGGGGAGCAATGATAGGGTGAGATGATAGGGGGAAGATGATAGGGGAGAGAGATGATAGGGGAGAGAGACGATGGGGAGAGAGATGCTGGGTGGAGATAGATGATGGGGAGAGATGATAGGGAGAGATGACAGTGGAGAGATGAAAGGGGAGAGAGTTGATACGGCAGAGAGATGATAGGGGAGAGAGATGATGGGGAGAGAGCAATAATGGGGGAGAGATGATGGGGAGAGAGATGATGGGGTGTGAGATGATGGGGGAGAGAGATGATGTGGAGAAAAATGATGGGGAGATTGATGATGGGGAGAGAGTGATGATGGGGAAGTGATGATGGGGAGAGATGATAGGGGGAGAGATGATGGGGAGAGATGATAGGGGAGAGATGATAGGGGAGCAATGATAGGGGAGAGATGATAGGGGGAAGATGATAGGGGAGAGAGATGATGGGGAGAGAGATGATAGGGGAGAGAGACGATGGGGAGAGAGATGCTGGGTGGAGATAGATGATGGGGAGAGATGATAGGGGAGAGATGACAGTGGAGAGATGAAAGGGGAGAGAGATGATACGGCTGAGAGATGATAGGGGAGAGAGATGATGGGGAGAGAGCAATAATGGGGGAGAGATGATGGGGAGAGAGATGATGGGGAGAGAGATGATGGGGAGAGAGATGATGGGTTAGGGAGATGATGGGGAGAGAGTTGATGGGAAGAGAGTGACGATGGGAGAGAGAGGATGGGGAGAGAGTGACGATGGGGGAGAGAGATGATGGGGAGAGAGATGATGGGGGAGAGAGATGATGGGGGAGAGATGATTGGGAGGCAGATGATGGGGGAGTCAGATGATGGGGGAGTGAGATGATGGGGGAGAGAGATGATGTGGAGAAAGATGATGTGGAGATTGATGATGGGGATAGAGTGATGGTGGGGAAGAGATTATGGGGAGAGATGATAGGGGGAGAGATGATGGGGAGAGAGATGATAGGGGAGAGAGACGACGGGGAGAGAGATGCTGGGTGGAGATAGATGATGGGGAGAGATGACAGTGGAGAGATGAAAGGGGAGAGAGATGATACGGCAGAGAGATGATAGGGGAGAGAGATGATGGGGAGAGAGCAATAATCGGGGAGAGATGATAGGGAGAGAGATGATGTGGAGAGAGATGATGGGGAGAGAGATGATGGGGGAGAGAGATGATGGGGAGAGTGATGATGGGGTAGAGATGATGGGGGAGCAATGATAGGGTGAGATGATACGGGGAAGATGATAGGGGAGAGAGATGATAGGGGAGAGAGACGATGGGGAGAGAGATGCTGGGTTGAGATAGATGATGGTGAGAGATGATAGGGGAGAGATGACACTGGAGAGATGAAAGGGGAGAGAGATGATACGGCAGAGAGATGATAGGGGAGAGAGATGATGGGGAGAGAGCAATAATGGGGGAGAGATGATGGGGTGTGAGATGATGGGGGAGAGAGATGATGTAGAGAAAGATGATGGGGAGATTGATGATGGGGAGAGAGTGATGATGGGGAAGAGATGATGGGGAGAGATGATAGGGGAGAGATGATGGGGAGAGATGATAGGGGAGAGATGATAGGGGGAAGATGAAAGGGGAGAGAGATGATGGGGAGAGAGATGATAGGTGAGTGAGACGATGGGGAGAGAGATGCTGGGTGGAGATAGATGATGGGGAGAGATGATAGAGGAGAGATGACAGTGGAGAGATGAAAGGGGAGTGAGATGATAGGGCAGAGAGATGATAGGGGAGAGAGTTGTTGGGGAGAGAGCAATGATGGGCGAGAGAAGATGGGGAGAGAGATGATGCGGAGAGAGATGTTGGGGAGAGAGTGACCATGGGAGAGAGAGGATGGGGAAAGAGTGACGATGGGGAGAGATGATGGCGAGAAATGATGGGGGAGAGATGATGGGGAGAGAGTTGATGCTCAGTGGATGGGGGAGAGATGATGGGGAGATGATGCTCAGTTGAATGGGGAGAGATGATGGGAGAGTGAGATGATAGGGGAGAGAGATTATGGGGAGAGAGCAATGATGGGGGAGAGATGATGGGGAGAGAGATGATGGGGAGAGTGATGATGGGGGAGAGAGATGATGGGGAGAGAGATGATGGGGAGAGAGATGATGGGGAGTGAGGTGATAGGGGAGAGAGATGATGGGGAGAGAGCAATGATCGGGGAGAGATGAAGGGGGAGAGATGATGGGGAGAGGAGATGATAGGGGAGAGAGACGACGGAGAGAGTGATGCTGGGTGGAGATAGATGATGGGGAGAGATGACAGTGGAGAGATGAAAGGGGAGAGAGATGATACGGCAGAGAGATGATAGGGGAGAGAGATGATGGGGAGAGAGCAATGATGGGGATAGATGATGGGGGCGAGATGATGGGGGAGAGGAGATGATACGGAGAGGAATGGTGGGGAGAGAGCAATGATGGGGGAGAGATGATGGGGAGAGAGAGATGATGGGGTGAGTGATATGATGCACAGAGAGATGATGTGAGAGAAATGATGGGGAGAAATGATGGGGAGAGATGATTAGTGAGAGATGATGGCGAGAGAGATGATGGGGGAGAGAGATGATAGGGAGAGATGATGGGGAGAGATGATGGGGAGGCAGATGATGGGGGAGTGAGTTGATGGGGAGAGAGATGATGTGGAGAAAGATGATGTGGAGATTGATGATGGGTAGAGAGTGATGATGGGGAAGTGATGATGGGGAGAGATGACAGGGGGAGAGATGATGGGGAGAGATGATAGGAACAGATGATGGGGGAGAGATGATAGGTGAGCAATGATAGGGGAGAGATGATAGGGGGAAGATGATAGGGGAGAGAGATGATGGGGAGAGAGATGATAGGTGAGAGAGACGATGGGGAGAGAGATGCTGGGTGGAGATATATGATGGGGAGAGATGATAGGGGGGAGATGACAGTGGAGAGATGAAGGGGGAGAGAGATGATACGGCAGAGAGATGATAGGGGAGAGAGATGATGGGGAGAGAGCAATAATGCGGGAGAGATGATAGGGAGAGAGATGATGTGGAGAGAGATGATGGGGAGAGAGATGATGGGGGAGAGAGATGATGGGGAGCAATGATAGGGTGAGATGATAGGGGGAAGATGATAGGGGAGAGAGATGATAGGGGAGAGAGACGATGGGGAGAGAGATGCTGGGTGGAGATAGATGATGGGGAGAGATGATAGGGAGAGATGACAGTGGAGAGATGAAAGGGGAGAGAGTTGATACGGCAGAGAGATGATAGGGGAGAGAGATGATGGGGAGAGAGCAATAATGGGGGAGAGATGATGGGGAGAGAGATGATGGGGTGTGAGATGATGGGGGAGAGAGATGATGTGGAGAAAGATGATGGGGAGATTGATGATGGGGAGAGAGTGATGATGGGGAAGTGATGATGGGGAGAGATGATAGGGGGAGAGATGATGGGGAGAGATGATAGGGGAGAGATGATAGGGGAGAGATGATTGGGGAGAGATGATAGGGGGAAGATGAAAGGGGAGAGAGATGATGGGGAGAGAGATGATAGGGGAGAGAGACGATGGGGAGAGAGATGCTGGGTGGAGATAGTTGATGGGGAGAAATGATAGAGGAGAGATGACAGTGTAGAGATGAAAGGGGAGAGAGATGATAGGGCAGAGAGATGATAGGGGAGAGAGCTGTTGGGGAGAGAGCAATAATGGGTGAGAGAAGATGGGGAGAGAGAGGATGCGGAGAGAGATGTTGGGGAGAGAGTGACAATGGGAGAGAGAGGATGGGGAAAGAGTGACGATGGGGAGAGATGATGGTGAGAAATGATTGGGGAGAGATGATAGGGGGAGAGATGATGGGGAGAGAGTTGATGCTCAGTTGATGGGGGAGAAATGATGGGGAGATGATGCTCAGTTGAATGGGGCGAGATGATGGGAGAGTGAGATGATAGGGGAGAGAGATTATGGGGAGAGAGCAATGATGGGGGAGAGATGATTGGGAGAGAGATGATGGGGAGAGTGATGATGGGGGAGAGAGATGATGGGGAGTGACGTGATAGGGGAGAGAGATGATGGGGAGAGAGCAATGACGGGGGATAGATGAGCGTGAGAGATGATGGGGATAGATGATGGGGGTGAGATGATGGGGGAGAGAGATATTGTGGAGAAAGATGATGTGGAGATTGATGATGGGTAGAGAGTGATGATGGGGAAGAGATGATGGGGAGAGATGATAGGGGGAGAGATGATAGGGGGAGAGATGATAAGAACAGATGATGGGGGAGAGATGATGGTGAGCAATTATAGGGTGAGATGAAAGGGGGAAGATGATAGCAGAGAGAGATGATAGGGGAGAGAGACGATGGGGAGAGAGATGCTGGGTGGAGATAGATGATGGGGAGAGATGATAGGGGAGAGATGACACTGGAGAGATGAAAGGGGAGAGAGATGATACGGCAGAGAGATGATAGGGGAGAGAGATGATGGGGAGAGAGCAATAATGGGGGAGAGATGATGGGGAGAGAGATGATGGGGTGTGAGATGATGGGGGAGAGAGATGATGTAGAGAAAGATGATGGGGAGATTGATGATGGGGAGAGAGTGATGATGGGGAAGAGATGATGGGGAGAGAGAGATGATGGGGTGAGCGATATGATGCACAGAGAGATGATGGGAGAGAGATGATGGGGAGATGATGGGGGAGAGATGATGGGGGAGAGATAATGGGGACAGATGATGGGGTAGAGATGATAGGGGAGCGATGATAGGGGAGAGATGATAGGGGAGAGAGATGATAGGGAAGAGAGATGATAGGGAAGAGAGATGATAGGGGAGAGAGATGATAGGGGGAGAGAGACGATGGGTGAGAGAGACGATGGGGGAGAGAGATGATGGGCGGAGATAGATGATGGGGGGACTGTGATGACGGGGGAGAGAGATGATAGGGGAGAGATGATGGGGAGAGATGATAGGGGAGAGAGATGATGGGGCAGAGAGATGGTACGGGAGAGAGTAGTTGGGGAGAGAGCAATAATGGGGGAGAGATGATGGGGAGAGAGATGATGCGGAGAGAGATGTTGGGGAGAGAGTGACAATGCGAGAGAGAGGATGGGGAAAGAGTGACGATGTGGAGAGATGATGGCGAGAAATGATGGGGGAGAGATGATAGGGGGAGAGATGGTGGGAAGAGAGGTGATGCTCAGTTGATGGGGGAGAGAATATGGGGAGATGTTGCTCAGTTGAATGGGGAGAGATGATGGGAGAGTGAGATGATAGGGGAGAGAGATGATGGGGAGAGAGCAATGATGGGGGAGAGAGATGATGTGGAGTCAGGTGATAGGTGAGAGAGATTATGGGGAGAGAGCAATGATGGGAGAGAGATGAAGGGGCGGAGATGCTGGGGGAGAGGAGATGATACGGAGAGAGATGATGGGGAGAGAGCAATAATGGGGGAGAGATGATGGGGAGAGAGATGATGGGGTGTGAGATGATGGGGGAGAGAGATGATGTGGAGAAAGATGATGGGGAGATTGATGATGGGGAGAGAGTGATGATGGGGAAGTGATGAAGGGGAGAGATGATAGGGGGAGAGATGATGGGGAGAGATGATAGGGGAGAGATGATAGGGGAGAGATGATTGGGGAGAGATGATAGGGGGAAGATGAAAGGGGAGAGAGATGATGGGGAGAGAGATGATAGGGGAGAGAGACGATGGGGAGAGAGATAGTTGATGGGGAGAAATGATAGAGGAGAGATGACAGTGTAGAGATGAAAGGGGAGAGAGATGATAGGGCAGAGAGATGATAGGGGAGAGAGCTGTTGGGGAGTGAGCAATAATGGGTGAGAGAAGATGGGGAGAGAGAGGATGCGGAGAGAGATGTTGGGGAGAGAGTGACAATGGGAGAGAGAGGATGGGGAAAGAGTAACGATGGGGAGAGATGATGGTGAGAAATGATTGGGGAGAGATGATAGGGGGAGAGATGATGGGGAGAGAGTTGATGCTCAGTTGATGGGGGAGAAATGATGGGGAGATGATGCTCAGTTGAATGGGGCGAGATGATGGGAGAGTGAGATGATAGGGGAGAGAGATTATGGGGAGAGAGCAATGATGGGGGAGAGATGATTGGGAGAGAGATGATGGGGAGAGTGATGATGGGGGAGAGAGATGATGGGGAGTGAGGTGATAGGGGAGAGAGATGATGGGGAGAGAGCAATGACGGGGGATAGATGAGGGTGAGAGATGATGGGGATAGATGATGGGGGTGAGATGATGGGGGAGAGAGATATTGTGGAGAAAGATGATGTGGAGATTGATGATGGGTAGAGAGTGATGATGGGGAAGAGATGATGGGGAGAGATGATAGGGGGAGAGATGATGGGGAGAGATGATAAGAACAGATGATGGGGGAGAGATGATAGGGGAGCAATGATAGGGTGAGATGATAGGGGGAAGATGACAGGGGAGAGAGATGATAGGGGAGAGAGACGATGGGGAGAGAGATGATGGGTGGAGATAGATGATGGGGAGAGATGACAGTGGAGAGATGAAAGGGGAGAGAGTTGATACGGCAGAGAGATGATAGGGTAGAGAGATGATGGGGAGAGAGCAATAATGGGGGAGAGATGATGGGGAGAGAGATGATGGGGTGTGAGATGATGGGGGAGAGAGATGATGTGGAGAAAGATGATGGGGAGATTGATGATGGGGAGAGAGTGATGATGGGGAAGTGATGATGGGGAGAGATGATAGGGGGAGAGATGATGGGGAGAGATGATAGGGGGAAGATGATAGGGGAGAGAGATGATGGGGAGAGAGATGATAGGGGAGAGAGACGATGGGGAGAGAGATGCTGGGTGGAGATCGATGATGGGGAGAGATGATAGGGGAGAGATGACAGTGGAGAGATGAAAGGGGAGAGAGATGATACGGCTGAGAGATGATAGGGGAGAGAGATGATGGGGAGAGAGCAATAATGGGGGAGAGATGATGGGGAGAGAGATGATGGGTTAGGGAGATGATGGGGAGAGAGTTGATGGGAAGAGAGTGACGATGGGAGAGAGAGGATGGGGAGAGAGTGACGATGGGGGAGAGAGATGATGGGGAGAGAGATGATGTGGAGAAAGATGATGTGGAGATTGATGATGGGGAGAGAGTGATGGTGGGGAAGAGATTATGGGGAGAGATGATAGGGGGAGAGATGATGGGGAGAGAGATGATAGGGGAGAGAGACGACGGGGAGAGAGATGCTGGGTGGAGATAGATGATGGGGAGAGATGACAGTGGAGAGATGAAAGGGGAGAGAGATGATACGGCAGAGAGATGATAGGGGAGAGAGATGATGGGGAGAGAGCAATAATCGGGGAGAGATGATAGGGAGAGAGATGATGTGGAGAGAGATGATGGGGAGAGAGATGATGGGGGAGAGAGATGATGGGGAGAGTGATGAAGGGGGTAGAGATGATGGGGGAGCAATGATAGGGTGAGATGATAGGGGGAAGATGATAGGGGAGAGAGATGATAGGGGAGAGAGACGATGGGGAGAGAGATGCTGGGTGGAGATAGATGATGGGGAGAGATGATAGGGGAGAGATGACACTGGAGAGATGAAAGGGGAGAGAGATGATACGGCAGAGAGATGATAGGGGAGAGAGATGATGGGGAGAGAGCAATAATGGGGGAGAGATGATGGGGAGAGAGATGATGGGGTGTGAGATGATAGGGGAGAGAGATGATGTAGAGAAAGATGATGGGGAGATTGATGATGGGGAGAGAGTGATGATGGGGAAGAGATGATGGGGAGAGATGATAGGGGAGAGATGATGGGGAGAGATGATAGGGGAGAGATGATAGGGGGAAGATGAAAGGGGAGAGAGATGATGGGGAGAGAGATGATAGGCGAGTGAGATGATAGGGCAGAGAGATGATAGGGGAGAGAGTTGTTGGGGAGAGAGCAATGATGGGCGAGAGAAGATAGGGAGAGAGATGATGCAGAGAGAGATGTTGGGGAGAGAGTGACCATGGGAGAGAGAGGATGGGGAAAGAGTGACGATGGGGAGAGTTGATGGCGAGAAATGATGGGGGAGAGATGATGGGGAGAGAGTTGATGCTCAGTGGATGGGGGAGAGATGATGGGGAGATGATGCTCAGTTGAATGGGGAGAGATGATGGGAGAGTGAGATGATAGGGGAGAGAGATTATGGGGAGAGAGCAATGATGGGGGAGAGATGATGGGGAGAGAGATGACGGGGAGAGTGATGATGGGGGAGAGAGATGATGGGGAGAGAGATGATGGGGAGTGAGGTGATAAGGGAGAGAGATGATGGGGAGAGAGCAATGATCGGGGAGAGATGAAGGGGGAGAGATGATGGGGAGAGGAGATGATAGGGGAGAGAGACGACGGGGAGAGAGATGCTTGGTGGAGATAGATGATGGGGAGAGATGACAGTGGAGAGATGAAAGGGGAGAGAGATGATATGGCAGAGAGATGATAGGGGAGAGAGATGATGGGGAGAGAGCAATGATGGGGATAGATGATGGGGGCGAGATGATGGGGGAGAGGAGATGATACGGAGAGGAATGGTGGGGAGAGAGCAATGATGGGGGAGAGATGATGTGGAGAGAGAGATGATGGGGTGAGCGATATGATGCACAGAGAGATGATGTGAGAGAGATGATGGGGAGAGATGATGGGGAGAGATGATTAGTGAGAGATGATGGCGAGAGAGATGATGGGGGAGAGAGATGATAGGGAGAGATGATGGGGAGAGATGATGGGGAGATTGATGATGGGTAGAGAGTGATGATAGGGAAGTGATGATGGGGAGAGATGACAGGGGTTGAGATGATGGGGAGAGATGATAGGAACAGATGATGGGGGAGAGATGATAGGTGAGCAATGATAGGGGAGAGATGATAGGGGGAAGATGATAGGGGAGAGAGATGATGGGGAGAGAGATGATAGGGGAGAGAGACGATGGGGAGAGAGATGCTGGGTGGAGATAGATGATGGGGAGAGATGATAGGGGGGAGATGACAGTGGAGATGAAAGGGGAGAGAGATGATACGGCAGAGAGATGATAGGGGAGAGAGATGATGGGGAGAGAGAAATAATGGGGGAGAGATGATAGGGAGAGAGATGATGTGGAGAGAGATGATGGGGAGAGAGATGATGGGGGAGAGAGATGATGGGGAGCAATGATAGGGTGAGATGATAGGGGGAAGATGATAGGGGAGAGAGATGATAGGGGAGAGAGACGATGGGGAGAGAGATGCTGGGTGGAGATAGATGATGGGGAGAGATGATAGGGAGAGATGACAGTGGAGAGATGAAAGGGGAGAGAGTTGATACGGCAGAGAGATGATAGGGGAGAGACATGATGGGGAGAGAGCAATAATGGGGGAGAGATGATGGGGAGAGAGATGATGGGGTGTGAGATGATGGGGGAGAGAGATGATGTGGAGAAAGATGATGGGGAGATTGATGATGGGGAGAGAGTGATGATGGGGAAGTGATGATGGGGAGAGATGATAGGGGGAGAGATGATGGGGAGAGATGATAGGGGAGAGATGATAGGGGAGAGATGATAGGGGGAAGATGAAAGGGGAGAGAGATGATGGGGAGAGAGATGATAGGGGAGAGAGACGATGGGGAGAGAGATGCTGGGTGGAGATAGATGATGGGGAGAAATGATAGAGGAGAGATGACAGTGTAGAGATGAAAGGGGAGAGAGATGATAGGGCAGAGAGATGATAGGGGAGAGAGTTCTTGGGGAGAGAGCAATAATGGGTGAGAGAAGATGGGGAGAGTGAGGATGCGGAGAGAGATGTTGGGGAGAGAGTGACAATGGGAGAGAGAGGATGGGGAAAGAGTGACGATGGGGAGAGATGATGGTGAGAAATGATTGGGGAGAGATGATAGGGGGAGAGATGATGGGGAGAGAGTTGATGCTCAGTTGATGGGGGAGAAATGATGGGGAGATGATGCTCAGTTGAATGGGGCGAGATGATGGGAGAGTGAGATGATAGGGGAGAGAGATTATGGGGAGAGAGCAATGATGGGGGAGAGATGATGGGGAGAGAGATGATGGGGAGAGTGATGATGGGGGAGAGAGATGATGGGGAGAGAGATGATGGGGAGTGAGGTGATAGGGGAGAGAGATGATGGGGAGAGAGCAATGACGGGGGATAGATGAGGGTGAGAGATGATGGGGATAGATGATGGGGGTGAGATGATGGGGGAGAGAGATATTGTGGAGAAAGATGATGTGGAGATTGATGATGGGTAGAGAGTGACGATGGGGAAGAGATGATGGGGAGAGATGATAGGGGAGAGATGATGGGGAGAGATGATAAGAACAGATGATGGGGGAGCGATGATAGGGGAGCAATGATAGGGTGAGATGATAGGGGGAAGATGATAGGGGAGAGAGACAATGGGGAGAGAGATGCTGGGTGGAGATAGATGATGGGGAGAGATGATAGGGAGAGATGACAGTGGAGAGATGAAAGGGGAGAGAGTTGATACGGCAGAGAGATGATAGGGTAGAGAGATGATGGGGAGAGAGCAATAATGGGGGAGAGATGATGGGGAGAGAGATGATGGGGTGTGAGATGATGGGGGAGAGAGATGATGTGGAGAAAGATGATGGGGAGATTGATGATGGGGAGAGAGTGATGATGGGGAAGTGATGATGGGGAGAGATGATAGGGGGAGAGATGATGGGGAGAGATGATAGGGGAGAGATGATAGGGGGAAGATGAAAGGGGAGAGAGATGATGGGGAGAGAGATGATGGGGGAGAGATGATTGGGAGGCAGATGATGGGGGAGTCAGATGATGGGGGAGTGAGATGATGGGGGAGAGAGATGATGTGGAGAAAGATGATGTGGAGATTGATGATGGGGAGAGAGTGATGGTGGGGAAGTGATGATGGGGAGAGATGATAGGGGGAGAGATGATGGGGAGAGATGATAGGGGAGAGATGATAGGGGGAAGATGAAAGGGGAGAGAGATGATGGGGAGAGAGATGATGGGGGAGAGATGATTGGGAGGCAGATGATGGGGGAGTCAGATGATGGGGGAGTGAGATGATGGGGGAGAGAGATGATGTGGAGAAAGATGATGTGGAGATTGATGATGGGGAGAGAGTGATGGTGGGGAAGAGATGATGGGGAGAGATGTTAGGGGGAGAGATGATGGGGAGAGAGATGATAGGGGAGAGAGACGACGGGGAGAGAGATGCTGTGTGGAGATAGATGATGGGGAGAGATGACAGTGGAGAGATGAAAGGGGAGAGAGATGATACGGCAGAGAGATGATAGGGGAGAGAGATGATGGGGAGAGAGCAATAATGGGGGAGAGATGATAGGGAGAGAGATGATGTGGAGAGAGGATGGGGAGAGAGATGATGGGGGAGAGAGATGATGGGGAGAGTGATGATGGGGGGAGAGATGATGGGGGAGCAATGATAGGGTGAGATGATGGGGGAAGATGATAGGGGAGAGAGATGATAGGGGAGAGAGACGATGGGGAGAGAGATGCTGGGTGGAGATAGATGATGGGGAGAGATGATAGGGGAGAGATGACACTGGAGAGATGAAAGGGGAGAGAGATGATACGGCAGAGAGATGATAGGGGAGAGAGATGATGGGGAGAGAGCAATAATGGGGGAGAGATGATGGGGAGAGAGATGATGGGGTGTGAGATGATGGGGGAGAGAGATAATGTAGAGAAAGATGATGGGGAGATTGATGATGGGGAGAGAGTGATGATGGGGTGAGCGATATGATGCACAGAGAGATGATGGGAGAGAGATGATGGGGAGATGATGGGGGAGAGATAATGGGGACAGATGATGGGGGAGAGATGATAGGGGAGCGATGATAGGGGAGAGATGATAGGGGAGAGAGATGATAGGGAAGAGAGATGATAGGGAAGAGAGATGATAGGGGAGAGAGATGATAGGGGGAGAGAGACGATGGGTGAGAGAGACGATGGGGGAGAGAGATGATGGGCGGAGATAGATGATGGGGGGACTGTGATGACGGGGGAGAGAGATGATAGGGGAGAGATGATGGGGAGAGATGATAGGGGAGAGAGATGATGGGGCAGAGAGATGATAGGGGAGAGAGTAGTTGGGGAGAGAGCAATAATGGGGGAGAGATGATGGGGAGAGAGATGATGCGGAGAGAGATGTTGGGGAGAGAGTGACAATGCGAGAGAGAGGATGGGGAAAGAGTGACGATGTGGAGAGATGATGGCGAGAAATTATGGGGGAGAGATGATAGGGGGAGAGATGATGGGAAGAGAGGTGATGCTCAGTTGATGGGGGAGAGAATATGGGGAGATGTTGCTCAGTTGAATGGGGAGAGATGATGGGAGAGTGAGATGATAGGGGAGGGAGATGATGGGGAGAGAGCAATGATGGGGGAGAGAGATGATGGGGAGTCAGGTGATAGGTGAGAGAGATGATGGGGAGAGAGCAATGATGGGAGAGAGATGAAGGGGCGGAGATGATGGGGGAGAGGAGATGATACGGAGAGAGATGATGGTGAGAGAGCAATGATGGGGGATAGATGATGGGGGCGAGATAATGGGGGAGAGGAGATGATACGGAGAGGAATGATGGGGAGAGAGCAATGATGGGGGAGCGTTGATGGGGAGAGAGATGATAGGGGGAGAGAGACGATGGGGGAGAGAGACGATGGGCGGAGATAGATGATGGGGCGACAGTGATGACGGGGGAGAGAGATGATAGGGGAGAGAGATGATAGGGGAGAGATGATGGGGAGAGATGATAGGGGAGAGAGATGATAGGGCAGAGAGATGATAGGGGAGAGAGTTGTTGGGGAGAGAGCAATAATGGGGGAGAGATGATGGGGAGAGAGATGATGCGGAGAGAGATGTTGGGGAGACAGTGACAATGGGAGAGAGAGGATGGGGAAAGAGTGACAATGGGGAGTGATGATGGCGAGAAATGATGGGGGAGAGATGATAGGGGGAGAGATGATGGGGAGAGAGGTGATGCTCAGTTAATGGGGCAGAGAATATGGGGAGATGATGCTCTGTTGAATGGGGAGAGATGATGGGAGAGTGAGATGATGGGGGAGAGAGATGATGGGGAGTGAGGTGATAGGTGAGAGAGATGATGGGGAGAGAGCAATGATGGGGGAGAGATGAAGGGGCAGAGATGATGGGGGAGAGGAGATGATACGGAGAGGAATGATGGGGAGAGAGCAATGATGGGGGAGAGATGATGGGGAGAGAGAGATGATGGTGTGAGCGATATGATGCGCAGAGAGATGATGGGAGAGAGATGATGGGGAGAGATGATTAGTGAGAGATGATGGCGCGAGAGATGACGGGGGAGAGAGATGATGGGCAGAGATGATGGGGAGAGATGATGGGGAGGCAGATGATGGGGGAGTGAGATGATGGGGGAGAGAGATGATGTGGAGAAAGATGATGTGGAGATTGATGATGGGTAGAGAGTGATGATGGGGAAGAGATGATGGGGAGAGATGATATGGGGAGAGATGATGGGGAGAGATGATAGGAACAGATGATGGGGGAGAGATGATAGGGGAGCAATGATAGGGGAGAGATGATAGGGGGAAGATGATAGGGGAGAGAGATGATGGGGAGGGAGATGATAGGGGAGAGAGACGATGGGGAGAGAGATGCTGGGTGGAGATAGATGATGGGGAGAGATGATAGGGGAGAGATGACAGTGGAGAGATGAAAGGGGAGAGAGATGATACGGCAGAGAGATTTTAGGGGAGAGCGAAGATGGGGAGAGAGCAATAATGGGGGAGAGATGATGGGGAGAGAGATAATGGGGAGAGAGATGATGTGTTAGGGAGATGATGGGGAGAGAGATGATGGGAAGAGAGTGATGATGGGAGAGAGAGGATGGGGAGAGAGTGATGATGGGGAGAGAGATGATGGGGAGAGATGATGGGGAGAGAGATGATGGGGGAGAGAGATGATGGGGCGAGAGATGATGGGGGAGAGAGATGATGGGGAGCGAGATGATGAGGAGTGAGATGATGGGGAAAGAGAGATGATGGGGAGTGATGATGGGGGAGAGAGATGATGGGGAGAGAGATGATGGGGAGATAATGGGGGAGAGATAATGTGGGAGAGATGATGGGGACAGATGATGGGGGAGATTTGATAGGGGAGCGATGATAGGGGAGAGATGATAGGGGAGAGAGATGATAGGGAAGATAGATGATAGGGAAGGGAGATGATAGGGGGAGAGAGACGATGGGTGAGAGAGACGATGGGGGAGAGAGATGATGGGCGGAGATAGATGATGGGGGTCTGTGATGACTGGGGAGAGAGATGATAGGGGAGAGATGATGGGGAGAGATGATAGGGGAGAGAGATGATAGGGCAGAGAGATGATAGGGGAGAGAGTTGTTGGGGAGAGAGCAATAATGGGGGAGAGAGGATGGGGAGAGAAATGATGCGGAGAGAGATGTTGGGGAGAGTGTGACAATGCGAGAGAGAGGATGGGGAAAGAGTGACGATGCGGAGAGATGATGGCGAGAAATGATGGGGGAGAGATGATAGGGGGAGAGATGATGGGAAGAGAGGTGATGCTCAGTTGATGGGGGAGAGAATATGGGGAGATGATGCTCAGTTGAATGGGGAGAGATGATGGGAGAGTGAGATGATAGCGGAGAGAGATGATGGGGAGAGAGCAATGATGGGGGAGAGAGATGATGGGGAGTCAGGTGATAGGTGAGAGAGATGATGGGGAGAGAGCAATGATGGGAGAGAGATGGAGGGGCGGAGATGATGGGGGAGAGGAGATGATACGGAGAGAGATAATGGTGAGAGAGCAATGATGGGGGATAGATGATGGGGGCGAGATGATGGGGGAGAGGAGATGATACGGACAGGAATGATGGGGAGAGAGCAATGATGGGGGAGAGTTGATGGGGAGAGAGATGATAGGGGAGAGAGACGATCGGGGAGAGAGACGATGGGCGGAGATAGATGATGGGGGGACAGTGATGACGGGGGAGAGAGATGATAGTGGAAAGAGATGATAGGGGAGAGATGATGGGGAGAGATGTTAGGGGAGAGAGATGATAGGGCAGAGAGATGATAGGGGAGAGAGTTGTTGGGGAGAGAGCAATAATGGGGGAGAGATGATGGGGAGAGAGATGATGCGGAGAGAGATGTTGGGGAGACAGTGACATGGGAGAGAGAGGATGGGGAAAGAGTGACAATGGGGAGAGATGATGGCGAGAAATGATGGGGGAGAGATGATAGGGGGAGAGATGATGGGGAGAGAGGTGATGCTCAGTTGATGGGGGAGAGAATATGGGGAGATGATGCTCTGTTGAATGGGGAGAGATGATGGGAGAGTGAGATGATAGGGGAGAGAGATGATGTGGAGAGAGCAATGATGGGGGAGAGAGATGATGGGGAGTGAGGTGATAGGTGAGAGAGATGATGGGGAGAGAGCAATGATGGGGGAGAGATGAAGGGGCGGAGATGATGGGGAGAGGAGATGATACGGAGAGAGATGATGGTGAGAGAGCAATGATGGGGGATAGATGATGGGGGCGAGATGTTGGGGAGTGGAGATGATATGGAGAGGAATGATGGGGAGAGAGCAATGATGGGGGAGTGATGATGGGGAGAGAGAGATGATGGGGTGAGCGATATGATGCGCAGAGAGATGATGGGAGAGAGATGATGGGGAGATGATGGGGGAGAGATGATGGGGGAGAGATAATGGGGACAGATGATGGGGGAGAGATGATAGGGGAGCGATGATAGGGGAGAGATGATAGGGGAGAGAGATGATAGGGAAGAGAGATGATAGGGAAGAGAGATGATAGGGGAGAGAGATGATAGGGGGAGAGAGACGATGGGTGAGAGAGACGATGGGGGAGAGAGATGATGGGAGGAGATAGATGATGGGGGGACTGTGATGACAGGGGAGAGAGATGATAGGGGAGAGATGATGGGGAGAGATGATAGGGGAGAGAGATGATGGGGCAGAGAGATGATAGGGGAGAGAGTAGTTGGGGAGAGAGCAATAATGGGGGAGAGATGATGGGGAGAGAGATGATGCGGAGAGAGATGTTGGGGAGAGAGTGACAATGCGAGAGAGAGGATGGGGAAAGAGTGACGATGTGGAGAGATGATGGCGAGAAATGATGGGGGAGAGATGATAGGGGGAGAGATGATGGGAAGAGAGGTGATGCTCAGTTGATGGGGGAGAGAATATGGGGAGATGTTGCTCAGTTGAATGGTGAGAGATGATGGGAGAGTGAGATGATAGGGGAGAGAGATGATGGGGAGAGAGCAATGATGGGGGAGAGAGATGATGGGGAGTCAGGTGATAGGTGAGAGAGATTATGGGGAGAGAGCAATGATGGGAGAGAGATGAAGGGGCGGAGATGATGGGGGAGAGGAGATGATACGGAGAGAGATGATGGTGAGAGAGCAATGATGGGGGATAGATGATGGGGGCGAGATGATGGGGGAGAGGAGATGATACGGAGAGGAATGGTGGGGAGAGAGCAATGATGGGGGAGAGATGATGGGGAGAGAGAGATGATGGGGTGAGCGATATGATGCACAGAGAGATGATGTGAGAGAGATGATGGGGAGAGATGATGGGGAGAGATGATGGGGAGGCAGATGATGGGGGAGTGAGTTGATGGGGGAGAGAGATGATGTGGAGATTGATGATGGGTAGAGAGTGATGATGGGGAAGTGATGATGGGGAGTGATGACAGGGGGAGAGATGATGGGGAGAGATGATAGGAACAGATGATGGGGGAGAGATGATAGGTGAGCAATGATAGGGGAGAGATGATAGGGGGAAGATGATAGGGGAGATGAAAGGGGAGAGAGATGATACGGCAGAGAGATGATAGGGGAGAGAGACGATGGGGAGAGAGATGCTGGGTGGAGATAGATGATGGGGAGAGATGATAGGGGGGAGATGACAGTGGAGATGAAAGGGGAGAGAGATGATACGGCAGAGAGATGATAGGGGAGAGAGATGATGGGGAGAGAGAAATAATGGGGGAGAGATGATAGGGAGAGAGATGATGTGGAGAGAGATGATGGGGAGAGAGATGATGGGGGAGAGAGATGATGGGGAGCAATGATAGGGTGAGATGATAGGGGGAAGATGATAGGGGAGAGAGATGATAGGGGAGAGAGACGATGGGGAGAGAGATGCTGGGTGGAGATAGATGATGGGGAGAGATGATAGGGAGAGATGACAGTGGAGAGATGAAAGGGGAGAGAGTTGATACGGCAGAGAGATGATAGGGGAGAGACATGATGGGGAGAGAGCAATAATGGGGGAGAGATGATGGGGAGAGAGATGATGGGGTGTGAGATGATGGGGGAGAGAGATGATGTGGAGAAAGATGATGGGGAGATTGATGATGGGGAGAGAGTGATGATGGGGAAGTGATGATGGGGAGAGATGATAGGGGGAGAGATGATGGGGAGAGATGATAGGGGAGAGATGATAGGGGAGAGATGATAGGGGGAAGATGAAAGGGGAGAGAGATGATGGGGAGAGAGATGATAGGGGAGAGAGACGATGGGGAGAGAGATGCTGGGTGGAGATAGATGATGGGGAGAAATGATAGAGGAGAGATGACAGTGTAGAGATGAAAGGGGAGAGAGATGATAGGGCAGAGAGATGATAGGGGAGAGAGTTCTTGGGGAGAGAGCAATAATGGGTGAGAGAAGATGGGGAGAGAGAGGATGCGGAGAGAGATGTTGGGGAGAGAGTGACAATGGGAGAGAGAGGATGGGGAAAGAGTGACGATGGGGAGAGATGATGGTGAGAAATGATTGGGGAGAGATGATAGGGGGAGAGATGATGGGGAGAGAGTTGATGCTCAGTTGATGGGGGAGAAATGATGGGGAGATGATGCTCAGTTGAATGGGGCGAGATGATGGGAGAGTGAGATGATAGGGGAGAGAGATTATGGGGAGAGAGCAATGATGGGGGAGAGATGATGGGGAGAGAGATGATGGGGAGAGTGATGATGGGGAGAGAGATGATGGGGAGTGAGGTGATAGGGGAGAGAGATGATGGGGAGAGAGCAATGACGGGGGATAGATGAGGGTGAGAGATGATGGGGATAGATGATGGGGGTGAGATGATGGGGGAGAGAGATATTGTGGAGAAAGATGATGTGGAGATTGATGATGGGTAGAGAGTGATGATGGGGAAGAGATGATGGGGAGAGATGATAGGGGGAGAGATGATGGGGAGAGATGATAAGAACAGATGATGGGGGAGAGATGATAGGGGAGCAATGATAGGGTGAGATGATAGGGGGAAGATGATAGGGGAGAGAGATGATAGGGGAGAGAGACGATGGGGAGAGAGATGCTGGGTGGAGATAGATGATGGGGAGAGATGATAGGGAGAGATGACAGTGGAGAGATGAAAGGGGAGAGAGTTGATACAGCAGAGAGATGATAGGGGAGAGACATGATGGGGAGAGAGCAATAATGGGGGAGAGATGATGGGGAGAGAGATGATGGGGTGTGAGATGATGGGGGAGAGAGATGATGTGGAGAAAGATGATGGGGAGATTGATGATGGGGAGAGAGTGATGATGGGGAAGTGATGATGGGGAGAGATGATAGGGGGAGAGATGATGGGGAGAGATGATAGGGGAGAGATGATAGGGGGAAGATGAAAGGGGAGAGAGATGATGTGGAGAAAGATGATGGGGAGATTGATGATGGGGGAGAGATGATGGGGGAGAGATAATGGGGACAGATGATGGGGGAGAGATGATAGGGGAGCGATGATAGGGGAGAGATGATAGGGGAGAGAGATGATAGGGAAGAGAGATGATAGGGAAGAGAGATGATAGGGGACAGAGATGATAGGGGGAGAGAGACGATGGGTGAGAGAGACGATGGGGGAGAGAGATGATGGGAGGAGATAGATGATGGGGGGACTGTGATGACGGGGGAGAGAGATGATAGGGGAGAGATGATGGGGAGAGATGATAGGGGAGAGAGATGATGGGGCAGAGAGATGATGGGGAGAGAGAAGTTGGGGAGAGAGCAATAATGGGGGAGAGATGATGGGGAGAGAGATGATGCGGAGAGAGATGTTGGGGAGAGAGTGACAATGCGAGAGAGAGGATGGGGAAAGAGTGACGATGTGGAGAGATGATGGCGAGAAATGATGGGGGAGAGATGATAGGGGGAGAGATGATGGGAAGAGAGGTGATGCTCAGTTGATGGGGGAGAGAATATGGGGAGATGTTGCTCAGTTGAATGGGGAGAGATGATGGGAGAGTGAGATGATAGGGGAGAGAGATGATGGGGAGAGAGCAATGATGGGGGAGAGAGATGATGGGGAGTCAGGTGATAGGTGAGAGAGATTATGGGGAGAGAGCAATGATGGGAGAGAGATGAAGGGGCGGAGATGATGGGGGAGAGGAGATGATACGGAGAGAGATGATGGTGAGAGAGCAATAATGGGGGAGAGATGATGGGGAGAGAGATAATGGGGAGAGAGATGATGTGTTAGGGAGATGATGGGGAGAGAGATGATGGGAAGAGAGTGATGATGGGAGAGAGAGGATGGGGAGAGAGTGATGATGGGGAGAGAGATGATGGGGAGAGATGATGGGGAGAGAGATGATGGGGGAGAGAGATGATGGGGGAGAGAGATGATGGGGAGCGAGATGATGAGGAGCGAGATGATGGGGAAAGAGAGATGATGGGGAGTGATGATGGGGGAGAGAGATGATGGGGAGAGAGATGATGGGGAGATAATGGGGGAGAGATGATGTGGGAGAGATGATGGGGACAGATGATGGGGGAGATTTGATAGGGGAGCGATGATAGGGGAGAGATGATAGGGGAGAGAGATGATAGGGAAGATAGATGATAGGGGAGGGAGATGATAGGGGGAGAGAGACGATGGGTGAGTGAGACGATGGGGGAGAGAGATGATGGGCGGAGATAGATGATGGGGGTCTGTGATGACTGGGGAGAGAGATGATAGGGGAGAGATGATGGGGAGAGATGATAGGGGAGAGAGATGATAGGGCAGAGAGATGATAGGGGAGAGAGTTGTTGGGGAGAGAGCAATAATGGGGGAGAGAGGATGGGGAGAGAAATGATGCGGAGAGAGATGTTGGGGAGAGTGTGACAATGCGAGAGAGAGGATGGGGAAAGAGTGACGATGCGGAGAGATGATGGCGAGAAATGATGGGGGAGAGATGATAGGGGGAGAGATGATGGGAAGAGAGGTGATGCTCAGTTGATGGGGGAGAGAATATGGGGAGATGATGCTCAGTTGAATGGGGAGAGATGATGGGAGAGTGAGATGATAGCGGAGAGAGATGATGGGGAGAGAGCAATGATGGGGGAGAGAGATGATGGGGAGTCAGGTGATAGGTGAGAGAGATGATGGGGAGAGAGCAATGATGGGAGAGAGATGGAGGGGCGGAGATGATGGGGGAGAGGAGATGATACGGAGAGAGATAATGGTGAGAGAGCAATGATGGGGGATAGATGATGGGGGCGAGATGATGGGGGAGAGGAGATGATACGGACAGGAATGATGGGGAGAGAGCAATGATGGGGGAGAGTTGATGGGGAGAGAGATGATAGGGGAGAGAGACGATCGGGGAGAGAGACGATGGGCGGAGATAGATGATGGGGGGACAGTGATGACGGGGGAGAGAGATGATAGTGGAAAGAGATGATAGGGGAGAGATGATGGGGAGAGATGTTAGGGGAGAGAGATGATAGGGCAGAGAGATGATAGGGGAGAGAGTTGTTGGGGAGAGAGCAATAATGGGGGAGAGATGATGGGGAGAGAGATGATGCGGAGAGAGATGTTGGGGAGACAGTGACATGGGAGAGAGAGGATGGGGAAAGAGTGACAATGGGGAGAGATGATGGCGAGAAATGATGGGGGAGAGATGATAGGGGGAGAGATGATGGGGAGAGAGGTGATGCTCAGTTGATGGGGGAGAGAATATGGGGAGATGATGCTCTGTTGAATGGGGAGAGATGATGGGAGAGTGAGATGATAGGGGAGAGAGATGATGGGGAGAGAGCAATGATGGGGGAGAGAGATGATGGGGAGTGAGGTGATAGGTGAGAGAGATGATGGGGAGAGAGCAATGATGGGGGAGAGATGAAGGGGCGGAGATGATGGGGAGAGGAGATGATACGGAGAGAGATGATGGTGAGAGAGAAATGATGGGGGATAGATGATGGGGGCGAGATGTTGGGGAGTGGAGATGATATGGAGAGGAATGATGGGGAGAGAGCAATGATGGGGGAGAGATGATGGGGAGAGAGAGATGATGGGGTGAGCGATATGATGCGCAGAGAGATGATGGGAGAGAGATGATGGGGAGATGATGGGGGAGAGATGATGGGGGAGAGATAATGGGGACAGATGATGGGGGAGAGATGATAGGGGAGCGATGATAGGGGAGAGATGATAGGGGAGAGAGATGATAGGGAAGAGAGATGATAGGGAAGAGAGATGATAGGGGAGAGAGATGATAGGGGGAGAGAGACGATGGGTGAGAGAGACGATGGGGGAGAGAGATGATGGGAGGAGATAGATGATGGGGGGACTGTGATGACGGGGGAGAGAGATGATAGGGGAGAGATGATGGGGAGAGATGATAGGGGAGAGAGATGATGGGGCAGAGAGATGATGGGGAGAGAGTAGTTGGGGAGAGAGCAATAATGGGGGAGAGATGATGGGGAGAGAGATGATGCGGAGAGAGATGTTGGGGAGAGAGTGACAATGCGAGAGAGAGGATGGGGAAAGAGTGACGATGTGGAGAGATGATGGCGAGAAATGATGGGGGAGAGATGATAGGGGGAGAGATGATGGGAAGAGAGGTGATGCTCAGTTGATGGGGGAGAGAATATGGGGAGATGTTGCTCAGTTGAATAGGGAGAGATGATGGGAGAGTGAGATGATAGGGGAGAGAGATGATGGGGAGAGAGCAATGATGGGGGAGAGAGATGATGGGGAGTCAGGTGATAGGTGAGAGAGATTATGGGGAGAGAGCAATGATGGGAGAGAGATGAAGGGGCGGAGATGATGGGGGAGAGGAGATGATACGGAGAGAGATGATGGTGAGAGAGCAATGATGGGGGATAGATGATGGGGGCGAGATGATGGGGGAGAGGAGATGATACGGAGAGGAATGGTGGGGAGAGAGCAATGATGGGGGAGAGATGATGGGGAGAGAGAGATGATGGGGTGAGCGATATGATGCACAGAGAGATGATGTGAGAGAGATGATGGGGAGAGATGATGGGGAGAGATGATTAGTGAGAGATGATGGCGAGAGAGATGATGGGGGAGAGAGATGATAGGGAGAGATGATGGGGAGAGAGTGATGATGGGGAAGTGATGATGGGGAGTGATGACAGGGGGAGAGATGATGGGGAGAGATGATAGGAACAGATGATGGGGGAGAGATGATAGGTGAGCAATGATAGGGGAGAGATGATAGGGGGAAGATGATAGGGGAGATGAAAGGGGAGAGAGATGATACGGCAGAGAGATGATAGGGGAGAGAGACGATGGGGAGAGAGATGCTGGGTGGAGATAGATGATGGGGAGAGATGATAGGGGGGAGATGACAGTGGAGATGAAAGGGGAGAGAGATGATACGGCAGAGAGATGATAGGGGAGAGAGATGATGGGGAGAGAGAAATAATGGGGGAGAGATGATAGGGAGAGAGATGATGTGGAGAGAGATGATGGGGAGAGAGATGATGGGGGAGAGAGATGATGGGGAGCAATGATAGGGTGAGATGATAGGGGGAAGATGATAGGGGAGAGAGATGATAGGGGAGAGAGACGATGGGGAGAGAGATGCTGGGTGGAGATAGATGATGGGGAGAGATGATAGGGAGAGATGACAGTGGAGAGATGAAAGGGGAGAGAGTTGATACGGCAGAGAGATGATAGGGGAGAGACATGATGGGGAGAGAGCAATAATGGGGGAGAGATGATGGGGAGAGAGATGATGGGGTGTGAGATGATGGGGGAGAGAGATGATGTGGAGAAAGATGATGGGGAGATTGATGATGGGGAGAGAGTGATGATGGGGAAGTGATGATGGGGAGAGATGATAGGGGGAGAGATGATGGGGAGAGATGATAGGGGAGAGATGATAGGGGAGAGATGATAGGGGGAAGATGAAAGGGGAGAGAGATGATGGGGAGAGAGATGATAGGGGAGAGAGACGATGGGGAGAGAGATGCTGGGTGGAGATAGATGATGGGGAGAAATGATAGAGGAGAGATGACAGTGTAGAGATGAAAGGGGAGAGAGATGATAGGGCAGAGAGATGATAGGGGAGAGAGTTCTTGGGGAGAGAGCAATAATGGGTGAGAGAAGATGGGGAGAGAGAGGATGCGGAGAGAGATGTTGGGGAGAGAGTGACAATGGGAGAGAGAGGATGGGGAAAGAGTGACGATGGGGAGAGATGATGGTGAGAAATGATTGGGGAGAGATGATAGGGGGAGAGATGATGGGGAGAGAGTTGATGCTCAGTTGATGGGAGAGAAATGATGGGGAGATGATGCTCAGTTGAATGGGGCGAGATGATGGGAGAGTGAGATGATAGGGGAGAGAGATTATGGGGAGAGAGCAATGATGGGGGAGAGATGATGGGGAGAGAGATGATGGGGAGAGTGATGATGGGGAGAGAGATGATGGGGAGTGAGGTGATAGGGGAGAGAGATGATGGGGAGAGAGCAATGACGGGGGATAGATGAGGGTGAGAGATGATGGGGATAGATGATGAGGGTGAGATGATGGGGGAGAGAGATATTGTGGAGAAAGATGATGTGGAGATTGATGATGGGTAGAGAGTGATGATGGGGAAGAGATGATGGGGAGAGATGATAGGGGGAGAGATGATGGGGAGAGATGATAAGAACAGATGATGGGGGAGAGATGATAGGGGAGCAATGATAGGGTGAGATGATAGGGGGAAGATGATAGGGGAGAGAGATGATAGGGGAGAGAGACGATGGGGAGAGAGATGCTGGGTGGAGATAGATGATGGGGAGAGATGATAGGGAGAGATGACAGTGGAGAGATGAAAGGGGAGAGAGTTGATACGGCAGAGAGATGATAGGGGAGAGAGATGATGGGGAGAGAGCAATAATGGGGGAGAGATGATGGGGAGAGAGATGATGGGGTGTGAGATGATGTGGGAGAGAGATGATGTGGAGAAAGATGATGGGGAGATTGATGATGGGGAGAGAGTGATGATGGGGAAGTGATGATGGGGAGAGATGATAGGGGGAGAGATGATGGGGAGAGATGATAGGGGAGAGATGATAGGGGGAAGATGAAAGGGGAGAGAGATGATGTGGAGAAAGATGATGGGGAGATTGATGATGGGGGAGAGATGATGGGGGAGAGATAATGGGGACAGTTGATGGGGGAGAGATGATAGGGGAGCGATGATAGGGGAGAGATGATAGGGGAGAGAGATGATAGGGAAGAGAGATGATAGGGAAGAGAGATGATAGGGGACAGAGATGATAGGGGGAGAGAGACGATGGGTGAGAGAGACGATGGGGGAGAGAGATGATGGGAGGAGATAGATGATGGGGGGACTGTGATGACGGGGGAGAGAGATGATAGGGGAGAGATGATGGGGAGAGATGATAGGGGAGAGAGATGATGGGGCAGAGAGATGATGGGGAGAGAGTAGTTGGGGAGAGAGCAATAATGGGGGAGAGATGATGGGGAGAGAGATGATGCGGAGAGAGATGTTGGGGAGAGAGTGACAATGCGAGAGAGAGGATGGGGAAAGAGTGACGATGTGGAGAGATGATGGCGAGAAATTATGGGGGAGAGATGATAGGGGGAGAGATGATGGGAAGAGAGGTGATGCTCAGTTGATGGGGGAGAGAATATGGGGAGATGTTGCTCAGTTGAATGGGGAGAGATGATGGGAGAGTGAGATGATAGGGGAGAGAGATGATGGGGAGAGAGCAATGATGGGGGAGAGAGATGATGGGGAGTCAGGTGATAGGTGAGAGAGATTATGGGGAGAGAGCAATGATGGGAGAGAGTTGAAGGGGCAGAGATGATGGGGGAGAGGAGATGATACGGAGAGAGATGATGGTGAGAGAGCAATGATGGGGGATAGATGATGGGGGCGAGATGATGGGGGAGAGGAGATGATACGGAGAGGAATGGTGGGGAGAGAGCAATGATGGGGGAGAGATGATGGGGAGAGAGAGATGATGGGGTGAGCGATATGATGCACAGAGAGATGAAGTGAGAGAGATGATGGGGAGAGATGATGGGGAGAGATGATGGGGAGGCAGATGATGGGGGAGTGAGTTGATGGGGGAGAGAGATGATGTGGAGATTGATGATGGGTAGAGAGTGATGATGGGGAAGTGATGATGGGGAGTGATGACAGGGGGAGAGATGATGGGGAGAGATGATAGGAACAGATGATGGGGGAGAGATGATAGGTGAGCAATGATAGGGGAGAGATGATAGGGGGAAGATGATAGGGGAGATGAAAGGGGAGAGAGATGATACGGCAGAGAGATGATAGGGGAGAGAGACGATGGGGAGAGAGATGCTGGGTGGAGATAGATGATGGGGAGAGATGATAGGGGGGAGATGACAGTGGAGATGAAAGGGGAGAGAGATGATACGGCAGAGAGATGATAGGGGAGAGAGATGATGGGGAGAGAGAAATAATGGGGGAGAGATGATAGGGAGAGAGATGATGTGGAGAGAGATGATGGGGAGAGAGATGATGGGGGAGAGAGATGATGGGGAGCAATGATAGGGTGAGATGATAGGGGGAAGATGATAGGGGAGAGAGATGATAGGGGAGAGAGACGATGGGGAGAGAGATGCTGGGTGGAGATAGATGATGGGGAGAGATGATAGGGAGAGATGACAGTGGAGAGATGAAAGGGGAGAGAGTTGATACGGCAGAGAGATGATAGGGGAGAGACATGATGGGGAGAGAGCAATAATGGGGGAGAGATGATGGGGAGAGAGATGATGGGGTGTGAGATGATGGGGGAGAGAGATGATGTGGAGAAAGATGATGGGGAGATTGATGATGGGGAGAGAGTGATGATGGGGAAGTGATGATGGGGAGAGATGATAGGGGGAGAGATAATGGGGAGAGATGATAGGGGAGAGATGATAGGGGAGAGATGATAGGGGGAAGATGAAAGGGGAGAGAGATGATGGGGAGAGAGATGATAGGGGAGAGAGACGATGGGGAGAGAGATGCAGGGTGGAGATAGATGATGGGGAGAAATGATAGAGGAGAGATGACAGTGTAGAGATGAAAGGGGAGAGAGATGATAGGGCAGAGAGATGATAGGGGAGAGAGTTCTTGGGGAGAGAGCAATAATGGGTGAGAGAAGATGGGGAGAGAGCAATAATGGGTGAGAGAAGATGGGGAGAGAGAGGATGCGGAGAGAGATGTTGGGGAGAGAGTGACAATGGGAGAGAGAGGATGGGGAAAGAGTGACGATGGGGAGAGATGATGGTGAGAAATGATTGGGGAGAGATGATAGGGGGAGAGATGATGGGGAGAGAGTTGATGCTCAGTTGATGGGGGAGAAATGATGGGGAGATGATGCTCAGTTGAATGGGGCGAGATGATGGGAGAGTGAGATGATAGGGGAGAGAGATTATGGGGAGAGAGCAATGATGGGGGAGAGATGATGGGGAGAGAGATGATGGGGAGAGTGATGATGGGGGATAGAGATGATGGGGAGAGAGATGATGGGGAGTGAGGTGATAGGGGAGAGAGATGATGGGGAGAGAGCAATGACGGGGGATAGATGAGGGTGAGAGATGATGGGGATAGATGATGGGGGTGAGATGATGGGGGAGAGAGATATTGTGGAGAAAGATGATGTGGAGATTGATGATGGGTAGAGAGTGATGATGGGGAAGAGATGATGGGGAGAGATGATAGGGGGAGAGATGATGGGGAGAGATGATAAGAACAGATGATGGGGGAGAGATGATAGGGGAGCAATGATAGGGTGAGATGATAGGGCGAAGATGATAGGGGAGAGAGATGATAGGGGAGAGAGACAATGGGGAGAGAGATGCTGGGTGGAGATAGATGATGGGGAGAGATGATAGGGAGAGATGACAGTGGAGAGATGAAAGGGGAGAGAGTTGATACGGCAGAGAGATGATAGGGGAGAGAGATGATGGGGAGAGAGCAATAATGGGGGAGAGATGATGGGGAGAGAGATGATGGGGTGTGAGATGATGGGGGAGAGAGATGATGTGGAGAAAGATGATGGGGAGATTGATGATGGGGAGAGAGTGATGATGGGGAAGTGATGATGGGGAGAGATGATAGGGGGAGAGATGATGGGGAGAGATGATAGGGGAGAGATGATAGGGGGAAGATGAAAGGGGAGAGAGATGATGGGGAGAGAGATGATGGGGGAGAGATGATTGGGAGGCAGATGATGGGGGAGTCAGATGATGGGGGAGTGAGATGATGGGGGAGAGAGATGATGTGGAGAAAGATGATGTGGAGATTGATTATGGGGAGAGAGTGATGGTGGGGAAGAGATGATGGGGAGAGATGTTAGGGGGAGAGATGATGGGGAGAGAGATGATAGGGGAGAGAGACGACGGGGAGAGAGATGCTGGGTGGAGATAGATGATGGGGAGAGATGACAGTGGAGAGATGAAAGGGGAGAGAGATGATACGGCAGAGAGATGATAGGGGAGAGAGATGATGGGGAGAGAGCAATAATGGGGGAGAGATGATAGGGAGAGAGATGATGTGGAGAGAGATGATGGGGAGAGAGATGATGGGGGAGAGAGATGATGGGGAGAGTGATGATGGGGGGAGAGATGATGGGGGAGCAATGATAGGGTGAGATGATGGGGGAAGATGATAGGGGAGAGAGATGATAGGGGAGAGAGACGATGGGGAGAGAGATGCTGGGTGGAGATAGATGATGGGGAGAGATGATAGGGGAGAGATGAGACTGGAGAGATGAAAGGGGAGAGAGATGATACGGCAGAGAGATGATAGGGGAGAGAGATGATGGGGAGAGAGCAATAATGGGGGAGAGATGATGGGGAGAGAGATGATGGGGTGTGAGATGATGGGGGAGAGCGATGATGTAGAGAAAGATGATGGGGAGATTGATGATGGGGAGAGAGTGATGATGGGGAAGAGATGATGGGGAGAGAGAGATGATGGGGTGAGCGATATGATGCACAGAGAGATGATGGGAGAGAGATGATGGGGAGATGATGGGGGAGAGATGATGGGGGAGAGATAATGGGGACAGATGATGGGGGAGAGATGATAGGGGAGCGATGATAGGGGAGAGATGATAGGGGAGAGAGATGATAGGGAAGAGAGATGATAGGGAAGAGAGATGATAGGGGAGAGAGATGATAGGGGGAGAGAGACGATGGGTGAGAGAGACGATGGGGGAGAGAGATGATGGGCGGAGATAGATGATGGGGGGACTGTGATGACGGGGGAGAGAGATGATAGGGGAGAGATGATGGGGAGAGATGATAGGGGAGAGAGATGATGGGGCAGAGAGATGATAGGGGAGAGAGTAGTTGGGGAGAGAGCAATAATGGGGGAGAGATGATGGGGAGAGAGATGATGCGGAGAGAGATGTTGGGGAGAGAGTGACAATGCGAGAGAGAGGATGGGGAAAGAGTGACGATGTGGAGAGATGATGGTGAGAAATTATGAGGGAGAGATGATAGGGGGAGAGATGATGGGAAGAGAGGTGATGCTCAGTTGATGGGGGAGAGAATATGGGGAGATGTTGCTCAGTTGAATGGGGAGAGATGATGGGAGAGTGAGATGATAGGGGAGAGAGATGATGGGGAGAGAGCAATGATGGGGGAGAGAGATGATGGGGAGTCAGGTGATAGGTGAGAGAGATTATGGGGAGAGAGCAATGATGGGAGAGAGATGAAGGGGCGGAGATGATGGGGGAGAGGAGATGATACGGAGAGAGATGATGGTGAGAGAGCAATGATGGGGGATAGATGATGGGGGCGAGATAATGGGGGAGAGGAGATGATACGGAGAGGAATGATGGGGAGAGAGCAATGATGGGGGAGCGTTGATGGGGAGAGAGATGATAGGGGGAGAGAGACGATGGGGGAGAGAGACGATGGGCGGAGATAGATGATGGGGCGACAGTGATGACGGGGGAGAGAGATGATAGGGGAGAGAGATGATAGGGGAGAGATGATGGGGAGAGATGATAGGGGAGAGAGATGATAGGGCAGAGAGATGATAGGGGAGAGAGTTGTTGGGGAGAGAGCAATAATGGGGGAGAGATGATGGGGAGAGAGATGATGCGGAGAGAGATGTTGGGGAGACAGTGACAATGGGAGAGAGAGGATGGGGAAAGAGTGACAATGGGGAGTGATGATGGCGAGAAATGATGGGGGAGAGATGATAGGGGGAGAGATGATGGGGAGAGAGGTGATGCTCAGTTAATGGGGAGAGAATATGGGGAGATGATGCTCTGTTGAATGGGGAGAGATGATGGGAGAGTGAGATGATGGGGGAGAGAGATGATGGGGAGTGAGGTGATAGGTGAGAGAGATGATGGGGAGAGAGCAATGATGGGGGAGAGATGAAGGGGCAGAGATGATGGGGGAGAGGAGATGATACGGAGAGGAATGATGGGGAGAGAGCAATGATGGGGGAGAGATGATGGGGAGAGAGAGATGATGGTGTGAGCGATATGATGCGCAGAGAGATGATGGGAGAGAGATGATGGGGAGAGATGATTAGTGAGAGATGATGGCGCGAGAGATGACGGGGGAGAGAGATGATGGGCAGAGATGATGGGGAGAGATGATGGGGAGGCAGATGATGGGGGAGTGAGATGATGGGGGAGAGGGATGATGTGGAGAAAGATGATGTGGAGATTGATGATGGGTAGAGAGTGATGATGGGGAAGAGATGATGGGGAGAGATGATATGGGGAGAGATGATGGGGAGAGATGATAGGAACAGATGATGGGGGAGAGATGATAGGGGAGCAATGATAGGGGAGAGATGATAGGGGGAAGATGATAGGGGAGAGAGATGATGGGGAGGGAGATGATAGGGGAGAGTGACGATGGGGAGAGAGATGCTGGGTGGAGATAGATGATGGGGAGAGATGATAGGGGAGAGATGACAGTGGAGAGATGAAAGGGGAGAGAGATGATACGGCAGAGAGATTTTAGGGGAGAGCGATGATGGGGAGAGAGCAATAATGGGGGAGAGATGATGGGGAGAGAGATAATGGGGAGAGAGATGATGTGTTAGGGAGATGATGGGGAGAGAGATGATGGGAAGAGAGTGATGATGGGAGAGAGAGGATGGGGAGAGAGTGATGATGGGGAGAGAGATGATGGGGAGAGATGATGGGGAGAGAGATGATGGGGGAGAGAGATGATGGGGCGAGAGATGATGGGGGAGAGAGATGATGGGGAGCGAGATGATGAGGAGCGAGATGATGGGGAAAGAGAGATGATGGGGAGTGATGATGGGGGAGAGAGATGATGGGGAGAGAGATGATGGGGAGATAATGGGGGAGAGATGATGTGGGAGAGATGATGGGGAGTGATGATGGGGGAGAGAGATGATGGGGAGAGAGATGATGGGGAGATAATGGGGGAGAGATGATAGGGGGAGAGATGATGGGAAGAGAGGTGATGCTCAGTTGATGGGGGAGAGAATATGGGGAGATGATGCTCAGTTGAATGGGGAGAGATGATGGGAGAGTGAGATGATAGCGGAGAGAGATGATGGGGAGAGAGCAATGATGGGGGAGAGAGATGATGGGGAGTCAGGTGATAGGTGAGAGAGATGATGGGGAGAGAGCAATGATGGGAGAGAGATGGAGGGGCGGAGATGATGGGGGAGAGGAGATGATACGGAGAGAGATAATGGTGAGAGAGCAATGATGGGGGATAGATGATGGGGGCGAGATGATGGGGGAGAGGAGATGATACGGACAGGAATGATGGGGAGAGAGCAATGATGGGGGAGAGTTGAAGGGGAGAGAGATGATAGGGGAGAGAGACGATCGGGGAGAGAGACGATGGGCGGAGATAGATGATGGGGGGACAGTGATGACGGGGGAGAGAGATGATAGTGGAAAGAGATGATAGGGGAGAGATGATGGGGAGAGATGTTAGGGGAGAGAGATGATAGGGCAGAGAGATGATAGGGGAGAGAGTTGTTGGGGAGAGAGCAATAATGGGGGAGAGATGATGGGGAGAGAGATGATGCGGAGAGAGATGTTGGGGAGACAGTGACATGGGAGAGAGAGGATGGGGAAAGAGTGACAATGGGGAGAGATGATGGTGAGAAATGATGGGGGAGAGATGATAGGGGGAGAGATGATGGGAAGAGAGGTGATGCTCAGTTGATGGGGGAGAGAATATGGGGAGATGTTGCTCAGTTGAATGGGGAGAGATGATGGGAGAGTGAGATGATAGGGGAGAGAGATGATGGGGAGAGAGCAATGATGGGGGAGAGAGATGATGGGGAGTCAGGTGATAGGTGAGAGAGATTATGGGGAGAGAGCAATGATGGGAGAGAGATGAAGGGGCGGAGATGATGGGGGAGAGGAGATGATACGGAGAGAGATGATGGTGAGAGAGCAATGATGGGGGATAGATGATGGGGGCGAGATAATGGGGGAGAGGAGATGATACGGAGAGGAATGATGGGGAGAGAGCAATGATGGGGGAGCGTTGATGGGGAGAGTGATGATAGGGGGAGAGAGACGATGGGGGAGAGAGACGATGGGCGGAGATAGATGATGGGGCGACAGTGATGACGGGGGAGAGAGATGATAGGGGAGAGAGATGATAGGGGAGAGATGATGGGGTGAGATGATAGGGGAGAGAGATGATAGGGCAGAGAGATGATAGGGGAGAGAGTTGTTGGGGAGAGAGCAATAATGGGGGAGAGATGATGGAGAGAGAGATGATGCGGAGAGAGATGTTGGGGAGACAGTGACAATGGGAGAGAGAGGATGGGGAAAGAGTGACAATGGGGAGAGATGATGGCGAGAAATGATGGGGGAGAGATGATAGGGGGAGAGATGATGGGGAGAGAGGTGATGCTCAGTTGATGGGGGAGAGAATATGGGGAGATGATGCTCTGTTGAATGGGGAGAGATGATGGGAGAGTGAGATGATAGGGGAGAGAGATGATGGGGAGAGAGCAATGATGGGGGAGAGAGATGATGGGGAGTGAGGTGATAGGTGAGAGAGATGATGGGGAGAGAGCAATGATGGGGGAGAGATGAAGGGGCGGAGATGATGGGGAGAGGAGATGATACGGAGAGAGATGATGGTGAGAGAGCAATGATGGGGGATAGATGATGGGGGCGAGATGATGGGGGAGTGGAGATGATATGGAGAGGAATGATGGGGAGAGAGCAATGATGGGGGAGAGATGATGGGGAGAGAGAGATGATGGGGTGAGCGATATGATGCGCAGAGAGATGATGGGAGAGAGATGATGGGGAGATGATGGGGGAGAGATGATGGGGGAGAGATAATGGGGAGAGAGAGATGATGGGGTGAGCGATATGATGCGCAGAGAGATGATGGGAGGGAGATGATGGGGAGAGATGATTAGTGAGAGATGATGGCGCGAGAGATGACGGGGGAGAGAGATGATGGGCAGAGATGATGGGGAGAGATGATGGGGAGGCAGATGATGGGGGAGTGAGATGATGGGGGAGAGAGATGATGTGGAGAAAGATGATGTGGAGATTGATGATGGGTAGAGAGTGATGATGGGGAAGAGATGATGGGGAGAGATGATAGGGGGAGAGATGATAGGAACAGATGATGGAGGAGAGATGATAGGGGAGCAATGATAGGGGAGAGATGATAGGGGGAAGATGATAGGGGAGAGAGATGATGGGGAGGGAGATGATAGGGGAGAGAGACGATGGGGAGAGAGATGCTGGGTGGAGATAGATGATGGGGAGAGATGATAGGGGAGAGATGACAGTGGAGAGATGAAAGGGGAGAGAGATGATACGGCAGAGAGATTTTAGGGGAGAGCGATGATGGGGAGAGAGCAATAATGGGGGAGAGATGATGGGGAGAGAGATAATGGGGAAAGAGATGATGGGTTAGGGAGATGATGGGGAGAGAGATGATGGGAAGAGAGTGATGATGGGAGAGAGAGGATGGGGAGAGAGTGACGATGGGGGAGAGATGATGGGGAGAGATGATGGGGAGAGAGATGATGGGGGAGAGAGATGATGGGGAGAGATGATGGGGAGGCAGATGATGGGGGAGTGAGATGATGGGGGAGTGAGATGATGGGGGACAGAGATGATGTGGAGTTTGATGATGTGGAGAGAGTGATGGTGGGGAAGAGATGATGGGGAGAGATGATAGGGGGAGAGATGATGGGGAGAGAGATGATAGGGGAGAGAGACGATGGGGAGAGCGATGCTGGGTGGAGATAGATGATGGGGAGAGATGACAGTGGAGAGATGAAAGGGGAGAGAGATGATACGGCAGATAGATGATAGGGGAGAGAGATGATGGGGGAGAGAGATGATGGGGAGAGTGATGATGGGGAGAGAGATGACGGGGAGAGAGATGATGGGCAGAGAGATGATGGGCAGTGAGGTGATTGGGGAGAGAGATGATGGGGAGAGAGCAATGATGGGGGAGAGATGATGGAGGAGAGGAGATGATACAGAGGAATGATGGGGAGAGAGCAATGATGGGAGAGAGATGATGGGGAGAGGGAGATGATGGGGTGAGAGATATGATGCGCAGAGAGATGATGGGAGAGAGATGATGGGGAGAGATGATTAGTGAGAGATGATAGCGAGAGAGATGACGGGGGAGAGAGATGATGGGGAGAGATGATGGGGAGGCAGATGATGGGGGAGTGAGATAATGGGGGAGAGAGATGATGGGGGAGAGAGATGATGTGGAGAAAGATGATGTGGAGATTGATCATGGGGAGAGAGTGATGACGGGGAAGAGATGATGGGGAGAGATGATAGGTGGAGAGATGATGTGGAGAGATGATGGGGACAGATGATGGGGGAGAGATGATAGGGGAGCAATGATAGGGGAGAGATGATAGGGAGAAGATGATAGGGGAGAGAGACAATGGGGAGAGAGATGCTGGGTTAAGATAGATGATGGGGAGAGATGATAGGGGAGAGATGACAGTGGTGAGATGAAAGGGGAGAGAGATGATACGGCAGAGAGATGATAGGGGAGAGAGATGATGGGAAGAGAGCAATAATGGGGGAGAGATGATGGGGAGAGAGATGATGGGGGAGAGAGATTATGGGGAGAGAGATGATCGGGAGAGAGTGACGATGGGAGAGAGAGGATGGGGAGAGAGTGACGATGGGGAGAGATGATGGGGAGAGATGATGGGGAAGAAATGATGGGGAGAGATGATGGGGAGAGAGGTGATGCTCAGTTGATGGGGGAGAGATGATGGGGAGATGATGCTCAGTTGATGGGGGAGAGATGATAGGGGAGAGAGATGATGGGGAGAGAGCAATGATGGGGGAGAGCTGATGGGGAGAGAGATGATGGGGAGAGAGATGATGGGGAGAGAGATGATGGGGAGAGTGATGATGGGGAAGAGATGATTGGGAGAGATGGTGGTAGAGATGATGGGGGAGAGATTATAGGGGGACAGATGATCGGGGAGAGAGATGATGGCGGAGAGAGATGATGGGGGAGAGAGATGATTGGGGAGAGAGATGATGGTGCGAGAGATGATGGCGGAGAGAGTTGATGGGGAATGAGATGATGAGGAGCGAGATGATGGGGAGAGAGAGATGATGGGGAGTGATGATGGGGGAGAGAGATGATGGGGAGAGAGATGATGGGGAGATGATGGGGGAGAGATGATGGGGACAGATGATGGGGGAGAGATGGTAGGGGAGCGATGATAGGGGAGAGAGATGATAGGGAAGAGAGATGATAGGGGATTGAGATGATAGGGGGAGAGAGACGATGGGTGAGAGAGACGATGGGGGAGAGAGATGATGGGCGGAGATAGATGATGGGGGGACTGTGATGACGGGGGAGAGAGATGATAGGGGAGAGATGATGGGGAGAGATGATTGGGGAGAGAGATGATAGGGCAGAGATGATAGGGGAGAGAGTTGTTGGGGAGAGAGCAATAATGGGGGAGAGATGATGGGAAGAGAGGTGATGCTCAGTTGATGGGGGAGAGAATATGAGGAGATGATGCTCAGTTGAATTGGGAGAGATGATGGGGAGAGATGATGGGGAGGCAGATGATGGGGGAGTGAGATAATGGGGGAGAGAGATGATGGGGGAGAGAGATGATGTGGAGAAAGATGATGTGGAGATTGATGATGGGGAGAGAGTGATGACGGGGAAGAGATGATGGGGAGAGATGATAGGTGGAGAGATGATGTGGAGAGATGATGGGGACAGATGATGGGGGAGAGATGATAGGGGAGCGATGATAGGGGAGAGATGATAGGGGAGAGAGATGATAGGGAAGAGAGATGATAGGGGAGAGAGATGATAGGGGGAGAGAGACGATGGGTGAGAGAGACGATGGGTGAGAGAGATGATGGGCGGAGATAGATGATGGGGGGACTGTGATGACGGGGGAGAGAGATGATAGGGGAGAGATGATGGGGAGAGATGATAGGGGAGAGAGATGATGGGGCAGAGAGATGATAGGGGAGAGAGTAGTTGGGGAGAGAGCAATAATGGGGGAGAGATGATGGGGAGAGAGATGATGCGGAGAGAGATGTTGGGGAGAGAGTGACAATGCGAGAGAGAGGATGTGGAAAGAGTGACGATGTGGAGAGATGATGGCGAGAAATGATGGGGGAGAGATGATAGGGGGAGAGATGATGGGAAGAGAGGTGATGCTCAGTTGATGGGGGAGAGAATATGGGGAGATGTTGCTCAGTTGAATGGGGAGAGATGATGGGAGAGTGAGATGATAGGGGAGAGAGATGATGGGGAGAGAGCAATGATGGGGGAGAGAGATGATGGGGAGTCAGGTGATAGGTGAGAGATTATGGGGAGAGAGCAATGATCGGGGAGAGATGAAGGGGGAGAAATGATGGGGAGAGGAGATGATACGGAGAGAGATGGTGAGAGAGCAATGATGGGGATAGATGATGGGGGAGAGGAGATGATGGGGGAGAGAGATGATGGGGAGAGTGATGATGGGGAGAGAGATGACGGGGGAGAGAGATGATGGGGAGAGAGATGATGGGGAGTGAGGTGATAGGGGAGAGAGATGATGGGGAGAGAGCAATAATGGGGGAGAGATGAAGGGGGAGAGATGATGGGGAGAGGAGATGATACGGAGAGAGATGATGGTGACAGAGCAATGATGGGGGAGAGATGATGGAGGAGAGGAGATGATACAGAGAGGAATGATGGGGAGAGAGCAATGATGGGGGAGAGATGATGGGGAGAGGGAGATGATGGGGTGAGAGATATGATGCGCAGAGAGATGATTAGTGAGAGAGATGATGGGGAGAGATGATTAGTGAGAGATGATGGCGAGAGAGATGACGGGGGAGAGAGATGATGGGGAGAGATGATGGGGAGGCAGATGATGGGGGAGTGAGATAATGGGGGAGAGAGATGATGGGGGAGAGAGATGATGTGGAGAAAGATGATGTGGAGATTGATGATGGGGAGAGAGTGATGACGGGGAAGAGATGATGGGGAGAGATGATAGGTGGAGAGATGATGTGGAGAGATGAAAGGGGAGAGAGATGATACGGCAGAGAGATGATAGGGGAGAGAGATGATGGGAAGAGAGCAATAATGGGGGAGAGATGATGGGGAGAGAGATGATGGGGGAGAGAGATGATGGGGGAGAGATGATGGGGAGGCAGATGATGGGGGAGTGAGATGATGGGGGAGTGAGATGATGGGGGACAGAGATGATGTGGAGTTTGATGATGTGGAGAGAGTGATGGTGGGGAAGAGATGATGGGGAGAGATGATAGGGGGAGAGATGATGGGGAGAGAGATGATAGGGGAGAGAGACGATGGGGAGAGCGATGCTGGGTGGAGATAGATGATGGGGAGAGATGACAGTGGAGAGATGAAAGGGGAGAGAGATGATACGGCAGATAGATGATAGGGGAGAGAGATGATGGGGGCGAGATGATGGGGGAGAGGAGATGATACGGAGAGGAATGGTGGGGAGAGAGCAATGATGGGGGAGAGATGATGGGGAGAGAGAGATGATGGGGTGAGCGATATGATGCACAGAGAGATGATGTGAGAGAGATGATGGGGAGAGATGATGGGGAGAGATGATGGGGAGGCAGATGATGGGGGAGTGAGTTGATGGGGGAGAGAGATGATGTGGAGATTGATGATGGGTAGAGAGTGATGATGGGGAAGTGATGATGGGGAGTGATGACAGGGGGAGAGATGATGGGGAGAGATGATAGGAACAGATGATGGGGGAGAGATAATAGGTGAGCAATGATAGGGGAGAGATGATAGGGGGAAGATGATAGGGGAGATGAAAGGGGAGAGAGATGATACGGCAGAGAGATGATAGGGGAGAGAGACGATGGGGAGAGAGATGCTGGGTGGAGATAGATGATGGGGAGAGATGATAGGGGGGAGATGACAGTGGAGATGAAAGGGGAGAGAGATGATACGGCAGAGAGATGATAGGGGAGAGAGATGATGGGGAGAGAGAAATAATGGGGGAGAGATGATAGGGAGAGAGATGATGTGGAGAGAGATGATGGGGAGAGAGATGATGGGGGAGAGAGATGATGGGGAGCAATGATAGGGTGAGATGATAGGGGGAAGATGATAGGGGAGAGAGATGATAGGGGAGAGAGACGATGGGGAGAGAGATGCTGGGTGGAGATAGATGATGGGGAGAGATGATAGGGAGAGATGACAGTGGAGAGATGAAAGGGGGAGAGAGTTGATACGGCAGAGAGATGATAGGGGAGAGACATGATGGGGAGAGAGCAATAATGGGGGAGAGATGATGGGGAGAGAGATGATGGGGTGTGAGATGATGGGGGAGAGAGATGATGTGGAGAAAGATGATGGGGAGATTGATGATGGGGAGAGAGTGATGATGGGGAAGTGATGATGGGGAGAGATGATAGGGGGAGAGATAATGGGGAGAGATGATAGGGGAGAGATGATAGGGGAGAGATGATAGGGGGAAGATGAAAGGGGAGAGAGATGATGGGGAGAGAGATGATAGGGGAGAGAGACGATGGGGAGAGAGATGCTGGGTGGAGATAGATGATGGGGAGAAATGATAGAGGAGAGATGACAGTGTAGAGATGAAAGGGGAGAGAGATGATAGGGCAGAGAGATGATAGGGGAGAGAGTTCTTGGGGAGAGAGCAATAATGGGTGAGAGAAGATGGGGAGAGAGAGGATGCGGAGAGAGATGTTGGGGAGAGAGTGACAATGGGAGAGAGAGGATGGGGAAAGAGTGACGATGGGGAGAGATGATGGTGAGAAATGATTGGGGAGAGATTATAGGGGGAGAGATGATGGGGAGAGAGTTGATGCTCAGTTGATGGGGGAGAAATGATGGGGAGATGATGCTCAGTTGAATGGGGCGAGATGATGGGAGAGTGAGATGATAGGGGAGAGAGATTATGGGGAGAGAGCAATGATGGGGGAGAGATGATGGGGAGAGAGATGATGGGGAGAGTGATGATGGGGGAGAGAGATGATGGGGAGAGAGATGATGGGGAGTGAGGTGATAGGGGAGAGAGATGATGGGGAGAGAGCAATGACGGGGGATAGATGAGGGTGAGAGATGATGGGGATAGATGATGGGGGTGAGATGATGGGGGAGAGAGATATTGTGGAGAAAGATGATGTGGAGATTGATGATGGGTAGAGAGTGATGATGGGGAAGAGATGATGGGGAGAGATGATAGGGGGAGAGATGATGGGGAGAGATGATAAGAACAGATGATGGGGGAGAGATGATAGGGGAGCAATGATAGGGTGAGATGATAGGGGGAAGATGATAGGGGAGAGAGATGATAGGGGAGAGAGACAATGGGGAGAGAGATGCTGGGTGGAGATAGATGATGGGGAGAGATGATAGGGAGAGATGACAGTGGAGAGATGAAAGGGGAGAGAGTTGATACGGCAGAGAGATGATAGGGGAGAGAGATGATGGGGAGAGAGCAATAATGGGGGAGAGATGATGGGGAGAGAGATGATGGGGTGTGAGATGATGGGGGAGAGAGATGATGTGGAGAAAGATGATGGGGAGATTGATGATGGGGAGAGAGTGATGATGGGGAAGTGATGATGGGGAGAGATGATAGGGGGAGAGATGATGGGGAGAGATGATAGGGGAGAGATGATAGGGGGAAGATGAAAGGGGAGAGAGATGATGGGGAGAGAGATGATGGGGGAGAGATGATTGGGAGGCAGATGATGGGGGAGTCAGATGATGGGGGAGTGAGATGATGGGGGAGAGAGATGATGTGGAGAAAGATGATGTGGAGATTGATTATGGGGAGAGAGTGATGGTGGGGAAGAGATGATGGGGAGAGATGTTAGGGGGAGAGATGATGGGGAGAGAGATGATAGGGGAGAGAGACGACGGGGAGAGAGATGCTGGGTGGAGATAGATGATGGGGAGAGATGACAGTGGAGAGATGAAAGGGGAGAGAGATGATACGGCAGAGAGATGATAGGGGAGAGAGATGATGGGGAGAGAGCAATAATGGGGGAGAGATGATAGGGAGAGAGATGATGTGGAGAGAGATGATGGGGAGAGAGATGATGGGGGAGAGAGATGATGGGGAGAGTGATGATGGGGGGAGAGATGATGGGGGAGCAATGATAGGGTGAGATGATGGGGGAAGATGATAGGGGAGAGAGATGATAGGGGAGAGAGACGATGGGGAGAGAGATGCTGGGTGGAGATAGATGATGGGGAGAGATGATAGGGGAGAGATGAGACTGGAGAGATGAAAGGGGAGAGAGATGATACGGCAGAGAGATGATAGGGGAGAGAGATGATGGGGAGAGAGCAATAATGGGGGAGAGATGATGGGGAGAGAGATGATGGGGTGTGAGATGATGGGGGAGAGAGATGATGTAGAGAAAGATGATGGGGAGATTGATGATGGGGAGAGAGTGATGATGGGGAAGAGATGATGGGGAGAGAGAGATGATGGGGTGAGCGATATGATGCACAGAGAGATGATGGGAGAGAGATGATGGGGAGATGATGGGGGAGAGATGATGGGGGAGAGATAATGGGGACAGATGATGGGGGAGAGATGATAGGGGAGCGATGATAGGGGAGAGATGATAGGGGAGAGAGATGATAGGGAAGAGAGATGATAGGGAAGAGAGATGATAGGGGAGAGAGATGATAGGGGGAGAGAGACGATGGGTGAGAGAGACGATGGGGGAGAGAGATGATGGGCGGAGATAGATGATGGGGGGACTGTGATGACGGGGGAGAGAGATGATAGGGGAGAGATGATGGGGAGAGATGATAGGGGAGAGAGATGATGGGGCAGAGAGATGATAGGGGAGAGAGTAGTTGGGGAGAGAGCAATAATGGGGGAGAGATGATGGGGAGAGAGATGATGCGGAGAGAGATGTTGGGGAGAGAGTGACAATGCGAGAGAGAGGATGGGGAAAGAGTGACGATGTGGAGAGATGATGGCGAGAAATTATGAGGGAGAGATGATAGGGGGAGAGATGATGGGAAGAGAGGTGATGCTCAGTTGATGGGGGAGAGAATATGGGGAGATGTTGCTCAGTTGAATGGGGAGAGATGATGGGAGAGTGAGATGATAGGGGAGAGAGATGATGGGGAGAGAGCAATGATGGGGGAGAGAGATGATGGGGAGTCAGGTGATAGGTGAGAGAGATTATGGGGAGAGAGCAATGATGGGAGAGAGATGAAGGGGCGGAGATGATGGGGGAGAGGAGATGATACGGAGAGAGATGATGGTGAGAGAGCAATGATGGGGGATAGATGATGGGGGCGAGATAATGGGGGAGAGGAGATGATACGGAGAGGAATGATGGGGAGAGAGCAATGATGGGGGAGCGTTGATGGGGAGAGAGATGATAGGGGGAGAGAGACGATGGGGGAGAGAGACGATGGGCGGAGATAGATGATGGGGCGACAGTGATGACGGGGGAGAGAGATGATAGGGGAGAGAGTTGATAGGGGAGAGATGATGGGGAGAGATGATAGGGGAGAGAGATGATAGGGCAGAGAGATGATAGGGGAGAGAGTTGTTGGGGAGAGAGCAATAATGGGGGAGAGATGATGGGGAGAGAGATGATGCGGAGAGAGATGTTGGGGAGACAGTGACAATGGGAGAGAGAGGATGGGGAAAGAGTGACAATGGGGAGTGATGATGGCGAGAAATGATGGGGGAGAGATGATAGGGGGAGAGATGATGGGGAGAGAGGTGATGCTCAGTTAATGGGGGAGAGAATATGGGGAGATGATGCTCTGTTGAATGGGGAGAGATGATGGGAGAGTGAGATGATGGGGGAGAGAGATGATGGGGAGTGAGGTGATAGGTGAGAGAGATGATGGGGAGAGAGCAATGATGGGGGAGAGATGAAGGGGCAGAGATGATGGGGGAGAGGAGATGATACGGAGAGGAATGATGGGGAGAGAGCAATGATGGGGGAGAGATGATGGGGAGAGAGAGATGATGGTGTGAGCGATATGATGCGCAGAGAGATGATGGGAGAGAGATGATGGGGAGAGATGATTAGTGAGAGATGATGGCGCGAGAGATGACGGGGGAGAGAGATGATGGGCAGAGATGATGGGGAGAGATGATGGGGAGGCAGATGATGGGGGAGTGAGATGATGGGGGAGAGGGATGATGTGGAGAAAGATGATGTGGAGATTGATGATGGGTAGAGAGTGATGATGGGGAAGAGATGATGGGGAGAGATGATATGGGGAGAGATGATGGGGAGAGATGATAGGAACAGATGATGGGGGAGAGATGATAGGGGAGCAATGATAGGGGAGAGATGATAGGGGGAAGATGATAGGGGAGAGAGATGATGGGGAGGGAGATGATAGGGGAGAGTGACGATGGGGAGAGAGATGCTGGGTGGAGATAGATGATGGGGAGAGATGATAGGGGAGAGATGACAGTGGAGAGATGAAAGGGGAGAGAGATGATACGGCAGAGAGATTTTAGGGGAGAGCGATGATGGGGAGAGAGCAATAATGGGGGAGAGATGATGGGGAGAGAGATAATGGGGAGAGAGATGATGTGTTAGGGAGATGATGGGGAGAGAGATGATGGGAAGAGAGTGATGATGGGAGAGAGAGGATGGGGAGAGAGTGATGATGGGGAGAGAGATGATGGGGAGAGATGATGGGGAGAGAGATGATGGGGGAGAGAGATGATGGGGCGAGAGATGATGGGGGAGAGAGATGATGGGGAGCGAGATGATGAGGAGCGAGATGATGGGGAAAGAGAGATGATGGGGAGTGATGATGGGGGAGAGAGATGATGGGGAGAGAGATGATGGGGAGATAATGGGGGAGAGATGATGTGGGAGAGATGATGGGGAGTGATGATGGGGGAGAGAGATGATGGGGAGAGAGATGATGGGGAGATAATGGGGGAGAGATGATAGGGGGAGAGATGATGGGAAGAGAGGTGATGCTCAGTTGATGGGGGAGAGAATATGGGGAGATGATGCTCAGTTGAATGGGGAGAGATGATGGGAGAGTGAGATGATAGCGGAGAGAGATGATGGGGAGAGAGCAATGATGGGGGAGAGAGATGATGGGGAGTCAGGTGATAGGTGAGAGAGATGATGGGGAGAGAGCAATGATGGGAGAGAGATGGAGGGGCGGAGATGATGGGGGAGAGGAGATGATACGGAGAGAGATAATGGTGAGAGAGCAATGATGGGGGATAGATGATGGGGGCGAGATGATGGGGGAGAGGAGATGATACGGACAGGAATGATGGGGAGAGAGCAATGATGGGGGAGAGTTGATGGGGAGAGAGATGATAGGGGAGAGAGACGATCGGGGAGAGAGACGATGGGCGGAGATAGATGATGGGGGGACAGTGATGACGGGGGAGAGAGATGATAGTGGAAAGAGATGATAGGGGAGAGATGATGGGGAGAGATGTTAGGGGAGAGAGATGATAGGGCAGAGAGATGATAGGGGAGAGAGTTGTTGGGGAGAGAGCAATAATGGGGGAGAGATGATGGGGAGAGAGATGATGCGGAGAGAGATGTTGGGGAGACAGTGACATGGGAGAGAGAGGATGGGGAAAGAGTGACAATGGGGAGAGATGATGGCGAGAAATGATGGGGGAGAGATGATAGGGGGAGAGATGATGGGAAGAGAGGTGATGCTCAGTTGATGGGGGAGAGAATATGGGGAGATGTTGCTCAGTTGAATGGGGAGAGATGATGGGAGAGTGAGATGATAGGGGAGAGAGATGATGGGGAGAGAGCAATGATGGGGGAGAGAGATGATGGGGAGTCAGGTGATAGGTGAGAGAGATTATGGGGAGAGAGCAATGATGGGAGAGAGATGAAGGGGCGGAGATGATGGGGGAGAGGAGATGATACGGAGAGAGATGATGGTGAGAGAGCAATGATGGGGGATAGATGATGGGGGCGAGATAATGGGGGAGAGGAGATGATACGGAGAGGAATGATGGGGAGAGAGCAATGATGGGGGAGCGTTGATGGGGAGAGTGATGATAGGGGGAGAGAGACGATGGGGGAGAGAGACGATGGGCGGAGATAGATGATGGGGCGACAGTGATGACGGGGGAGAGAGATGATAGGGGAGAGAGATGATAGGGGAGAGATGATGGGGTGAGATGATAGGGGAGAGAGATGATAGGGCAGAGAGATGATAGGGGAGAGAGTTGTTGGGGAGAGAGCAATAATGGGGGAGAGATGATGGAGAGAGAGATGATGCGGAGAGAGATGTTGGGGAGACAGTGACAATGGGAGAGAGAGGATGGGGAAAGAGTGACAATGGGGAGAGATGATGGCGAGAAATGATGGGGGAGAGATGATAGGGGGAGAGATGATGGGGAGAGAGGTGATGCTCAGTTGATGGGGGAGAGAATATGGGGAGATGATGCTCTGTTGAATGGGGAGAGATGATGGGAGAGTGAGATGATAGGGGAGAGAGATGATGGGGAGAGAGCAATGATGGGGGAGAGAGATGATGGGGAGTGAGGTGATAGGTGAGAGAGATGATGGGGAGAGAGCAATGATGGGGGAGAGATGAAGGGGCGGAGATGATGGGGAGAGGAGATGATACGGAGAGAGATGATGGTGAGAGAGCAATGATGGGGGATAGATGATGGGGGCGAGATGATGGGGGAGTGGAGATGATATGGAGAGGAATGATGGGGAGAGAGCAATGATGGGGGAGAGATGATGGGGAGAGAGAGATGATGGGGTGAGCGATATGATGCGCAGAGAGATGATGGGAGAGAGATGATGGGGAGATGATGGGGGAGAGATGATGGGGGAGAGATAATGGGGAGAGAGAGATGATGGGGTGAGCGATATGATGCGCAGAGAGATGATGGGAGAGAGATGATGGAGAGAGATGATTAGTGAGAGATGATGGCGCGAGAGATGACGGGGGAGAGAGATGATGGGCAGAGATGATGGGGAGAGATGATGGGGAGGCAGATGATGGGGGAGTGAGATGATGGGGGAGAGAGATGATGTGGAGAAAGATGATGTGGAGATTGATGATGGGTAGAGAGTGATGATGGGGAAGAGATGATGGGGAGAGATGATAGGGGGAGAGATGATAGGAACAGATGATGGAGGAGAGATGATAGGGGAGCAATGATAGGGGAGAGATGATAGGGGGAAGATGATAGGGGAGAGAGATGATGGGGAGGGAGATGATAGGGGAGAGAGACGATGGGGAGAGAGATGCTGGGTGGAGATAGATGATGGGGAGAGATGATAGGGGAGAGATGACAGTGGAGAGATGAAAGGGGAGAGAGATGATACGGCAGAGAGATTTTAGGGGAGAGCGATGATGGGGAGAGAGCAATAATGGGGGAGAGATGATGGGGAGAGAGATAATGGGGAAAGAGATGATGGGTTAGGGAGATGATGGGGAGAGAGATGATGGGAAGAGAGTGATGATGGGAGAGAGAGGATGGGGAGAGAGTGACGATGGGGGAGAGATGATGGGGAGAGATGATGGGGAGAGAGATGATGGGGGAGAGAGATGATGGGGGAGAGATGATGGGGAGGCAGATGATGGGGGAGTGAGATGATGGGGGAGTGAGATGATGGGGGACAGAGATGATGTGGAGTTTGATGATGTGGAGAGAGTGATGTGGAGAGAGTGATGGTGGGGAAGAGATGATGGGGAGAGATGATAGGGGGAGAGATGATGGGGAGAGAGATGATAGGGGAGAGAGACGATGGGGAGAGCGATGCTGGGTGGAGATAGATGATGGGGAGAGATGACAGTGGAGAGATGAAAGGGGAGAGAGATGATACGGCAGATAGATGATAGGGGAGAGAGATGATGGGGGAGAGAGATGATGGGGAGAGTGATGATGGGGAGAGAGATGACGGGGAGAGAGATGATGGGCAGAGAGATGATGGGCAGTGAGGTGATTGGGGAGAGAGATGATGGGGAGAGAGCAATGATGGGGGAGAGATGATGGAGGAGAGGAGATGATACAGAGAGGAATGATGGGGAGAGAGCAATGATGGGAGAGAGATGATGGGGAGAGGGAGATGATGGGGTGAGAGATATGATGCGCAGAGAGATGATGGGAGAGAGATGATGGGGAGAGATGATTAGTGAGAGATGATAGCGAGAGAGATGACGGGGGAGAGAGATGATGGGGAGAGATGATGGGGAGGCAGATGATGGGGGAGTGAGATAATGGGGGAGAGAGATGATGGGGGAGAGAGATGATGTGGAGAAAGATGATGTGGAGATTGATGATGGGGAGAGAGTGATGACGGGGAAGAGATGATGGGGAGAGATGATAGGTGGAGAGATGATGTGGAGAGATGATGGGGACAGATGATGGGGGAGAGATGATAGGGGAGCAATGATAGGGGAGAGATGATAGGGAGAAGATGATAGGGGAGAGAGACAATGGGGAGAGAGATGCTGGGTTAAGATAGATGATGGGGAGAGATGATAGGGGAGAGATGACAGTGGTGAGATGAAAGGGGAGAGAGATGATACGGCAGAGAGATGATAGGGGAGAGAGATGATGGGAAGAGAGCAATAATGGGGGAGAGATGATGGGGAGAGAGATGATGGGGGAGAGAGATTATGGGGAGAGAGATGATCGGGAGAGAGTGACGATGGGAGAGAGAGGATGGGGAGAGAGTGACGATGGGGAGAGATGATGGGGAGAGATGATGGGGAAGAAATGATGGGGAGAGATGATGGGGAGAGAGGTGATGCTCAGTTGATGGGGGAGAGATGATGGGGAGATGATGCTCAGTTGATGGGGGAGAGATGATAGGGGAGAGAGATGATGGGGAGAGAGCAATGATGGGGGAGAGCTGATGGGGAGAGAGATGATGGGGAGAGAGATGATGGGGAGAGAGATGATGGGGAGAGTGATGATGGGGAAGAGATGATTGGGAGAGATGGTGGTAGAGATGATGGGGGAGAGATTATAGGGGGACAGATGATCGGGGAGAGAGATGATGGCGGAGAGAGATGATGGGGGAGAGAGATGATTGGGGAGAGAGATGATGGTGCGAGAGATGATGGGGGAGAGAGTTGATGGGGAATGAGATGATGGGGGAGAGAGTTGATGGGGAATGAGATGATGAGGAGCGAGATGATGGGGAGAGAGAGATGATGGGGAGTGATGATGGGGGAGAGAGATGATGGGGAGAGAGATGATGGGGAGATGATGGGGGAGAGATGATGGGGACAGATGATGGGGGAGAGATGGTAGGGGAGCGATGATAGGGGAGAGAGATGATAGGGAAGAGAGATGATAGGGGATTGAGATGATAGGGGGAGAGAGACGATGGGTGAGAGAGACGATGGGGGAGAGAGATGATGGGCGGAGATAGATGATGGGGGGACTGTGATGACGGGGGAGAGAGATGATAGGGGAGAGATGATGGGGAGAGATGATTGGGGAGAGAGATGATAGGGCAGAGATGATAGGGGAGAGAGTTGTTGGGGAGAGAGCAATAATGGGGGAGAGATGATGGGAAGAGAGGTGATGCTCAGTTGATGGGGGAGAGAATATGAGGAGATGATGCTCAGTTGAATTGGGAGAGATGATGGGGAGAGATGATGGGGAGGCAGATGATGGGGGAGTGAGATAATGGGGGAGAGAGATGATGGGGGAGAGAGATGATGTGGAGAAAGATGATGTGGAGATTGATGATGGGGAGAGAGTGATGACGGGGAAGAGATGATGGGGAGAGATGATAGGTGGAGAGATGATGTGGAGAGATGATGGGGACAGATGATGGGGGAGAGATGATAGGGGAGCGATGATAGGGGAGAGATGATAGGGGAGAGAGATGATAGGGAAGAGAGATGATAGGGGAGAGAGATGATAGGGGGAGAGAGACGATGGGTGAGAGAGACGATGGGTGAGAGAGATGATGGGCGGAGATAGATGATGGGGGGACTGTGATGACGGGGGAGAGAGATGATAGGGGAGAGATGATGGGGAGAGATGATAGGGGAGAGAGATGATGGGGCAGAGAGATGATAGGGGAGAGAGTAGTTGGGGAGAGAGCAATAATGGGGGAGAGATGATGGGGAGAGAGATGATGCGGAGAGAGATGTTGGGGAGAGAGTGACAATGCGAGAGAGAGGATGGGGAAAGAGTGACGATGTGGAGAGATGATGGCGAGAAATGATGGGGGAGAGATGATAGGGGGAGAGATGATGGGAAGAGAGGTGATGCTCAGTTGATGGGGGAGAGAATATGGGGAGATGTTGCTCAGTTGAATGGGGAGAGATGATGGGAGAGTGAGATGATAGGGGAGAGAGATGATGGGGAGAGAGCAATGATGGGGGAGAGAGATGATGGGGAGTCAGGTGATAGGTGAGAGATTATGGGGAGAGAGCAATGATCGGGGAGAGATGAAGGGGGAGAAATGATGGGGAGAGGAGATGATACGGAGAGAGATGGTGAGAGAGCAATGATGGGGATAGATGATGGGGGAGAGGAGATGATGGGGGAGAGAGATGATGGGGAGAGTGATGATGGGGAGAGAGATGACGGGGGAGAGAGATGATGGGGAGAGAGATGATGGGGAGTGAGGTGATAGGGGAGAGTGATGATGGGGAGAGAGCAATAATGGGGGAGAGATGAAGGGGGAGAGATGATGGGGAGAGGAGATGATACGGAGAGAGATGATGGTGACAGAGCAATGATGGGGGAGAGATGATGGGGAGAGGGAGATGATGGGGTGAGAGATATGATGCGCAGAGAGATGATTAGTGAGAGAGATGATGGGGAGAGATGATTAGTGAGAGATGATGGCGAGAGAGATGACGGGGGAGAGAGATGATGGGGAGAGATGATGGGGAGGCAGATGATGGGGGAGTGAGAAAATGGGGGAGAGAGATGATGGGGGAGAGAGATGATGTGGAGAGATGAAAGGGGAGAGAGATGATACGGCAGAGAGATGATAGGGGAGAGAGATGATGGGAAGAGAGCAATAATGGGGGAGAGATGATGGGGAGAGAGATGATGGGGGAGAGAGATGATGGGGGAGAGATGATGGGGAGGCAGATGATGGGGGAGTGAGATGATGGGGGAGTGAGATGATGGGGGACAGAGATGATGTGGAGTTTGATGATGTGGAGAGAGTGATGGTGGGGAAGAGATGATGGGGAGAGATGATAGGGGGAGAGATGATGGGGAGAGAGATGATAGGGGAGAGAGACGATGGGGAGAGCGATGCTGGGTGGAGATAGATGATGGGGAGAGATGACAGTGGAGAGATGAAAGGGGAGAGAGATGATACGGCAGATAGATGATAGGGGAGAGAGATGATGGGGGAGAGAGATGATGGGGAGAGTGATGATGGGGAGAGAGATGACGGGGAGAGAGATGATGGGCAGAGAGATGATGGGCAGTGAGGTGATTGGGGAGAGAGATGATGGGGAGAGAGCAATGATGGGGGAGAGATGATGGAGGAGAGGAGATGATACAGAGAGGAATGATGGGGAGAGAGCAATGATGGGAGAGAGATGATGGGGAGAGGGAGATGATGGGGTGAGAGATATGATGCGCAGAGAGATGATGGGAGAGAGATGATGGGGAGAGATGATTAGTGAGAGATGATAGCGAGAGAGATGACGGGGGAGAGAGATGATGGAGAGAGATGATGGGGAGGCAGATGATGGGGGAGTGAGATAATGGGGGAGAGAGATGATGGGGGAGAGAGATGATGTGGAGAAAGATGATGTGGAGATTGATGATGGGGAGAGAGTGATGACGGGGAAGAGATGATGGGGAGAGATGATAGGTGGAGAGATGATGTGGAGAGATGATGTGGAGAGATGATGGGGACAGATGATGGGGGAGAGATGATAGGGGAGCAATGATAGGGGAGAGATGATAGGGAGAAGATGATAGGGAGAAGATGATAGGGGAGAGAGATGATAGGGGAGAGAGACAATGGGGAGAGAGATGCTGGGTGGAGATAGATGATGGGGAGAGATGATAGGGGAGAGATGACAGTGGTGAGATGAAAGGGGAGAGAGATGATACGGCAGAGAGATGATAGGGGAGAGAGATGATGGGAAGAGAGCAATAATGGGGGAGAGATGATGGGGAGAGAGATGATGGGGGAGAGAGATTATGGGGAGAGAGATGATCGGGAGAGAGTGACGATGGGAGAGAGAGGATGGGGAGAGAGTGACGATGGGGGAGAGATGATGGGGAGAGATGATGGGGAAGAAATGATGGGGAGAGATGATGGGGAGAGAGGTGATGCTGAGTTGATGGGGGAGAGATGATGGGGAGATGATGCTCAGTTGATGGGGGAGAGATGATAGGGGAGAGAGATGATGGGGAGAGAGCAATGATGGGGGAGAGCTGATGGGGAGAGAGATGATGGGGAGAGAGATGATGGGGAGAGAGATGATGTGGAGAAAGATGATGGGGAGATTGATGATGGGCAGAGAGTGATGTTGGGGAAGAGATGATGGGGAGAGATGGTGGTAGAGATGATGGGGGAGAGATTATAGGGGGACAGATGATCGGGGAGAGAGATGATGGCGGAGAGAGATGATGGGGGAGAGAGATGATTGGGGAGAGAGATGGGGCGAGAGATGATGGGGGAGAGAGATGATGGGGTGCGAGATGATGAGGAGCGAGATGATGGGGGAGAGAGATGATGGGGAGAGAGATGATGGGGAGATGATTCGGGAGAGATGATGGGGGAGAGATGATGGGGACAGATGATGGGGGAGAGATGATAGGGAAGACAGATGATAGGGGATTGAGATGATTGGGGGAGAGAGACGATGGGTGAGAGAGACGATGGGGGAGAGAGATGATGGGCGGAGATAGATGATGGGGGGACTGTGATGATGGGGGAGAGAGATGATAGGGGAGAGATGATGGGGAGAGATGATAGGCGAGAGAGATGATAGGGCAGAGATGATAGGGGAGAGAGTTGTTGGGGAGAGAGCAATAATGGGGGAGAGATGATGGGGAGAGAGATGATGCGGAGAGAGATGTTGGGGAGAGAGTGACAATGCGAGAGAGAGGATGGGGAAAGAGTGACGATGGGGAGAGTTGATGGCGAGAAATGATGGGGGAGAGATGATAGGGGGAGAGATGATGGGAAGAGAGGTGATGCTCAGTTGATGGGGGAGAGAATATGGGGAGATGATGCTCAGTTGAATTGGGAGAGATGATGGGAGAGTGAGATGATAGGGGAGAGAGATGATGGGGAGAGAGCAATGATGGGGGAGAGAGATGATGGGGAGTCAGGTGATAGGTGAGAGAGATGATGGGGAGAGAGCAATGATGGGAGAGAGATGAAGGGGCGGAGATGATGGGGGAGAGGAGATGATACGGAGAGGAATGATGGGGAGATAGCAATGATGGGGGAGAGTTGATGGGGAGAGAGATGATAAGGGGAGAGAGACGATGGGGGAGAGAGATGATGGGCGGAGATAGAGGATGGGGGGACATTGATGACGGGGGAGAGAGATGATAGTGGAGAGAGATGATAGGGGAGAAATGATGGGGAGAGATGATAGGGGAGAGAGATGATAGGGCAGAGAGATGATAGGGGAGAGAGTTGTTGGGGAGAGAGCAATAATGGGGGAGAGATGATAGGGAGAGAGATGATGCGGAGAGAGATGTTGGGGAGACAGTGACAATGGGAGAGAGAGGATGGGGAAAGAGTGACAATGGGGAGAGATGATGGCGAGAAATGATGGGGGAGAGATGATAGGGGGAGAGATGATGGGGAGAGAGGTGATGCTCAGTTGATGGGGGAGAGAATATGGGGAGATGATGCTCTGTTGAATGGGTAGAGATGATGGGAGAGTGAGATGATAGGGGAGAGAGATGATGGGGAGAGAGCAATGATGGGGGAGAGAGATGATGGGGAGTGAGGTGATAGGTGAGAGAGATGATGGGGAGAGAGTAATGATGGGGGAGAGATGAAGGGGCGGAGATGATGGGGGAGAGGAGCTGATACGGTGAGAGATGATGGTGAGAGAGCAATGATGGGGATAGATTATGGGGGCGAGATGATGGGGGAGAGGAGATGATACGGAGAGGAATGATGGGGAGAGTGCAAAGATGGGGGAGAGATGATGGGGAGAGAGAGATGATGGGGTGAGAGATATGATGCGCAGAGAGATGATGGGAGAGAGATGATGGGGAGAGATGATGGGAGAGAGGTGATGGGGAGAGATGATGGGGAGAGATGATGGGGAGAGATGATTAGTGAGAGATGATGGCGAGAGAGATGACGGGGGAGAGAGATGATGTGGAGAAAGATGATGGGGAGATTGATGATGGGGAGAGAGTGATGATGGGGAAGAGATGATGGGGAGATGATGGGGGAGAGATGATGGGGACAGATGATGGGGGAGAGATGATAGGGGAGCGATGATAGGGGAGAGATGATAGGGGATTGAGATGATAGGGGGAGAGAGACGATGGGTGAGAGAGACGATGGGGGAGAGAGATGATGGGCGGAGATAGATGATGGGGGGACTGTGATGACGGGGGAGAGAGATGATAGGGGACAGATGATGGGGAGAGATGATTGGGGAGAGAGATGATAGGGCAGAGATGATAGGGGAGAGAGTTGTTGGGGAGAGAGCAATAATGGGGGAGAGATGATGGGGAGAGATTATAGGGGGACAGATGATCGGGGAGAGAGATGATGGCGGAGAGAGATGATGGGGAGTGAGGTGATAGGGGAGAGAGATGATGGGGAGAGAGCAATGATGGGGGAGAGATGAAGGGGGAGAGATGATACGGCAGATAGATGATAGGGGAGAGAGATGATGGGGGAGAGAGATGATGGGGAGAGTGATGATGGGGAGAGAGATGACGGGGGAGAGAGATGATGGGGAGAGAGATGATGGGGAGTGAGGTGATAGGGGAGAGAGATGATGGGGAGAGAGCAATGATGGGGGAGAGATGATGGAGGAGAGGAGATGATACAGAGAGGAATGATGGGTAGAGAGCAATGATGGGGGAGAGATGATGGGGAGAGGGAGATGATGGGGTGAGAGATATGATGCGCAGAGAGATGATGGGAGAGAGATGATGGGGAGAGAGATATGATACGCAGAGAGATGATGGGGAGAGAGATGATGGCGAGAGAGATGACGGGGGAGAGAGATGATGGGGAGAGAGTGATGATGGGGAGAGAGATGCTGGGTGGAGATATATGATGGGGAGAGATGACAGTGGTGAGATGAAAGGGGAGAGAGATGATGGCGGAGAGAGATGATGGGGGAGAGAGATGATTGGGGAGAGAGATGATGGGGCGAGAGATGATGGGGGAGAGAGATGATGGGGAGTGAGATGATGAGGAGCGAGATGATGGGGGAGAGAGATGATGGGGAGAGAGATGATGGGGAGATGATGGGGGAGAGATGATGGGGAGAGATGATAGGGGAGCGATGATAGGGGAGAGATGATAGGGGAGAGAGATGATAGGGAAGAGAGATGATAGGGGGAGAGAGACGATGGGTGAGAGAGACGATGGGGGAGAGAGATGATGGGCGGAGATAGATGATGGGGGGACTGTGATGACGGGGGAGAGAGATGATAGGGGAGAGATGATGGGGAGAGATGATTGGGGAGAGAGATGATGGGGCGAGAGATGATGGGGGAGAGAGATGATGGGGAGTGAGATGATGAGGAGCGAGATGATGGGGGAGAGAGATGATGGGGAGAGAGATGATGGGGAGATGATGGGGGAGAGATGATGGGGGAGAGATGATAGGGGAGCGATGATAGGGGAGAGATGATAGGGGAGAGAGATGATAGGGAAGAGAGATGATAGGGGGAGAGAGACGATGGGTGAGAGAGACGATGGGGGAGAGAGATGATGGGCGGAGATAGATGATGGGGGGACTGTGATGACGGGGGAGAGAGATGATAGGGGAGAGATGATGGGGAGAGATGATTGGGGAGAGAGATGATAGGGCAGAGATGATAGGGGAGAGAGTTGTTGGGGAGAGAGCAATAATGGGGGAGTGATGATGGGGAGAGAGATGATGCGGAGAGAGATGTTGGGGAGAGAGTGACAATGCGAGAGAGAGGATGGGGAAAGAGTGACGATGGGGAGAGTTGATGGCGAGAAATGATGGGGGAGAGATGATGGGAAGAGAGGTGATGCTCAGTTGATGGGGGAGAGAATATGGGGAGATGATGCTCAGTTGAATTGGGAGAGATGATGGGGAGAGATGATGGGGAGGCAGATGATGGGGGAGTGAGATAATGGGGGAGAGAGATGATGGGGGAGAGAGATGATGTGGAGAAAGATGATGTGGAGATTGATGATGGGGAGAGAGTGATGACGGGGAAGAGATGATGGGGAGAGATGATAGGTGGAGAGATGATGTGGAGAGATGATGGGGACAGATGATGGGGGAGAGATGATAGGGGAGCAATGATAGGGGAGAGATGATAGGGAGAAGATGATAGGGGAGAGAGATGATAGGGGAGAGAGACAATGGGGAGAGAGATGCTGGGTGGAGATAGATGATGGGGAGAGATGATAGGGGAGAGATGACAGTGGTGAGATGAAAGGGGAGAGAGATGATACGGCAGAGAGATGATAGGGGAGAGAGATGATGGGAAGAGAGCAATAATGGGGGAGAGATGATGGGGAGAGTGATGATGGGGGAGAGAGATTATGGGGAGAGAGATGATCGGGAGAGAGTGACGATGGGAGAGAGAGGATGGGGAGAGAGTGACGATGGGGGAGAGATGATGGGGAGAGATGATGGGGAAGAAATGATGGGGAGAGATGATGGGGAGAGAGGTGATGCTGAGTTGATGGGGGAGAGATGATGGGGAGATGATGCTCAGTTGATGGGGGAGAGATGATAGGGGAGAGAGATGATGGGGAGAGAGCAATGATGGGGGAGAGCTGATGGGGAGAGAGATGATGGGGAGAGAGATGATGGGGAGAGAGATGATGTGGAGAAAGATGATGGGGAGATTGATGATGGGCAGAGAGTGATGATGGGGAAGAGATGATGGGGAGAGATGGTGGTAGAGATGATGGGGGAGAGATTATAGGGGGACAGATGATCGGGGAGAGAGATGATGGCGGAGAGAGATGATGGGGGAGAGAGATGATTGGGGAGAGAGATGGGGCGAGAGATGATGGGGATAAGAGATGATGGGGTGCGAGATGATGAGGAGCGAGATGATGGGGGAGAGAGATGATGGGGAGAGAGATGATGGGGAGATGATTCGGGAGAGATGATGGGGGAGAGATGATGGGGACAGATGATGGGGGAGAGATGATAGGGGAGCGATGATAGGGGAGAGATGATAGGGGAGAGAGATGATAGGGAAGAGAGATGATAGGGGATTGAGATGATTGGGGGAGAGAGACGATGGGTGAGAGAGACGATGGGGGAGAGAGATGATGGGCGGAGATAGATGATGGGGGGACTGTGATGATGGGGGAGAGAGATGATAGGGGAGAGATGATGGGGAGAGATGATAGGCGAGAGAGATGATAGGGCAGAGATGATAGGGGAGAGAGTTGTTGGGGAGAGAGCAATAATGGGGGAGAGATGATGGGGAGAGAGATGATGCGGAGAGAGATGTTGGGGAGAGAGTGACAATGCGAGAGAGAGGATGGGGAAAGAGTGACGATGGGGAGAGTTGATGGCGAGAAATGATGGGGGAGAGATGATAGGGGGAGAGATGATGGGAAGAGAGGTGATGCTCAGTTGATGGGGGAGGGAATATGGGGAGATGATGCTCAGTTGAATTGGGAGAGATGATGGGAGAGTGAGATGATAGGGGAGAGAGATGATGGGGAGAGAGCAATGATGGGGGAGAGAGATGATGGGGAGTCAGGTGATAGGTGAGAGAGATGATGGGGAGAGAGCAATGATGGGAGAGAGATGAAGGGGCGGAGATGATGGGGGAGAGGAGATGATACGGAGAGGAATGATGGGGAGATAGCAATGATGGGGGAGAGTTGATGGGGAGAGAGATTATAAGGGGAGAGAGACGATGGGGGAGAGAGATGATGGGCGGAGATAGAGGATGGGGGGACATTGATGACGGGGGAGAGAGATGATAGGGGAGAGAGATGATAGGGGAGAAATGATGGGGAGAGATGATAGGGGAGAGAGATGATAGGGCAGAGAGATGATAGGGGAGAGAGTTGTTGGGGAGAGAGCAATAATGGGGGAGAGATGATGGGGAGAGAGATGATGCGGAGAGAGATGTTGGGGAGACAGTGACAATGGGAGAGAGAGGATGGGGAAAGAGTGACAATGGGGAGAGATGATGGCGAGAAATGATGGGGGAGAGATGATAGGGGGAGAGATGATGGGGAGAGAGGTGATGCTCAGTTGATGGGGGAGAGAATATGGGGAGATGATGCTCTGTTGAATGGGTAGAGATGATGGGAGAGTGAGATGATAGGGGAGAGAGATGATGGGGAGAGAGCAATGATGGGGGAGAGAGATGATGGGGAGTGAGGTGATAGGTGAGGGAGATGATGGGGAGAGAGCAATGATGGGGGAGAGATGAAGGGGCGGAGATGATGGGGGAGAGGAGCTGATACGGAGAGAGATGATGGTGAGAGAGCAATGATGGGGGATAGATTATGGGGGCGAGATGATGGGGGAGAGGAGATGATACGGAGAGGAATGATGGGGAGAGTGCAAAGATGGGGGAGAGATGATGGGGAGAGAGAGATGATGGGGTGAGAGATATGATGCGCAGAGAGATGATGGGAGAGAGATGATGGGGAGAGATGATGGGAGAGAGGTGATGGGGAGAGATGATGGGGAGAGATGATGGGGAGAGATGATTAGTGAGAGATGATGGCGAGAGAGATGACCGGGGAGAGAGATGATGTGGAGAAAGATGATGGGGAGATTGATGATGGGGAGAGAGTGATGATGGGGAAGAAATGATGGTGAGAGATGATAGGGGGAGAGATGATGGGGACAGATGATGGGGGAGAGATGATAGGGGAGCAATGATAGGGGAGAGATGATAGGGCAGAGATGATAGGGGGAAGATGATAGGGGAGAGAGATGATGGGGAGCGATGATAGGGGAGAGAGACGATGGGGAGAGAGATGCTGGGTGGAGATAGATGATGGGGAGAGATGATAGGGGAGAGATGACAGTGGAGAGATGAAAGGGGAGAGAGATGATAGGGCAGAGAGATGATAGGGGAGAGAGTTGTTGGGGAGAGAGCAATAATGGGCGAGAGATGATGGGGAGAGAGATGATGCGGAGAGAGATGTTGGAAAGAGATTGACAATGGGAGAGAGAGGATGGGGAACGAGTGACGATGGGGAGAGATGATGGCGAGAAATGATGGGGGAGAGATGATAGAGGGAGAGATGATGGGGAGAGAGGTGATGCTCAGCTGATGGGGGAGAGATGATGGGGAGATGATTCTCAGTTGAATGGGGAGAGATGATGGGAGAGTGAGATGATAGGGGAGAGAGATTATGTGGAGAGAGCAATGATGGGGGAGAGATGATGGGGAGAGAGATGATGGGGAGAGTGATGATGGGGGAGAGAGATGATGGGGAGAGAGATGATGGGGGAGAGAGATGATGGTGAGAGAGCAATTATGGGGGAGAGATGATGGGGGAGAGGAGATGATACGGAGAGGAACGATGGGGAGAGAGCAATGATGGGGGAGAGATGATGGGGAGAGATGATTAGTGAGAGATGATGGCGAGAGAGATGACGGGGGAGAGAGATGATGGGGAGAGATGATGGGAAGGCAGATGATGGGGGAGTGAGATGATGGGGGAGAGAGATGATGTGGAGAAAGATGATGTGGAGATTGATGATGGGGAGAGAGTGATGATGGGGAAGAGATGATGGGGAGAGATGATGGGGGAGAGATGATGGGGAGAGATGATGGGGACAGATAATGGGGGAGAGATGATAGGGGAGCAATGATAGGGGAGAGATGATAGGGGAAGATGATAGGGGAGAGAGATGATGGGGAGCGATGATAGGGGAGGGAGACGATGGGGAGAGAGATGCTGGGTGGAGATAGATGATGGGGAGAGATGATAGGGGAGAGATGACAGTGGAGAGATGAAAGGGGAGAGAGATGATAGGGCAGAGAGATGATAGGGGAGAGAGTTTTTGGGGAGAGAGCAATAATGGGCGAGAGATGATGGGGAGAGAGATGATGCGGAGAGAGATGTTGGAAAGAGATTGACAATGGGAGAGAGAGGATGGGGAACGAGTGACGATGGGGAGAGATGATGGCGAGAAATGATGGGGGAGAGATGATAGGGGGAGAGATGATGGGGAGAGAGGTGATGCTCAGTTGATGGGGGAGAGATGATGGGGAGATGATGCTCAGTTGAATGGGGAGAGATGATGGGAGAGTGAGATGATAGGGGAGAGAGCAATGATGGGGGAGAGATGATGAGGAGAGAGATGATGGGGAGAGTGATGATGGGGAGAGAGCAATGTTGGGGGAGAGATGAAGTTGGAGAGATGATGGGGGAGAGGAGATAATACGGAGAGAGATGATGGTGAGAGAGCAATGATGGGGGAGAGATGATTGGGAGAGAGAGATGATGGGGTGAGAGATGATGTGGAGAAAGATGATGGGGAGATTGATGATGGGGAGAGAGTGATGATGGGGAGAGAGTGATGATGGGGAAGAGATGATGGGGAGAGATGGTGGTAGAGATGATGGGGGAGAGATTATAGGGGGACAGATGATCGGGGAGAGAGATGATGGCGGAGAGAGATGATGGGGGAGAGAGATGATTGGGGAGAGAGATGATGGGGCGAGAGATGATGGGGGAGAGAGATGATGGGGAGAGAGATGATGGGGAAGAGAGATGACGGGGGGACTGTGATGACGGGGGAGAGAGATGATAGGGGAGAGATGATGGGGAGAGATGATAGCGGAGAGAGATGATAGGGCAGAGATGATAGGGGAGAGAGTTGTTGGGGAGAGAGCAATAATGGGGGAGTGATGATGGGGAGAGAGATGATGCGGAGAGAGATGTTGGGGAGAGAGTGACAATGCGAGAGAGAGGATGGGGAAAGAGTGACGATGGGGAGAGTTGATGGCGAGAAATGATGGGGGAGAGATGATGGGAAGAGAGGTGATGCTCAGTTGATGGGGGAGAGAATATGGGGAGATGATGCTCAGTTGAATTGGGAGAGATGATGGGGAGAGATGATGGGGAGGCAGATGATGGGGGAGTGAGATAATGGGGGAGAGAGATGATGGGGGAGAGAGATGATGTGGAGAAAGATGATGTGGAGATTGATGATGGGGAGAGAGTGATGACGGGGAAGAGATGATGGGGAGAGATGATAGGTGGAGAGATGATGTGGAGAGATGATGGGGACAGATGATGGGGGAGAGATGATAGGGGAGCAATGATAGGGGAGAGATGATAGGGAGAAGATGATAGGGGAGAGAGATGATAGGGGAGAGAGACAATGGGGAGAGAGATGCTGGGTGGAGATAGATGATGGGGAGAGATGATAGGGGAGAGATGACAGTGGTGAGATGAAAGGGGAGAGAGATGATACGGCAGAGAGATGATAGGGGAGAGAGATGATGGGAAGAGAGCAATAATGGGGGAGAGATGATGGGGAGAGTGATGATGGGGGAGAGAGATTATGGGGAGAGAGATGATCGGGAGAGAGTGACGATGGGAGAGAGAGGATGGGGAGAGAGTGACGATGGGGGAGAGATGATGGGGAGAGATGATGGGGAAGAAATGATGGGGAGAGATGATGGGGAGAGAGGTGATGCTGAGTTGATGGGGGAGAGATGATGGGGAGATGATGCTCAGTTGATGGGGGAGAGATGATAGGGGAGAGAGATGATGGGGAGAGAGCAATGATGGGGGAGAGCTGATGGGGAGAGAGATGATGGGGAGAGAGATGATGGGGAGAGAGATGATGTGGAGAAAGATGATGGGGAGATTGATGATGGGCAGAGAGTGATGATGGGGAAGAGATGATGGGGAGAGATGGTGGTAGAGATGATGGGGGAGAGATTATAGGGGGACAGATGATCGGGGAGAGAGATGATGGCGGAGAGAGATGATGGGGGAGAGAGATGATTGGGGAGAGAGATGGGGCGAGAGATGATGGGGATAAGAGATGATGGGGTGCGAGATGATGAGGAGCGAGATGATGGGGGAGAGAGATGATGGGGAGAGAGATGATGGGGAGATGATTCGGGAGAGATGATGGGGGAGAGATGATGGGGACAGATGATGGGGGAGAGATGATAGGGGAGCGATGATAGGGGAGAGATGATAGGGGAGAGAGATGATAGGGAAGAGAGATGATAGGGGATTGAGATGATTGGGGGAGAGAGACGATGGGTGAGAGAGACGATGGGGGAGAGAGATGATGGGCGGAGATAGATGATGGGGGGACTGTGATGATGGGGGAGAGAGATGATAGGGGAGAGATGATGGGGAGAGATGATAGGCGAGAGAGATGATAGGGCAGAGATGATAGGGGAGAGAGTTGTTGGGGAGAGAGCAATAATGGGGGAGAGATGATGGGGAGAGAGATGATGCGGAGAGAGATGTTGGGGAGAGAGTGACAATGCGAGAGAGAGGATGGGGAAAGAGTGACGATGGGGAGAGTTGATGGCGAGAAATGATGGGGGAGAGATGATAGGGGGAGAGATGATGGGAAGAGAGGTGATGCTCAGTTGATGGGGGAGGGAATATGGGGAGATGATGCTCAGTTGAATTGGGAGAGATGATGGGAGAGTGAGATGATAGGGGAGAGAGATGATGGGGAGAGAGCAATGATGGGGGAGAGAGATGATGGGGAGTCAGGTGATAGGTGAGAGAGATGATGGGGAGAGAGCAATGATGGGAGAGAGATGAAGGGGCGGAGATGATGGGGGAGAGGAGATGATACGGAGAGGAATGATGGGGAGATAGCAATGATGGGGGAGAGTTGATGGGGAGAGAGATTATAAGGGGAGAGAGACGATGGGGGAGAGAGATGATGGGCGGAGATAGAGGATGGGGGGACATTGATGACGGGGGAGAGAGATGATAGGGGAGAGAGATGATAGGGGAGAAATGATGGGGAGAGATGATAGGGGAGAGAGATGATAGGGCAGAGAGATGATAGGGGAGAGAGTTGTTGGGGAGAGAGCAATAATGGGGGAGAGATGATGGGGAGAGAGATGATGCGGAGAGAGATGTTGGGGAGACAGTGACAATGGGAGAGAGAGGATGGGGAAAGAGTGACAATGGGGAGAGATGATGGCGAGAAATGATGGGGGAGAGATGATAGGGGGAGAGATGATGGGGAGAGAGGTGATGCTCAGTTGATGGGGGAGAGAATATGGGGAGATGATGCTCTGTTGAATGGGTAGAGATGATGGGAGAGTGAGATGATAGGGGAGAGAGATGATGGGGAGAGAGCAATGATGGGGGAGAGAGATGATGGGGAGTGAGGTGATAGGTGAGGGAGATGATGGGGAGAGAGCAATGATGGGGGAGAGATGAAGGGGCGGAGATGATGGGGGAGAGGAGCTGATACGGAGAGAGATGATGGTGAGAGAGCAATGATGGGGGATAGATTATGGGGGCGAGATGATGGGGGAGAGGAGATGATACGGAGAGGAATGATGGGGAGAGTGCAAAGATGGGGGAGAGATGATGGGGAGAGAGAGATGATGGGGTGAGAGATATGATGCGCAGAGAGATGATGGGAGAGAGATGATGGGGAGAGATGATGGGAGAGAGGTGATGGGGAGAGATGATGGGGAGAGATGATGGGGAGAGATGATTAGTGAGAGATGATGGCGAGAGAGATGACCGGGGAGAGAGATGATGTGGAGAAAGATGATGGGGAGATTGATGATGGGGAGAGAGTGATGATGGGGAAGAAATGATGGTGAGAGATGATAGGGGGAGAGATGATGGGGACAGATGATGGGGGAGAGATGATAGGGGAGCAATGATAGGGGAGAGATGATAGGGGAGAGATGATAGGGGGAAGATGATAGGGGAGAGAGATGATGGGGAGCGATGATAGGGGAGAGAGACGATGGGGAGAGAGATGCTGGGTGGAGATAGATGATGGGGAGAGATGATAGGGGAGAGATGACAGTGGAGAGATGAAAGGGGAGAGAGATGATAGGGCAGAGAGATGATAGGGGAGAGAGTTGTTGGGGAGAGAGCAATAATGGGCGAGAGATGATGGGGAGAGAGATGATGCGGAGAGAGATGTTGGAAAGAGATTGACAATGGGAGAGAGAGGATGGGGAACGAGTGACGATGGGGAGAGATGATGGCGAGAAATGATGGGGGAGAGATGATAGAGGGAGAGATGATGGGGAGAGAGGTGATGCTCAGCTGATGGGGGAGAGATGATGGGGAGATGATTCTCAGTTGAATGGGGAGAGATGATGGGAGAGTGAGATGATAGGGGAGAGAGATTATGTGGAGAGAGCAATGATGGGGGAGAGATGATGGGGAGAGAGATGATGGGGAGAGTGATGATGGGGGAGAGAGATGATGGGGAGAGAGATGATGGGGGAGAGAGATGATGGTGAGAGAGCAATTATGGGGGAGAGATGATGGGGGAGAGGAGATGATACGGAGAGGAACGATGGGGAGAGAGCAATGATGGGGGAGAGATGATGGGGAGAGATGATTAGTGAGAGATGATGGCGAGAGAGATGACGGGGGAGAGAGATGATGGGGAGAGATGATGGGAAGGCAGATGATGGGGGAGTGAGATGATGGGGGAGAGAGATGATGTGGAGAAAGATGATGTGGAGATTGATGATGGGGAGAGAGTGATGATGGGGAAGAGATGATGGGGAGAGATGATGGGGGAGAGATGATGGGGAGAGATGATGGGGACAGATAATGGGGGAGAGATGATAGGGGAGCAATGATAGGGGAGAGATGATAGGGGAAGATGATAGGGGAGAGAGATGATGGGGAGCGATGATAGGGGAGGGAGACGATGGGGAGAGAGATGCTGGGTGGAGATAGATGATGGGGAGAGATGATAGGGGAGAGATGACAGTGGAGAGATGAAAGGGGAGAGAGATGATAGGGCAGAGAGATGATAGGGGAGAGAGTTTTTGGGGAGAGAGCAATAATGGGCGAGAGATGATGGGGAGAGAGATGATGCGGAGAGAGATGTTGGAAAGAGATTGACAATGGGAGAGAGAGGATGGGGAACGAGTGACGATGGGGAGAGATGATGGCGAGAAATGATGGGGGAGAGATGATAGGGGGAGAGATGATGGGGAGAGAGGTGATGCTCAGTTGATGGGGGAGAGATGATGGGGAGATGATGCTCAGTTGAATGGGGAGAGATGATGGGAGAGTGAGATGATAGGGGAGAGAGCAATGATGGGGGAGAGATGATGAGGAGAGAGATGATGGGGAGAGTGATGATGGGGAGAGAGCAATGTTGGGGGAGAGATGAAGTTGGAGAGATGATGGGGGAGAGGAGATAATACGGAGAGAGATGATGGTGAGAGAGCAATGATGGGGGAGAGATGATTGGGAGAGAGAGATGATGGGGTGAGAGATGATGTGGAGAAAGATGATGGGGAGATTGATGATGGGGAGAGAGTGATGATGGGGAGAGAGTGATGATGGGGAAGAGATGATGGGGAGAGATGGTGGTAGAGATGATGGGGGAGAGATTATAGGGGGACAGATGATCGGGGAGAGAGATGATGGCGGAGAGAGATGATGGGGGAGAGAGATGATTGGGGAGAGAGATGATGGGGCGAGAGATGATGGGGGAGAGAGATGATGGGGAGAGAGATGATGGGGAAGAGAGATGACGGGGGGACTGTGATGACGGGGGAGAGAGATGATAGGGGAGAGATGATGGGGAGAGATGATAGCGGAGAGAGATGATAGGGCAGATAGATGATAGGGGAGAGAGTTGTTGGGGAGAGAGCAATAATGGGCGAGAGATGATGGGGAGAGAGATGATGCGGAGAGAGATGTTGGGGAGAGAGTGACAGTGCGAGAGAGAGGATGGGGAAAGAGTGATGATGGGGAGAGATGATGGCGAGAAATGATGGGGGAGAGATGATAGGGGGAGAGATGATGGGAAGAGAGGTGATGCTCAGTTGATGGGGAGAGAATATGGGGAAATGATGCTCAGTTGAATGGGGAGAGATGATGGGAGAGTGAGATGATAGGGGAGAGAGATGATGGGGAGAGAGCAATGATGGGGGAGAGAGATGATGGGGAGTCAGGTGATAGGTGAGAGAGATGATGGGGAGAGAGCAATGATGGGAGAGTGATGAAGGGGCGGAGATGATGGGGGAGAGGAGATGATACGGAGTGAGATGATGGTGAGAGAGCAATGATGGGTGATAGATGATGGGGGCGAGATGATGGGGAGAAAGTGATGATGGGAGAGAGAGTATGGGGAGAGAGTGACGATGGGGGAGAGATGATGGGGAGAGAGATGATGCGGAGAGTGAAGATGGGGGAGAGAGATGATGGGGACAGAGCAAAGATGGGGGAGAGATGATGGGGAGATATGATGGGTGAGAGATTATAGGGCGAGAGAGATGATAGGGGTCAGAGATGATAGGAGAGAGAGATGATGGGGAGAGAGCAATAATGGGGGATAGATGATGGGGAGAGAGATGATGGGGAGAGAGATGATGGGGGAGAGAGATAATGGGGGATAGATGATGGGGAGAGAGATGATGGTGGTAGAGATGATGGGGGAGAGATTATAGGGGGACCAATGATCGGGGAGAGAGATGATGGCGGAGAGAGATGATGGGGGAGAGAGATGATTGGGGAGAGAGATGATGGGGCGAGAGATGATGGGGGAGAGAGATGATGGGGAGAGAGATGATGGGGAAGAGAGATGACGGGGGGACTGTGATGACGGGGGAGAGAGATGATAGGGGAGAGATGATGGGGAGAGATGATAGCGGAGAGAGATGATAGGGCAGATAGATGATAGGGGAGAGAGTTGTTGGGGAGAGAGCAATAATGGGCGAGAGATGATGGGGAGAGAGATGATGCGGAGAGAGATGTTGGGGAGAGAGTGACAATGCGAGAGAGAGGATGGGGAAAGAGTGACGATGGGGAGAGATGATAGGGGGAGAGATGATGGGAAGAGAGGTGATGCTCAGTTGATGGGGAGAGAATATGGGGAAATGATGCTCAGTTGAATGGGGAGAGATGATTGGAGAGTGAGATGATAGGGGAGAGAGATGATGGGGAGAGAGCAATGATGGGGGAGAGAGATGATGGGGAGTCAGGTGATAGGTGAGAGAGATGATGGGGAGAGAGCAATGATGGGAGAGTGATGAAGGGGCGGAGATGATGGGGGAGAGGAGATGATACGGAGAGAGATGATGGTGAGAGAGCAATGATGGGGGATAGATGATGGGGGCGAGATGATGGGGGGAAGATGATAGGGGAGAGAGACGATGGGGAGAGAGATGCTGGGTGGAGATAGATGATGGGGAGAGATGATAGGGGAGAGATGACAGTGGAGAGATGAAAGGGGAGAGAGATGATAGGGCAGAGAGATGATAGGGGAGAGAGTTGTTGGGGAGGGAGCAAAAATGGGCGAGAGATGATGGGGAGAGAGATGATGTGGAGAGAGTTGTTGGGGAGAGATTGACAATGGGAGAGAGAGGATGGGGAAAGAGTGACGATGGGGAGAGATGATGGCGAGAAATGATGGGGGAGAGATGATAGGGGGAGAGATGATGGGGAGAGAGGTGATGCTCAGTTGATGGGGGAGAGATGATGGGGAGATGATGCTCAGTTGAATCGGGAGAGATGATGGGAGAGTGAGATGATAGGGGAGAGAGATTATGGGGAGAGAGCAATGATGGGGGAGAGATGATGGGGGAGAGAGATGATGGGGAGAGAGATGATGGGGAGAGTGATGATGGGGGAGAGAGATGATGGGGGAGAGAGATGATGGTGACAGAGATGATGGGGAGTGAGGTGATAGGGGAGAGAGAGGATGGGGAGAGAACAATGATGGGGGAGAGATGAAGGGGGAGAGATGATGGGGGAGAGGAGATGATACAGAGAGAGATGATGGCGAGAGAGCAATGATGGGGGATATATGATGGGGGCGAGATGATGGGGAGAGGAGATGATACGGAGAGGAATGATGGGGAGAGAGCAATGATGGGGGAGAGATGATGTGGAGAGAGAGATGATGGGGTGAGAGATATGATGCGCAGAGAGATGATGGGAGAGAGATGATGGGAGAGAGATGATGGGGAGAGATGAAGTGGAGAGATGATTAGTGAGAGATGATGGCGAGAGAGATGACGGGGGAGAGAGATGATGGGGAGAGATGATGGGGAGGCAGATGATGCGGGAGAGTGATGATGGGGAAGAGATGATGGGGAGAGATGATGGGGGAGAGATGATGGGGAGAGATGATGGGGACAAATGATGGGGGAGAGATGATAGGGGAGCAATGATAGGGGAGAGATGATAGGGGGAAGATGATAGGGGAGAGAGATGATGGGGATAGAGATGATAGGGGAGAGAGACGATGGGGAGAGAGATGTTGGGTGGAGATAGATGATGGGGAGAGATGATAAGGGAGAGATGACTGTGGAGAGATGAAAGGGGAGAGAGATGATACGGCAGAGAGATGATAGGGGAGAGAGAGGATGGGGAGAGAGCAATAATGGGGGAGAGATGATGGGGAGAGAGATGATGGGGAGAGAGATGATGGGGAGAGAGATGATGGGGAGAGAGATGATGGGGGAGAGAGATGATGGGTAGAGAAATGATGGGGAGAGAGTGACGATGGGAGAGAGAGGATGGGGAGAGAGTGACGATGGGGGAGAGATGATGGGGAGAGAGATGATGGGGAGAGTGATGATGGGGGAGAGAGATGATGGGGAGAGAGCAAAGATGGGGGAGAGATGATGGGGAGATATGATGGATGAGAGATTATAAGGCGAGAGAGATGATAGGGGTCAGAGATGATAGGAGAGAGAGATGATGGGGAGAGAGCAATAATGGGGGATAGATGATGGGGAGAGAGATGATGGGGAGAGAGATGATGGGGGAGAGAGATTATGGGGAGAGATGATGGGGAGAGAGTGACGATGGGAGAATGAGGATGGGGAGAGAGTCACGATGGGGGAGAGATGATGGGGAAGAGATGATAGGGGGAGAGATGATGGGGAGAGAGTTGATGCTCAGTTGATGGGGGAGAGATGATGGGGAGATGATGCTCAGTTGATGGGGGATAGATGATAGGGGAAAGAGATGATGGGGAGAGAGCATTGATGGTGGAGATCTGATGGGGAGAGAGATGATGGGGAGAGAGATGTTGGGGAGAGAGATGATGGGGAGAGAGATGATGGGGGAGAGAGATGATGGGGAGAGAGATGATGTGGAGAAAGATGATGGGGAGATTGATGATGGGGAGAGAGTGATGATGGGGAAGAGATGATGGGGAGAGATGGTGGTAGAGATGATGGGGGAGAGATTATAGGGGGACAGATGATCGGGGAGAGAGATGATGGCGGAGAGAGATGATAGGGGAGAGAGATGATTGGGGAGAGAGATGATGGGGCGAGAGATGATGGGGGAGAGAGATGATGGGGAGAGAAATGATGGGGAAGAGAGATGATAGGGGAGAGAGATGATAGGGGGAGAGATGATGGGAAGAGAGGTGATGCTCAGTTGATGGGGAGAGAATATGGGGAAATGATGCTCAGTTGAATGGGGAGAGATGATGGGAGAGTGAGATGATAGGGGAGAGAGATGATGGGGAGAGAGCAATGATGGGGGAGAGAGATGATGGGGAGTCAGGTGATAGGTGAGAGAGATGATGGGGAGAGAGCAATGATGGGAGAGTGATGAAGGGGCGGAGATGATGGGGGAGAGGAGATGATACGGAGTGAGATGATGGTGAGAGAGCAATGATGGGTGATAGATGATGGGGGCGAGATGATGGGGAGAAAGTGATGATGGGAGAGAGAGTATGGGGAGAGAGTGACGATGGGGGAGAGATGATGGGGAGAGAGATGATGCGGAGAGTGAAGATGGGGGAGAGAGATGATGGGGACAGAGCAAAGATGGGGGAGAGATGATGGGGAGATATGATGGGTGAGAGATTATAGGGCGAGAGAGATGATAGGGGTCAGAGATGATAGGAGAGAGAGATGATGGGGAGAGAGCAATAATGGGGGATAGATGATGGGGTGAGAGATGATGGGGAGAGAGATGATGGGGGAGAGAGATAATGGGGGATAGATGATGGGGAGAGAGATGATGGTGGTAGAGATGATGGGGGAGAGATTATAGGGGGACCGATGATCGGGGAGAGAGATGATGGCGGAGAGAGATGATGGGGGAGAGAGATGATTGGGGAGAGAGATGATGGGGCGAGAGATGATGGGGGAGAGAGATGATGGGGAGAGAGATGATGGGGAAGAGAGATGACGGGGGGACTGTGATGACGGGGGAGAGAGATGATAGGGGAGAGATGATGGGGAGAGATGATAGCGGAGAGAGATGATAGGGCAGATAGATGATAGGGGAGAGAGTTGTTGGGGAGAGAGCAATAATGGGCGAGAGATGATGGGGAGAGAGATGATGCGGAGAGAGATGTTGGGGAGAGAGTGACAATGCGAGAGAGAGGATGGGGAAAGAGTGACGATGGGGAGAGATGATAGGGGGAGAGATGATGGGAAGAGAGGTGATGCTCAGTTGATGGGGAGAGAATATGGGGAAATGATGCTCAGTTGAATGGGGAGAGATGATTGGAGAGTGAGATGATAGGGGAGAGAGATGATGGGGAGAGAGCAATGATGGGGGAGAGAGATGATGGGGAGTCAGGTGATAGGTGAGAGAGATGATGGGGAGAGAGCAATGATGGGAGAGTGATGAAGGGGCGGAGATGATGGGGGAGAGGAGATGATACGGAGAGAGATGATGGTGAGAGAGCAATGATGGGGGATAGATGATGGGGGCGAGATGATGGGGGGAAGATGATAGGGGAGAGAGACGATGGGGAGAGAGATGCTGGGTGGAGATAGATGATGGGGAGAGATGATAGGGGAGAGATGACAGTGGAGAGATGAAAGGGGAGAGAGATGATAGGGCAGAGAGATGATAGGGGAGAGAGTTGTTGGGGAGGGAGCAAAAATGGGCGAGAGATGATGGGGAGAGAGATGATGTGGAGAGAGTTGTTGGGGAGAGATTGACAATGGGAGAGAGAGGATGGGGAAAGAGTGACGATGGGGAGAGATGATGGCGAGAAATGATGGGGGAGAGATGATAGGGGGAGAGATGATGGGGAGAGAGGTGATGCTCAGTTGATGGGGGAGAGATGATGGGGAGATGATGCTCAGTTGAATCGGGAGAGATGATGGGAGAGTGAGATGATAGGGGAGAGAGATTATGGGGAGAGAGCAATGATGGGGGAGAGATGATGGGGGAGAGAGATGATGGGGAGAGAGATGATGGGGAGAGTGATGATGGGGGAGAGAGATGATGGGGGAGAGAGATGATGGTGACAGAGATGATGGGGAGTGAGGTGATAGGGGAGAGAGAGGATGGGGAGAGAACAATGATGGGGGAGAGATGAAGGGGGAGAGATGATGGGGGAGAGGAGATGATACAGAGAGAGATGATGGCGAGAGAGCAATGATGGGGGATATATGATGGGGGCGAGATGATGGGGAGAGGAGATGATACGGAGAGGAATGATGGGGAGAGAGCAATGATGGGGGAGAGATGATGTGGAGAGAGAGATGATGGGGTGAGAGATATGATGCGCAGAGAGATGATGGGAGAGAGATGATGGGAGAGTGATGATGGGGAGAGATGAAGTGGAGAGATGATTAGTGAGAGATGATGGCGAGAGAGATGACGGGGGAGAGAGATGATGGGGAGAGATGATGGGGAGGCAGATGATGCGGGAGAGTGATGATGGGGAAGAGATGATGGGGAGAGATGATGGGGGAGAGATGATGGGGAGAGATGATGGGGACAAATGATGGGGGAGAGATGATAGGGGAGCAATGATAGGGGAGAGATGATAGGGGGAAGATGATAGGGGAGAGAGATGATGGGGATAGAGATGATAGGGGAGAGAGACGATGGGGAGAGAGATGTTGGGTGGAGATAGATGATGGGGAGAGATGATAAGGGAGAGATGACTGTGGAGAGATGAAAGGGGAGAGAGATGATACGGCAGAGAGATGATAGGGGAGAGAGAGGATGGGGAGAGAGCAATAATGGGGGAGAGATGATGGGGAGAGAGATGATGGGGAGAGAGATGATGGGGAGAGAGATGATGGGGAGAGAGATGATGGGGGAGAGAGATGATGGGGAGAGAAATGATGGGGAGAGAGTGACGATGGGAGAGAGAGGATGGGGAGAGAGTGACGATGGGGAGAGATGATGGGGGAGAGAGATGATTGGGGAGAGAGATGATGGGGCGAGAGATGATGGGGGAGAGAGATGATGGGGAGAGAGATGATGGGGAAGAGAGATGACGGGGGGACTGTGATGACGGGGGAGAGAGATGATAGGGGAGAGATGATGGGGAGAGATGATAGCGGAGAGAGATGATAGGGCAGATAGATGATAGGGGAGAGAGTTGTTGGGGAGAGAGCAATAATGGGCGAGAGATGATGGGGAGAGAGATGATGCGGAGAGAGATGTTGGGGAGAGAGTGACAATGCGAGAGAGAGGATGGGGAAAGAGTGACGATGGGGAGAGATGATAGGGGGAGAGATGATGGGAAGAGAGGTGATGCTCAGTTGATGGGGAGAGAATATGGGGAAATGATGCTCAGTTGAATGGGGAGAGATGATTGGAGAGTGAGATGATAGGGGAGAGAGATGATGGGGAGAGAGCAATGATGGGGGAGAGAGATGATGGGGAGTCAGGTGATAGGTGAGAGAGATGATGGGGAGAGAGCAATGATGGGAGAGTGATGAAGGGGCGGAGATGATGGGGGAGAGGAGATGATACGGAGAGAGATGATGGTGAGAGAGCAATGATGGGGGATAGATGATGGGGGCGAGATGATGGGGGGAAGATGATAGGGGAGAGAGACGATGGGGAGAGAGATGCTGGGTGGAGATAGATGATGGGGAGAGATGATAGGGGAGAGATGACAGTGGAGAGATGAAAGGGGAGAGAGATGATAGGGCAGAGAGATGATAGGGGAGAGAGTTGTTGGGGAGGGAGCAAAAATGGGCGAGAGATGATGGGGAGAGAGATGATGTGGAGAGAGTTGTTGGGGAGAGATTGACAATGGGAGAGAGAGGATGGGGAAAGAGTGACGATGGGGAGAGATGATGGCGAGAAATGATGGGGGAGAGATGATAGGGGGAGAGATGATGGGGAGAGAGGTGATGCTCAGTTGATGGGGGAGAGATGATGGGGAGATGATGCTCAGTTGAATCGGGAGAGATGATGGGAGAGTGAGATGATAGGGGAGAGAGATTATGGGGAGAGAGCAATGATGGGGGAGAGATGATGGGGGAGAGAGATGATGGGGAGAGAGATGATGGGGAGAGTGATGATGGGGGAGAGAGATGATGGGGGAGAGAGATGATGGTGACAGAGATGATGGGGAGTGAGGTGATAGGGGAGAGAGAGGATGGGGAGAGAACAATGATGGGGGAGAGATGAAGGGGGAGAGATGATGGGGGAGAGGAGATGATACAGAGAGAGATGATGGCGAGAGAGCAATGATGGGGGATATATGATGGGGGCGAGATGATGGGGAGAGGAGATGATACGGAGAGGAATGATGGGGAGAGAGCAATGATGGGGGAGAGATGATGTGGAGAGAGAGATGATGGGGTGAGAGATATGATGCGCAGAGAGATGATGGGAGAGAGATGATGGGAGAGAGATGATGGGGAGAGATGAAGTGGAGAGATGATTAGTGAGAGATGATGGCGAGAGAGATGACGGGGGAGAGAGATGATGGGGAGAGATGATGGGGAGGCAGATGATGCGGGAGAGTGATGATGGGGAAGAGATGATGGGGAGAGATGATGGGGGAGAGATGATGGGGAGAGATGATGGGGACAAATGATGGGGGAGAGATGATAGGGGAGCAATGATAGGGGAGAGATGATAGGGGGAAGATGATAGGGGAGAGAGATGATGGGGATAGAGATGATAGGGGAGAGAGACGATGGGGAGAGAGATGTTGGGTGGAGATAGATGATGGGGAGAGATGATAAGGGAGAGATGACTGTGGAGAGATGAAAGGGGAGAGAGATGATACGGCAGAGAGATGATAGGGGAGAGAGAGGATGGGGAGAGAGCAATAATGGGGGAGAGATGATGGGGAGAGAGATGATGGGGAGAGAGATGATGGGGAGAGAGATGATGGGGAGAGAGATGATGGGGGAGAGAGATGATGGGGAGAGAAATGATGGGGAGAGAGTGACGATGGGAGAGAGAGGATGGGGAGAGAGTGACGATGGGGGAGAGATGATGGGGAGAGAGATGATGGGGAGAGTGATGATGGGGGAGAGAGATGATGGGGAGAGAGCAAAGATGGGGGAGAGATGATGGGGAGATATGATGGATGAGAGATTATAAGGCGAGAGAGATGATAGGGGTCAGAGATGATAGGAGAGAGAGATGATGGGGAGAGAGCAATAATGGGGGATAGATGATGGGGAGAGAGATGATGGGGAGAGAGATGATGGGGGAGAGAGATTATGGGGAGAGATGATGGGGAGAGAGTGACGATGGGAGAATGAGGATGGGGAGAGAGTCACGATGGGGGAGAGATGATGGGGAAGAGATGATAGGGGGAGAGATGATGGGGAGAGAGTTGATGCTCAGTTGATGGGGGAGAGATGATGGGGAGATGATGCTCAGTTGATGGGGGATAGATGATAGGGGAAAGAGATGATGGGGAGAGAGCAATGATGGTGGAGAGCTGATGGGGAGAGAGATGATGGGGAGAGAGATGTTGGGGAGAGAGATGATGGGGAGAGAGATGATGGGGGAGAGAGATGATGGGGAGAGAGATGATGTGGAGAAAGATGATGGGGGAGAGATTATAGGGGACAGATGATCGGGGAGAGAGATGATGGCGGAGAGAGATGATAGGGGAGAGAGATGATTGGGGAGAGAGATGATGGGGCGAGAGATGATGGGGGAGAGAGATGATGGGGAGAGAAATGATGGGGAAGAGAGATGATAGGGGAGAGAGATGATAGGGGGAGAGAGACGATGGGGGAGACAGATGATGGGCAGAGATAGATGACGGGGGGACTGTGATGACGGGGGAGAGAGATGATAGGGGAGAGATGATGGGGAGAGATGATAGCGGAGAGAGATGATAGGGCAGATAGATGATAGGGGAGAGAGTTGTTGGGGAGAGAGCAATAATGGGGGAGAGATGATGGGGAGAGAGATGATAGGGGTGAGAGACAATGGGGAGAGAGATGCTGGGTGGAGATAGATGATGGGGAGAGATGATAGGGGAGAGATGACAGTGGAGAGATGAAAGGGGAGAGAGATGATAGGGCAGAGAGATGATAGAGGAGAGAGTTGTTGGGGAGGGAGCAAAAATGGGCGAGAGATGATGGGGAGAGAGATGATGCGGAGAGAGTTGTTGGGGAGAGATTGACAATGTGAGAGAGAGGATGGGGAAAGAGTGACGATGGGGAGAGATGATGGCGAGAAATGATGGGGGAGAGATGATAGGGGGAGAGATGATGGGGAGAGAGGTGATGCTCAGTTGATGGGGGAGAGATGATGGGGAGATGATGCTCAGTTGAATGGGGAGAGATGATGGGAGAGTGAGATGATAGGGGAGAGAGATTATGGGGAGAGAGCAATGATGGGGGAGAGATGATGGGGAGAGAGATGATGGGGAGAGTGATGATGGGGAGAGTGATGATGGGGGAGAGAGATGATGGGGGAGAGAGATGATGGTGACAGAGATGATGGGGAGTGAGGTGATAGGGGAGAGAGATGATGGGGAGAGAACAATGATGGGGGAGAGATGAAGGGGGAGAGATGATGGGGGAGAGGAGATGATACGGAGAGAGATGATGGCGAGAGAGCAATGATGGGGGATAGATGATGGGGGCGAGATGATGGGGGAGAGGAGATGATACGGAGAGGAATGATGGGGAGAGAGCAATGATGGGGGAGAGATGATGGGGAGAGAGAGATGATGGGGTGAGAGATATGATGCGCAGAGAGATGATGGGAGAGAGATGATGGGGAGAGATGATGTGGAGAGATGATTAGTGAGAGATGATGGCGAGAGAGATGATGGGGGAGAGAGATGATGGGGAGAGATGATGGGGAGGCAGATGATGCGGGAGAGTGATGATGGGGAAGAGATGATGGGGAGAGATGATGGGGGAGAGATGATGGGGAGAGATGATGGGGACAGATGATGGGGGAGAGATGATAGGCGAGCAATGATAGGGGAGAGATGATAGGGGGAGGATGATAGGGGAGAGAGATGATGGGGAGAGAGATGATAGGGGAGAGAGACGATGGGCAGAGAGATGTTGGGTGGAGATAGATGATGGGGAGAGATGATAGGGGAGAGATGACTGTGGAGAGATGAAAGGGGAGAGTGATGATGCGGAGAGAGATGTTGGGGAGAGAGTGACAATGCGAGAGAGAGGATGGGGAAAGAGTGACGATGGGGAGAGATGACAGGGGGAGAGATGATGGGAAGAGAGGTTGTGCTCAGTTGATGGGGGAGAGAATATGGGGAAATGATGCACAGTTGAATGGGGAGCTATGATGGGAGAGTGAGATGATAGGGGAGAGAGATGATGGGGAGAGAGCAATGATGGGGGAGTCAGATGATGGGGAGTCAGGTGATAGGTGAGAGAGATGATGGGGAGAGAGCAATGATGGGAGAGTGATGAAGGGGCGGAGATGATGGGGGAGAGGAGATGATACGGAGAGAGATGATGGTGAGAGAGCAATGATGGGGGATAGATGATGGGGGCGAGATGATGGGGGAAAATGATAGGGGAGAGAGATGATGGGGAGAGAGATGATAGGGGAGAGAGACGATGGGGAGAGAGATGCTGGGTGGAGATAGATGATGGGGAGAGATGATAGGGGAGAGATGACTGTGGAGAGATGAAAGGGGAGAGAGATGATAGGGCACAGAGATGATAGGGTAGAGAGTTGTTGGGGAGGGAGCAAAAATGGGCGAGAGATGATGGGGAGAGAGATGATGCGGAGAGAGATGTTGGGGAGAGAGTGACAATGGGAGAGAGAGGATGGGGAAAGAGTGATGATGGGGAGAGATGATGGCGAGAAATGATGGGGGAGAGATGATAGGGGGAGAGATGATGGGGAGAGAGGTGATGCTCAGTTGATGGGGGAGAGATGATGGGGAGATGATGCTCAGTTGAATGGGGAGAGATGATGGGAGAGTGAGATGATAGGGGAGAGAGATTATGGGGAGAGAGCAATGATGGGGGAGAGATGATGGGGAGAGTGATGATGGGGGAGAGAGATGATGGGGGAGAGAGATGATGGGGAGAGAGATGATGGGGAGTGAGGTGATAGGGGAGAGATATGATGGGGAGAGAACAATGATGGGGGAGAGATGAAGGGGGAGAGATGATGGGGGAGAGGAGATGATACGGAGAGAGATGATGGTGAGAGAGCAATGATGGGGGATAGATGATGGGGGCGAGATGATGGGGGAGAGGAGATGATACGGAGAGGAATGACGGGGAGAGAGCAATGATGGGGGAGAGATGATGGGGAGAGAGAGATGATGGGGTGAGAGATATGATGCGCAGAGAGATGATGGGAGAGAGATGATGGGGAGTGATGATGGGGAGAGATGATTAGTGAGAGATGATGGCGAGAGAGATGACGGGGGAGAGAGATGATGTGGAGAAAGATGATGGGGAGATTGATGATGGGGAGAGATTGATGATGAGGAAGAAATGATGGGGAGAGATGATAGGGGGAGAGATGATGGGGACAGATGATGGGGAGAGATGATAGGGGAGCAATGATAGGGGGAAGATGATAGGGGGAAGATGATAGGGGAGAGAGATGATGAGCAGAGAGATGATGGGGAGAGAGACGATGGGGAGAGAGATGCTGGGTGGAGATTGATGATGGGGAGAGATGATAGGGGAGAGATGACAGTGGAGCGATGAAAGGGGACAGAGATGATAGGGCAGAGAGATGATAGGGGAGAGAGTTGTTGGGGAGAGAGCAATAATGGGCGAGAGATGATGGGGAGAGAGATGATGCGGAGAGAGATGTTGGGGAGAGAGTGATGATGGGGAAGACATGATGGGGAGAGATGATAGGGAGAGAGATGATAGGGGAGAGAGATGATGGGGAGAGAGATGCTGGGTGGAGATAGATGATGGGGAGAGATGATAGGGGAGAGATGACAGTGGGGAGATGAAAGGGGAGAGAGATGATACGGCAGAGAGATGATAGGGGAGAGAGATGATGGGGAGAGAGCAATAATGGGAGAGAGATGATAGGGAGAGAGATGATGGGGAGAGAGATGATGGGGAGAGAGATGATGGGGAGAAATGATGGGGAGAAATGATGGGGAGAGAAGATGGGGAGAGATGATTAGTGAGAGATGAGGCGAGAGAGATGACGGGGGAGAGAGATGATGGGGAGAGATGATGGGGAGACATGATGGGGAGAGATGATGGGGAGGCAGATAATGTGGGAGTGAGATGATGGGGGAGTGAGATGATGGGGGAGAGAGATGATGTGGAGAAAGATGATGTGGAGATTGATGATGGGGAGAGAGTGATGATGGGGAAGAAATGATGGGGAGAGATGATAGGGGGAGAGATTATGGGGAGAGAGATGATAGGGGAGAGAGACGATGGGGAGCGAGATGCTGGGTGGAGATAGATGATGGGGAGAGATGACAGTGGAGAGATGAAAGGGGAGAGAGATGATACGGCAGAGAGATGATAGGGGAGAGAGATGATGGGGAGAGAGCAATATTGGGGGAGAGATAATAGGGAGAAAGATGATGTGGAGAGAGATGATGGCAAGACAATGATGGGGGAGAGAGATGATGGGGAGAGTGATGATGGGGGAGAGGGATGATGGGGGAGAGAGATGATGGGGAGAGAGATGATGGGGAGTGAGGTGATAAGGTAGTGAGATGATGGGGAGAGAGCAATAATGGGGGAGAGATGATAGGGAGAGAGATGATGGGGAGACAGATGATGGGGAGAGAGATGATGGGGGAGAGAGATGATGGGGGAGAGAGATGATGGGGAGAGAGATGATGGGGAGAGATGATGTGGAGAAAGATGATGTGGAGATTGATGATGGGGAGAGAGTGATGATGGGGAAGGGATGATGGGGAGAGATGATAGGGGGAGAGATGATGGGCATAGAGATGATAGGGGAGAGAGATGCTGGATGGAGATAGATGATGGGGAGAGATGATAGGGGAGAGATGACAGTGGAGAGATGAAAGGGGAGAGAGATGATAGGGCAGAGAGATGATAGGGGAGAGAGTTGTTGGGGAGAGAGCAATAATGGGCGAGAGATGATAGGGAGAGAGATGATGGGGATAGAGAAGATGGGGAGAGAGATAATGGGGAGAGAGATGATGGGGAGAGAGATGATGGGGAGAGAGTGACGATGGGAGAGATAGGATAGGGAGAGAGTGATGATGGGAGAGATAGGATGGGGAGAGATGATGGGGAGAGATGATAGGGGGAGAGATGATGGGGAGAGAGGTGATGCTCAGTTGATGGGGAGAGCTGATGGGGAGATGATGCTCAGTTGAATGGGGAGAAATGATGGGAGAGTGAGATGATAGGGGAGAGAGATTATGGGGAGAGAGCAATGATGGGGGAGAGATGATGGGGAGAGAGATGATGGGGAGAGCAACGATGGGGGAGAGATGAAGGGGGAGAGATGATGGGGGAGAGGAGATGATACGGAGAGAGATGATGGTGAGAGAGCAATGATGGGGGATAGATGATTGGGGCGAGATGATGGGGGAGAGCAGATGATAAGGAGAGGAATGACGCGGAGAGAGATGATGGGGTGTGAGATATGATGCGCAGAGAGATGATGGGAGAGAGATGATGTTGAGAGATGTTGGGGAGAGATGATTAGTGAGAGATGAGGCGAGAGAGATGACGGCGGAGAGAGATGATGGTGAGAGATGATGGGGAGAGATGATAGGGGGAGAGATTATGAGGAGAGAGATGATAGGGGAGAGAGACGATGGGGAGAGAGATGCTCGGTGGAGATAGATGATGGGGAGAAATGATAGGGGAGAGATGACAGTGGAGAGATGAAAGGGGAGAGAGATGATATGGCAGAGAGATGATAGGGGAGAGAGATGATGGGGAGAGAGCAATAATGGGGGAGAGATGATAGGGAGAGAGATGATGGGGAGAGAGATGATGCGGAGAGAGATGATGGGGGAGAGAGATGATGGGGAGAGAGATGATGGGGAGAGAGATGATGGGGAGAGAGATGATGGGGAGAGAGATGATGGGGAGAGATGATGTGGAGAAAGATGATGTGGTGTTTGATGACGGGGAGAGAGTGATGATGGGGAAGAGATGATGGGGAGAGATGATAGGGGGAGAGATGATGGGGATAGAGATGATAGGGGAGAGAGATGTTGGGGAGAGAGATGATGGGGAGAGAGTGACGATGGGAGAGAGAGGATGGGGAGAGAGTGACGATGGGGGAGAGATGATGGGGAGAGATGATGGGGAGAGATGATAGGGGGAGAGATGATGGCGAGAGAGGTGATGCTCAGTTGATGGGGGAGAGATGATGGGGAGATGATGCTCAGTTGATGGGGGTGAGATGATGCGGGAGTGAGATGATAGGGGAGAGTGACGAAGGTGAGAGAGATCCTGGGTGGAGATAGATGATGGGGAGAGATGATAGGGGAGAGATGACAGTGGAGAGATGAAAGGGGAGAGAGATGATAGGGCAGAGAGATGATAGGGGAGAGAGTCGTTGGAGAGAGAGCAATAATGGGCGAGAGATGATACGGAGAGAGATGATGGGGAGAGAGATGATAGGGAGTGAGATGATAGGGGAGAGAGATTATGGGGAGAGAACAATGATGGGGGAGAGATGATGGGGAGAGAGATGATGGGGGAGAGAGATGATGGGGAGAGAGATGATGGGGAGAGAGATGATGGGGAGAGAGTGACGATGGGAGAGAGAGGATGGGGAGAGAGTGACGATGGGGGAGAGATGATGGGGAGAGATGATGAGGAGAGATGATAGGGGCAGAGATGATAGGGGGAGAGATGATGGGGAGAGAGGTGATGCTCAGTTGATGGGGGAGAGATGATGGGGAGATGATGCTCAGTTGATGGGGGAGAGATGATGCGGGAGTGAGATGATAGGGGAGAGAGACGATCTGGAGAGAGATGCTGGGTGGAGATAGATGATGGGGAGAGATGATAGGGGAGAGATGACAGTGGAGAGATGAAAGGGGAGAGAGATGATAGGGCAGAGAGATGATAGGGGAGAGAGTTGTTGGGGAGAGAGCAATAATGGGCGAGATATGATGGGGAGAGAGATGATGCGGAGAGAGATGTTGGGGAGAGAGTGACAATGGGAGACAGAGGATGGGGAAAGAGAGATGATGGGGAGAGATGATGGTGAGAAATGATGGGGGAGAGATGATAGGGGGAGAGATGATGGGGAGAGAGGTGATGCTCAGATGATGGGGGATACATGATGGGGAGATGATGCTCAGTTGAATGGGGAGAGATGATGGGAGAGTGAGATGATAGGGGAGAGAGATTATGGGGAGAGAGCAATGATGGGGGAGAGATGATTGGGAGAGGAATGATGGGCAGAGATATGATGGGGTGAGTGATATGATGCGCAGAGAGATGATGGGAGAGAGATGATGGGGAGAGATGATCGGGAGAGATGATTAGTGAGAGATGATGGGGAGGCAGATGATGGGGGAGTGAGATGATGGGGGAGAGAGATGATGTGGAGAAAGATGATGTGGAGATCGATGATGGGGAGAGAGATGATGGGGAAGAGATGATGGGGAGAGATTATAGGGGGAGAGATGATGGGGATAGAGATGATAGGGGAGAGAGATGATGGGGAGAGAGATGATGGGGAGAGAGTGACGATGGGAGAGAGAGGATGGGGAGAGAGTGACGATGGGGGTGAGATGATGGGGAGAGATAATGGGGAGAGAGATGATAGGGGAGAGAGATGACAGTGGAGAGATGAAAGGGGAGAGAGATGATACGGCAGAGAGATGATAGGGGAGAGAGATGATGGGGAGAGAGCAATAATGGGGGAGAGATGATAGGGAGAGAGATGATGGGGAGAGAGTTGATGGGGAGAGAGGTGCTGGGGAGAGAGATGATGAGGAGAGAGATGATGGGGGAGAGAGATGATGGGGGAGAGAGATGATGGGGAGAGAGATGATGGGGAGAGATGATGTGGAGAAAGATGATGTGGAGATTGATGATGGAGAGAGAGTGATGATGGGGAAGAGATGATGGAGAGAGATGATAGCGGGAGAGATGATGGGGAGAGAGATGATAGGGGAGAGAGACGAAGGGGAGAGAGATGCTGGGTGGAGATAGATGATGGGGAGAGATGATAGGGGAGAGATGACAGTGGAGAGATGAAAGGGGAGAGACATGATGGGGAGAGAGCAATAATGGGGGAGAGATGATAGGGAGAGAGATGATGGGGAGAGAGATGTTGGGGAGAGAGATGATGGGGGAGAGAGATGATGGGGGAGAGAGATGATGGGGAGAGAGATGATGGGGAGAGATGATGTGGAGAAAGATGATGTGGAGATTGATGATGGGGAGAGAGTGATGATGGGGAAGGGATGATGGGGAGAGATGATAGGGGGAGAGATGATGGGCATAGAGATGATAGGGGAGAGAGATGCTGGATGGAGATAGATGATGGGGAGAGATGATAGGGGAGAGATGACAGTGGAGAGATGAAAGGGGAGAGAGATGATACGGCAGAGAGATGATAGGGGAGAGAGTTGTTGGGGAGAGAGCAATAATGGGCGAGAGATGAAGGGGAGAGAGATGATGGGGAGAGAGTGACGATGGGAGAGATAGGATGGGGAGAGAGTGACGATGGGAGAGATAGGATGGGGAGAGATGATGGGGAGAGATGATAGGGGGAGAGATGATGGGGAGAGAGGTGATGCTCAGTTGATGGGGAGAGATGATGGGGAGATGATGCTCATTTGAATGGGGAGAAATGATGGGGAGAGTGAGATGATAGGGGAGAGAGATTATGGGGAGAGAGCAATGATGGGGGACAGATGATGGGGAGAGCAACGATGGGGGAGAGATGAAGGGGGAGAGATGATGGTGGAGAGGAGATGATACGGAGAGAGATGATGGTGAGAGAGCAATGATGGGGGATAGATGATGGGGGCAAGATGATGGGGGAGAGCAGATGATAAGGAGAGGAATGATGCGGAGAGAGATGATGGGGTGAGAGATATGATGCGCAGAGAGATGATGGGAGAGAGATGATGTTGAGAGATGATGGGGAGAGATGATTAGTGAGAGATGAGGCGAGAGAGATGACGGGGGAGAGAGATGATAGGGAGAGATGATGGGGAGACATGATGGGGAGAGAGGATGGGGAGGCAGATGACGGGGAGTGAGATGCTGGGGGAGAGAGATGATGTGGAGATAGATGATGGGGAGAGATGATAGGGGAAAGATGACAGTGGAGAGATGAAAGGGGAGAGAGATGATAGGGCAGAGAGTGAAAGGGGGAGAGAGTTGTTGGGGAGAGAGCAATAATGGGCGAGAGATGATAGGGAGAGAGATGATGGGGAGAGAGATGATAGGGAGTGAGATGATAGGGGAGAGAGATTATGGGGAGAGAGCAATGATGGGGGAGAGATGATGGGGAGAGAGATGATGGGGGAGAGAGATGATGGGGAGAGAGATGATGGGGAGAGAGATGATGGGGAGAGAGTGACGATGGGAGAGAGAAGATGGGGAGAGAGTGACGATGGGGAGAGAGATGATGGGGAGAGAGATGAAGGGGGAGAGAGATGATGGGGAGAGAGATGATGGGGGAGAGATGATGGGGAGAGATGATGGGGAGAGATGATAGGGGCAGAGATAATAGGGGGAGAGATGATGGGGAGAGAGGTGATGCTCAGTTGATGGGGAGAGATGATGGGGAGATGATGCTCAGTTGATGGGGGAGAGATGATGCGGGAGTGAGATGATAGGGGAGAGAGACGATGGGGAGAGAGAAGCTGGGTGGAGATAGATGATGGGGAGAGATGATAGGGGAGAGATGACAGTGGAGAGATGAAAGGGGAGAGAGATGATAGGGCAGAGAGATGATAGGGGAGAGAGTTGTTGGGGAGAGAGCAATAATGGGCGAGAGATGATGGGGAGAGAGATGATGCTCAGTTGATGGGGGATACATGATGGGGAGATGATGCTCAGTTGAATGGGGAGAGATGATGGGAGAGTGAGATGATAGGGGAGAGAGATTATGGGGAGAGAGCAATGATGGGGGAGAGATGATGGGGAGAGCAATGATGGGGGAGAGATGAAGGGGGAGAGATAATGTGGGAGAGGAGATGATACGGAGAGAGATGATAGTGAGAGAGCAATGATGGGGGATTGATGATGGGGGCGAGATGATGGGGGAGAGGAGATGGTACGGAGAGGAATGATGGGCAGAGAGATGATGGGGTGAGAGATATGATGCGTAGAGAGATGATGGGAGAGAGATGATGGGGAGAGATGATCGGGAGAGATGATTAGTGAGAGATGATCGGGAGGCAGATGATGGGGGAGTGAGATGATGAGGGAGAGAGATGATGTGGAGAAAGATGATGTGGAGATCGATGATGGGGAGAGAGTGATGATGGGAAAGAGATGATGGCGAGAGATGATAGGGGGAGAGATGATGGGGAGAGAGATGATAGGGGAGAGAGATGACAGTGGAGAGATGAAAGGGGAGAGAGATGATACGGCAGAGAGATGATAGGGGAGAGAGATAATGGGGAGAGAGCAATAATGGGGGAGATGATAGGGAGAGAGATGATGGGGAGAGAGTTGATGGGGAGAGAGATGATGGGGAGAGAGATGATGGGGGAGAGAGATGATGGGGGAGAGAGATGATGGGGAGAGATGATGTGGAGAAAGATGATGTGGAGATTGATGATGGGGAGAGAGTGATGATGGGGAAGAGGTGAGGGGGAGAGATGATAGGGGGAGAGATGATGGGGAGAGAGATGACAGGGGAGAGAGACGAAGGGGAGAGAGATGCTGGGTGGAGATAGATGATGGGGAGAGATGATAGGGGAGAGATGACAGTGGAGAGATGAAAGGGGAGAGAGATGATGGGGAGAGAGCAATAATGGGGGAGAGATGATAGGGAGAGAGATGATGGGGAGAGAGATGATGGGGAGAGAGATGATGGGGAGAGAGATGATGGGGGAGAGAGATGATGGGGAGAGAGATGATGGGGAGAGATGATGTGGAGAAAGATGATGTGGAGATTGATGATGGGGAGAGAGAGATGATGGGGAAGGGATGATGGGGAGAGATGATAGGGGGAGAGATGATGGGCATAGAGATGATAGGGGAGAGAGATGCTGGATGGAGATAGATGATGGGGAGAGATGATAGGGGAGAGATGACAGTGGAGAGATGAAAGGGGAGAGAGATGATAGGGCAGAGAGATGATAGGGGAGAGAGTTGTTGGGGAGAGAGCAATAATGGGAGAGAGATGATAGGGAGAGAGCAATAATGGGAGAGAGATGATAGGGAGAGAGATGATGGGGAGAGAGAAGATGGGGAGAGAGATGATGGGGGAGAGAGATGATGGGGAGATGATGGGGAGAGAGTGACGATGGGAGAGATAGGATGGGGAGAGAGTGACGATGGGAGAGATAGGATGGGGAGAGATGATGGGGAGAGATGATAGGGGGAGAGATGATGGGGAGAGAGGTGATGCTCAGCTGATGGGGAGAGATGATGGAGAGATGATGCTCAGTTGAAAGGGGAGAAATGATGGGAGAGTGAGATGATAGGGGAGAGAGATTATGGGGAGAGAGCAATGATGGGGGAGAGATGATGGGGAGAGCAACGATGGGGGAGAGATGAAGGGGGAGAGATGATGGGGGAGAGGAGATGATACGGAGAGAGATGATGGTGTGAGAGCAATGATGGGGGATAGATGATGGGGGCGAGATGATGGGGGAGAGCAGATGATAAGGAGAGGAATGATGCGGAGAGAGATGATGGGGTGAGATAGATGATGGGGAGAGATGATAGGGGAGAGATGACAGTGGAGAGATGAAAGGGGAGAGACATGATGGGGAGAGAGCAATAATGGGGGAGAGATGATAGGGAGAGAGATGATGGGGAGAGAGATGATGGGGAGAGAGATGATGGGGGAGAGAGATGATGGGGGAGAGAGATGATGGGGAGAGAGATGATGGGGAGAGATGATGTGGAGAAAGGTGATGTGGAGATTGATGATGGGGAGAGAGTGATGATGGGGAAGGGATGATGGGGAGAGATGATAGGGGGAGAGATGATGGGCATAGAGATGATAGGGGAGAGAGATGCTGGATGGAGATAGATGATGGGGAGAGATGATAGGGGAGAGATGACTGTGGAGAGATGAAAGGGGAGAGAGATGATAGGGCAGAGACATGATAGGGGAGAGAGCAATAATGGGCGAGAGATGATGTGGAGAGAGATGATGCGGAGAGAGATGTTGGGGAGAGAGTGATAATGGGGAAGACATGATTGGGAGAGATGATAGGGAGAGAGATGATGGGGAGAGAGATGATAGGGGAGAGAGATGATGGGGAGAGAGATGCTGGGTGGAGATAGATGATGGGGAGAGATGATAGGGGAGAGATGATAGTGGAGAGATGAAAGGGGAGAGAGATGATATGGCAGAGAGATGATAGGGGAGAGAGTTGTTGGGGAGAGAGCAATAATGGGCGAGAGATTATGGGGAGAGAGATGATGGGGAGAGAGATGATGGGGAGAGAGATGATGGGGAGAGAGTGACGATGGGAGAGATAGGATGGGGAGAGAGTGACGATGGGAGAGATAGGATGGGGAGAGATGATGGGGAGAGATGATAGGGGGAGAGATGATGGGGAGAGAGGTGATGCTCAGTTGATGGGGAGAGATGATGGGGAGATGATGCTCATTTGAATGGGGAGAAATGATGGGAGAGTGAGATGATAGGGGAGAGAGATTATGGGGAGAGAGCAATGATGGGGGAGAGATGATGGGGAGAGAGATGATGGGGAGAGCAACGATGGGGGAGAGATGAAGGGGGAGAGATGATGGGGGAGAGGAGATGATACGGAGAGAGATGATGGTGAGAGAGCAATGATGGGGGATAGATGATGGGGGCAAGATGATGGGGGCAAGATGACGGGGGAGAGCAGATGATAAGGAGAGGAATGATGCGGAGAGAGATGATGGGGTGAGAGATATGATGCGCAGAGAGATGATTGGAGAGAGATGATGTTGAGAGATGATGGGGAGAGATGATGGGGAGAGATGATGGGGAGAGATGATTAGTGAGAGATGAGGCGAGAGAGATGACGGGGGAGAGAGATGATAGGGAGAGATGATGGGGAGACATGATGGGGAGAGAGGATGGGGAGGCAGATGATGGGGGAGTGAGATGATGGGGGAGAGAGATGATGTGGAGATAGATGATGGGGAGAGATGATAGGGGAAAGATGACAGTGGAGAGATGAAAGGGGAGAGAGATGATAGGGCAGAGAGATGATAGGGGAGAGAGTTGTTGGGGAGAGAGCAATAATGGGCGAGAGATGATAGGGAGAGAGATGATGGGGAGAGAGATGATAGGGAGTGAGATGATAGGGGAGAGAGATTATGGGGAGAGAGCAATGATGGGGGAGAGATGATGGGGAGAGAGATGATGGGGAGAGAGATGATGGGGGAGAGAGATGATGGGGGAGAGAGATGATGGGGAGAGAGATGATGGGGAGAGAGTGACGATGGGAGAGAGAAGATGGGGAGAGAGTGATGATGGGGAGAGAGTGACGATGGGGAGAGAGATGATGGGGAGAGAGATGAAGGGGGAGAGAGATGATGGGGAGAGAGATGATGGGGGAGAGATGATGGGGAGAGATGATAGGGGCAGAGATGATAGGGGGAGAGATGATGGGGAGAGAGGTGATGCTCAGTTCATGGGGGAGAGATGATGGGGAGATGATGCTCAGTTGATGGGGGAGAGATGATGCGGGAGTGAGATGATAGGGGAGAGAGACGATGGGGAGAGAGAAGCTGGGTGGAGATAGATGATGGGGAGAGATGATGGGGAGAGATGACAGTGGAGAGATGAAAGGGGGAGAGAGATGATAGGGCAGAGAGATGATAGGGGAGAGAGTTGTTGGGGAGAGAGCAATAATGGGCGAGAGATGATGGGGAGAGAGATGATGCAGAGAGAGATGTTGGGGAGAGAGTGACAATGGGAGACAGAGGATGGGGAAAGAGTGACGATGGGGAGAGATGATGGTGAGAAATGATGGGGGAGAGATGATAGGGGGAGAGGTGATGGGGAGACATGATGGGGAGAGAGGATGGGGAGGCAGATGATGGGGGAGTGAGATGATGGGGGAGAGAGATGATGTGGAGAAAGATGATGTGGAGATTGATGAAGGGGAGAGAGTGCTGATGGGGAAGAAATGATGGGGAGAGATGATAGGGGAGTGATTATGAGGAGAGAGATGATAGGGGAGAGAGACGATGGGGAGAGAGATGCTCGGTGGAGATAGATGATGGGGAGAATGATAGGGGAGAGATGACAGTGGAGAGATGAAAGGGGAGAGAGATGATATGGCAGAGAGATGATGGGGAGTGAGATGATAGGGGAGAGAGTTGTTGGGGAGAGAGCAATAATGGGCGAGAGATGATAGGGAGAGAGATGATGGGGAGAGATATGATAGGGAGTGAGATGATAGGGGAGAGAGATTATGGGGAGAGAGCAATGATGGGGGAGAGATGATGGGGAGAGAGATGATGGGGGAGAGAGATGATGGGGAGAGAGATGATGGGGAGAGAGATGATGGGGGAGAGATGATGGGGAGAGAGATGATGGGGAGAGAGATGATGGGGGAGAGAGATGATGGGGGAGAGAGATGATGGGGAGAGAGATGATGGGGAGAGAGTGACGATGGGAGAGAGAAGATGGGGAGAGAGTGATGATGGGGAGAGAGTGACGATGGGGAGAGAGATGATGGGGAGAGAGATGAAGGGGGAGAGAGATGATGGGGAGAGAGATGATGGGGGAGAGATGATGGGGAGAGATGATAGGGGCAGAGATGATAGGGGGAGAGATGATGGGGAGAGAGGTGATGCTCAGTTCATGGGGGAGAGATGATGGGGAGATGATGCTCAGTTGATGGGGGAGAGATGATGCGGGAGTGAGATGATAGGGGAGAGAGACGATGGGGAGAGAGAAGCTGGGTGGAGATAGATGATGGGGAGAGATGATGGGGAGAGATGACAGTGGAGAGATGAAAGGGGAGAGAGATGATAGGGCAGAGAGATGATAGGGGAGAGAGTTGTTGGGGAGAGAGCAATAATGGGCGAGAGATGATGGGGAGAGAGATGATGCAGAGAGAGATGTTGGGGAGAGAGTGACAATGGGAGACAGAGGATGGGGAAAGAGTGACGATGGGGAGAGATGATGGTGAGAAATGATGGGGGAGAGATGATAGGGGGAGAGGTGATGGGGAGACATGATGGGGAGAGAGGATGGGGAGGCAGATGATGGGGGAGTGAGATGATGGGGGAGAGAGATGATGTGGAGAAAGATGATGTGGAGATTGATGAAGGGGAGAGAGTGCTGATGGGGAAGAAATGATGGGGAGAGATGATAGGGGAGTGATTATGAGGAGAGAGATGATAGGGGAGAGAGACGATGGGGAGAGAGATGCTCGGTGGAGATAGATGATGGGGAGAAATGATAGGGGAGAGATGACAGTGGAGAGATGAAAGGGGAGAGAGATGATATGGCAGAGAGATGATGGGGAGTGAGATGATAGGGGAGAGAGTTGTTGGGGAGAGAGCAATAATGGGCGAGAGATGATAGGGAGAGAGATGATGGGGAGAGATATGATAGGGAGTGAGATGATAGGGGAGAGAGATTATGGGGAGAGAGCAATGATGGGGGAGAGATGATGGGGAGAGAGATGATGGGGGAGAGAGATGATGGGGAGAGAGATGATGGGGAGAGAGATGATGGGGAGAGAGTGACGATGGGAGAGAGAAGATGGGGAGAGAGTGACGATGGGGAGAGAGATGATGGGGAGAGAGATGATGGGGAGAGAGATGATGGGGAGAGAGTGACGATGGGAGAGAGAGGATGGGGAGAGAGTGACGATGGGGGAGAGATGATGGGGAGAGAGATGACAGTGGAGAGATGAAAGGGGAAAGAGATGATACGGCAGAGAGATGATAGGGGATAGAGATGATGGGGAGAGAGCAATAATTGGGGAGAGATGATAGGGAGAGAGATGATGGGGAGAGAGTTGATGGGGAGAGAGATGATGGGGAGAGAGATGATGGGGGAGAGAGATGATGGGGGAGAGAGATGATGGGGAGAGAGATGATGGGGAGAGATGATGTGGAGAAAGATGATGTGGAGATTGATGATGGGGAGAGAGTGATGATGGGGAAGAGATGATGGAGAGAGATGATAGCGGGAGAGATGATGGGGAGAGAGATGATAGGGGAGAGAGATGATAGGGGAGAGAGACGAAGGGGAGAGAGATGCTCGGTGGAGATAGTTGATGGGGAGAGATGATAGGGGAGAGATGACAGTGGAGAGACGAAAGGGGAGAGAGATGATGGGGAGAGAGCAATAATGGCGGAGAGATGATAGGGAGAGAGATGATGGGGAGAGAGATGATGGGGAGAGAGATGATGGGGGAGAGAGATGATGGGGAGAGATGATGTGGACAAAGATGATGTGGAGATTGATGATGGGGAGAGAGTGATGATGGGGAAGGAATGATGGGGAGAGATGATAGGGGGAGAGATGATGGGCATAGAGATGATAGGGGAGAGAGATGCTGGATGGAGATAGATGATGGGGAGAGATGATAGGGGAGAGATGACAGTGGAGAGATGAAAGGGGAGAGAGATGATAGGGCAGAGAGATGATAGGGGAGAGAGTTGTTGGGGAGAGAGCAATAATGGGCGAGAGATGATGGGGAGAGAGATGATGCAGAGAGAGATGTTGGGGAGAGAGTGACAATGGGAGACAGAGGATGGGGAAAGAGTGACGATGGGGAGAGATGATGGTGAGAAATGATGGGGGAGAGATGATAGGGGGAGAGGTGATGGGGAGACATGATGGGGAGAGAGGATGGGGAGGCAGATGATGGGGGAGTGAGATGATGGGGAAGAGAGATGATGTGGAGAAAGATGATGTGGCGATTGATGAAGGGGAGAGAGTGCTGATGGGGAAGAAATGATGGGGAGAGATGATAGGGGAGTGATTATGAGGAGAGAGATGATAGGGGAGAGAGACGATGGGGAGAGAGATGCTCGGTGGAGATAGATGATGGGGAGAGATGATGGGGAGAGATGACAGTGGAGAGATGAAAGGGGAGAGAGATGATAGGGCAGAGAGATGATAGGGGAGAGAGTTGTTGGGGAGAGAGCAATAATGGGCGAGAGATGATGGGGAGAGAGATGATGCAGAGAGAGATGTTGGGGAGAGAGTGACAATGGGAGACAGAGGATGGGGAAAGAGTGACGATGGGGAGAGATGATGGTGAGAAATGATGGGGGAGAGATGATAGGGGGAGAGGTGATGGGGAGACATGATGGGGAGAGAGGATGGGGAGGCAGATGATGGGGGAGTGAGATGATGGGGGAGAGAGATGATGTGGAGAAAGATGATGTGGAGATTGATGAAGGGGAGAGAGTGCTGATGGGGAAGAAATGATGGGGAGAGATGATAGGGGAGTGATTATGAGGAGAGAGATGATAGGGGAGAGAGACGATGGGGAGAGAGATGCTCGGTGGAGATAGATGATGGGGAGAAATGATAGGGGAGAGATGACAGTGGAGAGATGAAAGGGGAGAGAGATGATATGGCAGAGAGATGATGGGGAGTGAGATGATAGGGGAGAGAGTTGTTGGGGAGAGAGCAATAATGGGCGAGAGATGATAGGGAGAGAGATGATGGGGAGAGAGATGATAGGGAGTGAGATGATAGGGGAGAGAGATTATGGGGAGAGAGCAATGATGGGGGAGAGATGATGGGGAGAGAGATGATGGGGGAGAGAGATGATGGGGAGAGAGATGATGGGGAGAGAGATGATGGGGAGAGAGTGACGATGGGAGAGAGAAGATGGGGAGAGAGTGACGATGGGGAGAGAGATGATGGGGAGAGAGATGATGGGGAGAGAGATGATGGGGAGAGAGTGACGATGAGAGAGAGAGGATGGGGAGAGAGTGACGATGGGGGAGAGATGATGGGGAGAGAGATGACAGTGGAGAGATGAAAGGGGAAAGAGATGATACGGCAGAGAGATGATAGGGGATAGAGATGATGGGGAGAGAGCAATAATTGGGGAGAGATGATAGGGAGAGAGATGATGGGGAGAGAGTTGATGGGGAGAGAGATGATGGGGAGAGAGATGATGGGGGAGAGAGATGATGGGGGAGAGAGATGATGGGGAGAGAGATGATGGGGAGAGATGATGTGGAGAAAGATGATGTGGAGATTGATGATGGGGAGAGAGTGATGATGGGGAAGAGATGATGGAGAGAGATGATAGCGGGAGAGATGATGGGGAGAGAGATGATAGGGGAGAGAGATGATAGGGGAGAGAGACGAAGGGGAGAGAGATGCTCGGTGGAGATAGTTGATGGGGAGAGATGATAGGGGAGAGATGACAGTGGAGAGACGAAAGGGGAGAGAGATGAAGGGGAGAGAGCAATAATGGCGGAGAGATGATAGGGAGAGAGATGATGGGGAGAGAGATGATGGGGAGAGAGATGATGGGGGAGAGAGATGATGGGGAGAGATGATGTGGACAAAGATGATGTGGAGATTGATGATGGGGAGAGAGTGATGATGGGGAAGGAATGATGGGGAGAGATGATAGGGGGAGAGATGATGGGCATAGAGATGATAGGGGAGAGAGATGCTGGATGGAGATAGATGATGGGGAGAGATGATAGGGGAGAGATGACAGTGGAGTGATGAAAGGGGAGAGAGATGATAGGGCAGAGAGATGATAGGGGATAGAGTTGTTGGGGAGAGAGCAATAATGGGCGAGAGATGATGGGGAGAGAGATGATGCGGAGAGAGTTGTTGGGGAGAGAGTGATGATGGGGAAGACATGATTGGGAGAGATGATAGGGAGAGATATGATGGGGAGAGAGATGATAGGGGAGAGAGATGATGGGGAGAGAGATGATGGGGAGAGAGATGATGGGGAGAGAGTGACGATGGGAGAGAGAAGATGGGGAGAGAGTGACGATGGGGAGAGAGATGATGGGGAGAGAGATGAAGGGGGAGAGAGATGATGGGGAGAGAGATGATGGGGGAGAGATGATGGGGAGAGATGATGGGGAGAGATGATAGGGGCAGAGATGATAGGGGGAGAGATGATGGGGAGAGAGGTGATGCTCAGTTGATGGGGAGAGATGATGGGGAGATGATGCTCAGTTGATGGGGGAGAGATGATGCGGGAGTGAGATGATAGGGGAGAGAGACGAAGGGAGAGAGAAGCTGGGTGGAGATAGATGATGGGGAGAGATGATAGGGGAGAGATGACAGTGGAGAGATGAAAGGGGAGAGAGATGATAGGGCAGAGAGATGATAGGGGAGAGAGTTGTTGGGGAGAGAGCAATAATGGGCGAGAGATGATGGGGAGAGAGATGATGCTCAGTTGATGGGGGATACATGATGGGGAGATGATGCTCAGTTGAATGGGGAGAGATGATGGGAGACTGAGATGATAGGGGAGAGAGATTATGGGGAGAGAGCAATGATGGGGGAGAGATGATGGGGAGAGCAATGATGGGGGAGAGATGAAGGGGGAGAGATAATGTGGGAGAGGAGATGATACGGAGAGAGATGATAGTGAGAGAGCAATGATGGGGGATTGATGATGGGGGCGAGATGATGGGGGAGAGGAGATGGTACGGAGAGGAATGATGGGCAGAGAGATGATGGGGTGAGAGATATGATGCGTAGAGAGATGATGGGAGAGAGATGATGGGGAGAGATGATCGGGAGAGATGATTAGTGAGAGATGATCGGGAGGCAGATGATGGGGGAGTGAGATGATGGGGGAGAGAGATGATGTGGAGAAAGATGATGTGGAGATCGATGATGGGGAGAGAGTGATGATGGGAAAGAGATGATGGCGAGAGATGATAGGGGGAGAGATGATGGGGAGAGAGATGATAGGGGAGAGAGATGACAGTGGAGAGATGAAAGGGGAGAGAGATGATACGGCAGAGAGATGATAGGGGAGAGAGATAATGGGGAGAGAGCAATAATGGGGGAGATGATAGGGAGAGAGATGATGGGGAGAGAGTTGATGGGGAGAGAGATGATGGGGAGAGAGATGATGGGGGAGAGAGATGATGGGGGAGAGAGATGATGGGGAGAGATGATGTGGAGATTGATGATGGGGAGAGAGTGATGATGGGGAAGAGGTGAGGGGGAGAGATGATAGGGGGAGAGATGATGGGGAGAGAGATGATAGGGGAGAGAGACGAAGGGGAGAGAGATGCTGGGTGGAGATAGATGATGGGGAGAGATGATAGGGGAGAGATGACAGTGGAGAGATGAAAGCGGAGAGAGATGATGGGGAGAGAGCAATAATGGGGGAGAGATGATAGGGAGAGAGATGATGGGGAGAGAGATGATGGGGAGAGAGATGATGGGGGAGAGAGATGATGGGGGAGAGAGATGATGGGGAGAGAGATGATGGGGAGAGATGATGTGGAGAAAGATGATGTGGAGATTGATGATGGGGAGAGAGAGATGATGGGGAAGGGATGATGGGGAGAGATGATAGGGGGAGAGATGATGGGCATAGAGATGATAGGGGAGAGAGATGCTGGATGGAGATAGATGATGGGGAGAGATGATAGGGGAGAGATGACAGTGGAGAGATGAAAGGGGAGAGAGATGATAGGGCAGAGAGATGATAGGGGAGAGAGTTGTTGGGGAGAGAGCAATAATGGGAGAGAGATGATAGGGAGAGAGCAATAATGGGAGAGAGATGATAGGGAGAGAGATGATGGGGAGAGAGAAGATGGGGAGAGAGATGATGGGGGAGAGAGATGATGGGGAGATGATGGGGAGAGAGTGACGATGGGAGAGATAGGATGGGGAGAGAGTGACGATGGGAGAGATAGGATGGGGAGAGATGATGGGGAGAGATGATAGGGGGAGAGATGATGGGGAGAGAGGTGATGCTCAGCTGATGGGGAGAGATGATGGAGAGATGATGCTCAGTTGAAAGGGGAGAAATGATGGGAGAGTGAGATGATAGGGGAGAGAGATTATGGGGAGAGAGCAATGATGGGGGAGAGATGATGGGGAGAGCAACGATGGGGGAGAGATGAAGGGGGAGAGATGATGGGGGAGAGGAGATGATACGGAGAGAGATGATGGTGAGAGAGCAATGATGGGGGATAGATGATGGGGGCAAGATGATGGGGGAGAGCAGATGATAAGGAGAGGAATGATGCGGAGAGAGATGATGGGGTGAGATAGATGATGGGGAGAAATGATAGGGGAGAGATGACAGTGGAGAGATGAAAGGGGAGAGACATGATGGGGAGAGAGCAATAATGGGGGAGAGATGATAGGGAGAGAGATGATGGGGAGAGAGATGATGGGGAGAGAGATGATGGGGGAGAGAGATGATGGGGGAGAGAGATGATGGGGAGAGAGATGATGGGGAGAGATGATGTGGAGAAAGGTGATGTGGAGATTGATGATGGGGAGAGAGTGATGATGGGGAAGGGATGATGGGGAGAGATGATAGGGGAGAGATGATGGGCATAGAGATGATAGGGGAGAGAGATGCTGGATGGAGATAGATGATGGGGAGAGATGATAGGGGAGAGATGACTGTGGAGAGATGAAAGGGGAGAGAGATGATAGGGCAGAGACATGATAGGGGAGAGAGCAATAATGGGCGAGAGATGATGGGGAGAGAGATGATGCGGAGAGAGATGTTGGGGAGAGAGTGATGATGGGGAAGACATGATTGGGAGAGATGATAGGGAGAGAGATGATGGGGAGAGAGATGATAGGGGAGAGAGATGATGGGGAGAGAGATGCTGGGTGGAGATAGATGATGGGGAGAGATGATAGGGGAGAGATGACAGTGGAGAGATGAAAGGGGAGAGAGATGATATGGCAGAAAGATGATAGGGGAGAGAGTTGTTGGGGAGAGAGCAATAATGGGCGAGAGATGATGGGGAGAGAGATGATGGGGAGAGAGAAGATGGGGAGAGAGATGATGGGGAGAGAGATGATGGGGAGAGAGTGACGATGGGAGAGATAGGATGTGGAGAGAGTGACGATGGGAGAGATAGGATGGGGAGAGATGATGGGGAGAGATGATAGGGGGAGAGATGATGGGGAGAGAGGTGATGCTCAGTTGATGGGGAGAGATGATGGGGAGATGATGCTCATTTGAATGGGGAGAAATGATGGGAGAGTGAGATGATAGGGGAGAGAGATTATGGGGAGAGAGCAATGATGGGGGAGAGATGATGGGGAGAGAGATGATGGGGAGAGCAACGATGGGGGAGAGATGAAGGGGGAGAGATGATGGGAGAGAGGAGATGATACGGAGAGAGATGATGGTGAGAGAGCAATGATGGGGGATAGATGATGGGGGCAAGATGATGGGGGCAAGATGATGGGGGCAAGATGATGGGGGAGAGCAGATGATAAGGAGAGGAATGATGCGGAGAGAGATGATGGGGTGAGAGATATGATGCGCAGAGAGATGATTGGAGAGAGATGATGTTGAGAGATGATGGGGAGAGATGATGGGGAGAGATGATTAGTGAGAGATGAGGCAAGAGAGATGACGGGGGAGAGAGATGATAGGGAGAGATGATGGGGAGACATGATGGGGAGAGAGGATGGGGAGGCAGATGATGGGGGAGTGAGATGATGGGGGAGAGAGATGATGTGGAGATAGATGATGGGGAGAGATGATAGGGGAAAGATGACAGTGGAGAGATGAAAGGGGAGAGAGATGATAGGGCAGAGAGATGATAGGGGAGAGAGTTGTTGGGGAGAGAGCAATAATGGGCGAGAGATGATAGGGAGAGAGATGATGGGGAGAGAGATGATAGGGAGTGAGATGATAGGGGAGAGAGATTATGGGGAGAGAGCAATGATGGGGGAGAGATGATGGGGAGAGAGATGATGGGGAGAGAGATGATGGGGGAGAGAGATGATGGGGGAGAGAGATGATGGGGAGAGAGATGATGGGGAGAGAGTGACGATGGGAGAGAGAAGATGGGGAGAGAGTGATGATGGGGAGAGAGTGACGATGGGGAGAGAGATGATGGGGAGAGAGATGAAGGGGGAGAGAGATGATGGGGAGAGAGATGATGGGGGAGAGATGATGGGGAGAGATGATAGGGGCAGAGATGATAGGGGGAGAGATGATGGGGAGAGAGGTGATGCTCAGTTGATGGGGGAGAGATGATGGGGAGATGATGCTCAGTTGATGGGGGAGAGATGATGCGGGAGTGAGATGATAGGGGAGAGAGACGATGGGGAGAGAGAAGCTGGGTGGAGATAGATGATGGGGAGAGATGATGGGGAGAGATGACAGTGGAGAGATGAAAGGGGAGAGAGATGATAGGGCAGAGAGATGATAGGGGAGAGAGTTGTTGGGGAGAGAGCAATAATGGGCGAGAGATGATGGGGAGAGAGATGATGCAGAGAGAGATGTTGGGGAGAGAGTGACAATGGGAGACAGAGGATGGGGAAAGAGTGACGATGGGGAGAGATGATGGTGAGAAATGATGGGGGAGAGATGATAGGGGGAGAGGTGATGGGGAGACATGATGGGGAGAGAGGATGGGGAGGCAGATGATGGGGGAGTGAGATGATGGGGGAGAGAGATGATGTGGAGAAAGATGATGTGGAGATTGATGAAGGGGAGAGAGTGCTGATGGGGAAGAAATGATGGGGAGAGATGATAGGGGAGTGATTATGAGGAGAGAGATGATAGGGGAGAGAGACGATGGGGAGAGAGATGCTCGGTGGAGATAGATGATGGGGAGAAATGATAGGGGAGAGATGACAGTGGAGAGATGAAAGGGGAGAGAGATGATATGGCAGAGAGATGATGGGGAGTGAGATGATAGGGGAGAGAGTTGTTGGGGAGAGAGCAATAATGGGCGAGAGATGATAGGGAGAGAGATGATGGGGAGAGAGATGATAGGGAGTGAGATGATAGGGGAGAGAGATTATGGGGAGAGAGCAATGATGGGGGAGAGATGATGGGGAGAGAGATGATGGGGGAGAGAGATGATGGGGAGAGAGATGATGGGGAGAGAGATGATGGGGAGAGAGTGACGATGGGAGAGAGAAGATGGGGAGAGAGTGACGATGGGGAGAGAGATGATGGGGAGAGAGATGATGGGGAGAGAGATGATGGGGAGAGAGTGACGATGGGAGAGAGAGGATGGGGAGAGAGTGACGATGGGGGAGAGATGATGGGGAGAGAGATGACAGTGGAGAGATGAAAGGGGAAAGAGATGATACGGCAGAGAGATGATAGGGGATAGAGATGATGGGGAGAGAGCAATAATTGGGGAGAGATGATAGGGAGAGAGATGATGGGGAGAGAGTTGATGGGGAGAGAGATGATGGGGAGAGAGATGATGGGGGAGAGAGATGATGGGGGAGAGAGATGATGGGGAGAGAGATGATGGGGAGAGATGATGTGGAGAAAGATGATGTGGAGATTGATGATGGGGAGAGAGTGATGATGGGGAAGAGATGATGGAGAGAGATGATAGGGGAGAGATGACAGTGGAGAGACGAAAGGGGAGAGAGATGATGGGGAGAGAGCAATAATGGCGGAGAGATGATAGGGAGAGAGATGATGGGGAGAGAGATGATGGGGAGAGAGATGATGGGGGAGAGAGATGATGGGGAGAGATGATGTGGACAAAGATGATGTGGAGATTGATGATGGGGAGAGAGTGATGATGGGGAAGGAATGATGGGGAGAGATGATAGGGGGAGAGATGATGGGCATAGAGATGATAGGGGAGAGAGATGCTGGATGGAGATAGATGATGGGGAGAGATGATAGGGGAGAGATGACAGTGGAGTGATGAAAGGGGAGAGAGATGATAGGGCAGAGAGATGATAGGGGATAGAGTTGTTGGGGAGAGAGCAATAATGGGCGAGAGATGATGGGGAGAGAGATGATGCGGAGAGAGTTGTTGGGGAGAGAGTGATGATGGGGAAGACATGATTGGGAGAGATGATAGGGAGAGATATGATGGGGAGAGAGATGATAGGGGAGAGAGATGATAGGGGAGAGAGATGATGGGGAGAGAGATGCTGGGTGGAGATAGATGATGGGGAGACAGATGATGGGGAGAGAGTGATGATGGGAGAGATAGGATGGGGAGAGAGTGGCGATGGGAGAGATAGGATGGGGAGAGATGATGGGGAGAGATGATAGGGGGAGAGATGATGGGGAGAGAGGTGATGCTCAGTTGATGGGGAGAGATGATGGGGAGATGATGCTCAGTTGAATGGGGAGAAATGATGGGAGAGTGAGATGATAGGGGAGAGAGATTATGGGGAGAGAGCAATGATGGGGGAGAGATGATGGGGAGAGAGATGATGGGGAGAGCAACGATGGGGGAGAGATGAAGGGGGACAGATGATGGGGGAGAGGAGATGATACGGAGAGAGATGATGGTGAGAGAGCAATGATGGGGGATAGATGATGGGGGCGAGATGATGGGGGAGAGTAAATGATAAGGAGAGGAATGATGCGGAGAGAGATGATGAGGTGAGAGATAAGATGCGCTGAGAGATGATGGGAGAGAGATGATGTTGAGAGATGATGGGGAGAGAGGATGGCGAGGCAGATGATGGGGGAGTGAGATGATGGGGGAGAGAGATGATGTGGAGAAAGATGATGTGGAGATTGATGAAGGGGAGAGATGATAGTGGGAGAGATTAAGAGGAGAGAGATGATAGGGGAGAGAGACGATGGGGAGAGAGATGCTCGGTGGAGATAGATGATGGGGAGAAATGATAGGGGAGAGATGACAGTGGAGAGATGAAAGGGGAGAGAGATGATATGGCAGAGAGATGATAGGGGAGAGAGATAATGGGGAGAGAGCAATAATGGGGGAGAGATGATAGGGAGAGAGAAAATGGGGAGAGAGATGATGCGGAGAGAGATGATGGGGGAGAGAGATGATGGGGAGAGAGATGATGGGGAGAGAGATGATGGGGAGAGAGTTGATGGGGAGAGATGATGTGGTGATTGATGATGGGGAGAGAGTGATGATGGGGAAGAGATGATGGGGAGAGATGATAGGGGGAGAGATGATGGGGATAGAGATGATAGGGGAGAGAGATGATGGGGAGAGAGATGATGGGGAGAGAGTGACGATGGGAGAGAGAGGATGGGGAGAGAGTGACGATGGGGGAGAGATGATGGGGAGAGATGATGGGGAGAGATGATAGGGGGAGAGATGATGGGGAGACAGGTGATGCTCAGTTGATGGAGGAGAGATGATGGGGAGATGATGCTCAGTTGATGGGGGTGAGATGATGCGGGAGTGAGATGATAGTGGAGAGAAACGATGGGGAGAGAGATCCTGGGTGGAGATAGATGATGGGGAGAGATGATAGGGGAGAGATGACAGTGGAGAGATGAAAGGGGAGAGAGATGATACGGCAGAGAGATGATAGGGGAGAGAGTTGTTGGGGAGAGAGCAATAATGGGCGAGAGATGATAGGGAGAGAGATGATGGGGAGAGAGATGATAGGGAGTGAGATGGTAGGGGAGAGAGATTATGGGGAGAGAGCAATGATGGGGGAGAGATGATAGGGAGAGAAATGATGCGGAGAGAGATGTTGGGGAGAGAGTGACAATGGGAGAGATGGGATGGGGAAAGAGTGACGATGGGGAGAGATGATGGCGAGAAATGATGGGGTAGAGATGATACGGGGAGAGATGATGGGGAGAGAGGTGATGCTCAGTTGATGGGGGAGAGATGATGGGGAGAGAGATGATGGGGAGAGAGTTGATGGGGATAGAGATGATGGGGAGAGAGATGATGGGGGAGAGAGATGATGGGGGAGAGAGATTATGGGGAGAGATGATGTGGAGAAAGATGATGTGGAGATTGATGATGGGGAGAGAGTGATGATGGGGAAGAGATGATGGAGAGAGATGATAGCGGGAGAGATGATGGGGAGAGAGATGATAGGGGAGAGAGATGATGGGGAGAGAGACGAAGGGGAGAGAGATGCTCGGTGGAGATAGATGATGGGGAGAGATGATAGGGGAGAGATGACAGTGGAGAGATGAAAGGGGAGAGAGATGATGGGGAGAGAGCAATAATGGGGGAGAGATGATAGGGAGAGAGATGATGGGGAGAGAGATGATGGGGAGAGAGATGATGGGGGAGAGAGATGATGGGGAGAGATGATGTGGAGAAAGATGATGTGGAGATTGATGATGGGGAGAGAGTGATGATGGGGAAGGGATGATGGGGAGAGATGATAGGGGGAGAGATGATGGGCATAGAGATGATAGGGGAGAGAGATGCTGGATGGAGATAGATGATGGGGAGAGATGATAGGGGAGAGATGACAGTGGAGAGATGAAAGGGGAGAGAGCTGATAGGGCAGAGAGATGATAGGGGATAGAGTTGTTGGGGAGAGAGCAATAATGGGCGAGAGATGATGGGGAGAGAGATGATGCGGAGAGAGATGTTGGGGAGAGAGTGATGATGGGGAAGACATGATTGGGAGAGATGATAGGGAGAGAGATGATGGGGAGAGAGATGATAGGGGAGACAGATGCTGGGTGGAGATAGATGATGGGGAGACAGATGATGGGGAGAGAGTGATGATGGGAGAGATAGGATGGGGAGAGAGTGACGATGGGAGAGATAGGATTGGGAGAGATGATGGGGAGAGATGATAGGGGGAGAGATGATGGGGAGAGAGGTGATGCTCAGTTGATGGGGAGAGATGATGGGGAGATGATGCTCAGTTGAATGGGGAGAAATGATGGGAGAGTGAGATGATAGGGGAGAGAGATTATGGGGAGAGAGCAATGATGGGGGAGAGATGATGGGGAGAGAGATGATGGGAAGAGCAACGATGGGGGAGAGATGAAGGGGGAGAGATGATGGGGGAGAGGAGATGATACGGAGAGAGATGATGGTGAGAGAGCAATGATGGGGGATAGATGATGGGGGCGAGATGATGGGGGAGAGCAAATGATAAGGAGAGGAATGATGCGGAGAGAGATGATGGGGTGAGAGATATGATGCGCAGAGAAATGATGGGAGAGAGATGATGTTGAGAGATGATGGGGAGAGAGGATGGGGAGGCAGATGATGGGGGAGTGAGATGATGGGGGAGAGAGATGATGTGGAGAAAGATGATGTGGAGATTGATGAAGGGGAGAGATGATAGTGGGAGAGATTAAGAGGAGAGAGATGATAGGGGAGAGAGACGATGGGGAGAGAGATGCTCGGTGGAGATAGATGATGGGGAGAAATGATAGGGGAGAGATGACAGTGGAGAGATGAAAGGGGAGAGAGATGATATGGCAGAGAGATGATAGGGGAGAGAGATAATGGGGAGAGAGCAATAATGGGGGAGAGATGATAGGGAGAGAGAAAATGGGGAGAGAGATGATGCGGAGAGAGATGATGGGGGAGAGAGATGATGGGGAGAGAGATGATGGGGAGAGAGATGATGGGGAGAGAGTTGATGGGGAGAGATGATGTGGTGATTGATGATGGGGAGAGAGTGATGATGGGGAAGAGATGATGGGGAGAGATGATAGGGGGAGAGATGATGGGGATAGAGATGATAGGGGAGAGAGATGATGGGGAGAGAGATGATGGGGAGAGAGTGACGATGGGAGAGAGAGGATGGGGAGAGAGTGACGATGGGGGAGAGATGATGGGGAGAGATGATGGGGAGAGATGATAGGGGGAGAGATGATGGGGAGACAGGTGATGCTCAGTTGATGGAGGAGAGATGATGGGGAGATGATGCTCAGTTGATGGGGGTGAGATGATGCGGGAGTGAGATGATAGTGGAGAGAAACGATGGGGAGAGAGATCCTGGGTGGAGATAGATGATGGGGAGAGATGATAGGGGAGAGATGACAGTGGAGAGATGAAAGGGGAGAGAGATGATAGGGCAGAGAGATGATAGGGGAGAGAGTTGTTGGGGAGAGAGCAATAATGGGCGAGAGATGATAGGGAGAGAGATGATGGGGAGAGAGATGATAGGGAGTGAGATGGTAGGGGAGAGAGATTATGGGGAGAGAGCAATAATGGGGGAGAGATGATAGGGAGAGAAATGATGGGGGAGAGAGATGATGGGGAGAGAGATGATGGGGAGAGAGATGATGCGGAGAGAGATGTTGGGGAGAGAGTGACAATGGGAGAGATGGGATGGGGAAAGAGTGACGATGGGGAGAGATGATGGCGAGAAATGATGGGGTAGAGATGATACGGGGAGAGATGATGGGGAGAGAGGTGATGCTCAGTTGATGGGGGAGAGATGATGGGGAGAGAGATGATGGGGAGAGAGTTGATGGGGATAGAGATGATGGGGAGAGAGATGATGGGGGAGAGAGATGATGGGGGAGAGAGATTATGGGGAGAGATGATGTGGAGAAAGATGATGTGGAGATTGATGATGGGGAGAGAGTGATGATGGGGAAGAGATGATGGAGAGAGATGATAGCGGGAGAGATGATGGGGAGAGAGATGATAGGGGAGAGAGATGATGGGGAGAGAGACGAAGGGGAGAGAGATGCTCGGTGGAGATAGATGATGGGGAGAGATGATAGGGGAGAGATGACAGTGGAGAGATGAAAGGGGAGAGAGATGATGGGGAGAGAGCAATAATGGGGGAGAGATGATAGGGAGAGAGATGATGGGGAGAGAGATGATGGGGAGAGAGATGATGGGGGAGAGAGATGATGGGGAGAGATGATGTGGAGAAAGATGATGTGGAGATTGATGATGGGGAGAGAGTGATGATGGGGAAGGGATGATGGGGAGAGATGATAGGGGGAGAGATGATGGGCATAGAGATGATAGGGGAGAGAGATGCTGGATGGAGATAGATGATGGGGAGAGATGATAGGGGAGAGATGACAGTGGAGAGATGAAAGGGGAGAGAGATGATAGGGCAGAGAGATGATAGGGGATAGAGTTGTTGGGGAGAGAGCAATAATGGGCGAGAGATGATGGGGAGAGAGATGATGCGGAGAGAGATGTTGGGGAGAGAGTGATGATGGGGAAGACATGATTGGGAGAGATGATAGGGAGAGAGATGATGGGGAGAGAGATGATAGGGGAGACAGATGCTGGGTGGAGATAGATGATGGGGAGACAGATGATGGGGAGAGAGTGATGATGGGAGAGATAGGATGGGGAGAGAGTGACGATGGGAGAGATAGGATTGGGAGAGATGATGGGGAGAGATGATAGGGGGAGAGATGATGGGGAGAGAGGTGATGCTCAGTTGATGGGGAGAGATGATGGGGAGATGATGCTCAGTTGAATGGGGAGAAATGATGGGAGAGTGAGATGATAGGGGAGAGAGATTATGGGGAGAGAGCAATGATGGGGGAGAGATGATGGGGAGAGAGATGATGGGAAGAGCAACGATGGGGGAGAGATGAAGGGGGAGAGATGATGGGGGAGAGGAGATGATACGGAGAGAGATGATGGTGAGAGAGCAATGATGGGGGATAGATGATGGGGGCGAGATGATGGGGGAGAGCAAATGATAAGGAGAGGAATGATGCGGAGAGAGATGATGGGGTGAGAGATATGATGCGCAGAGAAATGATGGGAGAGAGATGATGTTGAGAGATGATGGGGAGAGAGGATGGGGAGGCAGATGATGAGGGAGTGAGATGATGGGGGAGAGAGATGATGTGGAGAAAGATGATGTGGAGATTGATGAAGGGGAGAGATGATAGGGGAGAGAGACGATGGGGAGAGAGATGCTCGGTGGAGATAGATGATGGGGAGAAATGATAGGGGAGAGATGACAGTGGAGAGATGAAAGGGGAGAGAGATGATATGGCAGAGAGATGATAGGGGAGAGAGATAATGGGGAGAGAGATGATGCGGAGAGAGATGATGGGGGAGAGAGATGATGGGGAGAGAGATGATGGGGAGAGAGATGATGGGGAGAGAGATGATGGGGAGAGAGATGATGCGGAGAGAGATGATGGGGGAGAGAGATGATGGGGAGAGAGATGATGGGGAGAGAGATGATGGGGAGAGAGATGATGGGGAGAGATGATGTGGAGAAAGATGATGTGGTGATTGATGATGGGGAGAGAGTGATGATGGGGAAGAGATGATGGGGAGAGATGATAGGGGGAGAGATGATGGGGATAGAGATGAAAGGGAAGAGAGATGATGATGGAGAGAGATGATGGGGAGAGAGTGACGATGGGAGAGAGAGGATGGGGAGAGAGTGACGATGGGGGAGAGATGATGGGGAGAGATGATGGGGAGTGATGATAGGGGGAGAGATGATGGGGAGAGAGGTGATGCTCAGTTGATGGAGGAGAGATGATGGGGAGATGATGCTCAGTTGATGGGGGTGAGATGATGCGGGAGTGAGATGATAGTGGAGAGAAACGATGGGGAGAGAGATCCTCGGTGGAGATAGATGATGGGGAGAGATGATAGGGGAGAGATGACAGTGGAGAGATGAAAGGGGAGAGAGATGATAGGGCAGAGAGATGATAGGGGAGAGAGTTGTTGGGGAGAGAGCAATAATGGGCGAGAGATTATAGGGAGAGAGATGATGGGGAGAGAGATGATAGGGAGTGAGATGATAGGGGAGAGAGATTATGGAGAGAGAGCAATGATGGGGGAGAGATGATGGGGAGAGAGATGATGGGGGAGAGAGATAATGGGGAGAGAGATGATGGGGAGAGAGTGACGATGGGAGAGAGAGGATGGGGAGAGAGTGACGATGGGGAGAGAGATGATAGGGGGAGAGATGATAGGGGGAGAGATGATGGGGGAGAGATGATGGGGAGAGATGATGGGGAGAGATGATAGGGGCAGAGATGATAGGGGGAGAGATGATGGGGAGAGAGGTGATGCTCAGTTGATGGGGGAGAGATGATGGGGAGAGAGGTGATGCTCAGTTGATGGGGGAGAGATGATGGGGAGAGAGTGACGATGGGAGAGAGAGGATGGGGAGAGAGTGACGATGGGGGAGAGATGATGGGGAGAGATGATGGGGAGAGATGATAGGGGGAGCGATGATGGGGAGAGAGGTGATGCTCAGTTGATGGGGGAGAGATGATGGGGAGATGATGCTCAGTTGATGGGGGAGAGATGATGCGGGAGTGAGATGATAGGGGAGAGAGACGATGGGGAGAGAGATGCTGGGTGGAGATAGATGATGGGGAGAGATGATAGGGGAGAGATGACACTGGAGAGATGAAAGGGGAGAGAGATGATAGGGCAGAGAGATGATAGGGGAGAGAGTTGTTGGGGAGAGAGCAATAATGGGCGAGAGATGATGGGGAGAGAGATGATGCGGAGAGAGATGTTGGGGAGAGAGTGACAATGGGAGACAGAGGATGGGGAAAGAGTGATGATGGGGAGAGATGATGGTGAGATGATACTCAGTTGAATCGGGAGAGATGATGGGAGAGTGAGATGATAGGGGAGAGAGATTATGGGGAGAGAGATGATAGGGAGTGAGATGATAGGGGAGAGAGATTATGGGGAGAGAGCAATGATGGGGGAGAGATGATGGGGAGAGAAATGATGGGGGAGACAGATGATGGGGAGAGAGATGATGGGGAGAGAGATGATGCGGAGAGAGATGATGCGGAGAGAGATGTTGGGGAGAGAGTGACAATGGGAGAGAGAGGATGGGGAAAGAGTGACGATGGGGAGAGATGATGGCGAGAAATGATGGGGTAGAGATGATATGGGGAGAGATGATGGGGAGAGAGGTGATGCTCAGTTGATGGGGGAGAGATGATGGGGAGAGAGATGATGGGGAGAGAGTTGATGGGGATAGAGATGATGGGGAGAGAGATGATGGGGGAGAGAGATGATGGGGGAGAGAGATTATGGGGAGAGATGATGTGGAGAAAGATGATGTGGAGATTGATGATGGGGAGAGAGTGATGATGGGGAAGAGATGATGGAGAGAGATGATAGCGGGAGAGATGATGGGGAGAGAGATGATAGGGGAGAGAGACGAAGGGGAGAGAGATGCTCGGTGGAGATAGATGATGGGGAGAGATGATAGGGGAGAGATGACAGTGGAGAGATGAAAGGGGAGAGAGATGATGGGGAGAGAGCAATAATGGGGGAGAGATGATAGGGAGAGAGATGATGGGGAGAGAGATGATGGGGAGAGAGATGATGGGGGAGAGAGATGATGGGGGAGAGAGATGATGGGGAGAGATGATGTGGAGAAAGATTATGTGGAGATTGATGATGGGGAGAGAGTGATGATGGGGAAGGGATAATGGGGAGAGATGATAGGGGGAGAGATGATGGGCATAGAGATGATAGGGGAGAGAGATGCTGGATGGAGATAGATGATGGGGAGAGATGATAGGGGAGAGATGACAGTGGAGAGATGAAAGGGGAGAGAGATGATAGGGCAGAGAGATGATAGGGGATAGAGTTGTTGGGGAGAGAGCAATAATGGGCGAGAGATGATGGGGAGAGAGATGATGCGGAGAGAGATGTTGGGGAGAGAGTGATGATGGGGAAGACATGATTGGGAGAGATGATAGGGAGAGAGATGATGGGGAGAGAGATGATAGGGGAGAGAGATGATGGGGAGAGAGATGCTGGGTGGAGATAGATGATGGGGAGACAGATGATGGGGAGAGAGTGATGATGGGAGAGATAGGATGGGGAGAGAGTGACGATGGGAGAGATAGGATTGGGAGAGATGATGGGGAGAGATGATAGGGGGAGAGATGATGGGGAGATGATGCTCAGTTGAATGGGGAGAAATGATGGGAGAGTGAGATGATAGCGGAGAGAGATTATGGGGAGAGAGCAATGATGGGGGAGAGATGATGGGGAGAGAGATGATGGGGAGAGTAACGATGGGGGAGAGATGAAGGGGGAGAGATGAAGGGGGAGAGATGATGGGGGAGAGGAGATGATACGGAGAGAGATGATGGTGAGAGAGCAATGATGGGGGATAGATGATGGGGGCGAGATGATGGGGGAGAGCAAATGATAAGGAGAGGAATGATGCGGAGAGAGATGATGGGGTGAGAGATATGATGCGCAGAGAGATGATGGGAGAGAGAAGATGTTGAGAGATGATGGGGAGAGAGGATGGGGAGGCAGATGATGGGGGAGTGAGATGATGGGGGAGAGAGATGATGTGGAGAAAGATGATGTGGAGATTGATGAAGGGGAGAGATGATAGGGGGAGAGATTATGAGGAGAGAAATGATAAGGGAGAGAGACGATGGGGAGAGAGATGCTCGGTGGAGATAGATGATGGGGAGAAATGATAGGGGAGAGATGACAGTGGAGAGATGAAAGGGGAGAGACATGATATGGCAGAGAGATGATAGGGGAGAGAGATAATGGGGAGAGAGCAATAATGGGGGAGAGATGATAGGGAGATAGATAATGGGGAGAGAGATGATGCGGAGAGAGATGATGGGGGAGAGAGATGATGGGGAGAGAGATGATGGGGAGAGAGATGATGGGGAGAGATGATGTGGAGAAAGATGATGTGGTGATTGATGATGGGGAGAGAGTGATGATGGGGAAGAGATGATGGGGAGAGATGATAGGGGGAGAGATGATGGGGATAGAGATGAAAGGGGAGAGAGATGATGGGGAGAGAGATGATGGGGAGAGAGTGACGATGGGAGAGAGAGGATGGGGAGAGAGTGACGATGGGGGAGAGATGATGGGGAGAGATCATGGGGAGAGATGATAGGGGGAGAGATGATGGGGAGAGAGGTGATGCTCAGTTGATGGAGGAGAGATGATGGGGAGATGATGCTCAGTTGATGGGGGTGAGATGATGCGGGAGTGAGATGATAGTGGAGAGAAACGATGGGGAGAGAGATCCTCGGTGGAGATAGATGATGGGGAGAGATGACAGTGGAGAGATGAAAGGGGAGAGAGATGATACGGCAGAGAGATGATAGGGGAGAGAGTTGTTGGGGAGAGAGCAATAATGGGCGAGAGATGATAGGGAGAGAGATGATGGGGAGAGAGATGATAGGGAGTGAGATGGTAGGGGAGAGAGATTATGGGGAGAGAGCAATGATGGGGGAGAGATGATAGGGAGAGAAATGATGCGGAGAGAGATGTTGGGGAGAGAGTGACAATGGGAGAGATGGGATGGGGAAAGAGTGACGATGGGGAGAGATGATGGCGAGAAATGATGGGGTAGAGATGATACGGGGAGAGATGATGGGGAGAGAGGTGATGCTCAGTTGATGGGGGAGAGATGATGGGGAGAGAGATGATGGGGAGAGAGTTGATGGGGATAGAGATGATGGGGAGAGAGATGATGGGGGAGAGAGATGATGGGGGAGAGAGATTATGGGGAGAGATGATGTGGAGAAAGATGATGTGGAGATTGATGATGGGGAGAGAGTGATGATGGGGAAGAGATGATGGAGAGAGATGATAGCGGGAGAGATGATGGGGAGAGAGATGATAGGGGAGAGAGATGATGGGGAGAGAGACGAAGGGGAGAGAGATGCTCGGTGGAGATAGATGATGGGGAGAGATGATAGGGGAGAGATGACAGTGGAGAGATGAAAGGGGAGAGAGATGATGGGGAGAGAGCAATAATGGGGGAGAGATGATAGGGAGAGAGATGATGGGGAGAGAGATGATGGGGAGAGAGATGATGGGGGAGAGAGATGATGGGGAGAGATGATGTGGAGAAAGATGATGTGGAGATTGATGATGGGGAGAGAGTGATGATGGGGAAGGGATGATGGGGAGAGATGATAGGGGGAGAGATGATGGGCATAGAGATGATAGGGGAGAGAGATGCTGGATGGAGATAGATGATGGGGAGAGATGATAGGGGAGAGATGACAGTGGAGAGATGAAAGGGGAGAGAGCTGATAGGGCAGAGAGATGATAGGGGATAGAGTTGTTGGGGAGAGAGCAATAATGGGCGAGAGATGATGGGGAGAGAGATGATGCGGAGAGAGATGTTGGGGAGAGAGTGATGATGGGGAAGACATGATTGGGAGAGATGATAGGGAGAGAGATGATGGGGAGAGAGATGATAGGGGAGACAGATGCTGGGTGGAGATAGATGATGGGGAGACAGATGATGGGGAGAGAGTGATGATGGGAGAGATAGGATGGGGAGAGAGTGACGATGGGAGAGATAGGATTGGGAGAGATGATGGGGAGAGATGATAGGGGGAGAGATGATGGGGAGAGAGGTGATGCTCAGTTGATGGGGAGAGATGATGGGGAGATGATGCTCAGTTGAATGGGGAGAAATGATGGGAGAGTGAGATGATAGGGGAGAGAGATTATGGGGAGAGAGCAATGATGGGGGAGAGATGATGGGGAGAGAGATGATGGGAAGAGCAACGATGGGGGAGAGATGAAGGGGGAGAGATGATGGGGGAGAGGAGATGATACGGAGAGAGATGATGGTGAGAGAGCAATGATGGGGGATAGATGATGGGGGCGAGATGATGGGGGAGAGCAAATGATAAGGAGAGGAATGATGCGGAGAGAGATGATGGGGTGAGAGATATGATGCGCAGAGAAATGATGGGAGAGAGATGATGTTGAGAGATGATGGGGAGAGAGGATGGGGAGGCAGATGATGGGGGAGTGAGATGATGGGGGAGAGAGATGATGTGGAGAAAGATGATGTGGAGATTGATGAAGGGGAGAGATGATAGTGGGAGAGATTAAGAGGAGAGAGATGATAGGGGAGAGAGACGATGGGGAGAGAGATGCTCGGTGGAGATAGATGATGGGGAGAAATGATAGGGGAGAGATGACAGTGGAGAGATGAAAGGGGAGAGAGATGATATGGCAGAGAGATGATAGGGGAGAGAGATAATGGGGAGAGAGCAATAATGGGGGAGAGATGATAGGGAGAGAGAAAATGGGGAGAGAGATGATGCGGAGAGAGATGATGGGGGAGAGAGATGATGGGGAGAGAGATGATGGGGAGAGAGATGATGGGGAGAGAGTTGATGGGGAGAGATGATGTGGTGATTGATGATGGGGAGAGAGTGATGATGGGGAAGAGATGATGGGGAGAGATGATAGGGGGAGAGATGATGGGGATAGAGATGATAGGGGAGAGAGATGATGGGGAGAGAGATGATGGGGAGAGAGTGACGATGGGAGAGAGAGGATGGGGAGAGAGTGACGATGGGGGAGAGATGATGGGGAGAGATGATGGGGAGAGATGATAGGGGGAGAGATGATGGGGAGACAGGTGATGCTCAGTTGATGGAGGAGAGATGATGGGGAGATGATGCTCAGTTGATGGGGGTGAGATGATGCGGGAGTGAGATGATAGTGGAGAGAAACGATGGGGAGAGAGATCCTGGGTGGAGATAGATGATGGGGAGAGATGATAGGGGAGAGATGACAGTGGAGAGATGAAAGGGGAGAGAGATGATAGGGCAGAGAGATGATAGGGGAGAGAGTTGTTGGGGAGAGAGCAATAATGGGCGAGAGATGATAGGGAGAGAGATGATGGGGAGAGAGATGATAGGGAGTGAGATGGTAGGGGAGAGAGATTATGGGGAGAGAGCAATGATGGGGGAGAGATGATAGGGAGAGAAATGATGGGGGAGAGAGATGATGGGGAGAGAGATGATGGGGAGAGAGATGATGCGGAGAGAGATGTTGGGGAGAGAGTGACAATGGGAGAGATGGGATGGGGAAAGAGTGACGATGGGGAGAGATGATGGCGAGAAATGATGGGGTAGAGATGATACGGGGAGAGATGATGGGGAGAGAGGTGATGCTCAGTTGATGGGGGAGAGATGATGGGGAGAGAGATGATGGGGAGAGAGTTGATGGGGATAGAGATGATGGGGAGAGAGATGATGGGGGAGAGAGATGATGGGGGAGAGAGATTATGGGGAGAGATGATGTGGAGAAAGATGATGTGGAGATTGATGATGGGGAGAGAGTGATGATGGGGAAGAGATGATGGAGAGAGATGATAGCGGGAGAGATGATGGGGAGAGAGATGATAGGGGAGAGAGATGATGGGGAGAGAGACGAAGGGGAGAGAGATGCTCGGTGGAGATAGATGATGGGGAGAGATGATAGGGGAGAGATGACAGTGGAGAGATGAAAGGGGAGAGAGATGATGGGGAGAGAGCAATAATGGGGGAGAGATGATAGGGAGAGAGATGATGGGGAGAGAGATGATGGGGAGAGAGATGATGGGGGAGAGAGATGATGGGGAGAGATGATGTGGAGAAAGATGATGTGGAGATTGATGATGGGGAGAGAGTGATGATGGGGAAGGGATGATGGGGAGAGATGATAGGGGGAGAGATGATGGGCATAGAGATGATAGGGGAGAGAGATGCTGGATGGAGATAGATGATGGGGAGAGATGATAGGGGAGAGATGACAGTGGAGAGATGAAAGGGGAGAGAGATGATAGGGCAGAGAGATGATAGGGGATAGAGTTGTTGGGGAGAGAGCAATAATGGGCGAGAGATGATGGGGAGAGAGATGATGCGGAGAGAGATGTTGGGGAGAGAGTGATGATGGGGAAGACATGATTGGGAGAGATGATAGGGAGAGAGATGATGGGGAGAGAGATGATAGGGGAGACAGATGCTGGGTGGAGATAGATGATGGGGAGACAGATGATGGGGAGAGAGTGATGATGGGAGAGATAGGATGGGGAGAGAGTGACGATGGGAGAGATAGGATTGGGAGAGATGATGGGGAGAGATGATAGGGGGAGAGATGATGGGGAGAGAGGTGATGCTCAGTTGATGGGGAGAGATGATGGGGAGATGATGCTCAGTTGAATGGGGAGAAATGATGGGAGAGTGAGATGATAGGGGAGAGAGATTATGGGGAGAGAGCAATGATGGGGGAGAGATGATGGGGAGAGAGATGATGGGAAGAGCAACGATGGGGGAGAGATGAAGGGGGAGAGATGATGGGGGAGAGGAGATGATACGGAGAGAGATGATGGTGAGAGAGCAATGATGGGGGATAGATGATGGGGGCGAGATGATGGGGGAGAGCAAATGATAAGGAGAGGAATGATGCGGAGAGAGATGATGGGGTGAGAGATATGATGCGCAGAGAAATGATGGGAGAGAGATGATGTTGAGAGATGATGGGGAGAGAGGATGGGGAGGCAGATGATGAGGGAGTGAGATGATGGGGGAGAGAGATGATGTGGAGAAAGATGATGTGGAGATTGATGAAGGGGAGAGATGATAGGGGAGAGAGACGATGGGGAGAGAGATGCTCGGTGGAGATAGATGATGGGGAGAAATGATAGGGGAGAGATGACAGTGGAGAGATGAAAGGGGAGAGAGATGATATGGCAGAGAGATGATAGGGGAGAGAGATAATGGGGAGAGAGATGATGCGGAGAGAGATGATGGGGGAGAGAGATGATGGGGAGAGAGATGATGGGGAGAGAGATGATGGGGAGAGAGATGATGGGGAGAGAGATGATGCGGAGAGAGATGATGGGGGAGAGAGATGATGGGGAGAGAGATGATGGGGAGAGAGATGATGGGGAGAGAGATGATGGGGAGAGATGATGTGGAGAAAGATGATGTGGTGATTGATGATGGGGAGAGAGTGATGATGGGGAAGAGATGATGGGGAGAGATGATAGGGGGAGAGATGATGGGGATAGAGATGAAAGGGAAGAGAGATGATGATGGAGAGAGATGATGGGGAGAGAGTGACGATGGGAGAGAGAGGATGGGGAGAGAGTGACGATGGGGGAGAGATGATGGGGAGAGATGATGGGGAGTGATGATAGGGGGAGAGATGATGGGGAGAGAGGTGATGCTCAGTTGATGGAGGAGAGATGATGGGGAGATGATGCTCAGTTGATGGGGGTGAGATGATGCGGGAGTGAGATGATAGTGGAGAGAAACGATGGGGAGAGAGATCCTCGGTGGAGATAGATGATGGGGAGAGATGATAGGGGAGAGATGACAGTGGAGAGATGAAAGGGGAGAGAGATGATAGGGCAGAGAGATGATAGGGGAGAGAGTTGTTGGGGAGAGAGCAATAATGGGCGAGAGATTATAGGGAGAGAGATGATGGGGAGAGAGATGATAGGGAGTGAGATGATAGGGGAGAGAGATTATGGAGAGAGAGCAATGATGGGGGAGAGATGATGGGGAGAGAGATGATGGGGGAGAGAGATAATGGGGAGAGAGATGATGGGGAGAGAGTGACGATGGGAGAGAGAGGATGGGGAGAGAGTGACGATGGGGAGAGAGATGATAGGGGGAGAGATGATAGGGGGAGAGATGATGGGGGAGAGATGATGGGGAGAGATGATGGGGAGAGATGATAGGGGCAGAGATGATAGGGGGAGAGATGATGGGGAGAGAGGTGATGCTCAGTTGATGGGGGAGAGATGATGGGGAGAGAGGTGATGCTCAGTTGATGGGGGAGAGATGATGGGGAGAGAGTGACGATGGGAGAGAGAGGATGGGGAGAGAGTGACGATGGGGGAGAGATGATGGGGAGAGATGATGGGGAGAGATGATAGGGGGAGCGATGATGGGGAGAGAGGTGATGCTCAGTTGATGGGGGAGAGATGATGGGGAGATGATGCTCAGTTGATGGGGGAGAGATGATGCGGGAGTGAGATGATAGGGGAGAGAGACGATGGGGAGAGAGATGCTGGGTGGAGATAGATGATGGGGAGAGATGATAGGGGAGAGATGACACTGGAGAGATGAAAGGGGAGAGAGATGATAGGGCAGAGAGATGATAGGGGAGAGAGTTGTTGGGGAGAGAGCAATAATGGGCGAGAGATGATGGGGAGAGAGATGATGCGGAGAGAGATGTTGGGGAGAGAGTGACAATGGGAGACAGAGGATGGGGAAAGAGTGATGATGGGGAGAGATGATGGTGAGATGATACTCAGTTGAATCGGGAGAGATGATGGGAGAGTGAGATGATAGGGGAGAGAGATTATGGGGAGAGAGATGATAGGGAGTGAGATGATAGGGGAGAGAGATTATGGGGAGAGAGCAATGATGGGGGAGAGATGATGGGGAGAGAAATGATGGGGGAGACAGATGATGGGGAGAGAGATGATGGGGAGAGAGATGATGCGGAGAGAGATGATGCGGAGAGAGATGTTGGGGAGAGAGTGACAATGGGAGAGAGAGGATGGGGAAAGAGTGACGATGGGGAGAGATGATGGCGAGAAATGATGGGGTAGAGATGATATGGGGAGAGATGATGGGGAGAGAGGTGATGCTCAGTTGATGGGGGAGAGATGATGGGGAGAGAGATGATGGGGAGAGAGTTGATGGGGATAGAGATGATGGGGAGAGAGATGATGGGGGAGAGAGATGATGGGGGAGAGAGATTATGGGGAGAGATGATGTGGAGAAAGATGATGTGGAGATTGATGATGGGGAGAGAGTGATGATGGGGAAGAGATGATGGAGAGAGATGATAGCGGGAGAGATGATGGGGAGAGAGATGATAGGGGAGAGAGACGAAGGGGAGAGAGATGCTCGGTGGAGATAGATGATGGGGAGAGATGATAGGGGAGAGATGACAGTGGAGAGATGAAAGGGGAGAGAGATGATGGGGAGAGAGCAATAATGGGGGAGAGATGATAGGGAGAGAGATGATGGGGAGAGAGATGATGGGGAGAGAGATGATGGGGGAGAGAGATGATGGGGGAGAGAGATGATGGGGAGAGATGATGTGGAGAAAGATTATGTGGAGATTGATGATGGGGAGAGAGTGATGATGGGGAAGGGATAATGGGGAGAGATGATAGGGGGAGAGATGATGGGCATAGAGATGATAGGGGAGAGAGATGCTGGATGGAGATAGATGATGGGGAGAGATGATAGGGGAGAGATGACAGTGGAGAGATGAAAGGGGAGAGAGATGATAGGGCAGAGAGATGATAGGGGATAGAGTTGTTGGGGAGAGAGCAATAATGGGCGAGAGATGATGGGGAGAGAGATGATGCGGAGAGAGATGTTGGGGAGAGAGTGATGATGGGGAAGACATGATTGGGAGAGATGATAGGGAGAGAGATGATGGGGAGAGAGATGATAGGGGAGAGAGATGATGGGGAGAGAGATGCTGGGTGGAGATAGATGATGGGGAGACAGATGATGGGGAGAGAGTGATGATGGGAGAGATAGGATGGGGAGAGAGTGACGATGGGAGAGATAGGATTGGGAGAGATGATGGGGAGAGATGATAGGGGGAGAGATGATGGGGAGATGATGCTCAGTTGAATGGGGAGAAATGATGGGAGAGTGAGATGATAGCGGAGAGAGATTATGGGGAGAGAGCAATGATGGGGGAGAGATGATGGGGAGAGAGATGATGGGGAGAGTAACGATGGGGGAGAGATGAAGGGGGAGAGATGAAGGGGGAGAGATGATGGGGGAGAGGAGATGATACGGAGAGAGATGATGGTGAGAGAGCAATGATGGGGGATAGATGATGGGGGCGAGATGATGGGGGAGAGCAAATGATAAGGAGAGGAATGATGCGGAGAGAGATGATGGGGTGAGAGATATGATGCGCAGAGAGATGATGGGAGAGAGAAGATGTTGAGAGATGATGGGGAGAGAGGATGGGGAGGCAGATGATGGGGGAGTGAGATGATGGGGGAGAGAGATGATGTGGAGAAAGATGATGTGGAGATTGATGAAGGGGAGAGATGATAGGGGGAGAGATTATGAGGAGAGAAATGATAAGGGAGAGAGACGATGGGGAGAGAGATGCTCGGTGGAGATAGATGATGGGGAGAAATGATAGGGGAGAGATGACAGTGGAGAGATGAAAGGGGAGAGACATGATATGGCAGAGAGATGATAGGGGAGAGAGATAATGGGGAGAGAGCAATAATGGGGGAGAGATGATAGGGAGATAGATAATGGGGAGAGAGATGATGCGGAGAGAGATGATGGGGGAGAGAGATGATGGGGAGAGAGATGATGGGGAGAGAGATGATGGGGAGAGATGATGTGGAGAAAGATGATGTGGTGATTGATGATGGGGAGAGAGTGATGATGGGGAAGAGATGATGGGGAGAGATGATAGGGGGAGAGATGATGGGGATAGAGATGAAAGGGGAGAGAGATGATGGGGAGAGAGATGATGGGGAGAGAGTGACGATGGGAGAGAGAGGATGGGGAGAGAGTGACGATGGGGGAGAGATGATGGGGAGAGATCATGGGGAGAGATGATAGGGGGAGAGATGATGGGGAGAGAGGTGATGCTCAGTTGATGGAGGAGAGATGATGGGGAGATGATGCTCAGTTGATGGGGGTGAGATGATGCGGGAGTGAGATGATAGTGGAGAGAAACGATGGGGAGAGAGATCCTCGGTGGAGATAGATGATGGGGAGAGATGATAGGGGAGAGATGACAGTGGAGAGATGAAAGGGGAGAGAGATGATAGGGCAGAGAGATGATAGGGGAGAGAGTTGTTGGGGAGAGAGCAATAATGGGTGAGAGATGATAGGGAGAGAGATGATGGGGAGAGAGATGATAGGGAGTGAGATGATAGGGGAGAGAGATTATGGAGAGAGAGCAATGATGGGGGAGAGATGATGGGGAGAGAGATGATGGGGGAGAGAGATGATGGGGAGAGAGATGATGGGGAGAGAGTGACGATGGGAGAGAGAGGATGGGGAGAGAGTGACGATGGGGAGAGAGATGATAGGGGGAGAGATGATGGGGAGAGAGATGATGGGGGAGAGATGATGGGGAGAGATGATGGGGAGAGATGATAGGGGCAGAGATGATAGGGGGAGAGATGATGGGGAGAGAGGTGATGCTCAGTTGATGGGGGAGAGATGATGGGGAGATGATGCTCAGTTGATGGGGGAGAGATGATGCGGGAGTGAGATGATAGGGGAGAGAGACGATGGGGAGAGAGATGCTGGGTGGAGATAGATGATGGGGAGAGATGATAGGGGAGAGATGACACTGGAGAGATGAAAGGGGAGAGAGATGATAGGGGAGAGAGCAATAATGGGCGAGAGATGATGGGGAGAGAGATGATGCGGAGAGAGATGTTGGGGAGAGAGTGACAATGGGAGACAGAGGATGGGGAAAGAGTGACGATGGGGAGAGATGATGGTGAGAAATGATGGGGGAGAGATGATAGGGGGAGAGATGATGGGGAGAGAGGTGATGCTCAGTTGATGGGGTAGAGATGATGGGGAGATGATACTCAGTTGAATGGGGAGAGATGATGGGAGAGTGAGATGATAGGGGAGAGAGATTATGGGGAGAGAGCAATGATGGGGGAGAGATGATGGGGAGAGCAATGATGGGGAGAGAGATGATGGGGGAGAGATGATGGGGAGAGCAATGATGGGGAGAGAGATGATGGGGAGAGATGATAGGGGAGAGAGATGATGGGGAGAGAGCAATAATGGGGAGAGAGATGATGGGGGAGAGATGATGGGGAGAGAGATGATGGGGAGAGAGATGATGGGGAGAGATGATGTGGAGAAAGATGATGTGGTGATTGATGATGGGGAGAGAGTGATGATGGGGAAGAGATGATGGGGAGAGATGATAGGGGGAGAGATGATGGGGATAGAGATGATAGGGGAGCGAGATGATGGGGAGAGAGATGATGGGGAGAGAGTGACGATGGGAGAGAGAAGATGGGGAGAGAGTGACGATGGGGGAGAGATGATGGGGAGAGATGATGGGGAAAGAGGTGATGCTCAGTTGATGGAGGAGAGATGATGGGGAGATGAAGCTCAGTTGATGGGGGTGAGATGATGCGGGAGTGAGATGATAGTGGAGAGAAACGATGGGGAGAGAGATCCTGGGTGGAGATAGATGATGGGGAGAGATCATAGGGGAGAGATGACAGTGGAGAGATGAAAGGGGAGAGAGATGATGGGGAGAGAGCAATAATGGGGGAGAGATGATGGGGAGAGAGATGATGGGGAGAGCAACGATGGGGGAGAGATGAAGGGGGAGAGATGAAGGGGGAAAGATGATGGGGGAGAGGAGATGATACAGAGAGAGATGATGGTGAGAGAGCAATGATGGGGGATAGATGATGGGGGCGAGATGATGGGGGAGAGCAAATGATAAGGAGAGGAATGATGCTGAGAGAGATGATGGGGTGAGAGATATGATGCGCAGAGAGATGATGGGAGAGAGAAGATGTTGAGAGATGATGGGGAGAGAGGATGGGGAGGCAGATGATGGGGGAGTGAGATGATGGGGGAGAGAGATGATGTGGAGAAAGATGATGTGGAGATTGATGAAGGGGAGAGATGATAGGGGGAGAGATTATGAGGAGAGAAATGATAAGGGAGAGAGACGATGGGGAGAGAGATGCTCGGTGGAGATAGATGATGGGGAGAGATGATAGGGGAGAGATGACAGTGGAGTGATGAAAGGGGAGAGAGATGATAGGGCAGAGAGATGATAGGGGATAGAGTTGTTGGGGAGAGAGCAATAATGGGCGAGAGATGATGGGGAGAGAGATGATGCGGAGAGAGTTGTTGGGGAGAGAGTGATGATGGGGAAGACATGATTGGGAGAGATGATAGGGAGAGATATGATGGGGAGAGAGATGATAGGGGAGAGAGATGATAGGGGAGAGAGATGATGGGGAGAGAGATGCTGGGTGGAGATAGATGATGGGGAGACAGATGATGGGGAGAGAGTGATGATGGGAGAGATAGGATGGGGAGAGAGTGGCGATGGGAGAGATAGGATGGGGAGAGATGATGGGGAGAGATGATAGGGGGAGAGATGATGGGGAGAGAGGTGATGCTCAGTTGATGGGGAGAGATGATGGGGAGATGATGCTCAGTTGAATGGGGAGAAATGATGGGAGAGTGAGATGATAGGGGAGAGAGATTATGGGGAGAGAGCAATGATGGGGGAGAGATGATGGGGAGAGAGATGATGGGGAGAGCAACGATGGGGGAGAGATGAAGGGGGACAGATGATGGGGGAGAGGAGATGATACGGAGAGAGATGATGGTGAGAGAGCAATGATGGGGGATAGATGATGGGGGCGAGATGATGGGGGAGAGTAAATGATAAGGAGAGGAATGATGCGGAGAGAGATGATGAGGTGAGAGATAAGATGCGCTGAGAGATGATGGGAGAGAGATGATGTTGAGAGATGATGGGGAGAGAGGATGGCGAGGCAGATGATGGGGGAGTGAGATGATGGGGGAGAGAGATGATGTGGAGAAAGATGATGTGGAGATTGATGAAGGGGAGAGATGATAGTGGGAGAGATTAAGAGGAGAGAGATGATAGGGGAGAGAGACGATGGGGAGAGAGATGCTCGGTGGAGATAGATGATGGGGAGAAATGATAGGGGAGAGATGACAGTGGAGAGATGAAAGGGGAGAGAGATGATATGGCAGAGAGATGATAGGGGAGAGAGATAATGGGGAGAGAGCAATAATGGGGGAGAGATGATAGGGAGAGAGAAAATGGGGAGAGAGATGATGCGGAGAGAGATGATGGGGGAGAGAGATGATGGGGAGAGAGATGATGGGGAGAGAGATGATGGGGAGAGAGTTGATGGGGAGAGATGATGTGGTGATTGATGATGGGGAGAGAGTGATGATGGGGAAGAGATGATGGGGAGAGATGATAGGGGGAGAGATGATGGGGATAGAGATGATAGGGGAGAGAGATGATGGGGAGAGAGATGATGGGGAGAGAGTGACGATGGGAGAGAGAGGATGGGGAGAGAGTGACGATGGGGGAGAGATGATGGGGAGAGATGATGGGGAGAGATGATAGGGGGAGAGATGATGGGGAGACAGGTGATGCTCAGTTGATGGAGGAGAGATGATGGGGAGATGATGCTCAGTTGATGGGGGTGAGATGATGCGGGAGTGAGATGATAGTGGAGAGAAACGATGGGGAGAGAGATCCTGGGTGGAGATAGATGATGGGGAGAGATGATAGGGGAGAGATGACAGTGGAGAGATGAAAGGGGAGAGAGATGATACGGCAGAGAGATGATAGGGGAGAGAGTTGTTGGGGAGAGAGCAATAATGGGCGAGAGATGATAGGGAGAGAGATGATGGGGAGAGAGATGATAGGGAGTGAGATGGTAGGGGAGAGAGATTATGGGGAGAGAGCAATGATGGGGGAGAGATGATAGGGAGAGAAATGATGGGGGAGAGAGATGATGGGGAGAGAGATGATGGGGAGAGAGATGATGCGGAGAGAGATGTTGGGGAGAGAGTGACAATGGGAGAGATGGGATGGGGAAAGAGTGACGATGGGGAGAGATGATGGCGAGAAATGATGGGGTAGAGATGATACGGGGAGAGATGATGGGGAGAGAGGTGATGCTCAGTTGATGGGGGAGAGATGATGGGGAGAGAGATGATGGGGAGAGAGTTGATGGGGATAGAGATGATGGGGAGAGAGATGATGGGGGAGAGAGATGATGGGGGAGAGAGATTATGGGGAGAGATGATGTGGAGAAAGATGATGTGGAGATTGATGATGGGGAGAGAGTGATGATGGGGAAGAGATGATGGAGAGAGATGATAGCGGGAGAGATGATGGGGAGAGAGATGATAGGGGAGAGAGATGATGGGGAGAGAGACGAAGGGGAGAGAGATGCTCGGTGGAGATAGATGATGGGGAGAGATGATAGGGGAGAGATGACAGTGGAGAGATGAAAGGGGAGAGAGATGATGGGGAGAGAGCAATAATGGGGGAGAGATGATAGGGAGAGAGATGATGGGGAGAGAGATGATGGGGAGAGAGATGATGGGGGAGAGAGATGATGGGGAGAGATGATGTGGAGAAAGATGATGTGGAGATTGATGATGGGGAGAGAGTGATGATGGGGAAGGGATGATGGGGAGAGATGATAGGGGGAGAGATGATGGGCATAGAGATGATAGGGGAGAGAGATGCTGGATGGAGATAGATGATGGGGAGAGATGATAGGGGAGAGATGACAGTGGAGAGATGAAAGGGGAGAGAGCTGATAGGGCAGAGAGATGATAGGGGATAGAGTTGTTGGGGAGAGAGCAATAATGGGCGAGAGATGATGGGGAGAGAGATGATGCGGAGAGAGATGTTGGGGAGAGAGTGATGATGGGGAAGACATGATTGGGAGAGATGATAGGGAGAGAGATGATGGGGAGAGAGATGATAGGGGAGACAGATGCTGGGTGGAGATAGATGATGGGGAGACAGATGATGGGGAGAGAGTGATGATGGGAGAGATAGGATGGGGAGAGAGTGACGATGGGAGAGATAGGATTGGGAGAGATGATGGGGAGAGATGATAGGGGGAGAGATGATGGGGAGAGAGGTGATGCTCAGTTGATGGGGAGAGATGATGGGGAGATGATGCTCAGTTGAATGGGGAGAAATGATGGGAGAGTGAGATGATAGGGGAGAGAGATTATGGGGAGAGAGCAATGATGGGGGAGAGATGATGGGGAGAGAGATGATGGGAAGAGCAACGATGGGGGAGAGATGAAGGGGGAGAGATGATGGGGGAGAGGAGATGATACGGAGAGAGATGATGGTGAGAGAGCAATGATGGGGGATAGATGATGGGGGCGAGATGATGGGGGAGAGCAAATGATAAGGAGAGGAATGATGCGGAGAGAGATGATGGGGTGAGAGATATGATGCGCAGAGAAATGATGGGAGAGAGATGATGTTGAGAGATGATGGGGAGAGAGGATGGGGAGGCAGATGATGGGGGAGTGAGATGATGGGGGAGAGAGATGATGTGGAGAAAGATGATGTGGAGATTGATGAAGGGGAGAGATGATAGTGGGAGAGATTAAGAGGAGAGAGATGATAGGGGAGAGAGACGATGGGGAGAGAGATGCTCGGTGGAGATAGATGATGGGGAGAAATGATAGGGGAGAGATGACAGTGGAGAGATGAAAGGGGAGAGAGATGATATGGCAGAGAGATGATAGGGGAGAGAGATAATGGGGAGAGAGCAATAATGGGGGAGAGATGATAGGGAGAGAGAAAATGGGGAGAGAGATGATGCGGAGAGAGATGATGGGGGAGAGAGATGATGGGGAGAGAGATGATGGGGAGAGAGATGATGGGGAGAGAGTTGATGGGGAGAGATGATGTGGTGATTGATGATGGGGAGAGAGTGATGATGGGGAAGAGATGATGGGGAGAGATGATAGGGGGAGAGATGATGGGGATAGAGATGATAGGGGAGAGAGATGATGGGGAGAGAGATGATGGGGAGAGAGTGACGATGGGAGAGAGAGGATGGGGAGAGAGTGACGATGGGGGAGAGATGATGGGGAGAGATGATGGGGAGAGATGATAGGGGGAGAGATGATGGGGAGACAGGTGATGCTCAGTTGATGGAGGAGAGATGATGGGGAGATGATGCTCAGTTGATGGGGGTGAGATGATGCGGGAGTGAGATGATAGTGGAGAGAAACGATGGGGAGAGAGATCCTGGGTGGAGATAGATGATGGGGAGAGATGATAGGGGAGAGATGACAGTGGAGAGATGAAAGGGGAGAGAGATGATAGGGCAGAGAGATGATAGGGGAGAGAGTTGTTGGGGAGAGAGCAATAATGGGCGAGAGATGATAGGGAGAGAGATGATGGGGAGAGAGATGATAGGGAGTGAGATGGTAGGGGAGAGAGATTATGGGGAGAGAGCAATGATGGGGGAGAGATGATAGGGAGAGAAATGATGGGGGAGAGAGATGATGGGGAGAGAGATGATGGGGAGAGAGATGATGCGGAGAGAGATGTTGGGGAGAGAGTGACAATGGGAGAGATGGGATGGGGAAAGAGTGACGATGGGGAGAGATGATGGCGAGAAATGATGGGGTAGAGATGATACGGGGAGAGATGATGGGGAGAGAGGTGATGCTCAGTTGATGGGGGAGAGATGATGGGGAGAGAGATGATGGGGAGAGAGTTGATGGGGATAGAGATGATGGGGAGAGAGATGATGGGGGAGAGAGATGATGGGGGAGAGAGATTATGGGGAGAGATGATGTGGAGAAAGATGATGTGGAGATTGATGATGGGGAGAGAGTGATGATGGGGAAGAGATGATGGAGAGAGATGATAGCGGGAGAGATGATGGGGAGAGAGATGATAGGGGAGAGAGATGATGGGGAGAGAGACGAAGGGGAGAGAGATGCTCGGTGGAGATAGATGATGGGGAGAGATGATAGGGGAGAGATGACAGTGGAGAGATGAAAGGGGAGAGAGATGATGGGGAGAGAGCAATAATGGGGGAGAGATGATAGGGAGAGAGATGATGGGGAGAGAGATGATGGGGAGAGAGATGATGGGGGAGAGAGATGATGGGGAGAGATGATGTGGAGAAAGATGATGTGGAGATTGATGATGGGGAGAGAGTGATGATGGGGAAGGGATGATGGGGAGAGATGATAGGGGGAGAGATGATGGGCATAGAGATGATAGGGGAGAGAGATGCTGGATGGAGATAGATGATGGGGAGAGATGATAGGGGAGAGATGACAGTGGAGAGATGAAAGGGGAGAGAGATGATAGGGCAGAGAGATGATAGGGGATAGAGTTGTTGGGGAGAGAGCAATAATGGGCGAGAGATGATGGGGAGAGAGATGATGCGGAGAGAGATGTTGGGGAGAGAGTGATGATGGGGAAGACATGATTGGGAGAGATGATAGGGAGAGAGATGATGGGGAGAGAGATGATAGGGGAGACAGATGCTGGGTGGAGATAGATGATGGGGAGACAGATGATGGGGAGAGAGTGATGATGGGAGAGATAGGATGGGGAGAGAGTGACGATGGGAGAGATAGGATTGGGAGAGATGATGGGGAGAGATGATAGGGGGAGAGATGATGGGGAGAGAGGTGATGCTCAGTTGATGGGGAGAGATGATGGGGAGATGATGCTCAGTTGAATGGGGAGAAATGATGGGAGAGTGAGATGATAGGGGAGAGAGATTATGGGGAGAGAGCAATGATGGGGGAGAGATGATGGGGAGAGAGATGATGGGAAGAGCAACGATGGGGGAGAGATGAAGGGGGAGAGATGATGGGGGAGAGGAGATGATACGGAGAGAGATGATGGTGAGAGAGCAATGATGGGGGATAGATGATGGGGGCGAGATGATGGGGGAGAGCAAATGATAAGGAGAGGAATGATGCGGAGAGAGATGATGGGGTGAGAGATATGATGCGCAGAGAAATGATGGGAGAGAGATGATGTTGAGAGATGATGGGGAGAGAGGATGGGGAGGCAGATGATGAGGGAGTGAGATGATGGGGGAGAGAGATGATGTGGAGAAAGATGATGTGGAGATTGATGAAGGGGAGAGATGATAGGGGAGAGAGACGATGGGGAGAGAGATGCTCGGTGGAGATAGATGATGGGGAGAAATGATAGGGGAGAGATGACAGTGGAGAGATGAAAGGGGAGAGAGATGATATGGCAGAGAGATGATAGGGGAGAGAGATAATGGGGAGAGAGATGATGCGGAGAGAGATGATGGGGGAGAGAGATGATGGGGAGAGAGATGATGGGGAGAGAGATGATGGGGAGAGAGATGATGGGGAGAGAGATGATGCGGAGAGAGATGATGGGGGAGAGAGATGATGGGGAGAGAGATGATGGGGAGAGAGATGATGGGGAGAGAGATGATGGGGAGAGATGATGTGGAGAAAGATGATGTGGTGATTGATGATGGGGAGAGAGTGATGATGGGGAAGAGATGATGGGGAGAGATGATAGGGGGAGAGATGATGGGGATAGAGATGAAAGGGAAGAGAGATGATGATGGAGAGAGATGATGGGGAGAGAGTGACGATGGGAGAGAGAGGATGGGGAGAGAGTGACGATGGGGGAGAGATGATGGGGAGAGATGATGGGGAGTGATGATAGGGGGAGAGATGATGGGGAGAGAGGTGATGCTCAGTTGATGGAGGAGAGATGATGGGGAGATGATGCTCAGTTGATGGGGGTGAGATGATGCGGGAGTGAGATGATAGTGGAGAGAAACGATGGGGAGAGAGATCCTCGGTGGAGATAGATGATGGGGAGAGATGATAGGGGAGAGATGACAGTGGAGAGATGAAAGGGGAGAGAGATGATAGGGCAGAGAGATGATAGGGGAGAGAGTTGTTGGGGAGAGAGCAATAATGGGCGAGAGATTATAGGGAGAGAGATGATGGGGAGAGAGATGATAGGGAGTGAGATGATAGGGGAGAGAGATTATGGAGAGAGAGCAATGATGGGGGAGAGATGATGGGGAGAGAGATGATGGGGGAGAGAGATAATGGGGAGAGAGATGATGGGGAGAGAGTGACGATGGGAGAGAGAGGATGGGGAGAGAGTGACGATGGGGAGAGAGATGATAGGGGGAGAGATGATAGGGGGAGAGATGATGGGGGAGAGATGATGGGGAGAGATGATGGGGAGAGATGATAGGGGCAGAGATGATAGGGGGAGAGATGATGGGGAGAGAGGTGATGCTCAGTTGATGGGGGAGAGATGATGGGGAGAGAGGTGATGCTCAGTTGATGGGGGAGAGATGATGGGGAGAGAGTGACGATGGGAGAGAGAGGATGGGGAGAGAGTGACGATGGGGGAGAGATGATGGGGAGAGATGATGGGGAGAGATGATAGGGGGAGCGATGATGGGGAGAGAGGTGATGCTCAGTTGATGGGGGAGAGATGATGGGGAGATGATGCTCAGTTGATGGGGGAGAGATGATGCGGGAGTGAGATGATAGGGGAGAGAGACGATGGGGAGAGAGATGCTGGGTGGAGATAGATGATGGGGAGAGATGATAGGGGAGAGATGACACTGGAGAGATGAAAGGGGAGAGAGATGATAGGGCAGAGAGATGATAGGGGAGAGAGTTGTTGGGGAGAGAGCAATAATGGGCGAGAGATGATGGGGAGAGAGATGATGCGGAGAGAGATGTTGGGGAGAGAGTGACAATGGGAGACAGAGGATGGGGAAAGAGTGATGATGGGGAGAGATGATGGTGAGATGATACTCAGTTGAATCGGGAGAGATGATGGGAGAGTGAGATGATAGGGGAGAGAGATTATGGGGAGAGAGATGATAGGGAGTGAGATGATAGGGGAGAGAGATTATGGGGAGAGAGCAATGATGGGGGAGAGATGATGGGGAGAGAAATGATGGGGGAGACAGATGATGGGGAGAGAGATGATGGGGAGAGAGATGATGCGGAGAGAGATGATGCGGAGAGAGATGTTGGGGAGAGAGTGACAATGGGAGAGAGAGGATGGGGAAAGAGTGACGATGGGGAGAGATGATGGCGAGAAATGATGGGGTAGAGATGATATGGGGAGAGATGATGGGGAGAGAGGTGATGCTCAGTTGATGGGGGAGAGATGATGGGGAGAGAGATGATGGGGAGAGAGTTGATGGGGATAGAGATGATGGGGAGAGAGATGATGGGGGAGAGAGATGATGGGGGAGAGAGATTATGGGGAGAGATGATGTGGAGAAAGATGATGTGGAGATTGATGATGGGGAGAGAGTGATGATGGGGAAGAGATGATGGAGAGAGATGATAGCGGGAGAGATGATGGGGAGAGAGATGATAGGGGAGAGAGACGAAGGGGAGAGAGATGCTCGGTGGAGATAGATGATGGGGAGAGATGATAGGGGAGAGATGACAGTGGAGAGATGAAAGGGGAGAGAGATGATGGGGAGAGAGCAATAATGGGGGAGAGATGATAGGGAGAGAGATGATGGGGAGAGAGATGATGGGGAGAGAGATGATGGGGGAGAGAGATGATGGGGGAGAGAGATGATGGGGAGAGATGATGTGGAGAAAGATTATGTGGAGATTGATGATGGGGAGAGAGTGATGATGGGGAAGGGATAATGGGGAGAGATGATAGGGGGAGAGATGATGGGCATAGAGATGATAGGGGAGAGAGATGCTGGATGGAGATAGATGATGGGGAGAGATGATAGGGGAGAGATGACAGTGGAGAGATGAAAGGGGAGAGAGATGATAGGGCAGAGAGATGATAGGGGATAGAGTTGTTGGGGAGAGAGCAATAATGGGCGAGAGATGATGGGGAGAGAGATGATGCGGAGAGAGATGTTGGGGAGAGAGTGATGATGGGGAAGACATGATTGGGAGAGATGATAGGGAGAGAGATGATGGGGAGAGAGATGATAGGGGAGAGAGATGATGGGGAGAGAGATGCTGGGTGGAGATAGATGATGGGGAGACAGATGATGGGGAGAGAGTGATGATGGGAGAGGTAGGATGGGGAGAGAGTGACGATGGGAGAGATAGGATTGGGAGAGATGATGGGGAGAGATGATAGGGGGAGAGATGATGGGGAGATGATGCTCAGTTGAATGGGGAGAAATGATGGGAGAGTGAGATGATAGCGGAGAGAGATTATGGGGAGAGAGCAATGATGGGGGAGAGATGATGGGGAGAGAGATGATGGGGAGAGTAACGATGGGGGAGAGATGAAGGGGGAGAGATGAAGGGGGAGAGATGATGGGGGAGAGGAGATGATACGGAGAGAGATGATGGTGAGAGAGCAATGATGGGGGATAGATGATGGGGGCGAGATGATGGGGGAGAGCAAATGATAAGGAGAGGAATGATGCGGAGAGAGATGATGGGGTGAGAGATATGATGCGCAGAGAGATGATGGGAGAGAGAAGATGTTGAGAGATGATGGGGAGAGAGGATGGGGAGGCAGATGATGGGGGAGTGAGATGATGGGGGAGAGAGATGATGTGGAGAAAGATGATGTGGAGATTGATGAAGGGGAGAGATGATAGGGGGAGAGATTATGAGGAGAGAAATGATAAGGGAGAGAGACGATGGGGAGAGAGATGCTCGGTGGAGATAGATGATGGGGAGAAATGATAGGGGAGAGATGACAGTGGAGAGATGAAAGGGGAGAGACATGATATGGCAGAGAGATGATAGGGGAGAGAGATAATGGGGAGAGAGCAATAATGGGGGAGAGATGATAGGGAGATAGATAATGGGGAGAGAGATGATGCGGAGAGAGATGATGGGGGAGAGAGATGATGGGGAGAGAGATGATGGGGAGAGAGATGATGGGGAGAGATGATGTGGAGAAAGATGATGTGGTGATTGATGATGGGGAGAGAGTGATGATGGGGAAGAGATGATGGGGAGAGATGATAGGGGGAGAGATGATGGGGATAGAGATGAAAGGGGAGAGAGATGATGGGGAGAGAGATGATGGGGAGAGAGTGACGATGGGAGAGAGAGGATGGGGAGAGAGTGACGATGGGGGAGAGATGATGGGGAGAGATCATGGGGAGAGATGATAGGGGGAGAGATGATGGGGAGAGAGGTGATGCTCAGTTGATGGAGGAGAGATGATGGGGAGATGATGCTCAGTTGATGGGGGTGAGATGATGCGGGAGTGAGATGATAGTGGAGAGAGTTGATGGGGGTGAGATGATGCGGGAGTGAGATGATAGTGGAGAGAAACGATGGGGAGAGAGATCCTCGGTGGAGATAGATGATGGGGAGAGATGATAGGGGAGAGATGACAGTGGAGAGATGAAAGGGGAGAGAGATGATAGGGCAGAGAGATGATAGGGGAGAGAGTTGTTGGGGAGAGAGCAATAATGGGTGAGAGATGATAGGGAGAGAGATGATGGGGAGAGAGATGATAGGGAGTGAGATGATAGGGGAGAGAGATTATGGAGAGAGAGCAATGATGGGGGAGAGATGATGGGGAGAGAGATGATGGGGGAGAGAGATGATGGGGAGAGAGATGATGGGGAGAGAGTGACGATGGGAGAGAGAGGATGGGGAGAGAGTGACGATGGGGAGAGAGATGATAGGGGGAGAGATGATGGGGAGAGAGATGATGGGGGAGAGATGATGGGGAGAGATGATGGGGAGAGATGATAGGGGCAGAGATGATAGGGGGAGAGATGATGGGGAGAGAGGTGATGCTCAGTTGATGGGGGAGAGATGATGGGGAGATGATGCTCAGTTGATGGGGGAGAGATGATGCGGGAGTGAGATGATAGGGGAGAGAGACGATGGGGAGAGAGATGCTGGGTGGAGATAGATGATGGGGAGAGATGATAGGGGAGAGATGACACTGGAGAGATGAAAGGGGAGAGAGATGATAGGGGAGAGAGCAATAATGGGCGAGAGATGATGGGGAGAGAGATGATGCGGAGAGAGATGTTGGGGAGAGAGTGACAATGGGAGACAGAGGATGGGGAAAGAGTGACGATGGGGAGAGATGATGGTGAGAAATGATGGGGGAGAGATGATAGGGGGAGAGATGATGGGGAGAGAGGTGATGCTCAGTTGATGGGGTAGAGATGATGGGGAGATGATACTCAGTTGAATGGGGAGAGATGATGGGAGAGTGAGATGATAGGGGAGAGAGATTATGGGGAGAGAGCAATGATGGGGGAGAGATGATGGGGAGAGCAATGATGGGGAGAGAGATGATGGGGGAGAGATGATGGGGAGAGCAATGATGGGGAGAGAGATGATGGGGAGAGATGATAGGGGAGAGAGATGATGGGGAGAGAGCAATAATGGGGAGAGAGATGATGGGGGAGAGATGATGGGGAGAGAGATGATGGGGAGAGAGATGATGGGGAGAGATGATGTGGAGAAAGATGATGTGGTGATTGATGATGGGGAGAGAGTGATGATGGGGAAGAGATGATGGGGAGAGATGATAGGGGGAGAGATGATGGGGATAGAGATGATAGGGGAGCGAGATGATGGGGAGAGAGATGATGGGGAGAGAGTGACGATGGGAGAGAGAAGATGGGGAGAGAGTGACGATGGGGGAGAGATGATGGGGAGAGATGATGGGGAAAGAGGTGATGCTCAGTTGATGGAGGAGAGATGATGGGGAGATGAAGCTCAGTTGATGGGGGTGAGATGATGCGGGAGTGAGATGATAGTGGAGAGAAACGATGGGGAGAGAGATCCTGGGTGGAGATAGATGATGGGGAGAGATCATAGGGGAGAGATGACAGTGGAGAGATGAAAGGGGAGAGAGATGATGGGGAGAGAGCAATAATGGGGGAGAGATGATGGGGAGAGAGATGATGGGGAGAGCAACGATGGGGGAGAGATGAAGGGGGAGAGATGAAGGGGGAAAGATGATGGGGGAGAGGAGATGATACAGAGAGAGATGATGGTGAGAGAGCAATGATGGGGGATAGATGATGGGGGCGAGATGATGGGGGAGAGCAAATGATAAGGAGAGGAATGATGCTGAGAGAGATGATGGGGTGAGAGATATGATGCGCAGAGAGATGATGGGAGAGAGAAGATGTTGAGAGATGATGGGGAGAGAGGATGGGGAGGCAGATGATGGGGGAGTGAGATGATGGGGGAGAGAGATGATGTGGAGAAAGATGATGTGGAGATTGATGAAGGGGAGAGATGATAGGGGGAGAGATTATGAGGAGAGAAATGATAAGGGAGAGAGACGATGGGGAGAGAGATGCTCGGTGGAGATAGATGATGGGGAGAAATGATAGGGGAGAGATGACAGTGGAGAGATGAAAGGGGAGAGAGATGATATGGCAGAGAGATGATAGGGGAGAGAGATAATGGGGAGAGAGCAATAATGGGGGAGAGATGATAGGGAGATAGATAATGGGGAGAGAGATGATGCGGAGAGAGATGATGGGGGAGAGAGATGATGGGGAGAGAGATGATGGGGAGAGAGATGATGGGGAGAGATGATGTGGAGAAAGATGATGTGGTGATTGATGATGGGGAGAGAGTGATGATGGGGAAGAGATGATGGGGAGAGATGATAGGGGGAGAGATGATGGGGATAGAGATGAAAGGGGAGAGAGATGATGGGGAGAGAGTGACCATGGGAGAGAGAGGATGGGGAGAGAGTGACGATGGGGGAGAGATGATGGGGAGAGATGATGGGGAGAGATGATAGGGGGAGAGATGATGGGGAGAGAGGTGATGCTCAGTTGATGGAGGAGAGATGATGGGGAGATGATGCTCAGTTGATGGGGGTGAGATGATGCGGGAGTGAGATGATAGTGGAGAGAAACGATGGGGAGAGAGATCCTCGGTGGAGATAGATGATGGGGAGAGATGATAGGGGAGAGATGACAGTGGAGAGATGAAAGGGGAGAGAGATGATAGGGCAGAGAGATGATAGGGGAGAGAGTTGTTGGGGAGAGAGCAATAATGGGCGAGAGATGATAGGGAGAGAGATGATGGGGAGAGAGATGATAGGGAGTGAGATGATAGGGGAGAGAGAGCAATGATGGGGGAGAGATGATGGGGAGAGAGATGATGGGGGAGAGAGATGATGGGGAGAGAGATGATGGGGAGAGAGTGACGATGGGAGAGAGAGGATGGGGAGAGAGTGACGATGGGGAGAGAGATGATAGGGGGAGAGATGATGGGGAGAGAGATGATGGGGGAGAGATGATGGGGAGAGATGATGGGGAGAGATGATAGGGGCAGAGATGATAGGGGGAGAGGTGATGGGGAGAGAGGTGATGCTCAGTTGATGGGGGAGAGATGATGGGGAGATGATGCTCAGTTGATGGGGGAGAGATGATGCGGGAGTGAGATGATAGGGGAGAGAGACGATGGGGAGAGAGATGCTGGGTGGAGATAGATGATGGGGAGAGATGATAGGGGAGAGATGACACTGGAGAGATGAAAGGGGAGAGAGATGATAGGGGAGAGAGTTGTTGGGGAGAGAGCAATAATGGGCGAGAGATGATGGGGAGAGAGATGATGCGGAGAGAGATGTTGGGGAGAGAGTGACAATGGGAGACAGAGGATGGGGAAAGAGTGACGATGGGGAGAGATGATGGTGAGAAATGATGGGGGAGAGATGATAGGGGGAGAGATGATGGGGAGAGAGGTGATGCTCAGTTGATGGGGGAGAGATGATGGGGAGATGATACTCAGTTGAATGGGGAGAGATGATGGGAGAGTGAGATGATAGGGGAGAGAGATTATGGGGAGAGAGCAATGATGGGGGAGAGATGATGGGGAGAGCAATGATGGGGAGAGAGATGATGGGGGAGAGATGATGGGGAGAGCAATGATGGGGAGAGAGATGATGGGGAGAGATGATAGGGGAGAGAGATGATGGGGAGAGAGCAATAATGGGGAGAGAGATGATGGGGGAGAGATGATGGGGAGAGAGATGATGGGGAGAGAGATGATGGGGAGAGATGATGTGGAGAAAGATGATGTGGTGATTGATGATGGGGAGAGAGTGATGATGGGGAAGAGATGATGGGGAGAGATGATAGGGGGAGAGATGATGGGGATAGAGATGATAGGGGAGAGAGATGATGGGGAGAGAGATGATGGGGAGAGAGTGACGATGTGAGAGAGAAGATGGGGAGAGAGTGACGATGGGGGAGAGATGATGGGGAGAGATGATGGGGAAAGAGGTGATGCTCAGTTGATGGAGGAGATATGATGGGGAGATGATGCTCAGTTGATGGGGGTGAGATGATGCGGGAGTGAGATGATAGTGGAGAGAAACGATGGGGAGAGAGATCCTGGGTGGAGATAGATGATGGGGAGAGATCATAGGGGAGAGATGACAGTGGAGAGATGAAAGGGGAGAGAGATGATGGGGAGAGAGCAATAATGGGGGAGAGATGATAGGGAGAGATGATAGGGGGAGAGATGATGGGCATAGAGATGATAGGTGAGAGAGATGCTGGATGGAGATAGATGATGGGGAGAGATGATAGGGGAGAGATGACAGTGGAGAGATGAAAGGGGAGAGAGATGATAGGGCAGAGAGATGATAGGGGATAGAGTTGTTGGGGAGAGAGCAATAATGGGCGAGAGATGATGGGGAGAGAGATGATGCGGAGAGAGATGTTGGGGAGAGAGTGATGATGGGGAAGACATGATTGGGAGAGATGATAGGGAGAGAGATGATGGGGAGAGAGATGATAGGGGAGAGAGATGATGGGGAGAGAGATGCTGGGTGGAGATAGATGATGGGGAGACAGATGATGGGGAGAGAGTGATGATGGGAGAGATAGGATGGGGAGAGAGTGACGATGGGAGAGATAGGATTGGGAGATATGATGGGGAGAGATGATAGGGGGAGAGATGATGGGGAGAGAGGTGATGCTCAGTTGATGGGGAGAGATGATGGGGAGATGACGCTCAGTTGAATGGGGAGAAATGATGGGAGAGTGAGATGATAGGGGAGAGAGATTATGGGGAGAGAGCAATGATGGGGGAGAGATGATGGGGAGAGAGATGATGGGGAGAGCAACGATGGGGGAGAGATGAAGGGGGAGAGATGATGGGGGAGAGGAGATGATACGGAGAGAGATGATGGTGAGAGAGCAATGATGGGGGATTGATGATGGGGGCGAGATGATGGGGGAGAGCAAATGATAAGGAGAGGAATGATGCGGAGAGAGATGATGGGGTGAGAGATATGATGCGCAGAGAGATGATGGGAGAGAGATGATGTTGAGAGATGATGGGGAGAGAGGATGGGGAGGCAGATGATGGGGGAGTGAGATGATGGGGGAGAGAGATGATGTGGAGAAAGATGATGTGGAGATTGATGAAGGGGAGAGATGATAGGGGGAGAGATTATGAGGAGAGAAATGATAAGGGAGAGAGACGATGGGGAGAGAGATGCTCGGTGGAGATAGATGATGGGGAGAAATGATCGGGGAGAGATGACAGTGGAGAGATGAAAGGGGAGAGAGATGATATGGCAGAGAGATGATAGGGGAGAGAGATAATGGGGAGAGAGCAATAATGGGGGAGAGATGATAGGGAGAGAGATAATGGGGAGAGAGATGATGCGGAGAGAGATGATGGGGGAGAGAGATGATGGGGAGAGAGATGATGGGGAGAGAGATGATGGGGAGAGATGATGTGGAGAAAGATGATGTGGTGATTGATGATGGGGAGAGAGTAATGATGGGGAAGAGATGATGGGGAGAGATGATAGGGGAGAGATGATGGGGATAGAGATGAAAGGGGAGAGAGATGATGGGGAGAGAGATGATGGGGAGAGAGTGACGATGGGAGAGAGAGGATGGGGAGAGAGTGACGATGGGGGAGAGATGATGGGGAGAGATGATAGGGGGAGAGATGATGGGGAGAGAGGTGATGCTCAGTTGGTGGAGGAGAGATGATGGGGAGATGATGCTCAGTTGATGGGGGTGACATGATGCGGGAGTGAGATGATAGTGGAGAGAAACGATGGGGAGAGAGATCCTGGGTGGAGATAGATGATGGGGAGAGATGATAGGGGAGAGATGACAGTGGAGAGATGAAAGGGGAGAGAGATGATAGGGCAGATAGATGATAGGGGAGAGAGTTGTTGGGGAGAGAGCAATAATGGGCGAGAGATGATAGGGAGAGAGATGATGGGGAGAGAGATGATAGGGAGTGAGATGATAGGGGAGAGAGATTATGGAGAGAGAGCAATGATGGGGGAGAGATGATGGGGAGAGAGATGATGGGGGAGAGAGATGATGGGGAGAGAGATGATGGGGAGAGAGTGACGATAGGAGAGAGAGGATGGGGAGAGAGTGACGATGGGGAGAGAGATGATAGGGGGAGAGATGATGGGGAGAGAGATGATGGGGGAGAGATGATGGGGAGAGATGATGGGGAGAGATGATAGGGGGAGAGATGATGGGGAGAGAGGTGATGCTCAGTTGATGGGGGAGAGATGATGGGGAGATGATGCTCAGTTGATGGGGGAGAGATGATGCGGGAGTGAGATGATAGGGGAGAGAGACGATGGGGAGAGAGATGCTGGGTGGAGATAGATGATGGGGAGAGATGATAGGGGAGAGATGACACTGGAGAGATGAAAGGGGAGAGAGATGATAGGGCAGAGAGATGATAGGGGAGAGAGTTGTTGGGGAGAGAGCAATAATGGGTGAGAGAAGATGGGGAGAGAGATGCTGGGTGGAGACAGATGATGGGGAGAGATGATAGGGGGGACATGACAGTGGAGAGATGAAAGGGGAGCGAGATGATACGGCAGAGAGATGATAGGGGAGAGAGATGCTGGGTGGAGATAGATGATGGGGAGAGATGATAGGGGAGAGATGACACTGGAGAGATGAAAGGGGAGAGAGATGATAGGGGAGAGAGCAATAATGGGCGAGAGATGATGGGGAGAGAGATGATGCGGAGAGAGATGTTGGGGAGAGAGTGACAATGGGAGACAGAGGATGGGGAAAGAGTGACGATGGGGAGAGATGATGGTGAGAAATGATGGGGGAGAGATGATAGGGGGAGAGATGATGGGGAGAGAGGTGATGCTCAGTTGATGGGGTAGAGATGATGGGGAGATGATACTCAGTTGAATGGGGAGAGATGATGGGAGAGTGAGATGATAGGGGAGAGAGATTATGGGGAGAGAGCAATGATGGGGGAGAGATGATGGGGAGAGCAATGATGGGGAGAGAGATGATGGGGGAGAGATGATGGGGAGAGCAATGATGGGGAGAGAGATGATGGGGAGAGATGATAGGGGAGAGAGATGATGGGGAGAGAGCAATAATGGGGAGAGAGATGATGGGGGAGAGATGATGGGGAGAGAGATGATGGGGAGAGAGATGATGGGGAGAGATGATGTGGAGAAAGATGATGTGGTGATTGATGATGGGGAGAGAGTGATGATGGGGAAGAGATGATGGGGAGAGATGATAGGGGGAGAGATGATGGGGATAGAGATGATAGGGGAGCGAGATGATGGGGAGAGAGATGATGGGGAGAGAGTGACGATGGGAGAGAGAAGATGGGGAGAGAGTGACGATGGGGGAGAGATGATGGGGAGAGATGATGGGGAAAGAGGTGATGCTCAGTTGATGGAGGAGAGATGATGGGGAGATGAAGCTCAGTTGATGGGGGTGAGATGATGCGGGAGTGAGATGATAGTGGAGAGAAACGATGGGGAGAGAGATCCTGGGTGGAGATAGATGATGGGGAGAGATCATAGGGGAGAGATGACAGTGGAGAGATGAAAGGGGAGAGAGATGATGGGGAGAGAGCAATAATGGGGGAGAGATGATGGGGAGAGAGATGATGGGGAGAGCAACGATGGGGGAGAGATGAAGGGGGAGAGATGAAGGGGGAAAGATGATGGGGGAGAGGAGATGATACAGAGAGAGATGATGGTGAGAGAGCAATGATGGGGGATAGATGATGGGGGCGAGATGATGGGGGAGAGCAAATGATAAGGAGAGGAATGATGCTGAGAGAGATGATGGGGTGAGAGATATGATGCGCAGAGAGATGATGGGAGAGAGAAGATGTTGAGAGATGATGGGGAGAGAGGATGGGGAGGCAGATGATGGGGGAGTGAGATGATGGGGGAGAGAGATGATGTGGAGAAAGATGATGTGGAGATTGATGAAGGGGAGAGATGATAGGGGGAGAGATTATGAGGAGAGAAATGATAAGGGAGAGAGACGATGGGGAGAGAGATGCTCGGTGGAGATAGATGATGGGGAGAAATGATAGGGGAGAGATGACAGTGGAGAGATGAAAGGGGAGAGAGATGATATGGCAGAGAGATGATAGGGGAGAGAGATAATGGGGAGAGAGCAATAATGGGGGAGAGATGATAGGGAGATAGATAATGGGGAGAGAGATGATGCGGAGAGAGATGATGGGGGAGAGAGATGATGGGGAGAGAGATGATGGGGAGAGAGATGATGGGGAGAGATGATGTGGAGAAAGATGATGTGGTGATTGATGATGGGGAGAGAGTGATGATGGGGAAGAGATGATGGGGAGAGATGATAGGGGGAGAGATGATGGGGATAGAGATGAAAGGGGAGAGAGATGATGGGGAGAGAGTGACCATGGGAGAGAGAGGATGGGGAGAGAGTGACGATGGGGGAGAGATGATGGGGAGAGATGATGGGGAGAGATGATAGGGGGAGAGATGATGGGGAGAGAGGTGATGCTCAGTTGATGGAGGAGAGATGATGGGGAGATGATGCTCAGTTGATGGGGGTGAGATGATGCGGGAGTGAGATGATAGTGGAGAGAAACGATGGGGAGAGAGATCCTCGGTGGAGATAGATGATGGGGAGAGATGATAGGGGAGAGATGACAGTGGAGAGATGAAAGGGGAGAGAGATGATAGGGCAGAGAGATGATAGGGGAGAGAGTTGTTGGGGAGAGAGCAATAATGGGCGAGAGATGATAGGGAGAGAGATGATGGGGAGAGAGATGATAGGGAGTGAGATGATAGGGGAGAGAGAGCAATGATGGGGGAGAGATGATGGGGAGAGAGATGATGGGGGAGAGAGATGATGGGGAGAGAGATGATGGGGAGAGAGTGACGATGGGAGAGAGAGGATGGGGAGAGAGTGACGATGGGGAGAGAGATGATAGGGGGAGAGATGATGGGGAGAGAGATGATGGGGGAGAGATGATGGGGAGAGATGATGGGGAGAGATGATAGGGGCAGAGATGATAGGGGGAGAGGTGATGGGGAGAGAGGTGATGCTCAGTTGATGGGGGAGAGATGATGGGGAGATGATGCTCAGTTGATGGGGGAGAGATGATGCGGGAGTGAGATGATAGGGGAGAGAGACGATGGGGAGAGAGATGCTGGGTGGAGATAGATGATGGGGAGAGATGAAAGGGGAGAGAGATGATAGGGGAGAGAGTTGTTGGGGAGAGAGCAATAATGGGCGAGAGATGATGGGGAGAGAGATGATGCGGAGAGAGATGTTGGGGAGAGAGTGACAATGGGAGACAGAGGATGGGGAAAGAGTGACGATGGGGAGAGATGATGGTGAGAAATGATGGGGGAGAGATGATAGGGGGAGAGATGATGGGGAGAGAGGTGATGCTCAGTTGATGGGGGAGAGATGATGGGGAGATGATACTCAGTTGAATGGGGAGAGATGATGGGAGAGTGAGATGATAGGGGAGAGAGATTATGGGGAGAGAGCAATGATGGGGGAGAGATGATGGGGAGAGCAATGATGGGGAGAGAGATGATGGGGGAGAGATGATGGGGAGAGCAATGATGGGGAGAGAGATGATGGGGAGAGATGATAGGGGAGAGAGATGATGGGGAGAGAGCAATAATGGGGAGAGAGATGATGGGGGAGAGATGATGGGGAGAGAGATGATGGGGAGAGAGATGATGGGGAGAGATGATGTGGAGAAAGATGATGTGGTGATTGATGATGGGGAGAGAGTGATGATGGGGAAGAGATGATGGGGAGAGATGATAGGGGGAGAGATGATGGGGATAGAGATGATAGGGGAGAGAGATGATGGGGAGAGAGATGATGGGGAGAGAGTGACGATGTGAGAGAGAAGATGGGGAGAGAGTGACGATGGGGGAGAGATGATGGGGAGAGATGATGGGGAAAGAGGTGATGCTCAGTTGATGGAGGAGATATGATGGGGAGATGATGCTCAGTTGATGGGGGTGAGATGATGCGGGAGTGAGATGATAGTGGAGAGAAACGATGGGGAGAGAGATCCTGGGTGGAGATAGATGATGGGGAGAGATCATAGGGGAGAGATGACAGTGGAGAGATGAAAGGGGAGAGAGATGATGGGGAGAGAGCAATAATGGGGGAGAGATGATAGGGAGAGATGATAGGGGGAGAGATGATGGGCATAGAGATGATAGGTGAGAGAGATGCTGGATGGAGATAGATGATGGGGAGAGATGATAGGGGAGAGATGACAGTGGAGAGATGAAAGGGGAGAGAGATGATAGGGCAGAGAGATGATAGGGGATAGAGTTGTTGGGGAGAGAGCAATAATGGGCGAGAGATGATGGGGAGAGAGATGATGCGGAGAGAGATGTTGGGGAGAGAGTGATGATGGGGAAGACATGATTGGGAGAGATGATAGGGAGAGAGATGATGGGGAGAGAGATGATAGGGGAGAGAGATGATGGGGAGAGAGATGCTGGGTGGAGATAGATGATGGGGAGACAGATGATGGGGAGAGAGTGATGATGGGAGAGATAGGATGGGGAGAGAGTGACGATGGGAGAGATAGGATTGGGAGATATGATGGGGAGAGATGATAGGGGGAGAGATGATGGGGAGAGAGGTGATGCTCAGTTGATGGGGAGAGATGATGGGGAGATGACGCTCAGTTGAATGGGGAGAAATGATGGGAGAGTGAGATGATAGGGGAGAGAGATTATGGGGAGAGAGCAATGATGGGGGAGAGATGATGGGGAGAGAGATGATGGGGAGAGCAACGATGGGGGAGAGATGAAGGGGGAGAGATGATGGGGGAGAGGAGATGATACGGAGAGAGATGATGGTGAGAGAGCAATGATGGGGGATTGATGATGGGGGCGAGATGATGGGGGAGAGCAAATGATAAGGAGAGGAATGATGCGGAGAGAGATGATGGGGTGAGAGATATGATGCGCAGAGAGATGATGGGAGAGAGATGATGTTGAGAGATGATGGGGAGAGAGGATGGGGAGGCAGATGATGGGGGAGTGAGATGATGGGGGAGAGAGATGATGTGGAGAAAGATGATGTGGAGATTGATGAAGGGGAGAGATGATAGGGGGAGAGATTATGAGGAGAGAAATGATAAGGGAGAGAGACGATGGGGAGAGAGATGCTCGGTGGAGATAGATGATGGGGAGAAATGATCGGGGAGAGATGACAGTGGAGAGATGAAAGGGGAGAGAGATGATATGGCAGAGAGATGATAGGGGAGAGAGATAATGGGGAGAGAGCAATAATGGGGGAGAGATGATAGGGAGAGAGATAATGGGGAGAGAGATGATGCGGAGAGAGATGATGGGGGAGAGAGATGATGGGGAGAGAGATGATGGGGAGAGAGATGATGGGGAGAGATGATGTGGAGAAAGATGATGTGGTGATTGATGATGGGGAGAGAGTAATGATGGGGAAGAGATGATGGGGAGAGATGATAGGGGAGAGATGATGGGGATAGAGATGAAAGGGGAGAGAGATGATGGGGAGAGAGATGATGGGGAGAGAGTGACGATGGGAGAGAGAGGATGGGGAGAGAGTGACGATGGGGGAGAGATGATGGGGAGAGATGATAGGGGGAGAGATGATGGGGAGAGAGGTGATGCTCAGTTGGTGGAGGAGAGATGATGGGGAGATGATGCTCAGTTGATGGGGGTGACATGATGCGGGAGTGAGATGATAGTGGAGAGAAACGATGGGGAGAGAGATCCTGGGTGGAGATAGATGATGGGGAGAGATGATAGGGGAGAGATGACAGTGGAGAGATGAAAGGGGAGAGAGATGATAGGGCAGATAGATGATAGGGGAGAGAGTTGTTGGGGAGAGAGCAATAATGGGCGAGAGATGATAGGGAGAGAGATGATGGGGAGAGAGATGATAGGGAGTGAGATGATAGGGGAGAGAGATTATGGAGAGAGAGCAATGATGGGGGAGAGATGATGGGGAGAGAGATGATGGGGGAGAGAGATGATGGGGAGAGAGATGATGGGGAGAGAGTGACGATGGGAGAGAGAGGATGGGGAGAGAGTGACGATGGGGAGAGAGATGATAGGGGGAGAGATGATGGGGAGAGAGATGATGGGGGAGAGATGATGGGGAGAGATGATGGGGAGAGATGATAGGGGGAGAGATGATGGGGAGAGAGGTGATGCTCAGTTGATGGGGGAGAGATGATGGGGAGATGATGCTCAGTTGATGGGGGAGAGATGATGCGGGAGTGAGATGATAGGGGAGAGAGACGATGGGGAGAGAGATGCTGGGTGGAGATAGATGATGGGGAGAGATGATAGGGGAGAGATGACACTGGAGAGATGAAAGGGGAGAGAGATCATAGGGCAGAGAGATGATAGGGGAGAGAGTTGTTGGGGAGAGAGCAATAATGGGCGAGAGATGATGGGGAGAGAGATGATGCGGAGAGAGATGTTGGGGAGAGAGTGACAATGGGAGACAGAGGATGGGGAAAGAGTGACGATGGGGAGAGATGATGGTGAGAAATGATGGGGGAGAGATGATAGGGGGAGAGATGACGGGGAGAGAGGTGATGCTCAGTTGATGAGGGAGAGATGATGGGGAGATGATGCTCAGTTGATGGGGGTGAGATGATGCGGGAGTGAGATGATAGTGGAGAGAAACGATGGGGAGAGAGATCCTGGGTGGAGATAGATGATGGGGAGAGATGATAGGGGAGAGATGACAGTGGAGAGATGAAAGGGGAGAGAGATGATAGGGCAGAGAGATGATAGGGGAGAGAGTTGTTGGGGAGAGAGCAATAATGGGCGAGAGATGATAGGGAGAGAGATGATGGGGAGAGAGATGATAGGGAGTGAGATGATAGGGGAGAGAGATTATGGAGAGAGAGCAATGATGGGGGAGAGATGATGGGGAGAGAGATGATGGGGGAGAGAGATGATGGGGAGAGAGATGATGGGGAGAGAGTGACGATGGGAGAGAGAGGATGGGGAGAGAGTGACGATGGGGAGAGAGATGATAGGGGGAGAGATGATGGGGAGAGAGATGATGGGGGAGAGATGATGGGGGAGAGATGATGGGGAGAGATGATGGGGAGAGATGATAGGGGGAGAGATGATGGGGAGAGAGGTGATGCTCAGTTGATGGGGGAGAGATGATGCGGGAGTGAGATGATAGTGGAGAGAAACGATGGGGAGAGAGATCCTGGGTGGAGATAGATGATGGGGAGAGATGATAGGGGAGAGATGACAGTGGAGAGATGAAAGGGGAGAGAGATGATAGGGCAGAGAGATGATAGGGGAGAGAGTTGTTGGGGAGAGAGCAATAATGGGTGAGAGATGATAGGGAGAGAGATGATGGGGAGAGAGATGATGGGGGAGAGATGATGGGGAGAGAGATGATGGGGAGAGAGATGATGGGGAGAGATGATGTGGAGAAAGATGATGTGGTGATTGATGATGGGGAGAGAGTGATGATGGGGAAGAGATGATGGGGAGAGATGATAGGGGGAGAGATGATGGGGATAGAGATGATAGGGGGAGATATGATGGGGAGAGAGATGATGGGGAGAGAGTGACGATGGGAGAGAGAAGATTGGGAGAGAGTGACGATGGGGGAGAGATGATGGGGAGAGATGATGGGGAAAGAGGTGATGCTCAGTTGATGGAGGAGAGATGATGGGGAGATGATGCTCAGTTGATGGGGGTGAGATGATGCGGGAGTGAGATGATAGTGGAGAGAAACGATGGGGAGAGAGATCCTGGGTGGAGATAGATGATGGGGAGAGATGATAGGGGAGAGATGACAGTGGAGAGATGAAAGGGGAGAGAGATGATGGGGAGAGAGCAATAATGGGGGAGAGATGATAGGGAGAGAGATGATGGGGAGAGAGATGATGGGGATTGAGATGATGGGGGAGAGAGATGATGGGGAGAGATGATGTGGAGAAAGATGATGTGGAGATTGATGATGGGGAGAGAGTGATGATGGGGAGAGAGTGATGATGGGGAAGGGATGATGGGGAGAGATGATAGGGGGAGAGATGATGGGCATAGAGATGATAGGGGAGAGAGATGCTGGATGGAGATAGATGATGGGGAGAGATGATAGGGGAGAGATGACAGTGGAGAGATGAAAGGGGAGAGAGATGATAGGGCAGAGAGATGATAGGGGATAGAGTTGTTGGGGAGAGAGCAATAATGGGCGAGAGATGATGGGGAGAGAGATGATGCGGAGAGAGTTGTTGGGGAGAGAGTGATGATGGGGAAGACATGATTGGGAGAGATGATAGGGAGAGATATGATGGGGAGAGAGATGATAGGGGAGAGAGATGATAGGGGAGAGAGATGATGGGGAGAGAGATGCTGGGTGGAGATAGATTATGGGGAGACAGATGATGGGGAGAGAGTGATGATGGGAGAGATAGGATGGGGAGAGAGTGACGATGGGAGAGATAGGATGGGGAGAGATGATGGGGAGAGATGATAGGGGGAGAGATGATGGGGAGAGAGGTGATGCTCTGTTGATGGGGAGAGATGATGGGGAGATGATGCTCAGTTGAATGGGGAGAAATGATGGGAGAGTGAGATGATAGGGGAGAGAGATTATGGGGAGAGAGCAATGATGGGGGAGAGATGATGGGGAGAGAGATGATGGGGAGAGCAACGATGGGGGAGAGATGAAGGGGGACAGATGATGGGGGAGAGGAGATGATACGGAGAGAGATGATGGTGAGAGAGCAATGATGGGGGATAGATGATGGGGGCGAGATGATGGGGGAGAGTAAATGATAAGGAGAGGAATGATGCGGAGAGAGATGATGAGGTGAGAGATAAGATGCGCAGAGAGATGATGGGAGAGAGATGATGTTGAGAGATGATGGGGAGAGAGGATGGCGAGGCAGATGATGGGGGAGTGAGATGATGGGGGAGAGAGATGATGTGGAGAAAGATGATGTGGAGATTGATGAAGGGGAGAGATGATAGTGGGAGAGATTATGAGGAGAGAGATGATAGGGGAGAGAGACGATGGGGAGAGAGATGCTCGGTGGAGATAGATGATGGGGAGAAATGATAGGGGAGAGATGACAGTGGAGAGATGAAAGGGGAGAGAGATGATATGGCAGAGAGATGATAGGGGAGAGAGATAATGGGGAGAGAGCAATAATGGGGGAGAGATGATAGGGAGAGAGAAAATGGGGAGAGAGATGATGCGGAGAGAGATGATGGGGGAGAGAGATGATGGGGAGAGAGATGATGGGGAGAGAGATGATGGGGAGAGAGATGATGGGGAGAGATGATTTGGTGATTGATGATGGGGAGAGAGTGATGATGGGGAAGAGATGATGGGGAGAGATGATAGGGGGAGAGATGATGGGGATAGAGATGATAGGGGAGAGAGATGATGGGGAGAGAGATGATGGGGAGAGAGTGACGAAGGGAGAGAGAGGATGGGGAGAGAGTGACGATGGGGGAGAGATGATGGGGAGAGATGATGGGGAGAGATGATAGGGGGAGAGATGATGGGGAGACAGGTGATGCTCAGTTGATGGAGGAGAGATGATGGGGAGATGATGCTCAGTTGATGGGGGTGAGATGATGCGGGAGTGAGATGATAGTGGAGAGAAACGATGGGGAGAGAGATCCTGGGTGGAGATAGATGATGGGGAGAGATGATAGGGGAGAGATGACAGTGGAGAGATGAAAGGGGAGAGAGATGATAGGGCAGAGAGATGATAGGGGAGAGAGTTGTTGGGGAGAGAGCAATAATGGGCGAGAGACGATAGGGAGAGAGATGATGGGGAGAGAGATGATAGGGAGTGAGATGGTAGGGGAGAGAGATTATGGGGAGAGAGCAATGATGGGGGAGAGATGATAGGGAGAGAAATGATGGGGGAGAGAGATGATGGGGAGAGAGATGATTGGGAGAGAGATGATGCGGAGAGAGATGTTGGGGAGAGAGTGACAATGGGAGAGAGGGGATGGGGAAAGAGTGACGATGGGGAGAGATGATGGCGAGAAATGATGGGGTAGAGATGATACGGGGAGAGATGATGGGGAGAGAGGTGATGCTCAGTTGATGGGGGAGAGATGATGGGGAGAGAGATGATGGGGAGAGAGTTGATGGGGATAGAGATGATGGGGAGAGAGATGATGGGGAGAGAGATGATGGGGGAGAGAGATTATGGGGAGAGATGATGTGGAGAAAGATGATGTGGAGATTGATGATGGGGAGAGAGTGATGATGGGGAAGAGATGATGGAGAGAAATGATAGCGGGAGAGATGATGGGGAGAGAGATGATAGGGGAGAGAGATGATGGGGAGAGAGACGAAGGGGAGAGAGATGCTCGGTGGAGATAGATGATGGGGAGAGATGATAGGGGAGAGATGACAGTGGAGAGATGAAAGGGGAGAGAGATGATGGGGAGAGAGCAATAATGGGGGAGAGATGATAGGGAGAGAGATGATGGGGAGAGAGATGATGGGGAGAGAGATGATGGGGGAGAGAGATGATGGGGAGAGATGATGTGGAGAAAGATGATGTGGAGATTGATGATGGGGAGAGAGTGATGATGGGGAAGGGATGATGGGGAGAGATGATAGGGGGAGAGATGATGGGCATAGAGATGATAGGGGAGAGAGATGCTGGATGGAGATAGATGATGGGGAGAGATGATAGGGGAGAGATGACAGTGGAGAGATGAAAGGGGAGAGAGATGATAGGGGATAGAGTTGTTGGGGAGAGAGCAATAATGGGCGAGAGATGATGGGGAGAGAGATGATGTGGAGAGAGATGTTGGGGAGAGAGTGATGATGGGGAAGACATGATTGGGAGAGATGATAGGGAGAGAGATGATGGGGAGAGAGATGATAGGGGAGAGAGATGCTGGGTGGAGATAGATGATGGGGAGACAGATGATGGGGAGAGAGTGATGATGGGAGAGATAGGATGGGGAGAGAGTGACGATGGGAGAGATAGGATTGGGAGAGATGATGGGGAGAGATGATAGGGGGAGAGATGATGGGGAGAGAGGTGATGCTCAGTTGATGGGGAGAGATGATGGGGAGATGATGCTCAGTTGAATGGGGAGAAATGATGGGAGAGTGAGATGATAGGGGAGAGAGATTATGGGGAGAGAGCAATGATGGGGGAGAGATGATGGGGAGAGAGATGATGAGAAGAGCAACGATGGGGGAGAGATGAAGGGGGAGAGATGATGGGGGAGAGGAGATGATACGGAGAGAGATGATGGTGAGAGAGCAATGATGGGGGATAGATGATGGGGGCGAGATGATGGGGGAGAGCAAATGATAAGGAGAGGAATGATGCGGAGAGAGATGATGGGGTGAGAGATATGATGCGCAGAGAAATGATGGGAGAGAGATGATGTTGAGAGATGATGGGGAGAGAGGATGGGGAGGCAGATGATGAGGGAGTGAGATGATGGGGGAGAGAGATGATGTGGAGAAAGATGATGTGGAGATTGATGAAGGGGAGAGATGATAGGGGGAGAGATTATGAGGAGAGAGATGATAGGGGAGAGAGACGATGGGGAGAGAGATGCTCGGTGGAGATAGATGATGGGGAGAAATGATAGGGGAGAGATGACAGTGGAGAGATGAAAGGGGAGAGAGATGATATGGCAGAGAGATGATAGGGGAGAGAGATAATGGGGAGAGAGCAATAATGGGGGAGAGATGATAGGGAGAGAGATAATGGGGAGAGAGATGATGCGGAGAGAGATGATGGGGGAGAGAGATGATGGGGAGAGAGATGATGGGGAGAGAGATGATGGGGAGAGATGATGTGGAGAAAGATGATGTGGTGATTGATGATGGGGAGAGAGTGATGATGGGGAAGAGATGATGGGGAGAGATGATAGGGGGAGAGATGATGGGGATAGAGATGAAAGGGGAGAGAGATGATGGGGAGAGAGATGATGGGGAGAGAGTGACGATGGGAGAGAGAGGATGGGGAGAGAGTGACGATGGGGGAGAGATGATGGGGAGAGATGATGGGGAGAGATGATAGGGGGAGAGATGATGGGGAGAGAGGTGATGCTCAGTTGATGGAGGAGAGATGATGGGGAGATGATGCTCAGTTGATGGGGGTGAGATGATGCGGGAGTGAGATGATAGTGGAGAGAAACGATGGGGAGAGAGATCCTCGGTGGAGATAGATGATGGGGAGAGATGATAGGGGAGAGATGACAGTGGAGAGATGAAAGGGGAGAGAGATGATAGGGCAGAGAGATGATAGGGGAGAGAGTTGTTGGGGAGAGAGCAATAATGGGCGAGAGATGATAGGGAGAGAGATGATGGGGAGAGAGATGATAGGGAGTGAGATGATAGGGGAGAGAGATTATGGAGAGAGAGCAATGATGGGGGAGAGATGATGGGGAGAGAGATGATGGGGGAGAGAGATAATGGGGAGAGAGATGATGGGGAGAGAGTGACGATGGGAGAGAGAGGATGGGGAGAGAGTGACGATGGGGAGAGAGATGATAGGGGGAGAGATGATGGGGGAGAGATGATGGGGGAGAGATGATGGGGAGAGATGATGGGGAGAGATGATAGGGGCAGAGATGATAGGGGGAGAGATGATGGGGAGAGAGGTGATGCTCAGTTGATGGGGGAGAGATGATGGGGAGAGAGTGACGATGGGAGAGAGAGGATGGGGAGAGAGTGACGATGGGGGAGAGATGATGGGGAGAGATGATGGGCAGAGATGATAGGGGGAGAGATGATGGGGAGAGAGGTGATGCTCAGTTGATGGGGGAGAGATGATGGGGAGATGATGCTCAGTTGATGGGGGAGAGATGATGCGGGAGTGAGATGATAGGGGAGAGAGACGATGGGGAGAGAGATGCTGGGTGGAGATAGATGATGGGGAGAGATGATAGGGGAGAGATGACACTGGAGAGATGAAAGGGGAGAGAGATGATAGGGCAGAGAGATGATAGGGGAGAGAGTTGTTGGGGAGAGAGCAATAATGGGCGAGAGATGATGGGGAGAGAGATGATGCGGAGAGAGATGTTGGGGAGAGAGTGACAATGGGAGACAGAGGATGGGGAAAGAGTGATGATGGGGAGAGATGATGGTGAGATGATACTCAGTTGAATGGGGAGAGATGATGGGAGAGTGAGATGATAGGGGAGAGAGATTATGGGGAGAGAGATGATAGGGAGTGAGATGATAGGGGAGAGAGATTATGGGGAGAGAGCAATGATGGGGGAGAGATGATGGGGAGAGAAATGATGGGGGAGAGAGATGATGGGGAGAGAGATGATGGGGAGAGAGATGATGCGGAGAGAGATGTTGGGGAGAGAGTGACAATGGGAGAGAGAGGATGGGGAAAGAGTGACGATGGGGAGAGATGATGGCGAGAAATGATGGGGTAGAGATGATACGGGGAGAGATGATGGGGAGAGAGGTGATGCTCAGTTGATGGGGGAGAGATGATGGGGAGAGAGATGATGGGGAGAGAGTTGATGGGGATAGAGATGATGGGGAGAGAGATGATGGGGGAGAGAGATGATGGGGGAGAGAGATTATGGGGAGAGATGATGTGGAGAAAGATGATGTGGAGATTGATGATGGGGAGAGAGTGATGATGGGGAAGAGATGATGGAGAGAGATGATAGCGGGAGAGATGATGGGGAGAGAGATGATAGGGGAGAGAGATGATAGGGGAGAGAGACGAAGGGGAGAGAGATGCTCGGTGGAGATAGATGATGGGGAGAGATGATAGGGGAGAGATGACAGTGGAGAGATGAAAGGGGAGAGAGATGATGGGGAGAGAGCAATAATGGGGGAGAGATGATAGGGAGAGAGATGATGGGGAGAGAGATGATGAGGAGAGAGATGATGGGGAGAGAGATGATGGGGGAGAGAGATGATGGGGAGAGATGATGTGGAGAAAGATGATGTGGAGATTGATGATGGGGAGAGAGTGATGATGGGGAAGGGATAATGGGGAGAGATGATAGGGGGAGAGATGATGGGCATAGAGATGATAGGGGAGAGAGATGCTGGATGGAGATAGATGATGGGGAGAGATGATAGGGGAGAGATGACAGTGGAGAGATGAAAGGGGAGAGAGATGATAGGGCAGAGAGATGATAGGGGATAGAGTTGTTGGGGAGAGAGCAATAATGGGCGAGAGATGATGGGGAGAGAGATGATGCGGAGAGAGATGTTGGGGAGAGAGTGATGATGGGGAAGACATGATTGGGAGAGATGATAGGGAGAGAGATGATGGGGAGAGAGATGATAGGGGAGAGAGATGATGGGGAGAGAGATGCTGGGTGGAGATAGATGATGGGGAGACAGATGATGGGGAGAGAGTGATGATGGGAGAGATAGGATGGGGAGAGAGTGACGATGGGAGAGATAGGATTGGGAGAGATGATGGGGAGAGATGATAGGGGGAGAGATGATGGGGAGAGAGGTGATGCTCAGTTGATGGGGAGAGATGATGGGGAGATGATGCTCAGTTGAATGGGGAGAAATGATGGGAGAGTGAGATGATAGGGGAGAGAGATTATGGGGAGAGAGCAATGATGGGGGAGAGATGATGGGGAGAGAGATGATGGGGAGAGCAACGATGGGGGAGAGATGAAGGGGGAGAGATGAAGGGGGAGAGATGATGGGGGAGAGGAGATGATACGGAGAGAGATGATGGTGAGAGAGCAATGATGGGGGATAGATGATGGGGGCGAGATGATGGGGGAGAGCAAATGATAAGGAGAGGAATGATGCGGAGAGAGATGATGGGGTGAGAGATATGATGCGCAGAGAGATGATGGGAGAGAGAAGATGTTGAGAGATGATGGGGAGAGAGGATGGGGAGGCAGATGATGGGGGAGTGAGATGATGGGGGAGAGAGATGATGTGGAGAAAGATGATGTGGAGATTGATGAAGGGGAGAGATGATAGGGGGAGAGATTATGAGGAGAGAAATGATAAGGGAGAGAGACGATGGGGAGAGAGATGCTCGGTGGAGATAGATGATGGGGAGAAATGATAGGGGAGAGATGACAGTGGAGAGATGAAAGGGGAGAGAGATGATATGGCAGAGAGATGATAGGGGAGAGAGATAATGGGGAGAGAGCAATAATGGGGGAGAGATGATAGGGAGATAGATAATGGGGAGAGAGATGATGCGGAGAGAGATGATGGGGGAGAGAGATGATGGGGAGAGAGATGATGGGGAGAGAGATGATGGGGAGAGATGATGTGGAGAAAGATGATGTGGTGATTGATGATGGGGAGAGAGTGATGATGGGGAAGAGATGATGGGGAGAGATGATAGGGGGAGAGATGATGGGGATAGAGATGAAAGGGGAGAGAGATGATGGGGAGAGAGATGCTCGGTGGAGATAGATGATGGGGAGAAATGATAGGGGAGAGATGACAGTGGAGAGATGAAAGGGGAGAGAGATGATATGGCAGAGAGATGATAGGGGAGAGAGATAATGGGGAGAGAGCAATAATGGGGGAGAGATGATAGGGAGATAGATAATGGGGAGAGAGATGATGCGGAGAGAGATGATGGGGGAGAGAGATGATGGGGAGAGAGATGATGGGGAGAGAGATGATGGGGAGAGATGATGTGGAGAAAGATGATGTGGTGATTGATGATGGGGAGAGAGTGATGATGGGGAAGAGATGATGGGGAGAGATGATAGGGGGAGAGATGATGGGGATAGAGATGAAAGGGGAGAGAGATGATGGGGAGAGAGATGCTCGGTGGAGATAGATGATGGGGAGAAATGATAGGGGAGAGATGACAGTGGAGAGATGAAAGGGGAGAGAGATGATATGGCAGAGAGATGATAGGGGAGAGAGATAATGGGGAGAGAGCAATAATGGGGGAGAGATGATAGGGAGATAGATAATGGGGAGAGAGATGATGCGGAGAGAGATGATGGGGGAGAGAGATGATGGGGAGAGAGATGATGGGGAGAGAGATGATGGGGGAGAGCAAATGATAAGGAGAGGAATTATGCGGAGAGAGATGATGGGGTGAGAGATATGATGCGCAGAGAGATGATGGGAGAGAGAAGATGTTGAGAGATGATGGGGAGAGAGGATGGGGAGGCAGATGATGGGGGAGTGAGATGATGGGGGAGAGAGATGATGTGGAGAAAGATGATGTGGAGATTGATGAAGGGGAGAGATGATAGGGGGAGAGATTATGAGGAGAGAAATGATAAGTGAGAGAGACGATGGGGAGAGAGATGCTCGGTGGAGATAGATGATGGGGAGAAATGATAGGGGAGAGATGACAGTGGAGAGATGAAAGGGGAGAGAGATGATATGGCAGAGAGATGATAGGGGAGAGAGATAATGGGGAGAGAGCAATAATGGGGGAGAGATGATAGGGAGATAGATAATGGGGAGAGAGATGATGCGGAGAGAGATGATGGGGGAGAGAGATGATGGGGAGAGAGATGATGGGGGAGAGCAAATGATAAGGAGAGGAATGATGCGGATAGAGATGATGGGGTGAGAGATATGATGCGCAGAGAGATGATGGGAGAGAGAAGATGTTGAGAGATGATGGGGAGAGAGGATGGGGAGGCAGATGATGGGGGAGTGAGATGATGGGGGAGAGAGATGATGTGGAGAAAGATGATGTGGAGATTGATGAAGGGGAGAGATGATAGGGGGAGAGATTATGAGGAGAGAAATGATAAGGGAGAGAGACGATGGGGAGAGAGATGCTCGGTGGAGATAGATGATGGGGAGAAATGATAGGGGAGAGATGACAGTGGAGAGATGAAAGGGGAGAGAGATGATATGGCAGAGAGATGATAGGGGAGAGAGATAATGGGGAGAGAGCAATAATGGGGGAGAGATGATAGGGAGATAGATAATGGGGAGAGAGATGATGCGGAGAGAGATGATGGGGGAGAGAGATGATGGGGAGAGAGATGATGGGGAGAGAGATGATGGGGAGAGATGATGTGGAGAAAGATGATGTGGTGATTGATGATGGGGAGAGAGTGATGATGGGGAAGAGATGATGGGGAGAGATGATAGGGGGAGAGATGATGGGGATAGAGATGAAAGCGGAGAGAGATGATGGGGAGAGAGATGCTCGGTGGAGATAGATGATGGGGAGAAATGATAGGGGAGAGATGACAGTGGAGAGATGAAAGGGGAGAGAGATGATATGGCAGAGAGATGATAGGGGAGAGAGATAATGGGGAGAGAGCAATAATGGGGGAGAGATGATAGGGAGATAGATAATGGGGAGAGAGATGATGCGGAGAGAGATGATGGGGGAGAGAGATGATGGGGAGAGAGATGATGGGGAGAGAGATGATGGGGAGAGATGATGTGGAGAAAGATGATGTGGTGATTGATGATGGGGAGAGAGTGATGATGGGGAAGAGATGATGGGGAGAGATGATAGGGGGAGAGATGATGGGGATAGAGATGAAAGGGGAGAGAGATGATGGGGAGAGAGATGATGGGGAGAGAGTGACGATGGGAGAGAGAGGATGGGGAGAGAGTGACGATGGGGGAGAGATGATGGGGAGAGATCATGGGGAGAGATGATAGGGGGAGAGATGATGGGGAGAGAGGTGATGCTCAGTTGATGGAGGAGAGATGATGGGGAGGATGCTCAGTTGATGGGGGTGAGATGATGCGGGAGTGAGATGATAGTGGAGAGAAACGATGGGGAGAGAGATCCTCGGTGGAGATAGATGATGGAGAGAGATGATAGGGCAGAGAGATGATAGGGGAGAGAGTTGTTGGGGAGAGAGCAATAATGGGCGAGAGATGATAGGGAGAGAGATGATGGGGAGAGAGATGATAGGGAGTGAGATGATAGGGGAGAGAGATTATGGAGAGAGAGCAATGATGGGGGAGAGATGATGGGGAGAGAGATGATGGGGGAGAGAGATGATGGGGAGAGAGATGATGGGGAGAGAGTGACGATGGGAGAGAGAGGATGGGGAGAGAGTGACGATGGGGAGAGAGATGATAGGGGGAGAGATGATGGGGAGAGAGATGATGGGGGAGAGATGATGGGGAGAGATGATGGGGAGAGATGATAGGGGCAGAGATGATAGGGGAGAGATGATGGGGAGAGAGTGATGATGGGGAAGGGATAATGGGGAGAGATGATAGGGGGAGAGATGATGGGCATAGAGATGATAGGGGAGAGAGATGCTGGATGGAGATAGATGATGGGGAGAGATGATAGGGGAGAGATGACAGTGGAGAGATGAAAGGGGAGAGAGATGATAGGGCAGAGAGATGATAGGGGATAGAGTTGTTGGGGAGAGAGCAATAATGGGCGAGAGATGATGGGGAGAGAGATGATGCGGAGAGAGATGTTGGGGAGAGAGTGATGATGGGGAAGACATGATTGGGAGAGATGATAGGGAGAGAGATGATGGGGAGAGAGATGATAGGGGAGAGAGATGATGGGGAGAGAGATGCTGGGTGGAGATAGATGATGGGGAGACAGATGATGGGGAGAGAGTGATGATGGGAGAGATAGGATGGGGAGAGAGTGACGATGGGAGAGATAGGATTGGGAGAGATGATGGGGAGAGATGATAGGGGGAGAGATGATGGGGAGAGAGGTGATGCTCAGTTGATGGGGAGAGATGATGGGGAGATGATGCTCAGTTGAATGGGGAGAAATGATGGGAGAGTGAGATGATAGGGGAGAGAGATTATGGGGAGAGAGCAATGATGGGGGAGAGATGATGGGGAGAGAGATGATGGGGAGAGCAACGATGGGGGAGAGATGAAGGGGGAGAGATGAAGGGGGAGAGATGATGGGGGAGAGGAGATGATACGGAGAGAGATGATGGTGAGAGAGCAATGATGGGGGATAGATGATGGGGGCGAGATGATGGGGGAGAGCAAATGATAAGGAGAGGAATGATGCGGAGAGAGATGATGGGGTGAGAGATATGATGCGCAGAGAGATGATGGGAGAGAGAAGATGTTGAGAGATGATGGGGAGAGAGGATGGGGAGGCAGATGATGGGGGAGTGAGATGATGGGGGAGAGAGATGATGTGGAGAAAGATGATGTGGAGATTGATGAAGGGGAGAGATGATAGGGGGAGAGATTATGAGGAGAGAAATGATAAGGGAGAGAGACGATGGGGAGAGAGATGCTCGGTGGAGATAGATGATGGGGAGAAATGATAGGGGAGAGATGACAGTGGAGAGATGAAAGGGGAGAGAGATGATATGGCAGAGAGATGATAGGGGAGAGAGATAATGGGGAGAGAGCAATAATGGGGGAGAGATGATAGGGAGATAGATAATGGGGAGAGAGATGATGCGGAGAGAGATGATGGGGGAGAGAGATGATGGGGAGAGAGATGATGGGGAGAGAGATGATGGGGAGAGATGATGTGGAGAAAGATGATGTGGTGATTGATGATGGGGAGAGAGTGATGATGGGGAAGAGATGATGGGGAGAGATGATAGGGGGAGAGATGATGGGGATAGAGATGAAAGGGGAGAGAGATGATGGGGAGAGAGATGCTCGGTGGAGATAGATGATGGGGAGAAATGATAGGGGAGAGATGACAGTGGAGAGATGAAAGGGGAGAGAGATGATATGGCAGAGAGATGATAGGGGAGAGAGATAATGGGGAGAGAGCAATAATGGGGGAGAGATGATAGGGAGATAGATAATGGGGAGAGAGATGATGCGGAGAGAGATGATGGGGGAGAGAGATGATGGGGAGAGAGATGATGGGGAGAGAGATGATGGGGAGAGATGATGTGGAGAAAGATGATGTGGTGATTGATGATGGGGAGAGAGTGATGATGGGGAAGAGATGATGGGGAGAGATGATAGGGGGAGAGATGATGGGGATAGAGATGAAAGGGGAGAGAGATGATGGGGAGAGAGATGCTCGGTGGAGATAGATGATGGGGAGAAATGATAGGGGAGAGATGACAGTGGAGAGATGAAAGGGGAGAGAGATGATATGGCAGAGAGATGATAGGGGAGAGAGATAATGGGGAGAGAGCAATAATGGGGGAGAGATGATAGGGAGATAGATAATGGGGAGAGAGATGATGCGGAGAGAGATGATGGGGGAGAGAGATGATGGGGAGAGAGATGATGGGGAGAGAGATGATGGGGGAGAGCAAATGATAAGGAGAGGAATTATGCGGAGAGAGATGATGGGGTGAGAGATATGATGCGCAGAGAGATGATGGGAGAGAGAAGATGTTGAGAGATGATGGGGAGAGAGGATGGGGAGGCAGATGATGGGGGAGTGAGATGATGGGGGAGAGAGATGATGTGGAGAAAGATGATGTGGAGATTGATGAAGGGGAGAGATGATAGGGGGAGAGATTATGAGGAGAGAAATGATAAGTGAGAGAGACGATGGGGAGAGAGATGCTCGGTGGAGATAGATGATGGGGAGAAATGATAGGGGAGAGATGACAGTGGAGAGATGAAAGGGGAGAGAGATGATATGGCAGAGAGATGATAGGGGAGAGAGATAATGGGGAGAGAGCAATAATGGGGGAGAGATGATAGGGAGATAGATAATGGGGAGAGAGATGATGCGGAGAGAGATGATGGGGGAGAGAGATGATGGGGAGAGAGATGATGGGGGAGAGCAAATGATAAGGAGAGGAATGATGCGGAGAGAGATGATGGGGTGAGAGATATGATGCGCAGAGAGATGATGGGAGAGAGAAGATGTTGAGAGATGATGGGGAGAGAGGATGGGGAGGCAGATGATGGGGGAGTGAGATGATGGGGGAGAGAGATGATGTGGAGAAAGATGATGTGGAGATTGATGAAGGGGAGAGATGATAGGGGGAGAGATTATGAGGAGAGAAATGATAAGGGAGAGAGACGATGGGGAGAGAGATGCTCGGTGGAGATAGATGATGGGGAGAAATGATAGGGGAGAGATGACAGTGGAGAGATGAAAGGGGAGAGAGATGATATGGCAGAGAGATGATAGGGGAGAGAGATAATGGGGAGAGAGCAATAATGGGGGAGAGATGATAGGGAGATAGATAATGGGGAGAGAGATGATGCGGAGAGAGATGATGGGGGAGAGAGATGATGGGGAGAGAGATGATGGGGAGAGAGATGATGGGGAGAGATGATGTGGAGAAAGATGATGTGGTGATTGATGATGGGGAGAGAGTGATGATGGGGAAGAGATGATGGGGAGAGATGATAGGGGGAGAGATGATGGGGATAGAGATGAAAGCGGAGAGAGATGATGGGGAGAGAGATGCTCGGTGGAGATAGATGATGGGGAGAAATGATAGGGGAGAGATGACAGTGGAGAGATGAAAGGGGAGAGAGATGATATGGCAGAGAGATGATAGGGGAGAGAGATAATGGGGAGAGAGCAATAATGGGGGAGAGATGATAGGGAGATAGATAATGGGGAGAGAGATGATGCGGAGAGAGATGATGGGGGAGAGAGATGATGGGGAGAGAGATGATGGGGAGAGAGATGATGGGGAGAGATGATGTGGAGAAAGATGATGTGGTGATTGATGATGGGGAGAGAGTGATGATGGGGAAGAGATGATGGGGAGAGATGATAGGGGGAGAGATGATGGGGATAGAGATGAAAGGGGAGAGAGATGATGGGGAGAGAGATGATGGGGAGAGAGTGACGATGGGAGAGAGAGGATGGGGAGAGAGTGACGATGGGGGAGAGATGATGGGGAGAGATCATGGGGAGAGATGATAGGGGGAGAGATGATGGGGAGAGAGGTGATGCTCAGTTGATGGAGGAGAGATGATGGGGAGATGATGCTCAGTTGATGGGGGTGAGATGATGCGGGAGTGAGATGATAGTGGAGAGAAACGATGGGGAGAGAGATCCTCGGTGGAGATAGATGATGGAGAGAGATGATAGGGCAGAGAGATGATAGGGGAGAGAGTTGTTGGGGAGAGAGCAATAATGGGCGAGAGATGATAGGGAGAGAGATGATGGGGAGAGAGATGATAGGGAGTGAGATGATAGGGGAGAGAGATTATGGAGAGAGAGCAATGATGGGGGAGAGATGATGGGGAGAGAGATGATGGGGGAGAGAGATGATGGGGAGAGAGATGATGGGGAGAGAGTGACGATGGGAGAGAGAGGATGGGGAGAGAGTGACGATGGGGAGAGAGATGATAGGGGGAGAGATGATGGGGAGAGAGATGATGGGGGAGAGATGATGGGGAGAGATGATGGGGAGAGATGATAGGGGCAGAGATGATAGGGGAGAGATGATGGGGAGAGAGGTGATGCTCAGTTGATGGGGGAGAGATGATGGGGAGATGATGCTCAGTTGATGGGGGAGAGATGATGCGGGAGTGAGATGATAGGGGAGAGAGACGATGGGGAGAGAGATGCTGGGTGGAGATAGATGATGGGGAGAGATGATAGGGGAGAGATGACACTGGAGAGTTGAAAGGGGAGAGAGATGATAGGGGAGAGAGTTGTTGGGGAGAGAGCAATAATGGGCGAGAGATGATGGGGAGAGAGATGATGCGGAGAGAGATGTTGGGGAGAGAGTGACAATGGGAGACAGAGGATGGGGAAAGAGTGACGATGGGGAGAGATGATGGTGAGAAATGATGGGGGAGAGATGATAGGGGGAGAGATGATGGGGAGAGAGGTGATGCTCAGTTGATGGGGGAGAGATGATGGGGAGATGATACTCAGTTGAATGGGGAGAGATGATGGGAGAGTGAGATGATAGGGGAGAGAGATTATGGGGAGAGAGCAATGATGGGGTAGAGATGATGGGGAGAGCAATGATGGGGAGAGAGATGATGGGGGAGAGATGATGGGGAGAGCAATGATGGGGAGAGAGATGATGGGGAGAGATGATAGGGGAGAGAGATGATGGGGAGAGAGCAATAATGGGGAGAGAGATGATGGGGGAGAGATGATGGGGAGAGAGATGATGGGGAGAGAGATGATGGGGAGAGATGATGTGGAGAAAGATGATGTGGTGATTGATGATGGGGAGAGAGTGATGATGGGGAAGAGATGATGGGGACAGATGATAGGGGGAGAGATGATGGGGATAGAGATGATAGGGGAGAGAGATGATGGGGAGAGAGATGGGGAGAGAGTGACGATGGGAGAGAGAAGATGGGGAGAGAGTGACGATGGGGGAGAGATGATGGGCAGAGATGATGGGGAAAGAAGTGATGCTCAGTTGATGGAGGAGAGATGATGGGGAGATGATGCTCAGTTGATGGGGGTGAGATGATGCGGGAGTGAGATGATAGTGGAGAGAAACGATGGGGAGAGAGATCCTGGGTGGAGATAGATGATGGGGAGAGATCATAGGGGAGAGATGACAGTGGAGAGATGAAAGGGGAGAGATATGATGGGGAGAGAGCAATAATGGGGGAGAGATGATGGGGAGAGAGATGATGGGGAGAGCAACGATGGGGGAGAGATGAAGGGGGAGAGATGAAGGGGGAGAGATGATGGGGGAGAGGAGATGATACGGAGAGAGATGATGGTGAGAGAGCAATGATGGGGGATAGATGATGGGGGCGAGATGATGGGGGAGAGCAAATGATAAGGAGAGGAATGATGCTGAGAGAGATGATGGGGTGAGAGATATGATGCGCAGAGAGATGATGGGAGAGAGAAGATGTTGAGAGATGATGGGGAGAGAGGATGGGGAGGCAGATGATGGGGGAGTGAGATGATGGGGAGAGAGATGATGTGGAGAAAGATGATGTGGAGATTGATGAAGGGGAGAGATGATAGGGGGAGAGATTATGAGGAGAGAAATGATAAGGGAGAGAGACGATGGGGAGAGAGATGCTCGGTGGAGATAGATGATGGGGAGAAATGATAGGGGAGAGATGACAGTGGAGAGATGAAAGGGGAGAGAGATGATATGGCAGAGAGATGATAGGGGAGAGAGATAATGGGGAGAGAGCAATAATGGGGGAGAGATGATAGGGAGATAGATAATGGGGAGAGAGATGATGCGGAGAGAGATGATGGGGGACAGAGATGATGGGGAGAGAGATGATGGGGAGAGAGATGATGGGGAGAGATGATGTGGAGAAAGATGATGTGGTGATTGATGATGGGGAGAGAGTGATGATGGGGAAGAGATGATGGGGAGAGATGATAGGGGGAGAGATGATGGGGATAGAGATGAAAGGGGAGAGAGATGATGGGGAGAGAGATGATGGGGAGAGAGTGACGATGGGAGAGAGAGGATGGGGAGAGAGTGACGATGGGGGAGAGATGATGGGGAGAGATGATGGGGAGAGATGATAGGGGGAGAGATGATGGGGAGAGAGGTGATGCTCAGTTGATGGAGGAGAGATGATGGGGAGATGATGCTCAGTTGATGGGGGTGAGATGATGCGGGAGTGAGATGATAGTGGAGAGAAACGATGGGGAGAGAGATCCTCGGTGGAGATAGATGATGGGGAGAGATGATAGGGGAGAGATGACAGTGGAGAGATGAAAGGGGAGAGAGATGATAGGGCAGAGAGATGATAGGGGAGAGAGTTGTTGGGGAGAGAGCAATAATGGGCGAGAGATGATAGGGAGAGAGATGATGGGGAGAGAGATGATAGGGAGTGAGATGATAGGGGAGAGAGATTATGGAGAGAGAGCAATGATGGGGGAGAGATGATGGGGAGAGAGATGATGGGGGAGAGAGATGATGGGGAGAGAGATGATGGGGAGAGAGTGACGATGGGAGAGAGAGGATGGGGAGAGAGTGACGATGGGGAGAGAGATGATAGGGGGAGAGATGATGGGGAGAGAGATGATGGGGGAGAGATGATGGGGAGAGATGATGGGGAGAGATGATAGGGGCAGAGATGATAGGGGGAGAGATGATGGGGAGAGAGGTGATGCTCAGTTGATGGGGGAGAGATGATGGGGAGATGATGCTCAGTTGATGGGGGAGAGATGATGCGGGAGTGAGATGATAGGGGAGAGAGACGATGGGGAGAGAGATGCTGGGTGGAGATAGATGATGGGGAGAGATGATAGGGGAGAGATGACACTGGAGAGATGAAAGGGGAGAGAGATGATAGGGGAGAGAGTTGTTGGGGAGAGAGCAATAATGGGCGAGAGATGATGGGGATCGAGATGATGCGGAGAGAGATGTTGGGGAGAGAGTGACAATGGGAGACAGAGGATGGGGAAAGAGTGACGATGGGGAGAGATGATGGTGAGAAATGATGGGGGAGAGATGATAGGGGGAGAGATGATGGGGAGAGAGGTGATGCTCAGTTGATGGGGGAGAGATGATGGGGAGATGATACTCAGTTGAATGGGGAGAGATGATGGGAGAGTGAGATGATAGGGGAGAGTGATTATGGGGAGAGAGCAATGATGGGGAGAGAGATGATGGGGGAGAGATGATGGGGAGAGCAATGATGGGGAGAGAGATGATGGGGAGAGATGATAGGGGAGAGAGATGATGGGGAGAGAGCAATAATGGGGAGAGAGATGATGGGGGAGAGATGATGGGGAGAGAGATGATGGGGAGAGAGATGATGGGGAGAGATGATGTGGAGAAAGATGATGTGGTGATTGATGATGGGGAGAGAGTGATGATGGGGAAGAGATGATGGGGAGAGATGATAGGGGGAGAGATGATGGGGATAAAGATGATAGGGGAGAGAGATGATGGGGAGAGAGATGATGGGGAGAGAGTGACGATGGGAGAGAGAAGATGGGGAGAGAGTGACGATGGGGGAGAGATGATGGGGAGAGATGATGGGGAAAGAGGTGATGCTCAGTTGATGGAGGAGAGATGATGGGGAGATGATGCTCAGTTGATGGGGGTGAGATGATGCGGGAGTGAGATGATAGTGGAGAGAAACGATGGGGAGAGAGATCCTGGGTGGAGATAGATGCTGGGGAGAGATCATAGGGGAGAGATGACAGTGGAGAGATGAAAGGGGAGAGAGATGATGGGGAGAGAGCAATAATGGGGGAGAGATGATAGGGAGAGAGATGATGGGGAGAGAGATGATGGGGAGAGAGTGACGATGGGAGAGAGAGGATGGGGAGAGAGTGACGATGGGGAGAGAGATGATAGGGGGAGAGATGATGGGGAGAGAGATGATGGGGGAGAGATGATGGGGAGAGATGATGGGGAGAGATGATAGGGGCAGAGATGATAGGGGGAGAGATGATGGGGAGAGAGGTGATGCTCAGTTGATGGGGGAGAGATGATGGGGAGATGATGCTCAGTTGATGGGGGAGAGATGATGCGGGAGTGAGATGATAGGGGAGAGAGACGATGGGGAGAGAGATGCTGGGTGGAGATAGATGATGGGGAGAGATGATAGGGGAGAGATGACACTGGACAGATGAAAGGGGAGAGAGATGATAGGGCAGAGAGATGATAGGGGAGAGAGTTGTTGGGGAGAGAGCAATAATGGGCGAGAGATGATGGGGAGAGAGATGATGCGGAGAGAGATGTTGGGGAGAGAGTGACAATGGGGAGAGATGATGGTGAGAAATGATGGGGGAGAGATGATAGGGGGAGAGATGATGGGGAGAGAGGTGATGCTCAGTTGATGGGGGAGAGATGACGGGGAGATGATACTCAGTTGAATGGGGAGAGATGATGGGAGAGTGAGATGATAGGGGAGAGAGATTATGGGGAGAGAGCAATGATGGGGGAGAGATGATGGGGAGAGCAATGATGGGGAGAGAGATGATTGGGGAGAGATGATGGGGAGAGCAATGATGGGGAGAGAGATGATGGGGAGAGATGATAGGGGAGAGAGATGATGGGGAGAGAGCAATAATGGGGAGAGAGATGATGGGGGAGAGATGATGGGGAGAGAGATGATGGGGAGAGAGATGATGGGGAGAGATGATGTGGTGATTGATGATGGGGAGAGAGTGATGATGGGGAAGAGATGATGGGGAGAGATGATAGGGGGAGAGATGATGGGGATAGAGATGATAGGGGAGAGGGATGATGGGGAGAGAGATGATGGGGAGAGAGTGACGATGGGAGAGAGAAGATGGGGAGAGAGTGACGATGGGGGAGAGATGATGGGGAGAGATGATGGGGAAAGAGGTGATGCTCAGTTGATGGAGGAGAGATGATGGGGAGATGATGCTCAGTTGATGGGGGTGAGATGATGCGGGAGTGAGATGATAGTGGAGAGAAACGATGGGGAGAGAGATCCTGGGTGGAGATAGATGATGGGGAGAGATCATAGGGGAGAGATGACAGTGGAGAGATGAAAGGGGAGAGAGATGATGGGGAGAGAGCAATAATGGGGGAGAGATGATAGGGGCGAGATGATGGGGGAGAGCAAATGATAAGGAGAGGAATGATGCTGAGAGAGATGATGGGGTGAGAGATATGATGCGCAGAGAGATGATGGGAGAGAGAAGATGTTGAGAGATGATGGGGAGAGAGGATGGGGAGGCAGATGATGGGGGAGTGAGATGATGGGGAGAGAGATGATGTGGAGAAAGATGATGTGGAGATTGATGAAGGGGAGAGATGATAGGGGGAGAGATTATGAGGAGAGAAATGATAAGGGAGAGAGACGATGGGGAGAGAGATGCTCGGTGGAGATAGATGATGGGGAGAAATGATAGGGGAGAGATGACAGTGGAGAGATGAAAGGGGAGAGAGATGATATGGCAGAGAGATGATAGGGGAGAGAGATAATGGGGAGAGAGCAATAATGGGGGAGAGATGATAGGTAGATAGATAATGGGGAGAGAGATGATGCGGAGAGAGATGATGGGGGACAGAGATGATGGGGAGAGAGATGATGGGGAGAGAGATGATGGGGAGAGATGATGTGGAGAAAGATGATGTGGTGATTGATGATGGGGAGAGAGTGATGATGGGGAAGAGATGATGGGGAGAGATGATAGGGGGAGAGATGATGGGGATAGAGATGAAAGGGGAGAGAGATGATGGGGAGAGAGATGATGGGGAGAGAGTGACGATGGGAGAGAGAGGATGGGGAGAGAGTGACGATGGGGGAGAGATGATGGGGAGAGATGATGGGGAGAGATGATAGGGGGAGAGATGATGGGGAGAGAGGTGATGCTCAGTTGATGGAGGAGAGATGATGGGGAGATGATGCTCAGTTGATGGGGGTGAGATGATGCGGGAGTGAGATGATAGTGGAGAGAAACGATGGGGAGAGAGATCCTCGGTGGAGATAGATGATGGGGAGAGATGATAGGGGAGAGATGACAGTGGAGAGATGAAAGGGGAGAGAGATGATAGGGCAGAGAGATGATAGGGGAGAGAGTTGTTGGGGAGAGAGCAATAATGGGCGAGAGATGATAGGGAGAGAGATGATGGGGAGAGAGATGATAGGGAGTGAGATGATAGGGGAGAAAGATTATGGAGAGAGAGCAATGATGGGGGAGAGATGATGGGGAGAGAGATGATGGGGGAGAGAGATGATGGGGAGAGAGATGATGGGGAGAGAGTGACGATGGGAGAGAGAGGATGGGGAGAGAGTGACGATGGGGAGAGAGATGATAGGGGGAGAGATGATGGGGAGAGAGATGATGGGGGAGAGATGATGGGGAGAGATGATGGGGAGAGATGATAGGGGCAGAGATGATAGGGGGAGAGATGATGGGGAGAGAGGTGATGCTCAGTTGATGGGGGAGAGATGATGGGGAGATGATGCTCAGTTGATGGGGGAGAGATGATGCGGGAGTGAGATGATAGGGGAGAGAGACGATGGGGAGAGAGATGCTGGGTGGAGATAGATGATGGGGAGAGATGATAGGGGAGAGATGACACTGGAGAGATGAAAGGGGAGAGAGATGATAGGGGAGAGAGTTGTTGGGGAGAGAGCAATAATGGGCGAGAGATGATGGGGATCGAGATGATGCGGAGAGAGATGTTGGGGAGAGAGTGACAATGGGAGACAGAGGATGGGGAAAGAGTGACGATGGGGAGAGATGATGGTGAGAAATGATGGGGGAGAGATGATAGGGGGAGAGATGATGGGGAGAGAGGTGATGCTCAGTTGATGGGGGAGAGATGATGGGGAGATGATACTCAGTTGAATGGGGAGAGATGATGGGAGAGTGAGATGATAGGGGAGAGTGATTATGGGGAGAGAGCAATGATGGGGAGAGAGATGATGGGGGAGAGATGATGGGGAGAGCAATGATGGGGAGAGAGATGATGGGGAGAGATGATAGGGGAGAGAGATGATGGGGAGAGAGCAATAATGGGGAGAGAGATGATGGGGGAGAGATGATGGGGAGAGAGATGATGGGGAGAGAGATGATGGGGAGAGATGATGTGGAGAAAGATGATGTGGTGATTGATGATGGGGAGAGAGTGATGATGGGGAAGAGATGATGGGGAGAGATGATAGGGGGAGAGATGATGGGGATAAAGATGATAGGGGAGAGAGATGATGGGGAGAGAGATGATGGGGAGAGAGTGACGATGGGAGAGAGAAGATGGGGAGAGAGTGACGATGGGGGAGAGATGATGGGGAGAGATGATGGGGAAAGAGGTGATGCTCAGTTGATGGAGGAGAGATGATGGGGAGATGATGCTCAGTTGATGGGGGTGAGATGATGCGGGAGTGAGATGATAGTGGAGAGAAACGATGGGGAGAGAGATCCTGGGTGGAGATAGATGCTGGGGAGAGATCATAGGGGAGAGATGACAGTGGAGAGATGAAAGGGGAGAGAGATGATGGGGAGAGAGCAATAATGGGGGAGAGATGATAGGGAGAGAGATGATGGGGAGAGAGATGATGGGGAGAGAGTGACGATGGGAGAGAGAGGATGGGGAGAGAGTGACGATGGGGAGAGAGATGATAGGGGGAGAGATGATGGGGAGAGAGATGATGGGGGAGAGATGATGGGGAGAGATGATGGGGAGAGATGATAGGGGCAGAGATGATAGGGGGAGAGATGATGGGGAGAGAGGTGATGCTCAGTTGATGGGGGAGAGATGATGGGGAGATGATGCTCAGTTGATGGGGGAGAGATGATGCGGGAGTGAGATGATAGGGGAGAGAGACGATGGGGAGAGAGATGCTGGGTGGAGATAGATGATGGGGAGAGATGATAGGGGAGAGATGACACTGGACAGATGAAAGGGGAGAGAGATGATAGGGCAGAGAGATGATAGGGGAGAGAGTTGTTGGGGAGAGAGCAATAATGGGCGAGAGATGATGGGGAGAGAGATGATGCGGAGAGAGATGTTGGGGAGAGAGTGACAATGGGGAGAGATGATGGTGAGAAATGATGGGGGAGAGATGATAGGGGGAGAGATGATGGGGAGAGAGGTGATGCTCAGTTGATGGGGGAGAGATGACGGGGAGATGATACTCAGTTGAATGGGGAGAGATGATGGGAGAGTGAGATGATAGGGGAGAGAGATTATGGGGAGAGAGCAATGATGGGGGAGAGATGATGGGGAGAGCAATGATGGGGAGAGAGATGATTGGGGAGAGATGATGGGGAGAGCAATGATGGGGAGAGAGATGATGGGGAGAGATGATAGGGGAGAGAGATGATGGGGAGAGAGCAATAATGGGGAGAGAGATGATGGGGGAGAGATGATGGGGAGAGAGATGATGGGGAGAGAGATGATGGGGAGAGATGATGTGGAGAAAGATGATGTGGTGATTGATGATGGGGAGAGAGTGATGATGGGGAAGAGATGATGGGGAGAGATGATAGGGGGAGAGATGATGGGGATAGAGATGATAGGGGAGAGGGATGATGGGGAGAGAGATGATGGGGAGAGAGTGACGATGGGAGAGAGAAGATGGGGAGAGAGTGACGATGGGGGAGAGATGATGGGGAGAGATGATGGGGAAAGAGGTGATGCTCAGTTGATGGAGGAGAGATGATGGGGAGATGATGCTCAGTTGATGGGGGTGAGATGATGCGGGAGTGAGATGATAGTGGAGAGAAACGATGGGGAGAGAGATCCTGGGTGGAGATAGATGATGGGGAGAGATCATAGGGGAGAGATGACAGTGGAGAGATGAAAGGGGAGAGAGATGATGGGGAGAGAGCAATAATGGGGGAGAGATGATAGGGAGAGAGATGATGGGGAGAGAGATGATGGGGAGAGAGATGATGGGGAGAGAGATGATGGGGGAGAGAGATGATGGGGAGAGATGATGTGGAGAAAGATGATGTGGAGATTGATGATGGGGAGAGAGTGATGATGGGGAAGGGATGAAGGGGAGAGATGATAGGGGGAGAGATGATGGGCATAGAGATGATAGGGGAGAGAGATGCTGGATGGAGATAGATGATGGGGAGAGATGATAGGGGAGAGATGACAGTGGAGAGATGAAAGGGGAGAGAGATGATAGGGCAGAGAGATGATAGGGGAGAGAGTTGTTGGGGAGAGAGCAATAATGGGCGAGAGATGATGGGGAGAGAGATGATGCGAGAGAGATGTTGGGGAGAGAGTGATGATGGGGAAGACATGATTGGGAGAGATGATAGGGAGAGAGATGATGGGGAGAGAGATGATAGGGGAGAGAGATGATGGGGAGAGAGATGCTGGGTGGAGATAGATGATGGGGAGAGATGACAGTGGAGAGATGAAAGGGGAGAGAGATGATACGGCAGAGAGATGATGGGGAGAGAGAAGATGGGGAGAGAGATGATGGGGGAGAGAGATGATGGGGAGAGAGATGATGGGGAGAGAGTGACGATGGGAGCGATAGGATGGGGAGAGAGAGACGATGGGGAAGACATGATTGGGAGAGATGATAGGGGAGAGATGACAGTGGAGAGATGAAAGGGGAGAGAGATGATAGGGCAGAGAGATGATAAGGGATAGAGTTGTTGGGGACAGAGCAATAATGGGCGAGAGATGATGGGGAGAGAGATGATGCGGAGAGAGATGTTGGGGAGAGAGTGATGATGGGGAAGACATGATTGGGAGAGATGATAGGGAGAGAGATGATGGGGAGAGAGATGATAGGGGAGAGAGATGATGGGGAGAGAGATGCTGGGTGGAGATAGATGATGGGGAGACAGATGATGGGGAGAGAGTGATGATGGGAGAGATAGGATGGGGAGAGAGTGACGATGGGAGAGATAGGATGGGGAGAGATGATGGGGAGAGATGATAGGGGGAGAGATGATGGGGAGAGAGGTGATGCTCTGTTGATGGGGAGAGATGATGGGGAGATGATGCTCAGTTGAATGGGGAGAAATGATGGGAGAGTGAGATGATAGGGGAGAGAGATTATGGGGACAGAGCAATGATGGGGGAGAGATGATGGGGAGAGAGATGATGGGGAGAGCAACGATGGGGGAGAGATGAAGGGGGACAGATGATGGGGGAGAGGAGATGATACGGAGAGAGATGATGGTGAGAGAGCAATGATGGGGGATAGATGATGGGGGCGAGATGATGGGGGAGAGTAAATGATAAGGAGAGGAATGATGCGGAGAGAGATGATGGGGTGAGAGATAAGATGCGCAGAGAGATGATGGGAGAGAGATGATGTTGAGAGATGATGGGGAGAGAGGATGGCGAGGCAGATGATGGGGGAGTGAGATGATGGGGGAGAGAGATGATGTGGAGAAAGATGATGTGGAGATTGATGAAGGGGAGAGATGATAGTGGGAGAGATTATGAGGAGAGAGATGATAGGGGAGAGAGACGATGGGGAGAGAGATGCTCGGTGGAGATAGATGATGGGGAGAAATGATAGGGGAGAGATGACAGTGGAGAGATGAAAGAGGAGAGAGATGATATGGCAGAGAGATGATAGGGGAGAGAGATAATGGGGAGAGAGCAATAAGGGGGGAGAGATGATAGGGAGAGAGAAAATGGGGAGAGAGATGATGCGGAGAGAGATGATGGGGGAGAGAGATGATGGGGAGAGAGATGATGGGGAGAGAGATGATGGGGAGAGATGATGTGGTGATTGATGATGGGGAGAGAGTGATGATGGGGAAGAGATGATGGGGAGAGATGATAGGGGGAGAGATGATGGGGATAGAGATGATGGGGAGAGAGATGATGGGGAGAGAGATGATGGGGAGAGAGTGACGATGGGAGAGAGAGGATGGGGAGAGAGTGACGATGGGGGAGAGATGATGGGGAGAGATGATGGGGAGAGATGATAGGGGGAGAGATGATGGGGAGACAGGTGATGCTCAGTTGATGGAGGAGAGATGATGGGGAGATGATGCTCAGTTGATGGGGGTGAGATGATGCGGGAGTGAGATGATAGTGGAGAGAAACGATGGGGAGAGAGATCCTGGGTGGAGATAGATGATGGGGAGAGATGATAGGGGAGAGATGACAGTGGAGAGATGAAAGGGGAGAGAGATGATAGGGCAGAGAGATGATAGGGGAGAGAGTTGTTGGGGAGAGAGCAATAATGGGCGAGAGACGATAGGGAGAGAGATGATGGGGAGAGAGATGATAGGGAGTGAGATGGTAGGGGAGAGAGATTATGGGGAGAGATCAATGATGGGGGAGAGATGATAGGGAGAGAAATGATGGGGGAGAGAGATGATGGGGAGAGAGATGATGGGGAGAGAGATGATGCGGAGAGAGATGTTGGGGAGAGAGTGACAATGGGAGAGAGGGGATGGGGAAAGAGTGACGATGGGGAGAGATGATGGCGAGAAATGATGGGGTAGAGATGATACCGGGAGAGATGATGGGGAGAGAGGTGATGCTCAGTTAATGGGGGTGAGATGATGGGGAGAGAGATGATGGGGAGAGAGTTGATGGGGATAGAGATGATGGGGAGAGAGATGATGGGGAGAGAGATGATGGGGGAGAGAGATTATGGGGAGAGATGATGTGGAGAAAGATGATGTGGAGATTGATGATGGGGAGAGAGTGATGATGGGGAAGAAATGATGGAGAGAGATGATAGCGGGAGAGAGATGATAGGGGAGAGAGATGATGGGGAGAGAGACGAAGGGGAGAGAGATGCTCGGTGGAGATAGATGATGGGGAGAGATGATAGGGGAGAGATGACAGTGGAGAGATGAAAGGGGAGAGAGATGATGGGGAGAGAGCAATAATGGGGGAGAGATGATAGGGAGAGAGATGATGGGGAGAGAGATGATGGGGAGAGAGATGATGGGGAGAGAGATGATGGGGAGAGATGATGTGGAGAAAGATGATGTGGAGATTGATGATGGGGAGAGAGTGATGATGGGGAAGGGATGATGGGGAGAGATGATAGGGGGAGAGATGATGGGCATAGAGATGATAGGGGAGAGAGATGCTGGATGGAGATAGATGATGGGGAGAGATGATAGGGGAGAGATGACAGTGGAGAGATGAAAGGGGAGAGAGATGATAGGGCAGAGAGATGATAGGGGATAGAGTTGTTGGGGATAGAGTTGTTGGGGAGAGAGCAATAATGGGCGAGAGATGATGGGGAGAGAGATGATGTGGAGAGAGATGTTGGGGAGAGAGTGATGATGGGGAAGACATGATTGGGAGAGATGATAGGGAGAGAGATGATGGGGAGAGAGATGATAGGGGAGAGAGATGCTGGGTGGAGATAGATGATGGGGAGACAGATGATGGGGAGAGAGTGATGATGGGAGAGATAGGATGGGGAGAGAGTGACGATGGGAGAGATAGGATTGGGAGAGATGATGGGGAGAGATGATAGGGGGAGAGATGATGGGGAGAGAGGTGATGCTCAGTTGATGGGGAGAGATGATGGGGAGATGATGCTCAGTTGAATGGGGAGAAATGATGGGAGAGTGAGATGATAGGGGAGAGAGATTATGGGGAGAGAGCAATGATGGGGGAGAGATGATGGGGAGAGAGATGATGAGAAGAGCAACGATGGGGGAGAGATGAAGGGGGAGAGATGATGGGGGAGAGGAGATGATACGGAGAGAGATGATGGTGAGAGAGCAATGATGGGGGATAGATGATGTTGAGAGATGATGGGGAGAGAGGATGGGGAGGCAGATGATGAGGGAGTGAGATGATGGGGGAGAGAGATGATGTGGAGAAAGATGATGTGGAGATTGATGAAGGGGAGAGATGATAGGGGGAGAGATTAAGAGGAGAGAGATGATAGGTGAGAGAGACGATGGGGAGAGAGATGCTCGGTGGAGATAGATGATGGGGAGAAATGATAGGGGAGAGATGACAGTGGAGAGATGAAAGGGGAGAGAGATGATATGGCAGAGAGATGATAGGGGAGAGAGATAATGGGGAGAGAGCAATAATGGGGGAGAGATGATAGGGAGAGAGATAATGGGGAGAGAGATGATGCGGAGAGAGATGATGGGGGAGAGAGATGATGGGGAGAGAGATGATGGGGAGAGAGATGATGGGGAGAGATGATGTGGAGAAAGATGATGTGGTGATTGATGATGGGGAGAGAGTGATGATGGGGAAGAGATGATGGGGAGAGATGATAGGGGGAGAGATGATGGGGATAGAGATGAAAGGGGAGAGAGATGATGGGGAGAGAGATGATGGGGAGAGAGTGACGATGGGAGAGAGAGGATGGGGAGAGAGTGACGATGGGGGAGAGATGATGGGGAGAGATGATAGGGGGAGAGATGATGGGGAGAGAGGTGATGCTCAGTTGATGGAGGAGAGATGATGGGGAGATGATGCTCAGTTGATGGGGGTGAGATGATGCGGGAGTGAGATGATAGTGGAGAGAAACGATGGGGAGAGAGATCCTCGGTGGAGATAGATGATGGGGAGAGATGATAGGGGAGAGATGACAGTGGAGAGATGAAAGGGGAGAGAGATGATAGGGCAGAGAGATGATAGGGGAGAGAGTTGTTGGGGAGAGAGCAATAATGGGCGAGAGATGATAGGGAGAGAGATGATGGGGAGAGAGATGATAGGGAGTGAGATGATAGGGGAGAGAGATTATGGAGAGAGAGCAATGATGGGGGAGAGATGATGGGGAGAGAGATGATGGGGAGAGAGATAATGGGGAGAGAGATGATGGGGAGAGAGTGACGATGGGAGAGAGAGGATGGGGAGAGAGTGACGATGGGGAGAGAGATGATAGGGGGAGAGATGATGGGGGAGAGATGATGGGGGAGAGATGATGGGGAGAGATGATGGGGAGAGATGATAGGGGCAGAGATGATAGGGGGAGAGATGATGGGGAGAGAGGTGATGCTCAGTTGATGGGGGAGAGATGATGGAGAGAGAGTGACGATGGGAGAGAGAGGATGGGGAGAGAGTGACGATGGGGGAGAGATGATGGGGAGAGATGATGGGCAGAGATGATAGGGGGAGAGATGATGGGGAGAGAGGTGATGCTCAGTTGATGGGGGAGAGATGATGCGGGAGTGAGATGATAGGGGAGAGAGACGATGGGGAGAGAGATGCTGGGTGGAGATAGATGATGGGGAGAGATGATAGGGGAGAGATGACACTGGAGAGATGAAAGGGGAGAGAGATGATAGGGCAGAGAGATGATAGGGGAGAGAGTTGTTGGGGAGAGAGCAATAATGGGCGAGAGATGATGGGGAGAGAGATGATGCGGAGAGAGATGTTGGGGAGAGAGTGACAATGGGAGACAGAGGATGGGGAAAGAGTGATGATGGGGAGAGATGATGGTGAGATGATACTCAGTTGAATGGGGAGAGATGATGGGAGAGTGAGATGATAGGGGAGAGAGATTATGGGGAGAGAGCAATAAGGGGGAGAGATGATAGGGAGAGAGAAAATGGGGAGAGAGATGATGCGGAGAGAGATGATGGGGGAGAGAGATGATGGGGAGAGAGATGATGGGGAGAGAGATGATGGGGAGAGATGATGTGGTGATTGATGATGGGGAGAGAGTGATGATGGGGAAGAGATGATGGGGAGAGATGATAGGGGGAGAGATGATGGGGATAGAGATGATAGGGGAGAGAGATGATGGGGAGAGAGATGATGGGGAGAGAGTGACGATGGGAGAGAGAGGATGGGGAGAGAGTGATGATGGGGGAGAGATGATGGGGAGAGATGATGGGGAGAGATGATAGGGGGAGAGATGATGGGGAGACAGGTGATGCTCAGTTGATGGAGGAGAGATGATGGGGAGATGATGCTCAGTTGATGGGGGTGAGATGATGCGGGAGTGAGATGATAGTGGAGAGAAACGATGGGGAGAGAGATCCTGGGTGGAGATAGATGATGGGGAGAGATGATAGGGGAGAGATGACAGTGGAGAGATGAAAGGGGAGAGAGATGATAGGGCAGAGAGATGATAGGGGAGAGAGTTGTTGGGGAGAGAGCAATAATGGGCGAGAGACGATAGGGAGAGAGATGATGGGGAGAGAGATGATAGGGAGTGAGATGGTAGGGGAGAGAGATTATGGGGAGAGATCAATGATGGGGGAGAGATGATAGGGAGAGAAATGATGGGGGAGAGAGATGATGGGGAGAGAGATGATGGGGAGAGAGATGATGCGGAGAGAGATGTTGGGGAGAGAGTGACAATGGGAGAGAGGGGATGGGGAAAGAGTGACGATGGGGAGAGATGATGGCGAGAAATGATGGGGTAGAGATGATACCGGGAGAGATGATGGGGAGAGAGGTGATGCTCAGTTGATGGGGGTGAGATGATGGGGAGAGAGATGATGGGGAGAGAGTTGATGGGGATAGAGATGATGGGGAGAGAGATGATGGGGAGAGAGATGATGGGGGAGAGAGATTATGGGGAGAGATGATGTGGAGAAAGATGATGTGGAGATTGATGATGGGGAGAGAGTGATGATGGGGAAGAAATGATGGAGAGAGATGATAGCGGGAGAGAGATGATAGGGGAGAGAGATGATGGGGAGAGAGACGAAGGGGAGAGAGATGCTCGGTGGAGATAGATGATGGGGAGAGATGATAGGGGAGAGATGACAGTGGAGAGATGAAAGGGGAGAGAGATGATGGGGAGAGAGCAATAATGGGGGAGAGATGATAGGGAGAGAGATGATGGGGAGAGAGATGATGGGGAGAGAGATGATGGGGAGAGAGATGATGGGGAGAGATGATGTGGAGAAAGATGATGTGGAGATTGATGATGGGGAGAGAGTGATGATGGGGAAGGGATGATGGGGAGAGATGATAGGGGGAGAGATGATGGGCATAGAGATGATAGGGGAGAGAGATGCTGGATGGAGATAGATGATGGGGAGAGATGATAGGGGAGAGATGACAGTGGAGAGATGAAAGGGGAGAGAGATGATAGGGCAGAGAGATGATAGGGGATAGAGTTGTTGGGGATAGAGTTGTTGGGGAGAGAGCAATAATGGGCGAGAGATGATGGGGAGAGAGATGATGTGGAGAGAGATGTTGGGGAGAGAGTGATGATGGGGAAGACATGATTGGGAGAGATGATAGGGAGAGAGATGATGGGGAGAGAGATGATAGGGGAGAGAGATGCTGGGTGGAGATAGATGATGGGGAGACAGATGATGGGGAGAGAGTGATGATGGGAGAGATAGGATGGGGAGAGAGAGACGATGGGAGAGATAGGATTGGGAGAGATGATGGGGAGAGATGATAGGGGGAGAGATGATGGGGAGAGAGGTGATGCTCAGTTGATGGGGAGAGATGATGGGGAGATGATGCTCAGTTGAATGGGGAGAAATGATGGGAGAGTGAGATGATAGGGGAGAGAGATTATGGGGAGAGAGCAATGATGGGGGAGAGATGATGGGGAGAGAGATGATGAGAAGAGCAACGATGGGGGAGAGATGAAGGGGGAGAGATGATGGGGGAGAGGAGATGATACGGAGAGAGATGATGGTGAGAGAGCAATGATGGGGGATAGATGATGTTGAGAGATGATGGGGAGAGAGGATGGGGAGGCAGATGATGAGGGAGTGAGATGATGGGGGAGAGAGATGATGTGGAGAAAGATGATGTGGAGATTGATGAAGGGGAGAGATGATAGGGGGAGAGATTAAGAGGAGAGAGATGATAGGGGAGAGAGACGATGGGGAGAGAGATGCTCGGTGGAGATAGATGATGGGGAGAAATGATAGGGGAGAGATGACAGTGGAGAGATGAAAGGGGAGAGAGATGATATGGCAGAGAGATGATAGGGGAGAGAGATAATGGGGAGAGAGCAATAATGGGGGAGAGATGATAGGGAGAGAGATAATGGGGAGAGAGATGATGCGGAGAGAGATGATGGGGGAGAGAGATGATGGGGAGAGAGATGATGGGGAGAGAGATGATGGGGAGAGATGATGTGGAGAAAGATGATGTGGTGATTGATGATGGGGAGAGAGTGATGATGGGGAAGAGATGATGGGGAGAGATGATAGGGGGAGAGATGATGGGGATAGAGATGATGGGGAGAGAGTGACGATGGGAGAGAGAGGATGGGGAGAGAGTGACGATGGGGGAGAGATGATGGGGAGAGATGATAGGGGGAGAGATGATGGGGAGAGAGGTGATGCTCAGTTGATGGAGGAGAGATGATGGGGAGATGATGCTCAGTTGATGGGGGTGAGATGATGCGGGAGTGAGATGATAGTGGAGAGAAACGATGGGGAGAGAGATCCTCGGTGGAGATAGATGATGGGGAGAGATGATAGGGGAGAGATGACAGTGGAGAGATGAAAGGGGAGAGAGATGATAGGGCAGAGAGATGATAGGGGAGAGAGTTGTTGGGGAGAGAGCAATAATGGGCGAGAGATGATAGGGAGAGAGATGATGGGGAGAGAGATGATAGGGAGTGAGATGATAGGGGAGAGAGATTATGGAGAGAGAGCAATGATGGGGGAGAGATGATGGGGAGAGAGATGATGGGGAGAGAGATAATGGGGAGAGAGATGATGGGGAGAGAGTGACGATGGGAGAGAGAGGATGGGGAGAGAGTGACGATGGGGAGAGAGATGATAGGGGGAGAGATGATGGGGGAGAGATGATGGGGGAGAGATGATGGGGAGAGATGATGGGGAGAGATGATAGGGGCAGAGATGATAGGGGGAGAGATGATGGGGAGAGAGGTGATGCTCAGTTGATGGGGGAGAGATGATGGAGAGAGAGTGACGATGGGAGAGAGAGGATGGGGAGAGAGTGACGATGGGGGAGAGATGATGGGGAGAGATGATGGGCAGAGATGATAGGGGGAGAGATGATGGGGAGAGAGGTGATGCTCAGTTGATGGGGGAGAGATGATGCGGGAGTGAGATGATAGGGGAGAGAGACGATGGGGAGAGAGATGCTGGGTGGAGATAGATGATGGGGAGAGATGATAGGGGAGAGATGACACTGGAGAGATGAAAGGGGAGAGAGATGATAGGGCAGAGAGATGATAGGGGAGAGAGTTGTTGGGGAGAGAGCAATAATGGGCGAGAGATGATGGGGAGAGAGATGATGCGGAGAGAGATGTTGGGGAGAGAGTGACAATGGGAGACAGAGGATGGGGAAAGAGTGATGATGGGGAGAGATGATGGTGAGATGATACTCAGTTGAATGGGGAGAGATGATGGGAGAGTGAGATGATAGGGGAGAGAGATTATGGGGAGAGAGATGATAGGGAGTGAGATGATAGGGGAGAGAGATTATGGGGAGAGAGCAATGATGGGGGAGAGATGATGGGGAGAGAAATGATGGGGGAGAGAGATGATGGGGAGAGAGATGATGGGGAGAGAGATGATGCGGAGAGAGATGTTGGGGAGAGAGTGACAATGGGAGAGAGAGGATGGGGAAAGAGTGACGATGGGGAGAGATGATGGCGAGAAATGATGGGGTAGAGATGATACGGGGAGAGATGATGGGGAGAGAGGTGATGCTCAGTTGATGGGGGAGAGATGATGGGGAGAGAGATGATGGGGAGAGAGTTGATGGTGATAGAGATGATGGGGAGAGAGATGATGGGGGAGAGAGATGATGGGGGAGAGAGATGATGGGGGAGAGAGATTATGGGGAGAGATGATGTGGAGAAAGATGATGTGGAGATTGATGATGGGGAGAGAGTGATGATGGGGAAGAGATGATGGAGAGAGATGATAGCGGGAGAGATGATGGGGAGAGAGATGATAGGGGAGAGAGATGATAGGGGAGAGAGACAAAGGGGAGAGAGATGCTCGGTGGAGATAGATGATGGGGAGAGATGATAGGGGAGAGATGACAGTGGAGAGATGAAAGGGGAGAGAGATGATGGGGAGAGAGCAATAATGGGGGAGAGATGATAGGGAGAGAGATGATGGGGAGAGAGATGATGAGGAGAGAGATGATGGGGGAGAGAGATGATGGGGGAGAGAGATGATGGGGAGAGATAATGTGGAGAAAGATGATGTGGAGATTGATGATGGGGAGAGAGTGATGATGGGGAAGGGATAATGGGGAGAGATGATAGGGGGAGAGATGATGGGCATAGAGATGATAGGGGAGAGAGATGCTGGATGGAGATAGATGATGGGGAGAGATGATAGGGGAGAGATGACAGTGGAGAGATGAAAGGGGAGAGAGATGATAGGGCAGAGAGATGATAGGGGATAGAGTTGTTGGGGAGAGAGCAATAATGGGCGAGAGATGATGGGGAGAGAGATGATGCGGAGAGAGATGTTGGGGAGAGAGTGATGATGGGGAAGACATGATTGGGAGAGATGATAGGGAGAGAGATGATGGGGAGAGAGATGATAGGGGAGAGAGATGATGGGGAGAGAGATGATGGGGAGAGAGATGCTGGGTGGAGATAGATGATGGGGAGACAGATGATGGGGAGAGAGTGATGATGGGAGAGATAGGATGGGGAGAGAGTGACGATGGGAGAGATAGGATTGGGAGAGATGATGGGGAGAGATGATAGGGGGAGAGATGATGGGGAGAGAGGTGATGCTCAGTTGATGGGGAGAGATGATGGGGAGATGATGCTCAGTTGAATGGGGAGAAATGATGGGAGAGTGAGATGATAGGGGAGAGAGATTATGGGGAGAGAGCAATGATGGGGGAGAGATGATGGGGAGAGAGATGATGGGGAGAGCAACGATGGGGGAGAGATGAAGGGGGAGAGATGAAGGGGGAGAGATGATGGGGGAGAGGAGATGATACGGAGAGAGATGATGGTGAGAGAGCAATGATGGGGGATAGATGATGGGGGCGAGATGATGGGGGAGAGCAAATGATAAGGAGAGGAATGATGCGGAGAGAGATGATGGGGTGAGAGATATGATGCGCAGAGAGATGATGGGAGAGAGAAGATGTTGAGAGATGATGGGGAGAGAGGATGGGGAGGCAGATGATGGGGGAGTGAGATGATGGGGGAGAGAGATGATGTGGAGAAAGATGATGTGGAGATTGATGAAGGGGAGAGATGATAGGGGGAGAGATTATGAGGAGAGAAATGATAAGGGAGAGAGACGATGGGGAGAGAGATGCTCGGTGGAGATAGATGATGGTGAGAAATGATAGGGGAGAGATGACAGTGGAGAGATGAAAGGGGAGAGAGATGATATGGCAGAGAGATGATAGGGGAGAGAGATAATGGGGAGAGAGCAATAATGGGGGAGAGATGATAGGGAGAGAGATAATGGGGAGAGAGATGATGCGGAGAGAGATGATGGGGGAGAGAGATGATGGGGAGAGAGATGATGGGGAGAGAGATGATGGGGAGAGATGATGTGGAGAAAGATGATGTGGTGATTGATGATGGGGAGAGAGTGATGATGGGGAAGAGATGATGGGGAGAGATGATAGGGGGAGAGATGATGGGGATAGAGATGAAAGGGGAGAGAGATGATGGGGAGAGAGATGATGGGGAGAGAGTGACGATGGGAGAGAGAGGATGGGGAGAGAGTGACGATGGGGGAGAGATGATGGGGAGAGATGATAGGGGGAGAGATGATGGGGAGAGAGGTGATGCTCAGTTGGTGGAGGAGAGATGATGGGGAGATGATGCTCAGTTGATGGGGGTGAGATGATGCGGGAGTGAGATGATAGTGGAGAGAAACGATGGGGAGAGAGATCCTGGGTGGAGATAGATGATGGGGAGAGATGATAGGGGAGAGATGACATTGGAGAGATGAAAGGGGAGAGAGATGATAGGGCAGAGAGATGATAGGGGAGAGAGTTGTTGGGGAGAGAGCAATAATGGGCGAGAGATGATAGGGAGAGAGATGATGGGGAGAGAGATGATAGGGAGTGAGATGATAGGGGAGAGAGATTATGGAGAGAGAGCAATGATGGGGGAGAGATGATGGGGAGAGAGATGATGGGGGAGAGAGATGATGGGGAGAGAGATGATGGGGAGAGAGATGATGGGGAGAGAGTGACGATGGGAGAGAGAGGATGGGGAGAGAGTGACGATGGGGAGAGAGATGATAGGGGGAGAGATGATGGGGAGAGAGATGATGGGGGAGAGATGATGGGGAGAGATGATGGGGAGAGATGATAGGGGGAGAGATGATGGGGAGAGAGGTGATGCTCAGTTGATGGGGGAGAGATGATGGGGAGATGATGCTCAGTTGATGGGGGAGAGATGATGCGGGAGTGAGATGATAGGGGAGAGAGACGATGGGGAGAGAGATGCTGGGTGGAGATAGATGATGGGGAGAGATGATAGGGGAGAGATGACACTGGAGAGATGAAAGGGGAGAGAGATGATAGGGCAGAGAGATGATAGGGGAGAGAGTTGTTGGGGAGAGAGCAATAATGGGCGAGAGATGATGGGGAGAGAGATGATGCGGAGAGAGATGTTGGGGAGAGAGTGACAATGGGAGACAGAGGATGGGGAAAGAGTGACGATGGGGAGAGATGATGGTGAGAAATGATGGGGGAGAGATGATAGGGGGAGAGATGACGGGGAGAGAGGTGATGCTCAGTTGATGAGGGAGAGATGATGGGGAGAGAATACTCAGTTGAATGGGGAGAGATGATGGGAGAGTGAGATGATAGGGGAGAGAGATTATGGGGAGAGAGCAATGATGGGGGAGAGATGATGGGGAGAGCAATGATGGGGAGAGAGATGATGGGGGAGTGATGATGGGGAGAGCAATGATGGGGAGAGAGATGATGGAGAGAGATGATAGGGGAGAGAGATGATGGGGAGAGAGCAATAATGGGGAGAGAGATGATGGGGGAGAGATGATGGGGAGAGAGATGATGGGGAGAGAGATGATGGGGAGAGATGATGTGGAGAAAGATGATGTGGTGATTGATGATGGGGAGAGAGTGATGATGGGGAAGAGATGATGGGGAGAGATGATAGGGGGAGAGATGATGGGGATAGAGATGATAGGGGAGAGAGATGATGGGGAGAGAGATGATGGGGAGAGAGTGACGATGGGAGAGAGAAGATTGGGAGAGAGTGACGATGGGGGAGAGATGATGGGGAGAGATGATGGGGAAAGAGGTGATGCTCAGTTGATGGAGGAGAGATGATGGGGAGATGATGCTCAGTTGATGGGGGTGAGATGATGCGGGAGTGAGATGATAGTGGAGAGAAACGATGGGGAGAGAGATCCTGGGTGGAGATAGATGATGGGGAGAGATCATAGGGGAGAGATGACAGTGGAGAGATGAAAGGGGAGAGAGATGATAGGGCAGAGAGATGATAGGGGAGAGAGTTGTTGGGGAGAGAGCAATAATAGGCGAGAGATGATAGGGAGAGAGATGATGGGGAGAGAGATGATAGGGAGTGAGATGATAGGAGAGAGAGATTATGGGGAGAGAGCAATGATGGGGGAGATGATGGGGAGAGAGATGATGGGGGAGAGAGATGATGGGGAGAGAGATGATGGGGAGAGAGTGACGATGGGAGAGAGAGGATGGGGAGAGAGTGACGATGGGGAGAGAGATGATGGGGACAGAGATGAAGGGGGAGAGAAATGATGGGGAGAGAGATGATGGGGGAGAGATGATGGGGAGAGATGATGGGGAGAGATGATAGGGGCAGAGATGTTAGGGGGAGAGATGATGGGGAGATGATGCTCAGTTGATGGGGGAGAGATGATGCGGGAGTGAGATGATAGGGGAGAGAGACGATGGGGTGAGAGATGCTGGGTGGAGATAGATGATGGGGAGAGATGATAGGGGAGAGATGACAGTGGAGAGATGAAAGGGGAGAGAGATGATAGGGCAGAGAGATGATAGGGGAGAGAGTTGTTGGGGAGAGAGCAATAATGGGCGAGAGATGATGGGGAGAGAGATGATGCGGAGAGAGATGTTGGGGAGAGAGTGACAATGGGAGAGAGAGGATGGGGAAAGAGTGACGATGGGGAGAGATGATGGTGAGAAATGATGGGGGAGAGATGATAGGGGGAGAGATGATGGGGAGAGAGGTGATGCTCAGTTGATGGGGGAGAGATGATGGGGAGATGATACTCAGTTGAATGGGGAGAGATGATGGGAGAGTGAGATGATAGGGGAGAGAGATTATGGGGAGAGAGCAATGATGGGGGAGAGATGATGGGGAGAGCAATGATGGGGGAGAGATGATGGGGGTGAGATGATGGGGGAGAGGAGATGATACGGAGAGGAATGATGGGGAGAGAGATGATGGGGTGAGAGATATGATGCGCAGAGAGATGATGGGGAGAGATGATCGGGAGAGATGATTAGTGAGAGATGATGGGGAGACAGATGATGGGGGAGTAAGATGATGGGGGAGAGAGATGATGTGGAGAAAAATGATGTGGAGATTGATGATGGGGAGAGAGTGATGATGGGGATGAGATGATGGGAGAGATGATAGGGGGAGAGATGATGGGGCGAGAGATGATACGGCAGAGAGATGATAGGGGGAGAGATGATGGGGAGAGAGGGGATGCTCAGTTGATGGGGGAGAGATGATGGGGAGATGATGCTCAGTTGATGGGGGAGAGATGATGCGGGAGTGAGATGATAGGGGAGAGAGACGATGGGGAGAGAGATGCTGGGTGGAGATAGATGATGGGGAGAGATGATAGGGGAGAGATGACAGTGGAGAGATGAAAGGGGAGAGAGATGATAGGGCAGAGAGATGATAGGGGAGAGAGTTGTTGGGGAGAGAGCAATAATGGGCGAGAGATGATAGGGAGAGAGATGATGGGGAGAGAGATGATAGGGAGTGAGATGATAGGGGAGAGAGATTATGGAGAGAGAGCAATGATGGGGGAGAGAGGATGGGGAGAGAGATGATGGGGGAGAGAGATGATGGGGAGAGAGATGATGGGGAGAGAGTGACGATGGGAGAGAGAGGATGGGGAGAGAGTGACGATGGGAAGAGAGATGATAGGGGGAGAGATGATGGGGAGAGATGATGGGGGAGAGATGATGGGGAGAGATGATGGGGAGAGATGATAGGGGCAGAGATGATAGGGGGAGAGATGATGGGGAGAGAGGTGATGCTCAGTTGATGGGGGAGAGATGATGGGGAGATGATGCTCAGTTGATGGGGGAGAGATGATGCGGGAGTGAGATGATAGGGGAGAGAGACGATGGGGAGAGAGATGCTGGGTGGAGATAGATGATGGGGAGAGATGATAGGGGAGAGATGACACTGGAGAGATGAAAGGGGAGAGAGATGATAGGGCAGAGAGATGATAGGGGAGAGAGTTGTTGGGGAGAGAGCAATAATGGGCGAGAGATGATGGGGAGAGAGATGATGCGGAGAGAGATTTTGGGGAGAGAGTGACAATGGGAGACAGAGGATGGGGAAAGAGTGACGATGGGGAGAGATGATGGTGAGAAATGATGGGGGAGAGATGATAGGGGGAGAGATGACGGGGAGAGAGGTGATGCTCAGTTGATGAGGGAGAGATGATGGGGAGAGAATACTCAGTTGAATGGGGAGAGATGATGGGAGAGTGAGATGATAGGGGAGAGAGATTATGGGGAGAGAGCAATGATGGGGGAGAGATGATGGGGAGAGCAATGATGGGGAGAGAGATGATGGGGGAGTGATGATGGGGAGAGCAATGATGGGGAGAGAGATGATGGAGAGAGATGATAGGGGAGAGAGATGATGGGGAGAGAGCAATAATGGGGAGAGAGATGATGGGGGAGAGATGATGGGGAGAGAGATGATGGGGAGAGAGATGATGGGGAGAGATGATGTGGAGAAAGATGATGTGGTGATTGATGATGGGGAGAGAGTGATGATGGGGAAGAGATGATGGGGAGAGATGATAGGGGGAGAGATGATGGGGATAGAGATGATAGGGGAGAGAGATGATGGGGAGAGAGATGATGGGGAGAGAGTGACGATGGGAGAGAGAAGATTGGGAGAGAGTGACGATGGGGGAGAGATGATGGGGAGAGATGATGGGGAAAGAGGTGATGCTCAGTTGATGGAGGAGAGATGATGGGGAGATGATGCTCAGTTGATGGGGGTGAGATGATGCGGGAGTGAGATGATAGTGGAGAGAAACGATGGGGAGAGAGATCCTGGGTGGAGATAGATGATGGGGAGAGATCATAGGGGAGAGATGACAGTGGAGAGATGAAAGGGGAGAGAGATGATAGGGCAGAGAGATGATAGGGGAGAGAGTTGTTGGGGAGAGAGCAATAATAGGCGAGAGATGATAGGGAGAGAGATGATGGGGAGAGAGATGATAGGGAGTGAGATGATAGGAGAGAGAGATTATGGGGAGAGAGCAATGATGGGGGAGATGATGGGGAGAGAGATGATGGGGGAGAGAGATGATGGGGAGAGAGATGATGGGGAGAGAGTGACGATGGGAGAGAGAGGATGGGGAGAGAGTGACGATGGGGAGAGAGATGATGGGGACAGAGATGAAGGGGGAGAGAAATGATGGGGAGAGAGATGATGGGGGAGAGATGATGGGGAGAGATGATGGGGAGAGATGATAGGGGCAGAGATGTTAGGGGGAGAGATGATGGGGAGATGATGCTCAGTTGATGGGGGAGAGATGATGCGGGAGTGAGATGATAGGGGAGAGAGACGATGGGGTGAGAGATGCTGGGTGGAGATAGATGATGGGGAGAGATGATAGGGGAGAGATGACAGTGGAGAGATGAAAGGGGAGAGAGATGATAGGGCAGAGAGATGATAGGGGAGAGAGTTGTTGGGGAGAGAGCAATAATGGGCGAGAGATGATGGGGAGAGAGATGATGCGGAGAGAGATGTTGGGGAGAGAGTGACAATGGGAGAGAGAGGATGGGGAAAGAGTGACGATGGGGAGAGATGATGGTGAGAAATGATGGGGGAGAGATGATAGGGGGAGAGATGATGGGGAGAGAGTTGATGCTCAGTTGATGGGGGAGAGATGATGGGGAGATGATACTCAGTTGAATGGGGAGAGATGATGGGAGAGTGAGATGATAGGGGAGAGAGATTATGGGGAGAGAGCAATGATGGGGGAGAGATGATGGGGAGAGCAATGATGGGGGAGAGATGATGGGGGTGAGATGATGGGGGAGAGGAGATGATACGGAGAGGAATGATGGGGAGAGAGATGATGGGGTGAGAGATATGATGCGCAGAGAGATGATGGGGAGAGATGATCGGGAGAGATGATTAGTGAGAGATGATGGGGAGACAGATGATGGGGGAGTAAGATGATGGGGGAGAGAGATGATGTGGAGAAAAATGATGTGGAGATTGATGATGGGGAGAGAGTGATGATGGGGATGAGATGATGGGAGAGATGATAGGGGGAGAGATGATGGGGCGAGAGATGATACGGCAGAGAGATGATAGGGGGAGAGATGATGGGGAGAGAGGGGATGCTCAGTTGATGGGGGAGAGATGATGGGGAGATGATGCTCAGTTGATGGGGGAGAGATGATGCGGGAGTGAGATGATAGGGGAGAGAGACGATGGGGAGAGAGATGCTGGGTGGAGATAGATGATGGGGAGAGATGATAGGGGAGAGATGACAGTGGAGAGATGAAAGGGGAGAGAGATGATAGGGCAGAGAGATGATAGGGGAGAGAGTTGTTGGGGAGAGAGCAATAATGGGCGAGAGATGATAGGGAGAGAGATGATGGGGAGAGAGATGATAGGGAGTGAGATGATAGGGGAGAGAGATTATGGAGAGAGAGCAATGATGGGGGAGAGAGGATGGGGAGAGAGATGATGGGGGAGAGAGATGATGGGGAGAGAGATGATGGGGAGAGAGTGACGATGGGAGAGAGAGGATGGGGAGAGAGTGACGATGGGAAGAGAGATGATAGGGGGAGAGATGATGGGGAGAGATGATGGGGGAGAGATGATGGGGAGAGATGATGGGGAGAGATGATAGGGGCAGAGATGATAGGGGGAGAGAGTGACGATGGGAGAGAGAGGATGGGGAGAGAGTGACGATGGGAAGAGAGATGATAGGGGGAGAGATGATGGGGAGAGATGATGGGGGAGAGATGATGGGGAGAGAGATGATGCGGAGAGAGATGTTGGGGAGAGAGTGACAATGGGAGAGAGAGGATGGGGAAAGAGTGACGATGGGGAGAGATGATGGTGAGAAATGATGGGGGAGAGATGATAGGGGGAGAGATGATGGGGAGAGAGGTGATGCTCAGTTGATGGGGGAGAGATGATGGGGAGATGATACTCAGTTGAATGGGGAGAGATGATGGGAGAGTGAGATGATAGGGGAGAGAGATTATGGGGAGAGAGCAATGATGGGGAGAGATGATGGGGAGAGCAATGATGGGGGAGAGATGATGGGGGTGAGATGATGGGGGAGAGGAGATGATACGGAGAGGAATGATGGGGAGAGAGATGATGGGGTGAGAGATATGATGCGCAGAGAGATGATGGGGAGAGATGATCGGGAGAGATGATTAGTGAGAGATGATGGGGAGACAGATGATGGGGGAGTAAGATGATGGGGGAGAGAGATGATGTGGAGAAAAATGATGTGGAGATTGATGATGGGGAGAGAGTGATGATGGGGATGAGATGATGGGAGAGATGATAGGGGGAGAGATGATGGGGCGAGAGATGATACGGCAGAGAGATGATAGGGGGAGAGATGATGGGGAGAGAGGGGATGCTCAGTTGATGGGGGAGAGATGATGGGGAGATGATGCTCAGTTGATGGGGGAGAGATGATGCGGGAGTGAGATGATAGGGGAGAGAGACGATGGGGAGAGAGATGCTGGGTGGAGATAGATGATGGGGAGAGATGATAGGGGAGAGATGACAGTGGAGAGATGAAAGGGGAGAGAGATGATAGGGCAGAGAGATGATAGGGGAGAGAGTTGTTGGGGAGAGAGCAATAATGGGCGAGAGATGATAGGGAGAGAGATGATGGGGAGAGAGATGATAGGGAGTGAGATGATAGGGGAGAGAGATTATGGAGAGAGAGCAATGATGGGGGAGAGAGGATGGGGAGAGAGATGATGGGGGAGAGAGATGATGGGGAGAGAGATGATGGGGAGAGAGTGACGATGGGAGAGAGAGGATGGGGAGAGAGTGACGATGGGAAGAGAGATGATAGGGGGAGAGATGATGGGGAGAGATGATGGGGGAGAGATGATGGGGAGAGATGATGGGGAGAGATGATAGGGGCAGAGATGATAGGGGGAGAGATGATGGGGAGAGAGGTGATGCTCAGTTGATGGGGGAGAGATGATGGGGAGATGATGCTCAGTTGATGGGGGAGAGATGATGCGGGAGTGAGATGATAGGGGAGAGAGACGATGGGGAGAGAGATGCTGGGTGGAGATAGATGATGGGGAGAGATGATAGGGGAGAGATGACACTGGAGAGATGAAAGGGGAGAGAGATGATAGGGCAGAGACATGATAGGGGAGAGAGTTTTTGGGGAGAGAGCAATAATGGGCGAGAGATGATGGGGAGAGAGATGATGCGGAGAGAGATTTTGGGGAGAGAGTGACAATGGGAGACAGAGGATGGGGAAAGAGTGACGATGGGGAGAGATGATGGTGAGAAATGATGGGGGAGAGATGATAGGGGGAGAGATGACGGGGAGAGAGGTGATGCTCAGTTGATGAGGGAGAGATGATGGGGAGAGAATACTCAGTTGAATGGGGAGAGATGATGGGAGAGTGAGATGATAGGGGAGAGAGATTATGGGGAGAGAGCAATGATGGGGGAGAGATGATGGGGAGAGCAATGATGGGGAGAGAGATGATGGGGGAGTGATGATGGGGAGAGCAATGATGGGGAGAGAGATGATGGAGAGAGATGATAGGGGAGAGAGATGATGGGGAGAGAGCAATAATGGGGAGAGAGATGATGGGGGAGAGATGATGGGGAGAGAGATGATGGGGAGAGAGATGATGGGGAGAGATGATGTGGAGAAAGATGATGTGGTGATTGATGATGGGGAGAGAGTGATGATGGGGAAGAGATGATGGGGAGAGATGATAGGGGGAGAGATGATGGGGATAGAGATGATAGGGGAGAGAGATGATGGGGAGAGAGATGATGGGGAGAGAGTGACGATGGGAGAGAGAAGATTGGGAGAGAGTGACGATGGGGGAGAGATGATGGGGAGAGATGATGGGGAAAGAGGTGATGCTCAGTTGATGGAGGAGAGATGATGGGGAGATGATGCTCAGTTGATGGGGGTGAGATGATGCGGGAGTGAGATGATAGTGGAGAGAAACGATGGGGAGAGAGATCCTGGGTGGAGATAGATGATGGGGAGAGATCATAGGGGAGAGATGACAGTGGAGAGATGAAAGGGGAGAGAGATGATAGGGCAGAGAGATGATAGGGGAGAGAGTTGTTGGGGAGAGAGCAATAATAGGCGAGAGATGATAGGGAGAGAGATGATGGGGAGAGAGATGATAGGGAGTGAGATGATAGGAGAGAGAGATTATGGGGAGAGAGCAATGATGGGGGAGATGATGGGGAGAGAGATGATGGGGGAGAGAGATGATGGGGAGAGAGATGATGGGGAGAGAGTGACGATGGGAGAGAGAGGATGGGGAGAGAGTGACGATGGGGAGAGAGATGATGGGGACAGAGATGAAGGGGGAGAGAAATGATGGGGAGAGAGATGATGGGGGAGAGATGATGGGGAGAGATGATGGGGAGAGATGATAGGGGCAGAGATGTTAGGGGGAGAGATGATGGGGAGATGATGCTCAGTTGATGGGGGAGAGATGATGCGGGAGTGAGATGATAGGGGAGAGAGACGATGGGGTGAGAGATGCTGGGTGGAGATAGATGATGGGGAGAGATGATAGGGGAGAGATGACAGTGGAGAGATGAAAGGGGAGAGAGATGATAGGGCAGAGAGATGATAGGGGAGAGAGTTGTTGGGGAGAGAGCAATAATGGGCGAGAGATGATGGGGAGAGAGATGATGCGGAGAGAGATGTTGGGGAGAGAGTGACAATGGGAGAGAGAGGATGGGGAAAGAGTGACGATGGGGAGAGATGATGGTGAGAAATGATGGGGGAGAGATGATAGGGGGAGAGATGATGGGGAGAGAGTTGATGCTCAGTTGATGGGGGAGAGATGATGGGGAGATGATACTCAGTTGAATGGGGAGAGATGATGGGAGAGTGAGATGATAGGGGAGAGAGATTATGGGGAGAGAGCAATGATGGGGGAGAGATGATGGGGAGAGCAATGATGGGGGAGAGATGATGGGGGTGAGATGATGGGGGAGAGGAGATGATACGGAGAGGAATGATGGGGAGAGAGATGATGGGGTGAGAGATATGATGCGCAGAGAGATGATGGGGAGAGATGATCGGGAGAGATGATTAGTGAGAGATGATGGGGAGACAGATGATGGGGGAGTAAGATGATGGGGGAGAGAGATGATGTGGAGAAAAATGATGTGGAGATTGATGATGGGGAGAGAGTGATGATGGGGATGAGATGATGGGAGAGATGATAGGGGGAGAGATGATGGGGCGAGAGATGATACGGCAGAGAGATGATAGGGGGAGAGATGATGGGGAGAGAGGGGATGCTCAGTTGATGGGGGAGAGATGATGGGGAGATGATGCTCAGTTGATGGGGGAGAGATGATGCGGGAGTGAGATGATAGGGGAGAGAGACGATGGGGAGAGAGATGCTGGGTGGAGATAGATGATGGGGAGAGATGATAGGGGAGAGATGACAGTGGAGAGATGAAAGGGGAGAGAGATGATAGGGCAGAGAGATGATAGGGGAGAGAGTTGTTGGGGAGAGAGCAATAATGGGCGAGAGATGATAGGGAGAGAGATGATGGGGAGAGAGATGATAGGGAGTGAGATGATAGGGGAGAGAGATTATGGAGAGAGAGCAATGATGGGGGAGAGAGGATGGGGAGAGAGATGATGGGGGAGAGAGATGATGGGGAGAGAGATGATGGGGAGAGAGTGACGATGGGAGAGAGAGGATGGGGAGAGAGTGACGATGGGAAGAGAGATGATAGGGGGAGAGATGATGGGGAGAGATGATGGGGGAGAGATGATGGGGAGAGATGATGGGGAGAGATGATAGGGGCAGAGATGATAGGGGGAGAGATGATGGGGAGAGAGGTGATGCTCAGTTGATGGGGGAGAGATGATGGGGAGATGATGCTCAGTTGATGGGGGAGAGATGATGCGGGAGTGAGATGATAGGGGAGAGAGACGATGGGGAGAGAGATGCTGGGTGGAGATAGATGATGGGGAGAGATGATAGGGGAGAGATGACAGTGGAGAGATGAAAGGGGAGAGAGATGATAGGGCAGAGAGATGATAGGGGAGAGAGTTGTTGGGGAGAGAGCAATAATGGGCGAGAGATGATGGTGAGAGAGATGATGCGGAGAGAGATGTTGGGGAGAGAGTGACAATGGGAGACAGAGGATGGGGAAAGAGTGACGATGGGGAGAGATGATGGTGAGAAATGATGGGGGAGAGATGATAGGGGGAGAGATGATGGGGAGAGAGGTGATGCTCAGTTGATGGGGGAGAGATGATGGGGAGATGATACTCAGTTGAATGGGGAGAGATGATGGGAGAGTGAGATGATAGTGGAGAGAAACGATGGGGAGAGAGATCCTGGGTGGAGATAGATGATGGGGAGAGATGATAGGGGAGAGATGACAGTGGAGAGATGAAAGGGGAGAGAGATGATAGGGCAGAGAGATGATAGGGGAGAGAGTTGTTGGGGAGAGATGATGTGGAGAAAGATGATGGGGAGAGAGATGATGGGGGAGAGATGATGGGGAGAGCAATGATGGGGAGAGAGATGATGGGGGAGAGATGATGGGGAGAGAGATGATGGGGAGAGATGATGTGGAGAAAGATGATGTGGTGATTGATGATGGGGAGAGAGTGATGATGGGGAAGAGATGATGGGGAGAGATGATGGGGGAGAGATGATGGGGATAGAGATGATAGGGGAGAGAGATGATGGGGAGAGAGATGATGGGGAGAGAGTGACGATGGGAGAGAGAAGATGGGGAGAGAGTGAGGATGGGGGAGAGATGATGGGGAGAGATGATAGGGGGAGAGATGATGGGGAAAGAGGTGATGCTCAGTTGATGGAGGAGAGATGATGGGGAGATGATGCTCAGTTGATGGGGGTGAGATGATGCGGGAGTGAGATGATAGTGGAGAGAAACGATGGGGAGAGAGATCCTGGGTGGAGATAGATGATGGGGAGAGATCATAGGGGAGAGATGACAGTGGAGAGATGAAAGGGGAGAGAGATGATAGGGCAGAGAGATGATAGGGGAGAGAGTTGTTGGGGAGAGAGCAATAATAGGCGAGAGATGATAGGGAGAGAGATGATGGGGATAGAGATGATAGGGAGTGAGATGATAGGGGAGAGAGATTATGGGGAGAGAGCAATGATGGGGGAGAGATGATGGGGAGAGAGATGATGGGGGAGAGAGATGATGGGGAGAGAGATGATGGGGAGAGAGTGACGATGGGAGAGAGAGGATGGGGAGAGAGTGACGATGGGGAGAGAGATGATGGGGAGAGAGATGAAGGGGGAGAGAGATGATGGGGAGAGAGATGATGGGGGAGAGATGATGGGGAGAGATGATAGGGGCAGAGATGTTAGGGGGAGAGATGATGGGGAGATGATGCTCAGTTGATGGGGGAGAGATGATGCGGGAGTGAGATGATAGGGGAGAGAGACGATGGGGAGAGAGATGCTGGGTGGAGATAGATGATGGGGAGAGATGATAGGGGAGAGATGACAGTGGAGAGATGAAAGGGGAGAGAGATGATAGGGGAGAGAGTTGTTGGGGAGAGAGCAATAATGGGCGAGAGATGATGGGGAGAGAGATGATGCGGAGAGAGATGTTGGGGAGAGAGTGACAATGGGAGAGAGAGGATGGGGAAAGAGTGACGATGGGGAGAGATGATGGTGAGAAATGATGGGGGAGAGATGATAGGGGGAGAGATGATGGGGAGAGAGGTGATGCTCAGTTGATGGGGGAGAGATGATGGGGAGATGATACTCAGTTGAATGGGGAGAGATGATGGGAGAGTGAGATGATAGGGGAGAGAGATTATGGGGAGAGAGCAATGATGGGGGAGAGATGATGGGGAGAGCAATGATGGGGGAGAGATGATGGGGTGAGATGATGGGGGAGAGGAGATGATACGGAGAGGAATGATGGGGAGAGAGATGATGCGGTGAGAGATATGATGCGCAGAGAGATGATGGGAGAGAGATGATGGGGAGAGATGATCGGGAGAGATGATTACTGAGAGATGATGGGGAGGCAGATGATGGGGGAGTAAGATGATGGGAGGAGAGATAATGTGGAGAAAAATGATGTGGAGATTGATGATGCGGAGAGAGTGATGATGGGGAAGAGATGATGGGGAGAGATGAAAGGGGGAGAGATGATGGGGCGAGAGATGATACGGCAGAGAGATGATAGGGGAGAGAGATGATGGTGAGAGAGCAATAATGGGGGAGAGATGATAGGGAGAGAGATGATGGGGAGAGAGTTGATGGGGAGAGAGATGATGGGGAGAGAGATGATGGGGGAGAGAGATGATGGGGAGAGAGATGATGGGGAGAGATGAATTGGAGAAAGATGATGTGGAGATTGATGATGGGGAGAGAGTGATGATGGGGAAGAGATGATGGGGAGAGATGATAGGGGGTGAGATGATGGGGAGAGAGATGATAGGGGAGAGTGACGAAGGGGAGAGAGATGCTGGGTGGAGATAGATGATGGGGAGATAGATGATGGGGAGAGATGATAGGGGAGAGATGACAGTGGAGAGATGAAAGGGGAGAGAGATGATAGGGGAGAGAGATGTTGGGGAGAGAGCAATAATGGGGGAGAGATGATAGGGAGAGAGATGATGGGGAGAGAGATGATGGGCAGAGAGATGATGGGGGAGAGAGATGATGGGGAGAGAGTGACAATGGGAGAGAGAGGATGGGGAGAGAGTGACGATGGGCGAGAGATGATGGGGAGAGATGATGGGGAGAGATGATGGGGAGAGAGGTGATGCTCAGCTGATGGGGGAGAGTTAATGGGGAGATGATGCTTAGTTGATGGGGAGAGATGATGCGGGAGTGAGATGATAGGGGAGAGAGATTATGGGGAGAGAGAGATGATGGGGGTGAGATGATGGGGAGAGAGATGCTGGGTGGAGATAAATGATGGGGAGAGATGATAGGGGAGAGATGACAGTGGAGAGATGAAAGGGGAGAGAGATGGTAGGGCAGAGTGATGATAGGGGAGAGAGTTGTTGGGGAGAGAGCAATAATGGGCGAGAGATGATAGGGAGAGAGATGATGGGGAGAGAGATGATAGGGAGTGAGATGATAGGGGAGAGAGATTATGGGGAGAGAGCAATGATGGGGGAGAGATGATGGGGAGAGAGATGATGGGGGAGAGAGTTGATGGGGAGAGAGATGATGGGGAGAGATGATGGGGAGAGATGATGGGGAGAGATGATAGGGGCAGAGATGATAGGGGCAGAGATGATAGGGGGAGAGATGATGGGGAGAGAGGTGATGCTCAGTTGATGGGGGAGAGATGATGGGGAGATGATGCTCAGTTGATGGGGGAGAGATGATAGGTGAGAGAGACGATGGGGAGAGAGATGCTGGGTGGAGATAGATGATGGGGAGAGATGATAGGGGAGAGATGACAGTGGAGAGATGAAAGGGGAGAGAGATGATAGGGCAGAGAGATGATAGGGGAGAGAGTTGTTGGGGAGAGAGCAATAATGGGCGAGAGATGATGGGGAGAGAGATGATGCGGAGAGAGATGTTGGGGAGAGAGTGACAATGGGAGACAGAGGATGGGGAAAGAGTGACGATGGGGAGAGATGATGGTGAGAAATGATGGGGGAGAGATGATGGGGGAGAGATGATGGGGAGAGAGGTGATGCTCAGTTGATGGGGGAGAGATGATGGGGAGATGATACTCAGTTGAATGGGGAGAGATGATGGGAGAGTGAGATGATAGGGGAGAGAGATTATGGGGAGAGAGCAATGATGGGGCAGAGATGATGGGGAGAGCAATGATGGGGAGAGAGATGATGGGGGAGAGATGATGGGGAGAGCAATGATGGGGAGAGAGATGATGGGGGAGAGATGATAGGGGAGAGAGATGATGGGGAGAGAGCAATAATGGGGAGAGAGATGATGGGGGAGAGATGATGGGGAGAGAGATGATGGGGAGAGATGATGTGGAGAAAGATGATGTGGTGATTGATGATGGAGAGAGAGTGATGATGGGGAAGAGATGATGGGGAGAGATGATAGGGGGAGAGATGATGGGGATAGAGATGATAGGGGAGAGAGATGATTGGGAGAGAGATGATGGGGAGAGAGTGACGATGGGAGAGAGAGGATTGGGAGAGAGTGACGATGGGGGAGAGATGATGGGGAGAGATGATGGGGAGAGATGATAGGGGGAGAGATGATGGGGAAAGAGGTGACGCTCAGTTGATGGAGGAGAGATGATGGGAGATGATGCTCAGTTGATGGGGGTGAGATGATGCGGGAGTGAGATGATAGTGGAGAGAAACGATGGGGAGAGAGATCCTGGGTGGAGATAGATGATGGGGAGAGATGATAGGGGAGAGATGACAGTGGAGAGATGAAAGGGGAGAGAGATGATAGGGCAGATAGATGATAGGGGAGAGAGTTGTTGGGGAGAGAGCAATAATGGGCGAGAGATGATAGGGAGAGAGATGATGGGGAGAGAGATGATAGGGAGTGAGATGATAGGGGAGAGAGATTATGGGGTGAGAGCAATGATGGGGGAGAGATGATGGGGAGAGAGATGATGGGGGAGAGAGATGATGGGGAGAGAGATGATGGGGAGAGAGTGACGATGGGAGAGAGAGGATGGGGAGAGAGTGACGATGGGGAGAGAGATGATAGGGGGAGAAATGATGGGGAGAGAGATGATGGGGGAGAGATGATGGGGAGAGATGATGGGGAGAGATGATAGGGGCAGAGATGATAGGGGGAGAGATGATGGGGAGAGAGGTGATGCTCAGTTGATGGGGGAGAGATGATGGGGAGATGATGCTCAGTTGATGGGGGAGAGATGATGCGGGAGTGAGATGATAGGGGAGAGAGACGATGGGGAGAGAGTTGCTGGGTGGAGATAGATGATGGGGAGAGATGATAGGGGAGAGATGACAGTGGAGAGATGAAAGGGGAGAGAGATGATAGGGCAGAGAGATGATAGGGGAGAGAGTTGTTGGGGAGAGAGCAATAATGGGCGAGAGCTGATGGGGAGAGAGATGATGCGGAGAGAGATGTTGGGGAGAGTGTGACAATGGGAGAGAGAGGATGGGGAAAGAGTGACGATGGGGAGAGATGATGGTGAGAAATGATGGGGGAGAGATGATAGGGGGAGAGATGATGGGGAGAGAGGTGATGCTCAGTTGATAGGGGAGAGATGATGGGGAGATGATACTCAGTTGAATGGGGAGAGATGATGGGAGAGTGAGATGATAGGGGAGAGAGATTATGGGGAGAGAGCAATGATGGGGGAGAGATGATGGGGAGAGCAATGATGGGGAGAGAGATGATGGGGGAGAGTTGATGGGGAGAGCAATGATGGGGAGAGAGATGATGGGGAGAGATGATAGGGGAGAGAGATGATGGGGGGAGAGCAATAATGGGGAGAGAGATGATGGGGGAGAGATGATGGGGAGAGAGATGATGGGGAGAGAGATGATGGGGAGAGATGATGTCGAGAAAGATGATGTGGTGATTGATGATGGGGAGAGAGTGATGATGGGGAAGAGATGATGGGGAGAGATGATAGGGGGAGAGATGATGGGGATAGAGATGATAGGGGAGAGAGATGATGGGGAGAGAGATGATGGGGAGAGAGATGATGGGGAGAGAGTGACGATGGGAGAGAGAGGATGGGGAGAGACTGACGATGGGGGAGAGATGATGGGGAGAGATGATAGGGGGAGAGATGATGGGGAAAGAGGTGATGCTCAGTTGATGGAGGAGAGATGATGGGGAGATGATGCTCAGTTGATGGGGGTGAGATGATGCGGGAGTGAGATGATAGTGGAGAGAAACGATGGGGAGAGAGATCCTGGGTGGAGATAGATGATGGGGAGAGATGATAGGGGAGAGATGACAGTGGAGAGATGAAAGGGGAGAGAGATGATAGGGCAGAGAGATGATAGGGGAGAGAGTTGTTGGGGAGAGAGCAATAATGGGCGAGAGATGATAGGGAGAGAGATGATGGGGAGAGAGATGATAGGGAGTGAGATGATAGGTGAGAGATATTATGGGGAGAGAGCAATGATGGGGGAGAGATGATGGGGATAGAGATGATGGGGGAGAGATGATGGGGAGAGATGATAGGGGCAGAGATGATAGGGGGAGAGATGATGGGGAGAGAGGTGATGCTCAGTTGATGGGGGAGAGATGATGGGGAGATGATGCTCAGTTGATGGGGGAGAGATGATGCGGGAGTGAGATGATAGGGGAGAGAGACGATGGGGAGAGAGATGCTGGGTGGAGATAGATGATGGGGAGAGATGACAGGGGAGAGATGACAGTGGAGACATGAAAGGGGAGAGAGATGATAGGGCAGAGAGATGATAGGGGAGAGAGTTGTTGGGGAGAGAGCAATAACGGGCGAGAGATGATGGGGAGAGAGATGCTGCGGAGAGAGATGTTGGGGAGAGAGTGACAATGGGAGAGAGAGGATGGGGAAAGAGTGACGATGGGGAGAGATGATGGTGAGAAATGATGGGGGTGAGATGATAGGGGGAGAGATGATGGGGAGAGAGGTGATGCTCAGTTGATGGGGGAGAGATGATGGGGAGATGATACTCAGTTGAATGGGGAGAGATGATGGGAGAGTGAGATGATAGGGGAGAGAGATAATGGGGAGAGAGCAATGATGGGGGAGAGATGATGGGGAGAGCAATGATGGGGGAGAGATGATGGGCGCGAGATGATGGGGTAGAGGAGATGATACGGAGAGGAATGATGGGGAGAGAGATGATGGGGTGAGAGATATGATGCGCAGAGAGATGATGGGAGAGAGATGATGGGGAGAGATGATCGGGAGAGATGATTAGTGAGAGATGATGGGGAGGCAGATGATGGGGGAGTAAGATGATGGGGGAGAGAGATGATGTGGAGAAAAATGATGTGGAGATTGATGATGGGGAGAGAGTGATGATGGGGAAGAGATGATGGGGAGAGATGATAGGGGGAGAGATGATGGGGCGAGAGATGATACGGCAGAGAGATGATAGGGGAGAGAGATGATGGTGAGAGAGCAATAATGGGGGAGAGATGATAGGGAGAGAGATGATGGGGAGAGAGTTGATGGGGATAGAGATGATGGGGAGAGAGATGATCGGGGAGAGAGATGATGGGGAGAGAGATGATGGGGAGAGATGATGTGGAGAAAGATGATGTGGAGATTGATGATGGGGAGAGAGTGATGATGGGGAAGAGATGATGGGGAGAGATGATAGGGGGAGAGATGATGGGGAGAGAGATGATAGGGGAGAGTGACGAAGGGGAGAGAGATGCTGGGTGGAGATAGATGATGGGGAGAGATGATAGGGGAGAGATGACAGTGGAGAGATGAAAGGGGAGAGAGATGATACGGCGGAGAGATGATAGGGGAGAGAGATGATGGGGAGAGAGCAATATTGGGGGAGAGATGATAGGGAGAGAGATGATGGGGAGAGAGATGATGGGGAGAGAGATGATGGGGGAGAGTTGATGGGGAGAGAGATGATGGGGAGAGAGATGATGGGGAGAGATGATGTGGAGAAAGATGATGTGGTGATTGATGATGGGGAGAGAGTGATGATGGGGAAGAGATGATGGGGAGAGATGATAGGGGGAGAGATGATGGGGATAGAGATGATAGGGGAGAGAGATGATGGGGAGAGAGATAATGGGGAGAGAGTGACGATGGGAGTGAGAGGATTGGGAGAGAGTGACGATGGGGGAGAGATGATGGGGAGAGATGATAGGGGGAGAGATGATGGGGAAAGAGGTGATGCTCAGTTGATGGAGGATAGATGATGGGAGATGATGCTCTGTTGATGGGGGTGAGATGATGCGGGAGTGAGATGATAGTGGAGAGAAACGATGGGGAGAGAGATCCTGGGTGGAGATAGATGATGGGGAGAGATGATAGGGGAAAGATGACAGTGGAGAGATGAAAGGGGAGAGAGATGATAGGGCAGATAGATGATAGGGGAGAGAGATGATAGGGGAGAGAGATTATGGGGTGAGAGCAATGATGGGGGAGAGATGATGGGGAGAGAGATGATGGGGGAGAGAGATGATGGGGAGAGAGATGATGGGGAGAGAGTGACGATGGGAGAGAGAGGATGGGGAGAGAGTGACGATGGGGAGAGAGATGATAGGGGGAGAAATGATGGGGAGAGAGATGATGGGGGAGAGATGATGGGGAGAGATGATGGGGAGAGATGATAGGGGCAGAGATGATAGGGGGAGAGATGATGGGGAGAGAGGTGATGCTCAGTTGATGGGGGAGAGATGATGGGGAGATGATGCTCAGTTGATGGGGGAGAGATGATGCGGGAGTGAGATGATAGGGGAGAGAGACGATGGGGAGAGAGATGCTGGGTGGAGATAGATGATGGGGAGAGATGATAGGGGAGAGATGACAGTGGAGAGATGAAAGGGGAGAGAGATGATAGGGCAGAGAGATGATAGGGGAGAGAGTTGTTGGGGAGAGAGCAATAATGGGCGAGAGCTGATGGGGAGAGAGATGATGCGGAGAGAGATGTTGGGGAGAGAGTGACAATGGGAGAGAGAGGATGGGGAAAGAGTGACGATGGGGAGAGATGATGGTGAGAAATGATGGGGGAGAGATGATAGGGGGAGAGATGATGGGGAGAGAGGTGATGCTCAGTTGATGGGGGAGAGATGATGGGGAGATGATACTCAGTTGAATGGGGAGAGATGATGGGAGAGTGAGATGATAGGGGAGAGAGATTATGGGGAGAGAGCAATGATGGGCTAGAGATGATGGGGAGAGCAATGATGGTGAGAGAGATGATGGGGGAGAGTTAATGGGGAGAGCAATGATGGGGAGAGAGATGATGGGGAGAGATGATAGGGGAGAGAGATGATGGGGGGAGAGCAATAATGGGGAGAGAGATGATGGGGGAGAGATGATGGGGAGAGAGATGATGGGGAGAGAGATGATGGGGGAGAGATGATGGGGAGAGATGATAGGGGCAGAGATGTTAGGGGGAGAGATGATGGGGAGATGATGCTCAGTTGATGGGGGAGAGATGATGCGGGAGTGAGATGATAGGGGAGAGAGACGATGGGGAGAGAGATGCTGGGTGGAGATAGATGATGGGGAGAGATGATAGGGGAGAGATGACAGTGGAGAGATGAAAGGGGAGAGAGATGATAGGGGAGAGAGTTGTTGGGGAGAGAGCAATAATGGGCGAGAGATGATGGGGAGAGAGATGATGCGGAGAGAGATGTTGGGGAGAGAGTGACAATGGGAGAGAGAGGATGGGGAAAGAGTGACGATGGGGAGAGATGATGGTGAGAAATGATGGGGGAGAGATGATAGGGGGAGAGATGATGGGGAGAGAGGTGATGCTCAGTTGATGGGGGAGAGATGATGGGGAGAGAGATGATGGGGAGAGAGATGATGGGGGAGAGTTGATGGGGAGAGAGATGATGGGGAGAGAGATGATGGGGAGAGATGATGTGGAGAAAGATGATGTGGTGATTGATGATGGGGAGAGAGTGATGATGGGGAAGAGATGATGGGGAGAGATGATAGGGGGAGAGATGATGGGGATAGAGATGATAGGGGAGAGAGATGATGGGGAGAGAGATAATGGGGAGAGAGTGACGATGGGAGTGAGAGGATTGGGAGAGAGTGACGATGGGGGAGAGATGATGGGGAGAGATGATAGGGGGAGAGATGATGGGGAAAGAGGTGATGCTCAGTTGATGGAGGAGAGATGATGGGAGATGATGCTCTGTTGATGGGGGTGAGATGATGCGGGAGTGAGATGATAGTGGAGAGAAACGATGGGGAGAGAGATCCTGGGTGGAGATAGATGATGGGGAGAGATGATAGGGGAAAGATGACAGTGGAGAGATGAAAGGGGAGAGAGATGATAGGGCAGATAGATGATAGGGGAGAGAGATGATAGGGGAGAGAGATTATGGGGTGAGAGCAATGATGGGGGAGAGATGATGGGGAGAGAGATGATGGGGGAGAGAGATGATGGGGAGAGAGATGATGGGGAGAGAGTGACGATGGGAGAGAGAGGATGGGGAGAGAGTGACGATGGGGAGAGAGATGATAGGGGGAGAAATGATGGGGAGAGAGATGATGGGGGAGAGATGATGGGGAGAGATGATGGGGAGAGATGATAGGGGCAGAGATGATAGGGGGAGAGATGATGGGGAGAGAGGTGATGCTCAGTTGATGGGGGAGAGATGATGGGGAGATGATGCTCAGTTGATGGGGGAGAGATGATGCGGGAGTGAGATGATAGGGGAGAGAGACGATGGGGAGAGAGATGCTGGGTGGAGATAGATGATGGGGAGAGATGATAGGGGAGAGATGACAGTGGAGAGATGAAAGGGGAGAGAGATGATAGGGCAGAGAGATGATAGGGGAGAGAGTTGTTGGGGAGAGAGCAATAATGGGCGAGAGCTGATGGGGAGAGAGATGATGCGGAGAGAGATGTTGGGGAGAGAGTGACAATGGGAGAGAGAGGATGGGGAAAGAGTGACGATGGGGAGAGATGATGGTGAGAAATGATGGGGGAGAGATGATAGGGGGAGAGATGATGGGGAGAGAGGTGATGCTCAGTTGATGGGGGAGAGATGATGGGGAGATGATACTCAGTTGAATGGGGAGAGATGATGGGAGAGTGAGATGATAGGGGAGAGAGATTATGGGGAGAGAGCAATGATGGGCTAGAGATGATGGGGAGAGCAATGATGGTGAGAGAGATGATGGGGGAGAGTTAATGGGGAGAGCAATGATGGGGAGAGAGATGATGGGGAGAGATGATAGGGGAGAGAGATGATGGGGGGAGAGCAATAATGGGGAGAGAGATGATGGGGGAGAGATGATGGGGAGAGAGATGATGGGGAGAGAGATGATGGGGGAGAGATGATGGGGAGAGATGATAGGGGCAGAGATGTTAGGGGGAGAGATGATGGGGAGATGATGCTCAGTTGATGGGGGAGAGATGATGCGGGAGTGAGATGATAGGGGAGAGAGACGATGGGGAGAGAGATGCTGGGTGGAGATAGATGATGGGGAGAGATGATAGGGGAGAGATGACAGTGGAGAGATGAAAGGGGAGAGAGATGATAGGGGAGAGAGTTGTTGGGGAGAGAGCAATAATGGGCGAGAGATGATGGGGAGAGAGATGATGCGGAGAGAGATGTTGGGGAGAGAGTGACAATGGGAGAGAGAGGATGGGGAAAGAGTGACGATGGGGAGAGATGATGGTGAGAAATGATGGGGGAGAGATGATAGGGGGAGAGATGATGGGGAGAGAGGTGATGCTCAGTTGATGGGGGAGAGATGATGGGGAGATGATACTCAGTTGAATGGGGAGAGATGATGGGAGAGTGAGATGATAGGGGAGAGAGATTATGGGGAGAGAGCAATGATGGGGGAGAGATGATGGGGAGAGCAATGATGGGGGAGAGATGATGGGGGTGAGATGATGGGGGAGAGGAGATGATACGGAGAGGAATGATGGGGAGAGAGATGATGCGGTGAGAGATATGATGCGCAGAGAGATGATGGGAGAGAGATGATGGGGAGAGATGATCGGGAGAGATGATTACTGAGAGATGATGGGGAGGCAGATGATGGGGGAGTAAGATGATGGGAGGAGAGATAATGTGGAGAAAAATGATGTGGAGATTGATGATGCGGAGAGAGTGATGATGGGGAAGAGATGATGGGGATAGATGAAAGGGGGAGAGATGATGGGGCGAGAGATGATACGGCAGAGAGATGATAGGGGAGAGAGATGATGGTGAGAGAGCAATAATGGGGGAGAGATGATAGGGAGAGAGATGATGGGGAGAGAGTTGATGGGGAGAGAGATGATGGGGAGAGAGATGATGGGGGAGAGAGATGATGGGGAGAGAGATGATGGGGAGAGATGAATTGGAGAAAGATGATGTGGAGATTGATGATGGGGAGAGAGTGATGATGGGGAAGAGATGATGGGGAGAGATGATAGGGGGAGAGATGATGGGGAGAGAGATGATAGGGGAGAGTGACGAAGGGGAGAGAGATGCTGGGTGGAGATAGATGATGGGGAGAGATGATAGGGGAGAGATGACAGTGGAGAGATGAAAGGGGAGAGAGATGATAGGGGAGAGAGATGTTGGGGAGAGAGCAATAATGGGGGAGAGATGATAGGGAGAGAGATGATGGGGAGAGAGATGATGGGCAGAGAGATGATGGGGGAGAGAGATGATGGGGAGAGAGTGACAATGGGAGAGAGAGGATGGGGAGAGAGTGACGATGGGCGAGAGATGATGGGGAGAGATGATGGGGAGAGATGATGGGGAGAGATGATGGGGAGAGAGGTGATGCTCAGCTGATGGGGGAGAGATAATGGGGAGATGATGCTTAGTTGATGGGGAGAGATGATGCGGGAGTGAGATGATAGGGGAGAGAGATTATGGGGAGAGAGAGATGATGGGGGTGAGATGATGGGGAGAGAGATGCTGGGTGGAGATAAATGATGGGGAGAGATGATAGGGGAGAGATGACAGTGGAGAGATGAAAGGGGAGAGAGATGGTAGGGCAGAGTGATGATAGGGGAGAGAGTTGTTGGGGAGAGAGCAATAATGGGCGAGAGATGATAGGGAGAGAGATGATGGGGAGAGAGATGATAGGGAGTGAGATGATAGGGGAGAGAGATTATGGGGAGAGAGCAATGATGGGGGAGAGATGATGGGGAGAGAGATGATGGGGGAGAGAGTTGATGGGGAGAGAGATGATGGGGAGAGATGATGGGGAGAGATGATGGGGAGAGATGATAGGGGCAGAGATGATAGGGGCAGAGATGATAGGGGGAGAGATGATGGGGAGAGAGGTGATGCTCAGTTGATGGGGGAGAGATGATGGGGAGATGATGCTCAGTTGATGGGGGAGAGATGATAGGTGAGAGAGACGATGGGGAGAGAGATGCTGGGTGGAGATAGATGATGGGGAGAGATGATAGGGGAGAGATGACAGTGGAGAGATGAAAGGGGAGAGAGATGATAGGGCAGAGAGATGATGGGGAGAGAGTTGTTGGGGAGAGAGCAATAATGGGCGAGAGATGATGGGGAGAGAGATGATGCGGAGAGAGATGTTGGGGAGAGAGTGACAATGGGAGACAGAGGATGGGGAAAGAGTGACGATGGGGAGAGATGATGGTGAGAAATGATGGGGGAGAGATGATAGGGGGAGAGATGATGGGGAGAGAGGTGATGCTCAGTTGATGGGGGAGAGATGATGGGGAGATGATACTCAGTTGAATGGGGAGAGATGATGGGAGAGTGAGATGATAGGGGAGAGAGATTATGGGGAGAGAGCAATGATGGGGGAGAGATGATGGGGAGAGCAATGATGGGGAGAGAGATGATGGGGGAGAGATGATGGGGAGAGCAATGATGGGGAGAGAGATGATGGGGGAGAGATGATAGGGGAGAGAGATGATGGGGAGAGAGCAATAATGGGGAGAGAGATGATGGGGGAGAGATGATGGGGAGAGAGATGATGGGGAGAGATGATGTGGAGAAAGATGATGTGGTGATTGATGATGGAGAGAGAGTGATGATGGGGAAGAGATGATGGGGAGAGATGATAGGGGGAGAGATGATGGGGATAGAGATGATAGGGGAGAGAGATGATTGGGAGAGAGATGATGGGGAGAGAGTGACGATGGGAGAGAGAGGATTGGGAGAGAGTGACGATGGGGGAGAGATGATGGGGAGAGATGATGGGGAGAGATGATAGGGGGAGAGATGATGGGGAAAGAGGTGACGCTCAGTTGATGGAGGAGAGATGATGGGAGATGATGCTCAGTTGATGGGGGTGAGATGATGCGGGAGTGAGATGATAGTGGAGAGAAACGATGGGGAGAGAGATCCTGGGTGGAGATAGATGATGGGGAGAGATGATAGGGGAGAGATGACAGTGGAGAGATGAAAGGGGAGAGAGATGATAGGGCAGATAGATGATAGGGGAGAGAGTTGTTGGGGAGAGAGCAATAATGGGCGAGAGATGATAGGGAGAGAGATGATGGGGAGAGAGATGATAGGGAGTGAGATGATAGGGGAGAGAGATTATGGGGTGAGAGCAATGATGGGGGAGAGATGATGGGGAGAGAGATGATGGGGGAGAGAGATGATGGGGAGAGAGATGATGGGGAGAGAGTGACGATGGGAGAGAGAGGATGGGGAGAGAGTGACGATGGGGAGAGAGATGATAGGGGGAGAAATGATGGGGAGAGAGATGATGGGGGAGAGATGATGGGGAGAGATGATGGGGAGAGATGATAGGGGCAGAGATGATAGGGGGAGAGATGATGGGGAGAGAGGTGATGCTCAGTTGATGGGGGAGAGATGATGGGGAGATGATGCTCAGTTGATGGGGGAGAGATGATGCGGGAGTGAGATGATAGGGGAGAGAGACGATGGGGAGAGAGTTGCTGGGTGGAGATAGATGATGGGGAGAGATGATAGGGGAGAGATGACAGTGGAGAGATGAAAGGGGAGAGAGATGATAGGGCAGAGAGATGATAGGGGAGAGAGTTGTTGGGGAGAGAGCAATAATGGGCGAGAGCTGATGGGGAGAGAGATGATGCGGAGAGAGATGTTGGGGAGAGTGTGACAATGGGAGAGAGAGGATGGGGAAAGAGTGACGATGGGGAGAGATGATGGTGAGAAATGATGGGGGAGAGATGATAGGGGGAGAGATGATGGGGAGAGAGGTGATGCTCAGTTGATGGGGGAGAGATGATGGGGAGATGATACTCAGTTGAATGGGGAGAGATGATGGGAGAGTGAGATGATAGGGGAGAGAGATTATGGGGAGAGAGCAATGATGGGGGAGAGATGATGGGGAGAGCAATGATGGGGAGAGAGATGATGGGGGAGAGTTGATGGGGAGAGCAATGATGGGGAGAGAGATGATGGGGAGAGATGATAGGGGAGAGAGATGATGGGGGAGAGCAATAATGGGGAGAGAGATGATGGGGGAGAGATGATGGGGAGAGAGATGATGGGGAGAGAGATGATGGGGAGAGATGATGTGGAGAAAGATGATGTGGTGATTGATGATGGGGAGAGAGTGATGATGGGGAAGAGATGATGGGGAGAGATGATAGGGGGAGAGATGATGGGGATAGAGATGATAGGGGAGAGAGATGATGGGGAGAGAGATGATGGGGAGAGAGATGATGGGGAGAGAGTGACGATGGGAGAGAGAGGATGGGGAGAGACTGACGATGGGGGAGAGATGATGGGGAGAGATGATAGGGGGAGAGATGATGGGGAAAGAGGTGATGCTCAGTTGATGGAGGAGAGATGATGGGGAGATGATGCTCAGTTGATGGGGGTGAGATGATGCGGGAGTGAGATGATAGTGGAGAGAAACGATGGGGAGAGAGATCCTGGGTGGAGATAGATGATGGGGAGAGATGATAGGGGAGAGATGACAGTGGAGAGATGAAAGGGGAGAGAGATGATAGGGCAGAGAGATGATAGGGGAGAGAGTTGTTGGGGAGAGAGCAATAATGGGCGAGAGATGATAGGGAGAGAGATGATGGGGAGAGAGATGATAGGGAGTGAGATGATAGGTGAGAGATATTATGGGGAGAGAGCAATGATGGGGGAGAGATGATGGGGATAGAGATGATGGGGGAGAGATGATGGGGAGAGATGATGGGGAGAGATGATAGGGGCAGAGATGATAGGGGGAGAGATGATGGGGAGAGAGGTGATGCTCAGTTGATGGGGGAGAGATGATGGGGAGATGATGCTCAGTTGATGGGGGAGAGATGATGCGGGAGTGAGATGATAGGGGAGAGAGACGATGGGGAGAGAGATGCTGGGTGGAGATAGATGATGGGGAGAGATGACAGGGGAGAGATGACAGTGGAGACATGAAAGGGGAGAGAGATGATAGGGCAGAGAGATGATAGGGGAGAGAGTTGTTGGGGAGAGAGCAATAACGGGCGAGAGATGATGGGGAGAGAGATGCTGCGGAGAGAGATGTTGGGGAGAGAGTGACAATGGGAGAGAGAGGATGGGGAAAGAGTGACGATGGGGAGAGATGATGGTGAGAAATGATGGGGGTGAGATGATAGGGGGAGAGATGATGGGGAGAGAGGTGATGCTCAGTTGATGGGGGAGAGATGATGGGGAGATGATACTCAGTTGAATGGGGAGAGATGATGGGAGAGTGAGATGATAGGGGAGAGAGATAATGGGGAGAGAGCAATGATGGGGGAGAGATGATGGGGAGAGCAATGATGGGGGAGAGATGATGGGCGCGAGATGATGGGGTAGAGGAGATGATACGGAGAGGAATGATGGGGAGAGAGATGATGGGGTGAGAGATATGATGCGCAGAGAGATGATGGGAGAGAGATGATGGGGAGAGATGATCGGGAGAGATGATTAGTGAGAGATGATGGGGAGGCAGATGATGGGGGAGTAAGATGATGGGGGAGAGAGATGATGTGGAGAAAAATGATGTGGAGATTGATGATGGGGAGAGAGTGATGATGGGGAAGAGATGATGGGGAGAGATGATAGGGGGAGAGATGATGGGGCGAGAGATGATACGGCAGAGAGATGATAGGGGAGAGAGATGATGGTGAGAGAGCAATAATGGGGGAGAGATGATAGGGAGAGAGATGATGGGGAGAGAGTTGATGGGGATAGAGATGATGGGGAGAGAGATGATCGGGGAGAGAGATGATGGGGAGAGAGATGATGGGGAGAGATGATGTGGAGAAAGATGATGTGGAGATTGATGATGGGGAGAGAGTGATGATGGGGAAGAGATGATGGGGAGAGATGATAGGGGGAGAGATGATGGGGAGAGAGATGATAGGGGAGAGTGACGAAGGGGAGAGAGATGCTGGGTGGAGATAGATGATGGGGAGAGATGATAGGGGAGAGATGACAGTGGAGAGATGAAAGGGGAGAGAGATGATACGGCGGAGAGATGATAGGGGAGAGAGATGATGGGGAGAGATCAATATTGGGGGAGAGATGATAGGGAGAGAGATGATGGGGAGAGAGATGATGGGGAGAGAGATGATGGGGGAGAGTTGATGGGGAGAGAGATGATGGGGAGAGAGATGATGGGGAGAGATGATGTGGAGAAAGATGATGTGGTGATTGATGATGGGGAGAGAGTGATGATGGGGAAGAGATGATGGGGAGAGATGATAGGGGGAGAGATGATGGGGATAGAGATGATAGGGGAGAGAGATGATGGGGAGAGAGATAATGGGGAGAGAGTGACGATGGGAGTGAGAGGATTGGGAGAGAGTGACGATGGGGGAGAGATGATGGGGAGAGATGATAGGGGGAGAGATGATGGGGAAAGAGGTGATGCTCAGTTGATGGAGGAGAGATGATGGGAGATGATGCTCTGTTGATGGGGGTGAGATGATGCGGGAGTGAGATGATAGTGGAGAGAAACGATGGGGAGAGAGATCCTGGGTGGAGATAGATGATGGGGAGAGATGATAGGGGAAAGATGACAGTGGAGAGATGAAAGGGGAGAGAGATGATAGGGCAGATAGATGATAGGGGAGAGAGTTGTTGGGGAGAGAGCAATAATGGGCGAGAGATGATAGGGAGAGAGATGATGGGGAGAGAGATGATAGGGAGTGAGATGATAGGGGAGAGAGATTATGGGGTGAGAGCAATGATGGGGGAGAGATGATGGGGAGAGAGATGATGGGGGAGAGAGATGATGGGGAGAGAGATGATGGGGAGAGAGTGACGATGGGAGAGAGAGGATGGGGAGAGAGTGACGATGGGGAGAGAGATGATAGGGGGAGAAATGATGGGGAGAGAGATGATGGGGGAGAGATGATCGGGAGAGATGATTAGTGAGAGATGATGGGGAGGCAGATGATGGGGGAGTAAGATGATGGGGGAGAGAGATGATGTGGAGAAAAATGATGTGGAGATTGATGATGGGGAGAGAGTGATGATGGGGAAGAGATGATGGGGAGAGATGATAGGGGGAGAGATGATGGGGCGAGAGATGATACGGCAGAGAGATGATAGGGGAGAGAGATGATGGTGAGAGAGCAATAATGGGGGAGAGATGATAGGGAGAGAGATGATGGGGAGAGAGTTGATGGGGATAGAGATGATGGGGAGAGAGATGATCGGGGAGAGAGATGATGGGGAGAGAGATGATGGGGAGAGATGATGTGGAGAAAGATGATGTGGAGATTGATGATGGGGAGAGAGTGATGATGGGGAAGAGATGATGGGGAGAGATGATAGGGGGAGAGATGATGGGGAGAGAGATGATAGGGGAGAGTGACGAAGGGGAGAGAGATGCTGGGTGGAGATAGATGATGGGGAGAGATGATAGGGGAGAGATGACAGTGGAGAGATGAAAGGGGAGAGAGATGATACGGCGGAGAGATGATAGGGGAGAGAGATGATGGGGAGAGATCAATATTGGGGGAGAGATGATAGGGAGAGAGATGATGGGGAGAGAGATGATGGGGAGAGAGATGATGGGGGAGAGTTGATGGGGAGAGAGATGATGGGGAGAGAGATGATGGGGAGAGATGATGTGGAGAAAGATGATGTGGTGATTGATGATGGGGAGAGAGTGATGATGGGGAAGAGATGATGGGGAGAGATGATAGGGGGAGAGATGATGGGGATAGAGATGATAGGGGAGAGAGATGATGGGGAGAGAGATAATGGGGAGAGAGTGACGATGGGAGTGAGAGGATTGGGAGAGAGTGACGATGGGGGAGAGATGATGGGGAGAGATGATAGGGGGAGAGATGATGGGGAAAGAGGTGATGCTCAGTTGATGGAGGAGAGATGATGGGAGATGATGCTCTGTTGATGGGGGTGAGATGATGCGGGAGTGAGATGATAGTGGAGAGAAACGATGGGGAGAGAGATCCTGGGTGGAGATAGATGATGGGGAGAGATGATAGGGGAAAGATGACAGTGGAGAGATGAAAGGGGAGAGAGATGATAGGGCAGATAGATGATAGGGGAGAGAGTTGTTGGGGAGAGAGCAATAATGGGCGAGAGATGATAGGGAGAGAGATGATGGGGAGAGAGATGATAGGGAGTGAGATGATAGGGGAGAGAGATTATGGGGTGAGAGCAATGATGGGGGAGAGATGATGGGGAGAGAGATGATGGGGGAGAGAGATGATGGGGAGAGAGATGATGGGGAGAGAGTGACGATGGGAGAGAGAGGATGGGGAGAGAGTGACGATGGGGAGAGAGATGATAGGGGGAGAAATGATGGGGAGAGAGATGATGGGGGAGAGATGATGGGGAGAGATGATGGGGAGAGATGATAGGGGCAGAGATGATAGGGGGAGAGATGATGGGGAGAGAGGTGATGCTCAGTTGATGGGGGAGAGATGATGGGGAGATGATGCTCAGTTGATGGGGGAGAGATGATGCGGGAGTGAGATGATAGGGGAGAGAGACGATGGGGAGAGAGATGCTGGGTGGAGATAGATGATGGGGAGAGATGATAGGGGAGAGATGACAGTGGAGAGATGAAAGGGGAGAGAGATGATAGGGCAGAGAGATGATAGGGGAGAGAGTTGTTGGGGAGAGAGCAATAATGGGCGAGAGCTGATGGGGAGAGAGATGATGCGGAGAGAGATGTTGGGGAGAGAGTGACAATGGGAGAGAGAGGATGGGGAAAGAGTGACGATGGGGAGAGATGATGGTGAGAAATGATGGGGGAGAGATGATAGGGGGAGAGATGATGGGGAGAGAGGTGATGCTCAGTTGATGGGGGAGAGATGATGGGGAGATGATACTCAGTTGAATGGGGAGAGATGATGGGAGAGTGAGATGATAGGGGAGAGAGATTATGGGGAGAGAGCAATGATTGGCTAGAGATGATGGGGAGAGCAATGATGGTGAGAGAGATGATGGGGGAGAGTTAATGGGGAGAGCAATGATGGGGAGAGAGATGATGGGGAGAGATGATAGGGGAGAGAGATGATGGGGGGAGAGCAATAATGGGGAGAGAGATGATGGGGGAGAGATGATGGGGAGAGAGATGATGGGGAGAGAGATGATGGGGAGAGATGATGTGGTGACTGATGATGTGGTGATTGATGATGGGGAGAGAGTGATGATGGGGAAGAGATGATGGGGAGAGATGATAGGGGGAGAGATGATGGGGATAGAGATGATAGGGGAGAGAGATGATGGGGAGAGAGATGATGGGGAGAGAGTGACGATGGGAGAGAGAGGATGGGGAGAGACTGACGATGGGGGAGAGATGATGGGGAGAGATGATAGTGGGAGAGATGATGGGGAAAGAGGTGATGCTCAGTTGATGGAGGAGAGATGATGGGGAGATGATGCTCAGTTGATGGGGGTGAGATGATGCGGGAGTGAGATGATAGTGGAGAGAAACGATGGGGAGAGAGATCCTGGGTGGAGATAGATGATGGGGAGAGATGATAGGGGAGAGATGACAGTGGAGAGATGAAAGTGGAGAGAGATGATAGGGCAGAGAGATGATAGGGGAGAGAGTTGTTGGGGAGAGAGCAATAATGGGCGAGAGATGATAGGTAGAGAGATGATGGGGAGAGAGATGATAGGGAGTGAGATGATAAGGGAGAGAGATTATGGGGAGAGAGCAATGATGGGGGAGAGATGATGGGGAGAGAGATGATGGGGGAGAGAGATGATGGGGAGAGAGTGACGATGGGAGAGAGAGGATGGGGAGAGAGTGACGATGGGGAGAGAGATGATGGGGAGAGAGATGAAGGGGGAGAGAGATGATGGGGAGAGAGATGATGGGGGAGAGATGATGGGGAGAGATGATAGGGGCAGAGATGATAGGGGCAGAGATGATAGGGGGAGAGATGATGGGGAGAGAGGTGATGCTCAGTTGATGGGGGAGAGATGATGGGGAGATGATGCTCAGTTGATGGGGGAGAGATGATGCGGGAGTGAGATGATAGGGGAGAGAGACGATGGGGAGAGAGATGCTGGGTGGAGATAGATGATGGGGAGAGATGACAGGGGAGAGATGACAGTGGAGAGATGAAAGGGGAGAGAGATGATAGGGCAGAGAGATGATAGGGGAGAGAGTTGTTGGGGAGAGAGCAATAATGGGCGAGAGATGATGGGGAGAGAGATGATGCAGAGAGAGATGTTGGGGAGAGAGTGACAATGGGAGAGAGAGGATGGGGAAAGAGTGACGATGGGGAGAGATGATGGTGAGAAATGATGGGGGTGAGATGATAGGGGGAGAGATGATGGGGAGAGAGGTGATGCTCAGTTGATGGGGGAGAGATGATGGGGAGATGATACTCAGTTGAAAGGGGAGAGATGATGGGAGAGTGAGATGATAGGGGAGAGAGATAATAGGGAGAGAGCAATGATGGGGGAGAGATGATGGGGAGAGCAATGATGGGGGAGAGTTGATGGGGGCGAGATGATGGGGTAGAGGAGATGATACGGAGAGGAATGATGGGGAGAGAGATGATGGGGTGAGAGATATGATGCGCAGAGAGATGATGGGAGAGAGATGATGGGGAGAGATGATCGGGAGAGATGATTAGTGAGAGATGATGGGGAGGCAGATGATGGGGGAGTAAGATGATGGGGGAGAGAGATGATGTGGAAAAAAATGATGTGGAGATTGATGATGGGGAGAGAGTGATGATGGGGAAGAGATGATGGGGAGAGATGATAGGGGGAGAGATGATGGGGCGAGAGATGATACGGCAGAGAGATGATAGGGGAGAGAGATGATGGTGAGAGAGCAATAATGGGGGAGAGATGATAGGGAGAGAGATGATGGGGAGAGAGATGATGGGGGAGAGAGATGATGGGGAGAGAGATGATGGGGAGAGATGATGTGGAGAAAGATGATGTGGAGATTGATGATGGGGAGAGAGTGATGATGGGGAAGAGATGATGGGGAGAGATGATAGGGGGAGAGATGATGGGGAGAGAGATGATAGGGGAGAGTGACGAAGGGGAGAGAGATGCTGGGTGGAGATAGATGATGGGGAGAGATGATAGGGGAGAGATGACAGTGGAGAGATGAAAGGGGAGAGAGATGATAGGGCAGAGAGATGATAGGGGAGAGAGTTGTTGGGGAGAGAGCAATAATGGGCGAGAGATGATAGGTAGAGAGATGATGGGGAGAGAGATGATAGGGAGTGAGATGATAAGGGAGAGAGATTATGGGGAGAGAGCAATGATGGGGGAGAGATGATGGGGAGAGAGATGATGGGGGAGAGAGATGATGGGGAGAGAGTGACGATGGGAGAGAGAGGATGGGGAGAGAGTGACGATGGGGAGAGAGATGATGGGGAGAGAGATGAAGGGGGAGAGAGATGATGGGGAGAGAGATGATGGGGGAGAGATGATGGGGAGAGATGATAGGGGCAGAGATGATAGGGGCAGAGATGATAGGGGGAGAGATGATGGGGAGAGAGGTGATGCTCAGTTGATGGGGGAGAGATGATGGGGAGATGATGCTCAGTTGATGGGGGAGAGATGATGCGGGAGTGAGATGATAGGGGAGAGAGACGATGGGGAGAGAGATGCTGGGTGGAGATAGATGATGGGGAGAGATGACAGGGGAGAGATGACAGTGGAGAGATGAAAGGGGAGAGAGATGATAGGGCAGAGAGATGATAGGGGAGAGAGTTGTTGGGGAGAGAGCAATAATGGGCGAGAGATGATGGGGAGAGAGATGATGCAGAGAGAGATGTTGGGGAGAGAGTGACAATGGGAGAGAGAGGATGGGGAAAGAGTGACGATGGGGAGAGATGATGGTGAGAAATGATGGGGGTGAGATGATAGGGGGAGAGATGATGGGGAGAGAGGTGATGCTCAGTTGATGGGGGAGAGATGATGGGGAGATGATACTCAGTTGAAAGGGGAGAGATGATGGGAGAGTGAGATGATAGGGGAGAGAGATAATAGGGAGAGAGCAATGATGGGGGAGAGATGATGGGGAGAGCAATGATGGGGGAGAGTTGATGGGGGCGAGATGATGGGGTAGAGGAGATGATACGGAGAGGAATGATGGGGAGAGAGATGATGGGGTGAGAGATATGATGCGCAGAGAGATGATGGGAGAGAGATGATGGGGAGAGATGATCGGGAGAGATGATTAGTGAGAGATGATGGGGAGACAGATGATGGGGGAGTAAGATGATGGGGGAGAGAGATGATGTGGAAAAAAATGATGTGGAGATTGATGATGGGGAGAGAGTGATGATGGGGAAGAGATGATGGGGAGAGATGATAGGGGGAGAGATGATGGGGCGAGAGATGATACGGCAGAGAGATGATAGGGGAGAGAGATGATGGTGAGAGAGCAATAATGGGGGAGAGATGATAGGGAGAGAGATGATGGGGAGAGAGATGATGGGGGAGAGAGATGATGGGGAGAGAGATGATGGGGAGAGATGATGTGGAGAAAGATGATGTGGAGATTGATGATGGGGAGAGAGTGATGATGGGGAAGAGATGATGGGGAGAGATGATAGGGGGAGAGATGATGGGGAGAGAGATGATAGGGGAGAGTGACGAAGGGGAGAGAGATGCTGGGTGGAGATAGATGATGGGGAGAGATGATAGGGGAGAGATGACAGTGGAGAGATGAAAGGGGAGAGAGATGATACGGCGGAGAGATGATAGGGGAGAGAGATGATGGGGAGAGAGCAATATTGGGGGAGAGATGATAGGGAGAGAGATGATGGGGAGAGAGATGATGGGGAGAGAGATGATGGGGGAGAGAGATGATGGGGAGAGAGACGATGGGGAGAGAGTGACAATGGGAGAGAGAGGATGGGGAGAGAGTGACGATGGGCGAGAGATGATGGGGAGAGATGATGGGGAGAGATGATAGGGGGAGAGATGATGGGGAGAGATGATGGGGAGAGATGATAGGGGGAGAGATGATGGGGAAAGAGGTGATGCTCAGTTGATGGGGGAGAGATAATGGGGAGATGATGCTTAGTTGATGGGGAGAGATGATGCGGGAGTGAGATGATAGGGGAGAGAGATTATGGGGAGAGAGGAATGATGGGGGTGAGATGATGGGGAGAGAGATGCTGGGTGGAGATAAATGATGGGGAGAGATGATAGGGGAGAGATGACAGTGGAGAGATGAAAGGGGAGAGAGATGATAGGGCAGAGTGATGATAGGGGAGAGAGTTGTTGGGGAGAGAGCAATAATGGGCGAGAGATGATAGGGAGAGAGATGATGGGGAGAGAGATGATGGGGGAGTAAGATGATGGGGGAGAGAGATGATGTGGAGAAAAATGATGTGGAGATTGATGATGGGGAGAGAGTGATGATGGGGAAGAGATGATGGGGAGAGATGATAGGGGGAGAGATGATGGGGAGAGATGATAGGGGGAGAGATGATGGGGCGAGAGATGATACGGCAGAGAGATGATAGGGGAGAGAGATGATGGGGAGAGAGCAATAATGGGGGAGAGATGATACGGAGAGAGATGATGGGGAGAGAGTTGATAGGGGAGAGTGACGAAGGGGAGAGAGATGCTGGGTGGAGATAGATGATGGGGAGAGATGATAGGGGAGAGATGACAGTGGAGAGATGAAAGGGGAGAGAGATGATATGGCAGAGAGATGATAGGGGAGAGAGATGATGGGGAGAGAGCAATAATGGGGGAGAGATGATAGGGGGAGAGATGATGGGAAGAGAGATGATAGGGGAGAGTGACGAAGGGGAGAGAGATGCTGGGTGGAGATAGATGATGGGGAGAGATGATAGGGGAGAGATGACAGTGGAGAGATGAAAGGGGAGAGAGATGATATGGCAGAGAGATGATAGGGGAGAGAGATGATGGGGAGAGAGCAATAATGGGGGAGAGATGATAGGGGGAGAGATGATGGGAAGAGAGATGATAGGGGAGAGTGACGAAGGGGAGAGAGATGCTGGGTGGAGATAGATGATGGGGAGAGATGATAGGGGAGAGATGACAGTGGAGAGATGAAAGGGGAGAGAGATGATGGGGAGAGAGCAATAATGGGGGAGAGATGATAGGGAGAGAGATGATGGGGAGAGAGTTGATAGGGGAGAGTGACGAAGGGGAGAGAGATGCTGGGTGGAGATAGATGATGGGGTGAGATGATAGGGGAGAGATGACAGTGGAGAGATGAAAGGGGAGAGAGATGATATGGCAGAGAGATGATACGGCAGAGAGATGATAGGGGAGAGAGATGATGGGGAGAGAGCAATAATGGGGGAGAGATGATAGGGAGAGAGATGATGGGGAGAGAGTTGATGGGGAGAGAGATGATGGGGAGAGAGATGATGGGGGAGAGAGATGATGGGGAGAGAGATGATGAGAGATGATGTGGAGAAAGATGATGTGGAGATTGATGATGGGGAGAGAGAGATGATGGGGAAGAGATGATGGGGAGAGATGATAGGGGGAGAGATGATGGGAAGAGAGATGATAGGAGAGAGTGACGAAGGGGAGAGAGATGCTGGGTGGAGATAGATGATGGGGAGAGATGATAGGGGAGAGATGACAGTGGAGAGATGAAAGGGGAGAGAGATGATATGGCAGAGAGATGATAGGGGAGAGAGATGATGGGGAGAGAGCAATAATGGGGGAGAGATGATAGGGAGAGAGATGATGGGGAGAGAGATGATGGGGAGAGAGATGATGGGGAGAGTGATGATGGGGAGAGTGATGATGGGGAGAGAGATGATGGGGAGAGAGATGATGGGGGAGGGAGATGATGGGGAGAGAGATGATAGGGGGAGAGATGATGGTGAGAGAGATAATAGGGGAGAGAGACGATGGGGAGAGAGATGCTGGGTGGAGATAGATGATGGGGAGAGATGATAGGGGAGAGATGATAGTGGAGAGATGAAAGGGGAGAGAGATGCTACGGAAGAGAGATGATAGGGGAGAGAGATGATGGGGAGAGAGCAATAATTGGGGAGAGATGATAGGGAGAGAGATGATGGGGAGAGAGATGATGGGGAGAGAGATGATGGGGGAGAGAGATGATGGGGAGAGAGATGATGGGGAGAGAGTGACGATGGGAGAGAGAGGATTGGGAGAGAGTGACGATGGGGGAGAGATGATGGGGAGAGAGGTGATGCTCAGTTGATGGGGGAGAGATGATGGGGAGATGATGCTTATGAAATGGGGTAGAGATGATACGGGAGTGAGATGATAGGGGAGAGAGATGATGGGGAGAGAGCAATAATTGGGGAGAGATGATAGGGAGAGAGATGATGGGGAGAGAGATGATGTGGAGAAAGATGATGTGGAGATTGATGATGGGGAGAGAGAGATGATGGGGAGAGAGATGATGGGGAGAGAGATGATGGGGGAGAGAGATGATAGGGGAGAGAGACGATGGGGAGAGAGATGCTGGGTGGAGATAGATGGTGGGGAGAGATGATAGGGGAGAGATGACAGTGGAGAGATGAAAGGGGAGAGATATGATAGGGCAGAGAGATGATAGGGGAGAGAGTTATTTTGGAGAGAGCAATAATGGGCGAGAGATGATGGGGAGAGATGATGGGGAGAGATGATAGGGGGAGAGATGATGGGGAGAGAGGTGATGCTCAGTTGATGGGGGAGAGATGATGGGGAGATGATGCTCAGTTGATGGGGGAGAGATGATGCGGGAGTGAGATGATAGGGGAGAGAGACGATGGGGAGAGAGATGCTGGGTGGAGATAGATGATGGGGAGAGATGATAGGGGAGAGATGACAGTGGAGAGATGAAAGGGGAGAGAGATGATAGGGCAGAGAGATGATAGGGGAGAGAGTTGTTGGGGAGAGAGCAATAATGGGCGAGAGATGATGGGGAGAGAGATGATGCGGAGAGAGATGTTGGGGAGAGAGTGACAATGGGAGAGAGAGGATGGGGAAAGAGTGACGATGGGGAGAGATGATGGTGAGAAATGATGGGGGAGAGATGATAGGGGGAGAGATGATGGGGAGAGAGGTGATGCTCAGTTGATGGGGGAGAGATGATGGGGAGATGATACTCAGTTGAATGGGGAGAGATGATGGGAGAGTGAGATGATAGGGGAGAGAGATAATGGGGAGAGAGCAATAATGGGCGAGAGATGATAGGGAGAGAGATGATGGGGAGAGAGATGATAGGGCGTGAGATGATAGGGGAGAGAGATTATGGGGTGAGAGCAATGATGGGGGAGAGATGATGGGGAGAGAGATGATGGGGGAGAGAGATGATGGGGAGAGAGATGATGGGGAGAGAGTGACGATGGGAGAGAGAGGATGGGGAGAGAGTGACGATGGGGAGAGAGATGATAGGGGGAGAAATGATGGGGAGAGAGATGATGGGGGAGAGATGATGGGGAGAGATGATGGGGAGAGATGATAGGGGCAGAGATGATAGGGGGAGAGATGATGGGGAGAGAGGTGATGCTCAGTTGATGGGGGAGAGATGATGGGGAGATGATGCTCAGTTGATGGGGGAGAGATGATGCGGGAGTGAGATGATAGGGGAGAGAGACGATGGGGAGAGAGATGCTGGGTGGAGATAGATGATGGGGAGAGATGATAGGGGAGAGATGACAGTGGAGAGATGAAAGGGGAGAGAGATGATAGGGCAGAGAGATGATAGGGGAGAGAGTTGTTGGGGAGAGAGCAATAATGGGCGAGAGCTGATGGGGAGAGAGATGATGCGGAGAGAGATGTTGGGGAGAGAGTGACAATGGGAGAGAGAGGATGGGGAAAGAGTGACGATGGGGAGAGATGATGGTGAGAAATGATGGGGGAGAGATGATAGGGGGAGAGATGATGGGGAGAGAGGTGATGCTCAGTTGATGGGGGAGAGATGATGGGGAGATGATACTCAGTTGAATGGGGAGAGATGATGGGAGAGTGAGATGATAGGGGAGAGAGATAATGGGGAGAGAGCAATAATGGGCGAGAGATGATAGGGAGAGAGATGATGGGGAGAGAGATGATAGGGAGTGAGATGATAGGGGAGAGAGATTATGGGGTGAGAGCAATGATGGGGGAGAGATGATGGGGAGAGAGATGATGGGGGAGAGAGATGATGGGGAGAGAGATGATGGGGAGAGAGTGACGATGGGAGAGAGAGGATGGGGAGAGAGTGACGATGGGGAGAGAGATGATAGGGGGAGAAATGATGGGGAGAGAGATGATGGGGGAGAGATGATGGGGAGAGATGATGGGGAGAGATGATAGGGGCAGAGATGATAGGGGGAGAGATGATGGGGAGAGAGGTGATGCTCAGTTGATGGGGGAGAGATGATGGGGAGATGATGCTCAGTTGATGGGGGAGAGATGATGCGGGAGTGAGATGATAGGGGAGAGAGACGATGGGGAGAGAGATGCTGGGTGGAGATAGATGATGGGGAGAGATGATAGGGGAGAGATGACAGTGGAGAGATGAAAGGGGAGAGAGATGATAGGGCAGAGAGATGATAGGGGAGAGAGTTGTTGGGGAGAGAGCAATAATGGGCGAGAGATGATAGGGAGAGAGATGATGGGGAGAGAGATGATAGGGAGTGAGATGATAGGGGAGAGAGATTATGGGGTGAGAGCAATGATGGGGGAGAGATGATGGGGAGAGAGATGATGGGGGAGAGAGATGATGGGGAGAGAGATGATGGGGAGAGAGTGACGATGGGAGAGAGAGGATGGGGAGAGAGTGACGATGGGGAGAGAGATGATAGGGGGAGAAATGATGGGGAGAGAGATGATGGGGGAGAGATGATGGGGAGAGATGATGGGGAGAGATGATAGGGGCAGAGATGATAGGGGGAGAGATGATGGGGAGAGAGGTGATGCTCAGTTGATGGGGGAGAGATGATGGGGAGATGATGCTCAGTTGATGGGGGAGAGATGATGCGGGAGTGAGATGATAGGGGAGAGAGACGATGGGGAGAGAGATGCTGGGTGGAGATAGATGATGGGGAGAGATGATAGGGGAGAGATGACAGTGGAGAGATGAAAGGGGAGAGAGATGATAGGGCAGAGAGATGATAGGGGAGAGAGTTGTTGGGGAGAGAGCAATAATGGGCGAGAGCTGATGGGGAGAGAGATGATGCGGAGAGAGATGTTGGGGAGAGAGTGACAATGGGAGAGAGAGGATGGGGAAAGAGTGACGATGGGGAGAGATGATGGTGAGAAATGATGGGGGAGAGATGATAGGGGGAGAGATGATGGGGAGAGAGGTGATGCTCAGTTGATGGGGGAGAGATGATGGGGATATGATACTCAGTTGAATGGGGAGAGATGATGGGAGAGTGAGATGATAGGGGAGAGAGATTATGGGGAGAGAGCAATGATGGGGGAGATATGATGGGGAGAGAGATGATGGGCTGAGAGATACGATGCGCAGAGAGATGATGGGAGAGAGAAGATGGGGAGAGATGATGGGGAGAGATGATTAGTGAGAGATGATGTGGAGATTGATGATGGGGAGAGAGTGATGATGGAGAAGAGATGATGGGGAGAGATGATGGGGGGAGAGATGATGGGGACAGATGATGGGGAGAGATGATAGGGGAGCAATGATAGGGGAGAGATGATAGGGGGGAGATGATAGGGGAGAGAGATGATGAGGAGAGCAATGATGGGGGAGAGATGATGGGGAGAGAGATGATGGGGAGAGAGATGATGGGGAGAGAGATGATGCGGAGAGAGATGATGGGGGTGAGAGATGATGGGGGAGAGAGATGATGGGGAGAGAGATGATGGGGAGAGAGATGATGGGGAGAGAGATGATGGGGGAGAGAGATGATGGGGAGAGTGATGATGGGGAGAGAGATGATGGGGAGAGAGATGATGTGGAGAAAGATGATGGGGAGAGCAATGATGGGGGAGAGATGATAGGGGGAAGATGATAGGGGAGAGAGATGATGGGGAGAGAGATGATAGGGGAGAGAGACGATGGGGAGAGAAATGCTGGGTGGAGATAGATGATGGGGAGAGATGATAGGGTAGAGATGACAGTGGAGAGATGAAAAGGGAGAGAGATGATAGGGCAGAGAGATGATAGGGGAGAGAGTTGTTGGGGAGAGAGCAATAATGGGCGAGAGATGATGGGGAGAGAGATGATGCGGAGAGAGATGTTGGGGAGAGAGTGACAATGGGAGAGAGAGGATGGGGAAAGTGTGACGATGGGGAGAGATGATGGGGAGAGCAATGATGGGGAGAGCAATGATGGGGGTGAGATGAAGGGGGAGAGATGATGGGGGAGAGATGATGGGGGAGAGGAGATGATACGGAGAGAGATGATGGTGAGAGAGCAATGATGGGGGATAGATGACGGGGCGAGATGATGGGGGAGAGGAGATGATACGGAGAGGAATGATGGGGAGAGAGATATGATGCGCAGAGAGATGATGGGAGAGAGATGATGTGGAGAGATGATGGGGAGAGATGATTAGTGAGAGATGATGGAGAGGCAGATGATGGAGGAGTGAGATGATGGGGGAGAGAGATGATGGGGAGAAAGATGATGTGGAATTTGATGATGGGGAGAGAGTGATGATGGGGAAGAGATGATGGGGGAGAGATGATGGGGAGAGACTGATGATGGGGAGAGACTGATGATGGGGAAGAGATGATGGGGAGAGAGATGATGGGGAGAGAGATGATGGGGAGAGAGATGATGGGGAGAGAGATGATGGGGAGAGAGATGATGGGGGAGAGATGATGGGGGAGAGATGATGGGGGAGAGATGATGGGGGAGAGATGATGGGGAGAGATGATGGGGAGAGATAGGAGAAATAGATGGGGGAGAGATGATGTGGAGAAAGATGATGGGGAGAGAGCAATGATGGGGAGAGATGATGGGGAGAGAGATGATGGGGAGAGAGATGATGGGGTGAGAGATGATGGGGAGAGAGATGATGGGGAGAGAGATGATGGGGAGAGAGATGATGGGGGAGAGAGATGATGGGGGAGAGAGATGATGGGGGAGAGAGATGATGGGGAGAGAGATGATGGGGAGAGAGATGATGGGGGAGAGAGATGATGGGGAGAGTGATGATGGGGAGAGAGATGATGGGGAGAGAGATGATGGGGAGGGAGATGATGGGGAGGGAGATGATGGGGAGGGAGATGATGGGGAGGGAGATTATGGGGAGGGAGATTATGGGGAGGGAGATGATGGGGGAGAGAGATGATGGGGGAGAGAGATGATGGGGAGAGAGCAATGATGGGGGAGAGATGATGGGGAGAGAGATGATGGGGAGAGAGATGATGGGGAGAGAGATGATGGGGAGAGAGATGATGTGGGAGAGAGATGATGGGAGAGAGAGATGATGGGAGAGAGAGATGATGGGGAGAGAGGTGATGCTCAGTTGATGGGGGAGAGATAATGGGGAGATGATGATCAGTTGAATGGGGAGAAATGATGGGAGAGTGCGATGATAGGGGAGAGAGATTATGGGGAGAGAGCAATGATGGGAGAGAGAAGATGGGGAGAGATGATGGGGAGAGATGATTAGTGAGAGTTGATGTGGAGATTGATGATTGGGAGAGAGTGATGATGGAGAAGAGATGATGGGGAGAGATGATAGGGGGAGAGATGATGGGGACAGATGATGGGGAGAGATGATAGGGGAGCAATGATAGGGGAGAGATGATATGGGGGAGATGATAGGGGAGGGAGATGATGAGGAGAGCAATGATGGGGGAGAGATGATGGGGAGAGAGATGATGGGGAGAGAGATGATGGGGAGAGAGATGATGGGGAGAGAGATGATGGGGGAGAGAGATGATTGGGCAGAGAGATGATGGGGAGAGAGATGATGGGGAGAGAGATGATGGGGGAGAGATGATGGGGGAGAGATGATGGGGAGAGATGATGGGGAGAGATAGGAGAAATAGATGGGGGAGAGATGATGTGGAGAAAGATGATGGGGAGAGAGCAATGATGGGGGAGAGATGATGGGGAGAGAGATGATGGGGAAAGAAATGATGGGGGAGAGAGATGATGGGGAGAGTGATGATGGGGAGAGAGATGATGGGGAGAGAGATGATGGGGAGGGAGATGATGGGGAGGGAGATTATGGGGAGGGAGATTATGGGGAGGGAGATTATGGGGAGGGAGATTATGGGGAGGGAGAGATGATGGGGAGAGAGGTGATGCTCAGTTGATGGGGGAGAGATAATGGGGAGATGATGATCAGTTGAATGGGGAGAGATGATGGGAGAGTGAGATGATAGGGGAGAGAGATTATGGGGAGAGAGCAATGATGGGGGAGAGATGATGAGGAGAGAGATGATGGGCTGAGAGATACGATGCGCAGAGAGATGATGGGAGAGAGAAGATGGGGAGAGATGATTAGTGAGAGATGATGTGGAGATTGATGATGGGGAGAGAGTGATGATGGAGAAGAGATGATGGGGAGAGATGATAGGGGGAGAGATGATGGGGACAGATGATGGGGAGAGATGATAGGGGAGCAATGATAGGGGAGAGATGATAGGGGGAGATGATAGGGGGGAGAGATGATGAGGAGAGCAATGATGGGGGAGAGATGATGGGGAGAGAGATGATGGGGAGAGAGATGATGCGGAGAGAGATGATGGGGGAGAGAGATGATGGGGGAGAGAGATGATGGGGAGAGAGATGCTGGGGAGAGAGATGATGGGGAGAGAGATGATGGGGAGAGAGATGATGGGGAGAGTGATGATGGGGAGAGAGATGATGGGGGAGAGAGATGATGGGGAGAGTGATGATGGGGAGAGTGATGATGGGGAGAGAGATGATGGGGAGAGAGATGATGTGGAGAAAGATGATGGGGAGAGCAATGATGGGGGAGAGATGATAGGGGGAAGATGATAGGGGAGAGATGATAGGGGGAAGATGATAGGGAGAGAGATGATGGGGAGAGAGATGATAGGGCAGAGAGATGATAGGGGAGAGAGTTGTTGGGGAGAGAGCAATAATGGGCGAGAGATGATGGGGAGAGAGATGATGCGGAGAGAGATGTTGGGGAGAGAGTGACAATGGGAGAGAGAGGATGGGGAAAGAGTGACGATGGGGAGAGATGATGGGGAGAGCAATGATGGGGGTGAGATGAAGGGGGAGAGATGATGGGGGAGAGGAGATGATACGGAGAGAGATGATGGTGAGAGAGCAATGATGGGGGATAGATGATGGGGGCGAGATGATGGGGGAGAGGAGATGATACGGAGAGGAATGATGGGGAGAGAGATATGATGCGCAGAGAGATGATGGGAGAGAGATGATGTGGAGAGATGATGGGGAGAGATGATTAGTGAGAGATGATGGAGAGGCAGATGATGGGGGAGTGAGATGATGGGGAGAGAGATGATGGGGAGAAAGATGATGTGGAGTTTGATGATGGGGAGAGAGTGATGATGGGGAAGAGATGATGGGGGAGAGATGATGGGGGAGAGATGATGGGGGAGAGAGATGATGGGGAGAGACTGATGATGGGGAGAGACTGATGATGGGGAGAGAGATGATGGGGAGAGAGATGATGGGGAGAGAGATGATGGGGGAGAGATGATGGGGGAGAGATGATGGGGGAGAGATGATGGGGAGAGATAGGAGAAATAGATGGGGGAGAGATTATGTGGAGAAAGATGATGGGGAGAGAGCAATGATGGGGGAGAGATGATGGGGAGAGAGATGATGGGGAGAGAGATGATGGGGAGAGAGATGATGGGGAGAGAGATGATGGGGGAGAGAGATGATGGGGGAGAGAGATGATGGGGAGAGAGATGATGGGGAGAGAGATGATGGGGGAGAGAGATGATGGGGAGAGTGATGATGGGGAGAGAGATGATGGGGAGAGAGATGATGGGGAGAGAGATGATGGGGGAGAGAGATGATGGGGGAGAGAGATGATGGGGGAGAGAGATGATGGGGAGAGAGATGATGGGGAGGGAGATGATGGGGAGGGAGATGATGGGGAGGGAGATTATGGGGAGGGAGATTATGGGGAGGGAGATTATGGGGAGGGAGATTATGGGGAGGGAGAGATGATGGGGAGAGAGGCGATGCTAAGTTGATGGGGGAGAGATAATGGGGAGATGATGATCAGTTGAATGGGGAGAGATGATGGGAGAGTGAGATGATAGGGGAGAGAGATTATGGGGAAAGAGCAATGATGGGGGAGAGATGATGGGGAGAGAGATGATGGGCTGAGAGATACGATGCGCAGAGAGATGATGGGAGAGAGAAGATGGGGATGAGATGATGGGGAGAGATGATTAGTGAGAGATGATGTGGAGATTGATGATGGGGAGAGAGTGATGATGGAGAAGAGATGATGGGGAGAGATGATGGGGGGAGAGATGATGGGGACAGATGATGGGGAGAGATGATAGGGGAGCAATGATAGGGGAGAGATGATAGGGGGAGATGATAGGGGAGAGAGATGATGAGGAGAGCAATGATGGGGGAGAGATGATGGGGAGAGAGATGATGGGGAGAGAGATGATGGGGAGAGAGATGATGCGGAGAGAGATGATGGGGGTGAGAGATGATGGGGGAGAGAGATGATGGGGAGAGAGATGATGGGGAGAGAGATGATGGGGGAGAGAGATGATGGGGAGAGTGATGATGGGGAGAGAGATGATGTGGAGAAAGATGATGGGGAGAGCAATGATGGGGGAGAGATGATAGGGGGAAGATGATAGGGGAGAGAGATGATGGGGAGAGAGATGATAGGGGAGAGAGACGATGGGGAGAGAGATGCTGGGTGGAGATAGATGATGGGGAGAGATGATAGGGTAGAGATGACAGTGGAGAGATGAAAAGGGAGAGAGATGATAGGGCAGAGAGATGATAGGGGAGAGAGTTGTTGGGGAGAGAGCAATAATGGGCGAGAGATGATGGGGAGAGAGATGATGCGGAGAGAGATGTTGGGGAGAGAGTGACAATGGGAGAGAGAGGATGGGGAAAGTGTGACGATGGGGAGAGATGATGGGGAGAGCAATGATGGGGAGAGCAATGATGGGGGTGAGATGAAGGGGGAGAGATGATGGGGGAGAGATGATGGGGGAGAGGAGATGATACGGAGAGAGATGATGGTGAGAGAGCAATGATGGGGGATAGATGACGGGGGCGAGATGATGGGGGAGAGGAGATGATACGGAGAGGAATGATGGGGAGAGAGATATGATGCGCAGAGAGATGATGGGAGAGAGATGATGTGGAGAGATGATGGGGAGAGATGATTAGTGAGAGATGATGGAGAGGCAGATGATGGAGGAGTGAGATGATGGGGGAGAGAGATGATGGGGAGAAAGATGATGTGGAATTTGATGATGGGGAGAGAGTGATGATGGGGAAGAGATGATGGGGGAGAGATGATGGGGAGAGACTGATGATGGGGAGAGACTGATGATGGGGAAGAGATGATGGGGAGAGAGATGATGGGGAGAGAGATGATGGGGAGAGAGATGATGGGATGAGAGAGATGATGGGGGAGAGATGATGCGGGAGAGATGATGGGGGAGAGATGATGGGGGAGAGATGATGGGGAGAGATGATGGGGAGAGATAGGAGAAATAGATGGGGGAGAGATGATGTGGAGAAAGATGATGGGGAGAGAGCAATGATGGGGGAGAGATGATGGGGAGAGAGATGATGGGGAGAGAGATGATGGGGTGAGAGATGATGGGGAGAGAGATGATGGGGAGAGAGATGATGGGGAGAGAGATGATGGGGGAGAGAGATGATGGGGGAGAGAGATGATGGGGGAGAGAGATGATGGGGAGAGAGATGATGGGGAGAGAGATGATGGGGAGAGAGATGATGGGGAGAGTGATGATGGGGAGAGAGATGATGGGGAGAGAGATGATGGGGAGGGAGATGATGGGGAGGGAGATGATGGGGAGGGAGATGATGGGGAGGGAGATTATGGGGAGGGAGATTATGGGGAGGGAGATGATGGGGGAGAGAGATGATGGGGGAGAGAGATGATGGGGAGAGAGCAATGATGGGGGAGAGATGATGGGGAGAGAGATGATGGGGAGAGAGATGATGGGGAGAGAGATGATGGGGAGAGAGATGATGTGGGAGAGAGATGATGGGAGAGAGAGATGATGGGAGAGAGAGATGATGGGAGAGAGAGATGATGGGGAGAGAGGTGATGCTCAGTTGATGGGGGAGAGATAATGGGGAGATGATGATCAGTTGAATGGGGAGAAATGATGGGAGAGTGAGATGATAGGGGAGAGAGATTATGGGGAGAGAACAATGATGGGAGAGAGAAGATGGGGAGAGATGATGGGGAGAGATGATTAGTGAGAGTTGATGTGGAGATTGATGATTGGGAGAGAGTGATGATGGAGAAGAGATGATGGGGAGAGATGATAGGGGAAGAGATGATGGGGACAGATGATGGGGAGAGATGATAGGGGAGCAATGATAGGGGAGAGATGATATGGGGGAGATGATAGGGGAGGGAGATGATGAGGAGAGCAATGATGGGGGAGAGATGATGGGGAGAGAGATGATGGGGAGAGAGATGATGGGGAGAGAGATGATGGGGGAGAGAGATGATGGGGCAGAGAGATGATGTGGAGAGAGATGATGGGGAGAGAGATGATGGGGGAGAGGGATGATGGGGAGAGTGATGATGGGGAGAGAGATGATGGGGAGGGAGATGATGGGGAGGGAGATGATGGGGAGGGAGATGATGGGGAGAGAGATGATGGGGAGTGAGATGATGGGGAGAGAGATGATGGGGAGAGAGATGATGGGGAGAGATGATGGGGAGAGATGATGGGGGAGAGATGATGGGGGAGAGATGATGGGGGAGAGATGATGGGGAGAGATAGGAGAAATAGATGGGGGAGAGATGATGTGGAGAAAGATGATGGGGAGGGAGCAATGATGGGGGAGAGATGATGGGGAGAGAGATGATGGGGAGAGAGATGATGGGGAGAGAGATGATGGAGGAGAGAGATGATGGGGAGAGAGATGATGGGGGAGAGAGATGATGGGGAGAGAGATGATGGGGAAAGAGATGATGGGGGAGAGAGATGATGGGGAGAGTGATGATGGGGAGAGAGATGATGGGGAGAGAGATGATGGGGAGGGAGATGATGGGGAGGGAGATTATGGGAGGGAGATTATGGGGAGGGAGATTATGGGGAGGGAGATTATGGGGAGGGAGAGATGATGGGGAGAGAGGTGATGCTCAGTTGATGGGGGAGAGATAATGGGGAGATGATGATCAGTTGAATGGGGAGAGATGATGGGAGAGTGAGATGATAGGGGAGAGAGATTATGGGGAGAGAGCAATGATGGGGGAGAGATGATGAGGAGAGAGATGATGGGCTGAGAGATACGATGCGCAGAGAGATGATGGGAGAGAGAAGATGGGGAGAGATGATTAGTGAGAGATGATGTGGAGATTGATGATGGGGAGAGAGTGATGATGGAGAAGAGATGATGGGAGAGATGATAGGGGGAGAGATGATGGGGGACAGATGATGGGGAGAGATGATAGGGGAGCAATGATAGGGGAGAGATGATAGGGGGGAGATGATAGGGGGGAGAGATGATGAGGAGAGCAATGATGGGGGAGAGATGATGGGGAGAGAGATGATGGGGAGAGAGATGATGCGGAGAGAGATGATGGGGGAGAGAGATGATGGGGGAGAGAGATGATCGGGAGAGAGATGCTGGGGAGAGAGATGATGGGGAGAGAGATGATGGGGAGAGTGATGATGGGGAGAGAGATGATGGGGGAGAGAGATGATGGGGAGAGTGATGATGGGGAGAGAGATGATGGGGAGAGAGATGATGTGGAGAAAGATGATGGGGAGAGCAATGATGGGGGAGAGATGATAGGGGGAAGATGATAGGGGAGAGATGATAGGGGGAAGATGATAGGGGAGAGAGATGATGGGGAGAGAGATGATAGGGCAGAGAGATGATAGGGGAGAGAGTTGTTGGGGAGAGAGCAATAATGGGCGAGAGATGATGGGGAGAGAGATGATGCGGAGAGAGATGTTGGGGAGAGAGTGACAATGGGAGAGAGAGGATGGGGAAAGTGTGACGATGGGGAGAGATGATGGGGAGAGCAATGATGGGGAGAGCAATGATGGGGGTGAGATGAAGGGGGAGAGATGATGGGGGAGAGATGATGGGGGAGAGAGATGATGGGGGAGAGAGATGATGGGGAGAGAGATGCTGGGGAGAGAGATGATGGGGAGAGAGATGATGGGAGAGTGATGATGGGGAGAGAGATGATGGGGGAGAGAGATGATGGGGAGAGTGATGATGGGGAGAGTGATGATGGGGAGAGAGATGATGGGGAGAGAGATGATGTGGAGAAAGATGATGGGGAGAGCAATGATGGGGGAGAGATGATAGGGGAAGATGATAGGGGAGAGATGATAGGGGGAAGATGATAGGGGAGAGAGATGATGGGGAGAGAGTTGTTGGGGAGAGAGCAATAATGGGCGAGAGATGATGGGGAGAGAGATGATGCGGAGAGAGATGTTGGGGAGAGAGTGACAATGGGAGAGAGAGGATGGGGAAAGAGTGACGATGGGGAGAGATGATGGGGAGAGCAATGATGGGGGTGAGATGAAGGGGGAGAGATGATGGGGGAGAGGAGATGATACGGAGAGAGATGATGGTGAGAGAGCAATGATGGGGGATAGATGATGGGGGCGAGATGATGGGGGAGAGGAGATGATACGGAGAGGAATGATGGGGAGAGAGATATGATGCGCAGAGAGATGATGGGAGAGAGATGATGTGGAGAAGATGATGGGGAGAGATGATTAGTGAGAGATGATGGAGAGGCAGATGATGGGGGAGTGAGATGATGGGGGAGAGAGATGATGGGGAGAAAGATGATGTGGAGTTTGATGATGGGGAGAGAGTGATGATGGGGAAGAGATGATGGGGGAGAGATGATGGGGGAGAGATGATGGGGGAGAGAGATGATGGGGAGAGACTGATGATGGGGAGAGACTGATGATGGGGAGAGAGATGATGGGGAGAGAGATGATGGGGAGAGAGATGATGGGGGAGAGATGATGGGGGAGAGATGATGGGGGAGAGATGATGGGGAGAGATAGGAGAAATAGATGGGGGAGAGATTATGTGGAGAAAGATGATGGGGAGAGAGCAATGATGGGGGAGAGATGATGGGGAGAGAGATGATGGGGAGAGAGATGATGGGGAGAGAGATGATGGGGAGAGAGATGATGGGGGAGAGAGATGATGGGGGAGAGAGATGATGGGGGAGAGAGATGATGGGGAGAGAGATGATGGGGAGAGAGATGATGGGGAGAGAGATGATGGGGGAGAGAGATGATGGGGAGAGTGATGATGGGGAGAGAGATGATGGGGAGAGAGATGATGGGGGAGAGAGATGATGGGGGAGAGAGATGATGGGGGAGAGAGATGATGGGGAGAGAGATGATGGGGAGGGAGATGATGGGGAGGGAGATGATGGGGAGGGAGATTATGGGGAGGGAGATTATGGGGAGGGAGATTATGGGGAGGGAGAGATGATGGGGAGAGAGGTGATGCTCAGTTGATGGGGGAGAGATAATGGGGAGATGATGATCAGTTGAATGGGGAGAGATGATGGGAGAGTGAGATGATAGGGGAGAGAGATTATGGGGAAAGAGCAATGATGGGGGAGAGATGATGGGGAGAGAGATGATGGGCTGAGAGATACGATGCGCAGAGAGATGATGGGAGAGAGAAGATGGGGAGAGATGATGGGGAGAGATGATTAGTGAGAGATGATTGTGGAGATTGATGATGGGGAGAGAGTGATGATGGAGAAGAGATGATGGGGAGAGATGATGGGGGGAGAGATGATGGGGACAGATGATGGGGAGAGATGATAGGGGAGCAATGATAGGGGAGAGATGATAGGGGGGAGATGATAGGGGAGAGAGATGATGAGGAGAGCAATGATGGGGGAGAGATGATGGGGAGAGAGATGATGGGGAGAGAGATGATGGGGAGAGAGATGATGCGGAGAGAGATGATGGGGGTGAGAGATGATGGGGGAGAGAGATGATGGGGAGAGAGATGATGGGGAGAGAGATGATGGGGAGAGAGATGATGGGGGAGAGAGATGATGGGGAGAGTGATGATGGGGAGAGAGATGATGGGGAGAGAGATGATGTGGAGAAAGATGATGGGGAGAGCAATGATGGGGGAGAGATGATAGGGGGAAGATGATAGGGGAGAGAGATGATGGGGAGAGAGATGATAGGGGAGAGAGACGATGGGGAGAGAGATGCTGGGTGGAGATAGATGATGGGGAGAGATGATAGGGGAGAGCTGACAGTGGAGAGATGAAAAGGGAGAGAGATGATAGGGCAGAGAGATGATAGGGGAGAGAGTTGTTGGGGAGAGAGCAATAATGGGCGAGAGATGATGGGGAGAGAGATGATGCGGAGAGAGATGTTGGGGAGAGAGTGACAATGGGAGATAGAGGATGGGGAAAGTGTGACGATGGGGAGAGATGATGGGGAGAGCAATGATGGGGAGAGCAATGATGGGGGTGAGATGAAGGGGGAGAGATGATGGGGGAGAGATGATGGGGGAGAGGAGATGATACGGAGAGAGATGATGGTGAGAGAGCAATGATGGGGGATAGATGACGGGGGCGAGATGATGGGGGAGAGGAGATGATACGGAGAGGAATGATGGGGAGAGAGATATGATGCGCAGAGAGATGATGGGAGAGAGATGATGTGGAGAGATAATTGGGAAGAGATGATTAGTGAGAGATGATGGAGAGGCAGATGATGGAGGAGTGAGATGATGGGGGAGAGAGATGATGGGGAGAAAGATGATGTGGAATTTGATGATGGGGAGAGAGTGATGATGGGGAAGAGATGATGGGGGAGAGATGATGGGGAGAGACTGATGATGGGGAGAGACTGATGATGGGGAAGAGATGATGGGGAGAGAGATGATGGGGAGAGAGATGATGGGGAGAGAGATGATGGGGAGAGAGATGATGGGGAGAGAGATGATGGGGGAGAGATGATGGGGGAGAGATGATGGGGGAGAGATGATGGGGGAGAGATGATGGGGAGAGATGATGGGGAGAGATAGGAGAAATAGATGGGGGAGAGATGATGTGGAGAAAGATGATGGGGAGAGAGCAATGATGGGGGAGAGATGATGGGGAGAGAGATGATGGGGAGAGAGATGATGGGGTGAGAGATGATGGGGAGAGAGATGATGGGGAGAGAGATGATGGGGAGAGAGATGATGGGGGAGAGAGATGATGGGGGAGAGAGATGATGGGGGAGAGAGATGATGGGGAGAGAGATGATGGGGAGAGAGATGATGGGGGAGAGAGATGATGGGGAGAGTGATGATGGGGAGAGAGATGATGGGGAGAGAGATGATGGGGAGGGAGATGATGGGGAGGGAGATGATGGGGAGGGAGATGATGGGGAGGGAGATTATGGGGAGGGAGATTATGGGGAGGGAGATGATGGGGGAGAGAGATGATGGGGGAGAGAGATGATGGGGAGAGAGCAATGATGGGGGAGAGATGATGGGGAGAGAGATGATGGGGAGAGAGATGATGGGGAGAGAGATGATGGGGAGAGAGATGATGTGGGAGAGAGATGATGGGAGAGAGAGATGATGGGAGAGAGAGATGATGGGGAGAGAGGTGATGCTCAGTTGATGGGGGAGAGATAATGGGGAGATGATGATCAGTTGAATGGGGAGAAATGATGGGAGAGTGAGATGATAGGGGAGAGAGATTATGGGGAGAGAGCAATGATGGGAGAGAGAAGATGGGGAGAGATGATGGGGAGAGATGATTAGTGAGAGTTGATGTGGAGATTGATGATTGGGAGAGAGTGATGATGGAGAAGAGATGATGGGGAGAGATGATAAGGGGAGAGATGATGGGGACAGATGATGGGGAGAGATGATAGGGGAGCAATGATAGGGGAGAGATGATAGGGGGGAGATGATAGGGGAGGGAGATGATGAGGAGAGCAATGATGGGGGAGAAATGATGGGGAGAGAGATGATGGGGAGAGAGATGATGGGGAGAGAGATGATGGGGAGAGAGATGATGGGGAGAGAGATGATGGGGGAGAGAGATGATGGGGCAGAGAGATGATGGGGAGAGAGATGATGGGGAGAGAGATGATGGGGAGAGAGATGATGGGGGAGAGAGATGATGGGGAGAGTGATGATGGGGAGAGTGATGATGGGGAGAGAGATGATGGGGAGGGAGATGATGGGGAGGGAGATGATGGGGAGGGAGATGATGGGGAGGGAGATGATGGGGAGGGAGATGATGGGGAGGGAGATTATGGGGAGGGAGATTATGGGGAGGGAGATGATGGGGGAGAGAGATGATGGGGGAGAGAGATGATGGGGGAGAGAGATGATGGGGGAGAGAGCAATGATGGGGGAGAGCTGATGGGGAGAGAGATGATGGGGAGAGAGATGATGGGGAGAGAGATGATGGGGAGAGAGATGATGTGGGAGAGAGATGATGGGAGAGAGAGATGATGGGGAGAGAGGTGATGCTCAGTTGATGGGGGAAAGATAATGCCAAGATGATGATCAGTTGAATGGGGAGAGATGATGGGAGAGTGAGATGATAGGGGAGAGAGATTATGGGGAGAGAGCAATGATGGGGGAGATATGATGGGGAGAGAGATGATGGGCTGAGAGATACGATGCGCAGAGAGATGATGGGAGAGAGAAGATGGGGAGAGATGATGGGGAGAGATGATTAGTGAGAGATGATGTGGAGATTGATGATGGGGAGAGAGTGATGATGGAGAAGAGATGATGGGGAGAGATGATAGGGGGAGAGATGATGGGGACAGATGATGGGGAGAGATGATACGGGAGAGATGACAGCGGAGAGATGATAGGGGAGAGAGATGATAAGGCACAGAGATGATAGGGGAGAGAGATGATGGGGAGAGAGCAATAATGGGGGAGAGATGATGGGGAGAGAGATGATGGGGAGAGAGATGATGGGGAGAGAGATGATGGGGGAGAGAGATGATGGGGAGAGAGATGATGGGGAGAGAGATGATGGGGAGAGAGTGATGATGGGAGAGAGAGGATGGGGAGAGATTGACGATGGGGGAGAGATGATATGAAGAGATGCTGGGGGAGAGATGATGGGGAGAGATGATGGGGGAGAGAGGTGATGCTCAGTTGATGGGGGAGAGATGATGGGGAGATGATGCTCAGTTGATGGGGGAGAGATGATGGGGGAGTGAGAAGATAGGGTAGAGAGATGATGGGGAGAGAGATGATGGGGAGAGAGATGATGGGGAGAGAGATGATGGGGGAGAGAGATGATGGGGAGAGAGATGATGGGGAGAGAGATGATGGGGAGAGAGATGATGTGGAGAAAGATGATGGGGAGAGCAATGATGGGGAGAGATGATAGGGGGAAGATGATAGGGGAGAGAGATGATGGGGAGAGAGATGATAGGGGAGAGAGACGATGGGGAGAGAGATGCTGGGTGGAGATAGATGATGGGGAGAGATGATAGGGTAGAGATGACAGTGGAGAGATGAAAAGGGAGAGAGATAATAGGGCAGAGAGATGATAGGGGAGAGAGTTGTTGGGGAGAGAGCAATAATGGGCGAGAGATGATGGGGAGAGATGATGGGGAGAGAGATGATGCGGAGAGAGATGTTGGGGAGAGAGTGACAATGGGAGAGAGAGGATGGGGAAAGAGTGACGATGGGGAGAGATGATGGGGAGAGCAATGATGGGGGAGATATGATGGGGAGAGAGATGATGGGCTGAGAGATACGATGCGCAGAGAGATGATGGGAGAGAGAAGATGGGGAGAGATGATGGGGAGAGATGATTAGTGAGAGATGATGTGGAGATTGATGATGGGGAGAGAGTGATGATGGAGAAGAGATGATGGGGAGAGATGATAGGGGGAGAGATGATGGGGACAGATGATGGGGAGAGATGATAGGGGAGCAATGATAGGGGAGAGATGATAGGGGGGAGATGATAGGGGGGAGAGATGATGAGGAGAGCAATGATGGGGGAGAGATGATGGGGAGAGAGATGGTGGGGAGAGAGATGATGCGGAGAGAGATGATGGGGGAGAGAGATGATGGGGGAGAGAGATGATGGGGAGAGAGATGCTGGGGAGAGAGATGATGGGGAGAGAGATGATGGGGAGAGAGATGATGGGGAGAGTGATGATGGGGAGAGAGATGATGGGGGAGAGAGATGATGGGGAGAGTGATGATGGGGAGAGTGATGATGGGGAGAGAGATGATGGGGAGAGAGATGATGTGGAGAAAGATGATGGGGAGAAAGATGATGGGGAGAGCAATGATGGGGGAGAGATGATAGGGGGAAGATGATAGGGGAGAGATGATAGGGGGAAGATGATAGGGGAGAGAGATGATGGGGAGAGAGATGATAGGGCAGAGAGATGATAGGGGAGAGAGTTGTTGGGGAGAGAGCAATAATGGGCGAGAGATGATGGGGAGAGAGATGATGCGGAGAGAGATGTTGGGGAGAGAGTGACAATGGGAGAGAGAGGATGGGGAAAGAGTGACGATGGGGAGAGATGATGGGGAGAGCAATGATGGGGGTGAGATGAAGGGGGAGAGATGATGGGGGAGAGGAGATGATACGGAGAGAGATGATGGTGAGAGAGCAATGATGGGGGATAGATGATGGGGGCGAGATGATGGGGGAGAGGAGATGATACGGAGTGGAATGATGGGGAGAGAGATATGATGCGCAGAGAGATGATGGGAGAGAGATGATGTGGAGAGATGATGGGGAGAGATGATTAGTGAGAGATGATGGAGAGGCAGATGATGGGGGAGTGAGATGATGGGGGACAGAGATGATGGGGAGAAAGATGATGTGGAGTTTGATGATGGGGAGAGAGTGATGATGGGGAAGAGATGATGGGGGAGAGATGATGGGGGAGAGATGATGGGGGAGAGAGATGATGGGGAGAGACTGATGATGGGGAGAGAGATGATGGGGAGAGAGATGATGGGGAGAGAGATGATGGGGGAGAGATGATGGGGGAGAGATGATGGGGGAGAGATGATGGGGAGAGATAGGAGAAATAGATGGGGGAGAGATTATGTGGAGAAAGATGATGGGGAGAGAGCAATGATGGGGGAGAGATGATGGGGAGAGAGATGATGGGGAGAGAGATGATGGGGAGAGAGATGATGGGGAGAGAGATGATGGGGGAGAGAGATGATGGGGGAGAGAGATGATGGGGAGAGAGATGATGGGGAGAGAGATGATGGGGGAGAGAGATGATGGGGAGAGTGATGATGGGGAGAGAGATGATGGGGAGAGAGATGATGGGGGAGAGAGATGATGGGGGAGAGAGATGATGGGGGAGAGAGATGATGGGGAGAGAGATGATGGGGAGGGAGATGATGGGGAGGGAGATGATGGGGAGGGAGATTATGGGGAGGGAGATTATGGGGAGGGAGATTATGGGGAGGGAGATTATGGGGAGGGAGAGATGATGGGGAGAGAGGCGATGCTAAGTTGATGGGGGAGAGATAATGGGGAGATGATGATCAGTTGAATGGGGAGAGATGATGGGAGAGTGAGATGATAGGGGAGAGAGATTATGGGGAAAGAGCAATGATGGGGGAGAGATGATGGGGAGAGAGATGATGGGCTGAGAGATACGATGCGCAGAGAGATGATGGGAGAGAGAAGATGGGGATGAGATGATGGGGAGAGATGATTAGTGAGAGATGATGTGGAGATTGATGATGGGGAGAGAGTGATGATGGAGAAGAGATGATGGGGAGAGATGATGGGGGGAGAGATGATGGGGACAGATGATGGGGAGAGATGATAGGGGAGCAATGATAGGGGAGAGATGATAGGGGGAGATGATAGGGGAGAGAGATGATGAGGAGAGCAATGATGGGGGAGAGATGATGGGGAGAGAGATGATGGGGAGAGAGATGATGGGGAGAGAGATGATGCGGAGAGAGATGATGGGGGTGAGAGATGATGGGGGAGAGAGATGATGGGGAGAGAGATGATGGGGAGAGAGATGATGGGGGAGAGAGATGATGGGGAGAGTGATGATGGGGGTGAGATGAAGGGGGAGAGATGATGGGGGAGAGGAGATGATACGGAGAGAGATGATGGTGAGAGAGCAATGATGGGGGATAGATGATGGGGGCGAGATGATGGGGGAGAGGAGATGATACGGAGTGGAATGATGGGGAGAGAGATATGATGCGCAGAGAGATGATGGGAGAGAGATGATGTGGAGAGATGATGGGGAGAGATGATTAGTGAGAGATGATGGAGAGGCAGATGATGGGGGAGTGAGATGATGGGGGACAGAGATGATGGGGAGAAAGATGATGTGGAGTTTGATGATGGGGAGAGAGTGATGATGGGGAAGAGATGATGGGGGAGAGATGATGGGGGAGAGATGATGGGGGAGAGAGATGATGGGGAGAGACTGATGATGGGGAGAGAGATGATGGGGAGAGAGATGATGGGGAGAGAGATGATGGGGGAGAGATGATGGGGGAGAGATGATGGGGGAGAGATGATGGGGAGAGATAGGAGAAATAGATGGGGGAGAGATTATGTGGAGAAAGATGATGGGGAGAGAGCAATGATGGGGGAGAGATGATGGGGAGAGAGATGATGGGGAGAGAGATGATGGGGAGAGAGATGATGGGGAGAGAGATGATGGGGGAGAGAGATGATGGGGGAGAGAGATGATGGGGAGAGAGATGATGGGGAGAGAGATGATGGGGGAGAGAGATGATGGGGAGAGTGATGATGGGGAGAGAGATGATGGGGAGAGAGATGATGGGGGAGAGAGATGATGGGGGAGAGAGATGATGGGGGAGAGAGATGATGGGGAGAGAGATGATGGGGAGGGAGATGATGGGGAGGGAGATGATGGGGAGGGAGATTATGGGGAGGGAGATTATGGGGAGGGAGATTATGGGGAGGGAGATTATGGGGAGGGAGAGATGATGGGGAGAGAGGCGATGCTAAGTTGATGGGGGAGAGATAATGGGGAGATGATGATCAGTTGAATGGGGAGAGATGATGGGAGAGTGAGATGATAGGGGAGAGAGATTATGGGGAAAGAGCAATGATGGGGGAGAGATGATGGGGAGAGAGATGATGGGCTGAGAGATACGATGCGCAGAGAGATGATGGGAGAGAGAAGATGGGGATGAGATGATGGGGAGAGATGATTAGTGAGAGATGATGTGGAGATTGATGATGGGGAGAGAGTGATGATGGAGAAGAGATGATGGGGAGAGATGATGGGGGGAGAGATGATGGGGACAGATGATGGGGAGAGATGATAGGGGAGCAATGATAGGGGAGAGATGATAGGGGGAGATGATAGGGGATTGAGATGATGAGGAGAGCAATGATGGGGGAGAGATGATGGGGAGAGAGATGATGGGGAGAGAGATGATGGGGAGAGAGATGATGCGGAGAGAGATGATGGGGGTGAGAGATGATGGGGGAGAGAGATGATGGGGAGAGAGATGATGGGGAGAGAGATGATGGGGGAGAGAGATGATGGGGAGAGTGATGATGGGGAGAGAGATGATGTGGAGAAAGATGATGGGGAGAGCAATGATGGGGGAGAGATGATAGGGGGAAGATGATAGGGGAGAGAGATGATGGGGAGAGAGATGATAGGGGAGAGAGACGATGGGGAGAGAGATGCTGGGTGGAGATAGATGATGGGGAGAGATGATAGGGGAGAGATGACAGTGGAGAGATGAAAAGGGAGAGAGATGATAGGGCAGAGAGATGATAGGGGAGAGAGTTGTTGGGGAGAGAGCAATAATGGGCGAGAGATGATGGGGAGAGAGATGATGCGGAGAGAGATGTTGGGGAGAGAGTGACAATGGGAGAGAGAGGATGGGGAAAGTGTGACGATGGGGAGAGATGATGGGGAGAGCAATGATGGGGAGAGCAATGATGGGGGTGAGATGAAGGGGGAGAGATGATGGGGGAGAGATGATGGGGGAGAGGAGATGATACGGAGAGAGATGATGGTGAGAGAGCAATGATGGGGGATAGATGACGGGGGCGAGATGATGGGGGAGAGGAGATGATACGGAGAGGAATGATGGGGAGAGAGATATGATGCGCAGAGAGATGATGGGAGAGAGATGATGTGGAGAGATGATGGGGAGAGATGATTAGTGAGAGATGATGGAGAGGCAGATGATGGAGGAGTGAGATGATGGGGGAGAGAGATACTGGGGAGAAAGATGATGTGGAATTTGATGATGGGGAGAGAGTGATGATGGGGAAGAGATGATGGGGGAGAGATGATGGGGAGAGACTGATGATGGGGAGAGACTGATGATGGGGAAGAGATGATGGGGAGAGAGATGATGGGGAGAGAGATGATGGGGAGAGAGATGATGGGGAGAGAGATGATGGGGGAGAGATGATGCGGGAGAGATGATGGGGGAGAGATGATGGGGGAGAGATGATGGGGAGAGATGATGGGGAGAGATAGGAGAAATAGATGGGGGAGAGATGATGTGGAGAAAGATGATGGGGAGAGAGCAATGATGGGGGAGAGATGATGGGGAGAGAGATGATGGGGAGAGAGATGATGGGGTGAGAGATGATGGGGAGAGAGATGATGGGGAGAGAGATGATGGGGAGAGAGATGATGGGGGAGAGAGATGATGGGGGAGAGAGATGATGGGGGAGAGAGATGATGGGCAGAGAGATGATGGGGAGAGAGATGATGGGGGAGAGAGATGATGGGGAGAGTGATGATGGGGAGAGAGATGATGGGGAGAGAGATGATGGGGAGGGAGATGATGGGGAGGGAGATAATGGGGAGGGAGATGATGGGGAGGGAGATTATGGGGAGGGAGATTATGGGGAGGGAGATGATGGGGGAGAGAGATGATGGGGGAGAGAGATGATGGGGAGAGAGCAATGATGGGGGAGAGATGATGGGGAGAGAGATGATGGGGAGAGAGATGATGGGGAGAGAGATGATGGGGAGAGAGATGATGTGGGAGAGAGATGATGGGAGAGAGAGATGATGGGAGAGAGAGATGATGGGGAGAGAGGTGATGCTCAGTTGATGGGGGAGAGATAATGGGGAGATGATGATCAGTTGAATGGGGAGAAATGATGGGAGAGTGAGATGATAGGGGAGAGAGATTATGGGGAGAGAGCAATGATGGGAGAGAGAAGATGGGGAGAGATGATGGGGAGAGATGATTAGTGAGAGTTGATGTGGAGATTGATGATTGGGAGAGAGTGATGATGGAGAAGAGATGATGGGGAGAGATGATAGGGGAGAGATGATGGGGACAGATGATGGGGAGAGATGATAGGGGAGCAATGATAGGGGAGAGATGATATGGGGGAGATGATAGGGGAGGGAGATGATGAGGAGAGCAATGATGGGGGAGAGATGATGGGGAGAGAGATGATGGGGAGAGAGATGATGGGGAGAGAGATGATGGGGGAGAGAGATGATGGGGCAGAGAGATGATGGGGAGAGAGATGATGGGGAGAGAGATGATGGGGGAGAGGGATGATGGGGAGAGTGATGATGGGGAGAGAGATGATGGGGAGGGAGATGATGGGGAGGGAGATGATGGGGAGGGAGATGATGGGGAGAGAGATGATGGGGAGTGAGATGATGGGGAGAGAGATGATGGGGAGAGAGATGATGGGGAGAGATGATGGGGAGAGATGATGGGGGAGAGATGATGGGGGAGAGATGATGGGGGAGAGATGATGGGGAGAGATAGGAGAAATAGATGGGGGAGAGATGATGTGGAGAAAGATGATGGGGAGAGAGCAATGATGGGGGAGAGATGATGGGGAGAGAGATGATGGGGAGAGAGATGATGGGGAGAGAGATGATGGAGGAGAGAGATGATGGGGGAGAGAGATGATGGGGGAGAGAGATGATGGGGAGAGAGATGATGGGGAAAGAGATGATGGGGGAGAGAGATGATGGGGAGAGTGATGATGGGGAGAGAGATGATGGGGAGTGAGATGATGGGGAGGGAGATGATGGGGAGGGAGATTATGGGGAGGGAGATTATGGGGAGGGAGATTATGGGGAGGGAGATTATGGGGAGGGAGAGATGATGGGGAGAGAGGTGATGCTCAGTTGATGGGGGAGAGATAATGGGGAGATGATGATCAGTTGAATGGGGAGAGATGATGGGAGAGTGAGATGATAGGGGAGAGAGATTATGGGGAGAGAGCAATGATGGGGGAGAGGTGATGAGGAGAGAGATGATGGGCTGAGAGATACGATGCGCAGAGAGATGATGGGAGAGAGAAGATGGGGAGAGATGATTAGTGAGAGATGATGTGGAGATTGATGATGGGGAGAGAGTGATGATGGAGAAGAGATGATGGGGAGAGATGATAGGGGGAGAGATGATGGGGACAGATGATGGGGAGAGATGATAGGGGAGCAATGATCGGGGAGAGATGATAGGGGGGAGATGATAGGGGGGAGAGATGATGAGGAGAGCAATGATGGGGGAGAGATGATGGGGAGAGAGATGATGGGGAGAGAGATGATGCGGAGAGAGATGATGGGGGAGAGAGATGATGGGGGAGACAGATGATGGGGAGAGAGATGCTGGGGAGAGAGATGATGGGGAGAGAGATGATGGGGAGAGTGATGATGGGGAGAGAGATGATGGGGGAGAGAGATGATGGGGAGAGTGATGATGGGGAGAGTGATGATGGGGAGAGAGATGATGGGGAGAGAGATGATGTGGAGAAAGATGATGGGGAGAGCAATGATGGGGGAGAGATGATAGGGGGAAGATGATAGGGGAGAGATGATAGGGGGAAGATGATAGGGGAGAGAGATGATGGGGAGAGAGATGATAGGGCAGAGAGATGATAGGGGAGAGAGTTGTTGGGGAGAGAGCAATAATGGGCGAGAGATGATGGGGAGAGAGATGATGCGGAGAGAGATGTTGGGGAGAGAGTGACAATGGGAGAGAGAGGATGGGGAGAGCAATGATGGGGAGAGCAATGATGGGGGTGAGATGAAGGGGGAGAGATGATGGGGGAGAGATGATGGGGGAGAGGAGATGATACGGAGAGAGATGATGGTGAGAGAGATGATGGGGGAGAGAGATGATGGGGGAGAGAGATGATGGGGAGAGAGATGCTGGGGAGAGAGATGATGGGGAGAGAGATGATGGGGAGAGTGATGATGGGGAGAGAGATGATGGGGGAGAGAGATGATGGGGAGAGTGATGATGGGGAGAGTGATGATGGGGAGAGAGATGATGGGGAGAGAGATGATGTGGAGAAAGATGATGGGGAGAGCAATGATGGGGGAGAGATGATAGGGGGAAGATGATAGGGGAGAGATGATAGGGGGAAGATGATAGGGGAGAGAGATGATGGGGAGAGAGATGATAGGGCAGAGAGATGATAGGGGAGAGAGTTGTTGGGGAGAGAGCAATAATGGGCGAGAGATGATGGGGAGAGAGATGATGCGGAGAGAGATGTTGGGGAGAGAGTGACAATGGGAGAGAGAGGATGGGGAAAGAGTGACGATGGGGAGAGATGATGGGGAGAGCAATGATGGGGGTGAGATGAAGGGGGAGAGATGATGGGGGAGAGGAGATGATACGGAGAGAGATGATGGTGAGAGAGCAATGATGGGGGATAGATGATGGGGGCGAGATGATGGGGGAGAGGAGATGATACGGAGAGGAATGATGGGGAGAGAGATATGATGCGCAGAGAGATGATGGGAGAGAGATGATGTGGAGAGATGATGGGGAGAGATGATTAGTGAGAGATGATGGAGAGGCAGATGATGGGGGAGTGAGATGATGGGGGAGAGAGATGATGGGGAGAAAGATGATGTGGAGTTTGATGATGGGGAGAGAGTGATGATGGGGAAGAGATGATGGGGGAGAGATGATGGGGGAGAGATGATGGGGGAGAGAGATGATGGGGAGAGACTGATGATGGGGAGAGACTGATGATGGGGAGAGAGATGATGGGGAGAGAGATGATGGGGAGAGAGATGATGGGGGAGAGATGATGGGGGAGAGATGATGGGGGAGAGATGATGGGGAGAGATAGGAGAAATAGATGGGGGAGAGATTATGTGGAGAAAGATGATGGGGAGAGAGCAATGATGGGGGAGAGATGATGGGGAGAGAGATGATGGGGAGAGAGATGATGGGGAGAGAGATGATGGGGAGAGAGATGATGGGGGAGAGAGATGATGGGGGAGAGAGATGATGGGGGAGAGAGATGATGGGGAGAGAGATGATGGGGAGAGAGATGATGGGGGAGAGAGATGATGGGGAGAGTGATGATGGGGAGAGAGATGATGGGGAGAGAGATGATGGGGGAGAGAGATGATGGGGGAGAGAGATGATGGGGGAGAGAGATGATGGGGAGAGAGATGATGGGGAGGGAGATGATGGGGAGGGAGATGATGGGGAGGGAGATTATGGGGAGGGAGATTATGGGGAGGGAGATTATGGGGAGGGAGATTATGGGGAGGGAGAGATGATGGGGAGAGAGGTGATGCTCAGTTGATGGGGGAGAGATAATGGGGAGATGATGATCAGTTGAATGGGGAGAGATGATGGGAGAGTGAGATGATAGGGGAGAGAGATTATGGGGAAAGAGCAATGATGGGGGAGAGATGATGGGGAGAGAGATGATGGGCTGAGAGATACGATGCGCAGAGAGATGATGGGAGAGAGAAGATGGGGAGAGATGATGGGGAGAGATGATTAGTGAGAGATGATGTGGAGATTGATGATGGGGAGAGAGTGATGATGGAGAAGAGATGATGGGGAGAGATGATGGGGGGAGAGATGATGGGGAGAGAGATGATAGGGCAGAGAGATGATAGGGGAGAGAGTTGTTGGGGAGAGAGCAATAATGGGCGAGAGATGATGGGGAGAGAGATGATGCGGAGAGAGATGTTGGGGAGAGAGTGACAATGGGAGAGAGAGGATGGGGAGAGCAATGATGGGGAGAGCAATGATGGGGGTGAGATGAAGGGGGAGAGATGATGGGGGAGAGATGATGGGGGAGAGGAGATGATACGGAGAGAGATGATGGTGAGAGAGATGATGGGGGAGAGAGATGATGGGGGAGAGAGATGATGGGGAGAGAGATGCTGGGGAGAGAGATGATGGGGAGAGAGATGATGGGGAGAGTGATGATGGGGAGAGAGATGATGGGGGAGAGAGATGATGGGGAGAGTGATGATGGGGAGAGTGATGATGGGGAGAGAGATGATGGGGAGAGAGATGATGTGGAGAAAGATGATGGGGAGAGCAATGATGGGGGAGAGATGATAGGGGGAAGATGATAGGGGAGAGATGATAGGGGGAAGATGATAGGGGAGAGAGATGATGGGGAGAGAGATGATAGGGCAGAGAGATGATAGGGGAGAGAGTTGTTGGGGAGAGAGCAATAATGGGCGAGAGATGATGGGGAGAGAGATGATGCGGAGAGAGATGTTGGGGAGAGAGTGACAATGGGAGAGAGAGGATGGGGAAAGAGTGACGATGGGGAGAGATGATGGGGAGAGCAATGATGGGGGTGAGATGAAGGGGGAGAGATGATGGGGGAGAGGAGATGATACGGAGAGAGATGATGGTGAGAGAGCAATGATGGGGGATAGATGATGGGGGCGAGATGATGGGGGAGAGGAGATGATACGGAGAGGAATGATGGGGAGAGAGATATGATGCGCAGAGAGATGATGGGAGAGAGATGATGTGGAGAGATGATGGGGAGAGATGATTAGTGAGAGATGATGGAGAGGCAGATGATGGGGGAGTGAGATGATGGGGGAGAGAGATGATGGGGAGAAAGATGATGTGGAGTTTGATGATGGGGAGAGAGTGATGATGGGGAAGAGATGATGGGGGAGAGATGATGGGGGAGAGATGATGGGGGAGAGAGATGATGGGGAGAGACTGATGATGGGGAGAGACTGATGATGGGGAGAGAGATGATGGGGAGAGAGATGATGGGGAGAGAGATGATGGGGGAGAGATGATGGGGGAGAGATGATGGGGGAGAGATGATGGGGAGAGATAGGAGAAATAGATGGGGGAGAGATTATGTGGAGAAAGATGATGGGGAGAGAGCAATGATGGGGGAGAGATGATGGGGAGAGAGATGATGGGGAGAGAGATGATGGGGAGAGAGATGATGGGGAGAGAGATGATGGGGGAGAGAGATGATGGGGGAGAGAGATGATGGGGGAGAGAGATGATGGGGAGAGAGATGATGGGGAGAGAGATGATGGGGGAGAGAGATGATGGGGAGAGTGATGATGGGGAGAGAGATGATGGGGAGAGAGATGATGGGGGAGAGAGATGATGGGGGAGAGAGATGATGGGGGAGAGAGATGATGGGGAGAGAGATGATGGGGAGGGAGATGATGGGGAGGGAGATGATGGGGAGGGAGATTATGGGGAGGGAGATTATGGGGAGGGAGATTATGGGGAGGGAGATTATGGGGAGGGAGAGATGATGGGGAGAGAGGTGATGCTCAGTTGATGGGGGAGAGATAATGGGGAGATGATGATCAGTTGAATGGGGAGAGATGATGGGAGAGTGAGATGATAGGGGAGAGAGATTATGGGGAAAGAGCAATGATGGGGGAGAGATGATGGGGAGAGAGATGATGGGCTGAGAGATACGATGCGCAGAGAGATGATGGGAGAGAGAAGATGGGGAGAGATGATGGGGAGAGATGATTAGTGAGAGATGATGTGGAGATTGATGATGGGGAGAGAGTGATGATGGAGAAGAGATGATGGGGAGAGATGATGGGGGGAGAGATGATGGGGACAGATGATGGGGAGAGATGATAGGGGAGCAATGATAGGGGAGAGATGATAGGGGGGAGATGATAGGGGAGAGAGATGATGAGGAGAGCAATGATGGGGGAGAGATGATGGGGAGAGAGATGATGGGGAGAGAGATGATGGGGAGAGAGATGATGCGGAGAGAGATGATGGGGGTGAGAGATGATGGGGAGAGAGATGATGGGGAGAGAGATGATGCGGAGAGAGATGATGGGGGAGAGAGATGATGGGGGAGACAGATGATGGGGAGAGAGATGCTGGGGAGAGAGATGATGGGGAGAGAGATGATGGGGAGAGTGATGATGGGGAGAGAGATGATGGGGGAGAGAGATGATGGGGAGAGTGATGATGGGGAGAGTGATGATGGGGAGAGAGATAATGGGGAGAGAGATGATGTGGAGAAAGATGATGGGGAGAGCAATGATGGGGGAGAGATGATAGGGGGAAGATGATAGGGGAGAGATGATAGGGGGAAGATGATAGGGGAGAGAGATGATGGGGAGAGAGATGATAGGGCAGAGAGATGATAGGGGAGAGAGTTGTTGGGGAGAGAGCAATAATGGGCGAGAGATGATGGGGAGAGAGATGATGCGGAGAGAGATGTTGGGGAGAGAGTGACAATGGGAGAGAGAGGATGGGGAGAGCAATGATGGGGAGAGCAATGATGGGGGTGAGATGAAGGGGGAGAGATGATGGGGGAGAGATGATGGGGGAGAGGAGATGATACGGAGAGAGATGATGGTGAGAGAGATGATGGGGGAGAGAGATGATGGGGGAGAGAGATGATGGGGAGAGAGATGCTGGGGAGAGAGATGATGGGGAGAGAGATGATGGGGAGAGTGATGATGGGGAGAGAGATGATGGGGGAGAGAGATGATGGGGAGAGTGATGATGGGGAGAGTGATGATGGGGAGAGAGATGATGGGGAGAGAGATGATGTGGAGAAAGATGATGGGGAGAGCAATGATGGGGGAGAGATGATAGGGGGAAGATGATAGGGGAGAGATGATAGGGGGAAGATGATAGGGGAGAGAGATGATGGGGAGAGAGATGATAGGGCAGAGAGATGATAGGGGAGAGAGTTGTTGGGGAGAGAGCAATAATGGGCGAGAGATGATGGGGAGAGAGATGATGCGGAGAGAGATGTTGGGGAGAGAGTGACAATGGGAGAGAGAGGATGGGGAAAGAGTGACGATGGGGAGAGATGATGGGGAGAGCAATGATGGGGGTGAGATGAAGGGGGAGAGATGATGGGGGAGAGGAGATGATACGGAGAGAGATGATGGTGAGAGAGCAATGATGGGGGATAGATGATGGGGGCGAGATGATGGGGGAGAGGAGATGATACGGAGAGGAATGATGGGGAGAGAGATATGATGCGCAGAGAGATGATGGGAGAGAGATGATGTGGAGAGATGATGGGGAGAGATGATTAGTGAGAGATGATGGAGAGGCAGATGATGGGGGAGTGAGATGATGGGGGAGAGAGATGATGGGGAGAAAGATGATGTGGAGTTTGATGATGGGGAGAGAGTGATGATGGGGAAGAGATGATGGGGGAGAGATGATGGGGGAGAGATGATGGGGGGAGAGAGATGATGGGGAGAGACTGATGATGGGGAGAGACTGATGATGGGGAGAGAGATGATGGGGAGAGAGATGATGGGGAGAGAGATGATGGGGGAGAGATGATGGGGGAGAGATGATGGGGGAGAGATGATGGGGAGAGATAGGAGAAATAGATGGGGGAGAGATTATGTGGAGAAAGATGATGGGGAGAGAGCAATGATGGGGGAGAGATGATGGGGAGAGAGATGATGGGGAGAGAGATGATGGGGAGAGAGATGATGGGGAGAGAGATGATGGGGGAGAGAGATGATGGGGGAGAGAGATGATGGGGGAGAGAGATGATGGGGAGAGAGATGATGGGGAGAGAGATGATGGGGGAGAGAGATGATGGGGAGAGTGATGATGGGGAGAGAGATGATGGGGAGAGAGATGATGGGGGAGAGAGATGATGGGGGAGAGAGATGATGGGGGAGAGAGATGATGGGGAGAGAGATGATGGGGAGGGAGATGATGGGGAGGGAGATGATGGGGAGGGAGATTATGGGGAGGGAGATTATGGGGAGGGAGATTATGGGGAGGGAGATTATGGGGAGGGAGAGATGATGGGGAGAGAGGTGATGCTCAGTTGATGGGGGAGAGATAATGGGGAGATGATGATCAGTTGAATGGGGAGAGATGATGGGAGAGTGAGATGATAGGGGAGAGAGATTATGGGGAAAGAGCAATGATGGGGGAGAGATGATGGGGAGAGAGATGATGGGCTGAGAGATACGATGCGCAGAGAGATGATGGGAGAGAGAAGATGGGGAGAGATGATGGGGAGAGATGATTAGTGAGAGATGATGTGGAGATTGATGATGGGGAGAGAGTGATGATGGAGAAGAGATGATGGGGAGAGATGATGGGGGGAGAGATGATGGGGACAGATGATGGGGAGAGATGATAGGGGAGCAATGATAGGGGAGAGATGATAGGGGGGAGATGATAGGGGAGAGAGATGATGAGGAGAGCAATGATGGGGGAGAGATGATGGGGAGAGAGATGATGGGGAGAGAGATGATGGGGAGAGAGATGATGCGGAGAGAGATGATGGGGGTGAGAGATGATGGGGGAGAGAGATGATGGGGAGAGAGATGATGGGGAGAGAGATGATGGGGAGAGAGATGATGGGGGAGAGAGATGATGGGGAGAGTGATGATGGGGAGAGAGATGATGGGGAGAGAGATGATGTGGAGAAAGATGATGGGGAGAGCAATGATGGGGGAGAGATGATAGGGGGAAGATGATAGGGGAGAGAGATGATGGGGAGAGAGATGATAGGGGAGAGAGACGATGGGGAGAGAGATGCTGGGTGGAGATAGATGATGGGGAGAGATGATAGGGGAGAGCTGACAGTGGAGAGATGAAAAGGGAGAGAGATGATAGGGCAGAGAGATGATAGGGGAGAGAGTTGTTGGGGAGAGAGCAATAATGGGCGAGAGATGATGGGGAGAGAGATGATGCGGAGAGAGATGTTGGGGAGAGAGTGACAATGGGAGATAGAGGATGGGGAAAGTGTGACGATGGGGAGAGATGATGGGGAGAGCAATGATGGGGAGAGCAATGATGGGGGTGAGATGAAGGGGGAGAGATGATGGGGGAGAGATGATGGGGGAGAGGAGATGATACGGAGAGAGATGATGGTGAGAGAGCAATGATGGGGGATAGATGACGGGGGCGAGATGATGGGGGAGAGGAGATGATACGGAGAGGAATGATGGGGAGAGAGATATGATGCGCAGAGAGATGATGGGAGAGAGATGATGTGGAGAGATAATTGGGAAGAGATGATTAGTGAGAGATGATGGAGAGGCAGATGATGGAGGAGTGAGATGATGGGGGAGAGAGATGATGGGGAGAAAGATGATGTGGAATTTGATGATGGGGAGAGAGTGATGATGGGGAAGAGATGATGGGGGAGAGATGATGGGGAGAGACTGATGATGGGGAGAGACTGATGATGGGGAAGAGATGATGGGGAGAGAGATGATGGGGAGAGAGATGATGGGGAGAGAGATGATGGGGAGAGAGATGATGGGGGAGAGATGATGGGGGAGAGATGATGGGGGAGAGATGATGGGGGAGAGATGATGGGGAGAGATGATGGGGAGAGATAGGAGAAATAGATGGGGGAGAGATGATGTGGAGAAAGATGATGGGGAGAGAGCAATGATGGGGGAGAGATGATGGGGAGAGAGATGATGGGGAGAGAGATGATGGGGTGAGAGATGATGGGGAGAGAGATGATGGGAGAGAGATGATGGGGAGAGAGATGATGGGGGAGAGAGATGATGGGGGAGAGAGATGATGGGGGAGAGAGATGATGGGGAGAGAGATGATGGGGAGAGAGATGATGGGGGAGAGAGATGATGGGGAGAGTGATGATGGGGAGAGAGATGATGGGGAGAGAGATGATGGGGAGGGAGATGATGGGGAGGGAGATGATGGGGAGGGAGATGATGGGGTGGGAGATTATGGGGAGGGAGATTATGGGGAGGGAGATGATGGGGGAGAGAGATGATGGGGGAGAGAGATGATGGGGAGAGAGCAATGATGGGGGAGAGATGATGGGGAGAGAGATGATGGGGAGAGAGATGATGGGGAGAGAGATGATGGGGAGAGAGATGATGTGGGAGAGAGATGATGGGAGAGAGAGATGATGGGAGAGAGAGATGATGGGGAGAGAGGTGATGCTCAGTTGATGGGGGAGAGATAATGGGGAGATGATGATCAGTTGAATGGGGAGAAATGATGGGAGAGTGAGATGATAGGGGAGAGAGATTATGGGGAGAGAGCAATGATGGGAGAGAGAAGATGGGGAGAGATGATGGGGAGAGATGATTAGTGAGAGTTGATGTGGAGATTGATGATTGGGAGAGAGTGATGATGGAGAAGAGATGATGGGGAGAGATGATAAGGGGAGAGATGATGGGGACAGATGATGGGGAGAGATGATAGGGGAGCAATGATAGGGGAGAGATGATAGGGGGGAGATGATAGGGGAGGGAGATGATGAGGAGAGCAATGATGGGGAGAAATGATGGGGAGAGAGATGATGGGGAGAGAGATGATGGGGAGAGAGATGATGGGGAGAGAGATGATGGGGGAGAGAGATGATGGGCAGAGAGATGATGGGGGAGAGAGATGATGGGGAGAGAGATGATGGGGAGAGAGATGATGGGGAGAGAGATGATGGGGGAGAGAGATGATGGGGAGAGTGATGATGGGGAGAGTGATGATGGGGAGAGTGATGATGGGGAGGGAGATGATGGGAGGGAGATGATGGGGAGGGAGATGATGGGGGAGGGAGATGATGGGGAGGGAGATTATGGGGAGGGAGATTATGGGGAGGGAGATGATGGGGGAGAGAGATGATGGGGGAGAGAGATGATGGGGGAGAGAGATGATGGGGGAGAGAGCAATGATGGGGGAGAGCTGATGGGGAGAGAGATGATGGGGAGAGAGATGATGGGGAGAGAGATGATGGGGAGAGAGATGATGTGGGAGAGAGATGATGGGAGAGAGAGATGATGGGGAGAGAGGTGATGCTCAGTTGATGGGGGAAAGATAATGCCAAGATGATGATCAGTTGAATGGGGAGAGATGATGGGAGAGTGAGATGATAGGGGAGAGAGATTATGGGGAGAGAGCAATGATGGGGGAGATATGATGGGGAGAGAGATGATGGGGAGAGAGATGATGGGGAGAGAGATGATGGGGGAGAGAGATGATGGGGAGAGAGATGATGGGGAGAGAGATGATGGGGAGAGAGTGATGATGGGAGAGAGAGGATGGGGAGAGATTGACGATGGGGGAGAGATGATATGAAGAGATGCTGGGGGAGAGATGATGGGGAGAGATGATGGGGGAGAGAGGTGATGCTCAGTTGATGGGGAGAGATGATGGGGAGATGATGCTCAGTTGATGGGGGAGAGATGATGGGGGAGTGAGATGATAGGGTAGAGAGATGATGGGGAGAGAGATGATGGGGAGAGAGATGATGGGGAGAGAGATGATGGGGGAGAGAGATGATGGGGAGAGAGATGATGGGGAGAGAGATGATGGGGAGAGAGATGATGTGGAGAGAGATGATGGGGAGAGCAATGATGGGGGAGAGATGATAGGGGGAAGATGATAGGGAGAGAGATGATGGGGAGAGAGATGATAGGGGAGAGAGACGATGGGGAGAGAGATGCTGGGTGGAGATAGATGATGGGGAGAGATGATAGGGTAGAGATGACAGTGGAGAGATGAAAAGGGAGAGAGATGATAGGGCAGAGAGATGATAGGGGAGAGAGTTGTTGGGGAGAGAGCAATAATGGGCGAGAGATGATGGGGAGAGATGATGGGGAGAGAGATGATGCGGAGAGAGATGTTGGGGAGAGAGTGACAATGGGAGAGAGAGGATGGGGAAAGAGTGACGATGGGGAGAGATGATGGGGAGAGCAATGATGGGGGAGAGATGAAGGGGGAGAGATGATGGGGGAGAGGAGATGATACTGAGAGAGATGATGGTGAGAGAGCAATGATGGGGGATAGATGATGGGGGCGAGATGATGGGGGAGAGGAGATGATACGGAGAGGAATGATGGGGAGAGAGATATGATGCGCAGAGAGATGATGGGAGAGAGATGATGTGGAGAGATGATGGGGAGAGATGATTAGTGAGAGATGATGGGGAGGCAGATGATGGGGGAGTGAGATGATGGGGGAGAGAGATGATGGGGAGAAAGATGATGTGGAGTTTGATGATGGGGAGAGAGTGATGATGGGGAAGAGATGATGGGCAGAGATGATAGGGGGAGAGATGATGGGAGAGAGATGATAGGGGAGAGAGATGATAGGGAGAGAGATGCTGGGTGGAGATAGATGATGGGGAGAGATGATAGGGGAGAGATGACAGTGGAGAGATGAAAAGGGAGAGAGATGATATGGCAGAGAGATGATAGGGGAGAGAGATGATGGGGAGAGAGCAATAATAGGGGAGAGATGATAGGGAGAGAGATGATGGGGAGAGATGATAGGGGAGCAATGATAGGGGAGAGATGAGAGGGGGGAGATGATAGGGGAGAGAGATGATGAGGAGAGCAATGATGGGGGAGAGATGATGGGGAGAGAGATGATGGGGAGAGAGATGATGGGGAGAGAGATGATGCGGAGAGAGATGATGGGGGTGAGAGATGATGGGGAGAGAGATGATGGGGAGAGAGATGATGGGGAGAGAGATGATGGGGAGAGAGATGATGGGGGAGAGAGATGATGGGGAGAGTGATGATGGGGAGAGAGATGATGGAGAGAGAGATGATGTGGAGAAAGATGATGGGGAGAGCAATGATGGGGGAGAGATGATAGGGGGAAGATGATAGGGGAGAGAGATGATGGGGAGAGAGATGATAGGGGAGAGAGACGATGGGGAGAGAGATGCTGGGTGGAGATAGATGATGGGGAGAGATGATAGGGGAGAGCTGACAGTGGAGAGATGAAAAGGGAGAGAGATGATAGGGGAGATTGTTGTTGGGGAGAGAGCAATAATGGGCGAGAGATGATGGGGAGAGAGATGATGCGGAGAGAGATGTTGGGGAGAGAGTGACAATGGGAGAGAGAGGATGGGGAAAGTGTGACGATGGGGAGAGATGATGGGGAGAGCAATGATGGGGAGAGCAATGATGGGGGTGAGATGAAGGGGGAGAGATGATGGGGGAGAGATGATGGGGGAGAGGAGATGATACGGAGAGAGATGATGGTGAGAGAGCAATGATGGGGGATAGATGACGGGGGCGAGATGATGGGGGAGAGGAGATGATACGGAGAGGAATGATGGGGAGAGAGATATGATGCGCAGAGAGATGATGGGAGAGAGATGATGTGGAGAGATAATTGGGAAGAGATGATTAGTGAGAGATGATGGAGAGGCAGATGATGGAGGAGTGAGATGATGGGGGAGAGAGATGATGGGGAGAAAGATGATGTGGAATTTGATGATGGGGAGAGAGTGATGATGGGGAAGAGATGATGGGGGAGAGATGATGGGGAGAGACTGATGATGGGGAGGAGACTGATGATGGGGAAGAGATGATGGGGAGAGAGATGATGGGGAGAGAGATGATGGGGAGAGAGATGATGGGGAGAGAGATGATGGGGGAGAGATGATGGGGGAGAGATGATGGGGAGAGATGATGGGGGAGAGATGATGGGGAGAGATGATGGGGAGAGATAGGAGAAATAGATGGGGGAGAGATGATGTGGAGAAAGATGATGGGGAAAGAGCAATGATGGGGGAGAGATGATGGGGAGAGAGATGATGGGGAGAGAGATGATGGGGTGAGAGATGATGTGGAGAGAGATGATGGGGAGAGAGATGATGGGGAGAGAGATGATGGGGGAGAGAGATGATGGGGGAGAGAGATGATGGGGGAGAGAGATGATGGGAGAGAGATGATGGGAAGAGAGATGATGTGGGAGAGAGATGATGGGGAGAGTGATGATGGGGAGAGAGATGATGGGGAGAGAGATGATGGGGAGGGAGATGATGGGGAGGGAGATGATGGGGAGGGAGATGATGGGGAGGGAGATTATGGGGAGGGAGATGATGGGGGAGAGAGATGATGGGGGAGAGAGATGATGGGGAGAGAGCAATGATGGGGGAGAGATGATGGGGAGAGAGATGATGGGGAGAGAGATGATGGGGAGAGAGATGATGTGGGAGAGAGATGATGGGAGAGAGAGATGATGGGAGAGAGAGATGATGGGGAGAGAGGTGATGCTCAGTTGATGGGGGAGAGATAATGGGGAGATGATGATCAGTTGAATGGGGAGAAATGATGGGAGAGTGAGATGATAGGGGAGAGAGATTATGGGGAGAGAGCAATGATGGGAGAGAGAGAGCAATGATGGGAGAGAGAAGATGGGGAGAGATGATGGGGAGAGATGATTAGTGAGAGTTGATGTGGAGATTGATGATTGGGAGAGAGTGATGATGGAGAAGAGATGATGGGGAGAGATGATAGGGGGAGAGATGATGGGGACAGATGATGGGGAGAGATGATAGGGGAGCAATGATAGGGGAGAGATGATGGGGAGAGAGATGATGGGGAGAGAGATGATGGGGAGAGAGATGATGGGGGAGAGAGATGATGGGGCAGAGAGATGATGGGGAGAGAGATGATGGGGAGAGAGATGATGGGGAGAGAGATGATGGGGGAGAGAGATGATGGGGAGAGTGATGATGGGAGAGAGATGATGGGGAGGGAGATGATGGGGAGGAGATGATGGGGAGGGAGATGATGGGGAGAGAGATGATGGGGAGAGAGATGATGGGGAGAGAGATGATGGGAGAGATGATGGGGAGAGATGATGGGGAGAGATGATGGGGGAGAGATGATGGGGAGAGATGATGGGGGAGAGATGATGGGGAGAGATAGGAGAAATAGATGGGGGAGAGATGATGTGGAGAAAGATGATGGGGAGAGAGCAATGATGGGGGAGAGATGATGGGGAGAGAGATGATGGGGAGAGAGATGATGGGGAGAGAGATGATGGGGAGAGAGATGATGGAGGAGAGAGATGATGGGGGAGAGAGATGATGGGGGAGAGAGATGATGGGGAGAGAGATGATGGGGAAAGAGATGATGGGGGAGAGAGATGATGGGGAGAGTGATGATGGGGAGAGAGATGATGGGGAGAGAGATGATGGGGAGGGAGATGAAGGGAGGGAGATTATGGGGAGGGAGATTATGGGGAGGGAGATTATGGGGAAGGAGATTATGGGGAGGGAGAGATGATGGGGAGAGAGGTGATTGCTCAGTTGATGGGGGAGAGATAATGGGGAGATGATGATCAGTTGAATGGGGAGAGATGATGGGAGAGTGAGATGATAGGGGAGAGAGATTATGGGGAGAGAGCAATGATGGGGGAGAGATGATGAGGAGAGAGATGATGGGCTGAGAGATACGATGCGGAGAGAGATGATGGGAGAGAGAAGATGGGGAGAGATGATTAGTGAGAGATGATGTGGAGATTGATGATGGGGAGAGAGTGATGATGGAGAAGAGATGATGGGGAGAGATGATAGGGGGAGAGATGATGGGGACAGATGATGGGGAGAGATGATAGGGGAGCAATGATAGGGGAGAGATGATAGGGGGGAGATGATAGGGGGAGAGATGATGAGGAGAGCAATGATGGGGAGAGATGATGGGGAGAGAGATGATGGGGAGAGAGATGATGGGGAGAGAGATGCTGGGGAGAGAGATGATGGGGAGAGAGATGATGGGGAGAGAGATGATGGGGAGAGAGATGATGGGGGAGAGAGATGATGGGGAGAGTGATGATGGGGAGAGTGATGATGGGGAGAGAGATGATGGGGAGAGAGATGATGTGGAGAAAGATGATGGGGAGAGCAATGATGGGGGAGAGATGATAGGGGGAAGATGATAGGGGAGAGATGATAGGGGAAGATGATAGGGGAGAGAGATGATGGGGAGAGAGATGATAGGGCAGAGAGATGATAGGGGAGAGAGTTGTTGGGGAGAGAGCAATAATGGGCGAGAGATGATGGGGAGAGAGATGATGCGGAGAGAGATGTTGGGGAGAGAGTGACAATGGGAGAGAGAGGATGGGGAAAGAGTGACGATGGGGAGAGATGATGGGGAGAGCAATGATGGGGGTGAGATGAAGGGGGAGAGATGATGGGGGAGAGGAGATGATACGGAGAGAGATGATGGTGAGAGAGCAATTATGGGGGATAGATGATGGGGGCGAGATGATGGGGGAGAGGAGATGATACGGAGAGGAATGATGGGGAGAGAGATATGATGCGCAGAGAGATGATGGGAGAGAGATGATGTGGAGAGATGATGGGGAGAGATGATTAGTGAGAGATGATGGAGAGGCAGATGATGGGGGAGTGAGATGATGGGGAGAGAGATGATGGGAGAAAGATGATGTGGAGTTTGATGATGGGGAGAGAGTGATGATGGGGAAGAGATGATGGGGGAGAGATGATGGGGGAGAGATGATGGGGGAGAGAGATGATGGGGAGAGACTGATGATGGGGAGAGAGATGATGGGAGAGAGATGATGGGGAGAGAGATGATGGGGGAGAGATGATGGGGGAGAGATGATGGGGGAGAGATGATTGGGGAGAGATAGGAGAAATAGATGGGGGAGAGATTATGTGGAGAAAGATGATGGGGAGAGAGCAATGATGGGGGAGAGATGATGGGGAGAGAGATGATGGGAGAGAGATGATGGGGAGAGAGATGATGGGGAGAGAGATGATGGGGGAGAGAGATGATGGGGAGAGAGATGATGGGGGAGAGAGATGATGGGGAGAGAGATGATGGGGAGAGAGATGATGGGGGAGAGAGATGATGGGGAGAGTGATGATGGGGAGAGAGATGATGGGGAGAGAGATGATGGGGGAGAGAGATGATGGGGGAGAGAGATGATGGGGGAGAGAGATGATGGGGAGAGAGATGATGGGGAGGGAGATGATGGGGAGGGAGATGATGGGGAGGGAGATGATGGGGAGGGAGATGATGGGGAGGGAGATGATGGGGAGGGAGATTATGGGGAGGGAGATTATGGGGAGGGAGATTATGGGGAGGGAGAGATGATGGGGAGAGAGGTGATGCTCAGTTGATGGGGGAGAGATAATGGGGAGATGATGATCAGTTGAATGGGGAGAGATGATGGGAGAGTGAGATGATAGGGGAGAGAGATTATGGGGAAAGAGCAATGATGGGGGAGAGATGATGGGGAGAGAGATGATGGGCTGAGAGATACGATGCGCAGAGAGATGATGGGAGAGAGAAGATGGGGAGAGATGATGGGGAGAGATGATTAGTGAGAGATGATGTGGAGATTGATGATGGGGAGAGAGTGATGATGGAGAAGAGATGATGGGGAGAGATGATGGGGGGGAGAGATGATGGGGACAGATGATGGGGAGAGATGATAGGGGAGCAATGATAGGGGAGAGATGATGGGGGGAGATGATAGGGGAGAGAGATGATGAGGAGAGCAATGATGGGGGAGAGATGATGGGGAGAGAGATGATGGGGAGAGAGATGATGGGGAGAGAGATGATGCGGAGAGAGATGATGGGGGTGAGAGATGATGGGGGAGAGAGATGATGGGGAGAGAGATGATGGGGAGAGAGATGATGGGGAGAGAGATGATGGGGGAGAGAGATGATGGGGAGAGTGATGATGGGGAGAGAGATGATGGGGAGAGAGATGATGTGGAGAAAGATGATGGGGAGAGCAATGATGGGGGAGAGATGATAGGGGGAAGATGATAGGGGAGAGAGATGATGGGGAGAGAGATGATAGGGGAGAGAGACGATGGGGAGAGAGATGCTGGGTGGAGATAGATGATGGGGAGAGATGATAGGGGAGAGCTGACAGTGGAGAGATGAAAAGGGAGAGAGATGATAGGGCAGAGAGATGATAGGGGAGAGAGTTGTTGGGGAGAGAGCAATAATGGGCGAGAGATGATGGGGAGAGAGATGATGCGGAGAGAGATGTTGGGGAGAGAGTGACAATGGGAGAGAGAGGATGGGGAAAGTGTGACGATGGGGAGAGATGATGGGGAGAGCAATGATGGGGAGAGCAATGATGGGGGTGAGATGAAGGGGGAGAGATGATGGGGGAGAGATGATGGGGGAGAGGAGATGATACGGAGAGAGATGATGGTGAGAGAGCAATGATGGGGGATAGATGACGGGGGCGAGATGATGGGGGAGAGGAGATGATACGGAGAGGAATGATGGGGAGAGAGATATGATGCGCAGAGAGATGATGGGAGAGAGATGATGTGGAGAGATAATTGGGAAGAGATGATTAGTGAGAGATGGTGGAGAGGCAGATGATGGAGGAGTGAGATGATGGGGGAGAGAGATGATGGGGAGAAAGATGATGTGGAATTTGATGATGGGGAGAGAGTGATGATGGGGAAGAGATGATGGGGGAGAGATGATGGGGAGAGACTGATGATGGGGAGAGACTGATGATGGGGAAGAGATGATGGGGAGAGAGATGATGGGGAGAGAGATGATGGGGAGAGAGATGATGGGGAGAGAGATGATGGGGAGAGAGATGATGGGGGAGAGATGATGGGGGAGAGATGATGGGGGAGAGATGATGGGGGAGAGATGATGGGGAGAGATGATGGGGAGAGATAGGAGAAATAGATGGGGGAGAGATGATGTGGAGAAAGATGATGGGGAGAGAGCAATGATGGGGGAGAGATGATGGGGAGAGAGATGATGGGGAGAGAGATGATGGGGAGAGAGATGATGGGGTGAGAGATGATGGGGAGAGAGATGATGGGGAGAGAGATGATGGGGAGAGAGATGATGGGGGAGAGAGATGATGGGGGAGAGAGATGATGGGGGAGAGAGATGATGGGGAGAGAGATGATGGGGAGAGAGATGATGGGGGAGAGAGATGATGGGGAGAGTGATGATGGGGAGAGAGATGATGGGGAGAGAGATGATGGGGAGGGAGATGATGGGGAGGGAGATGATGGGGAGGGAGATGATGGGGAGGGAGATTATGGGGAGGGAGATTATGGGGAGGGAGATGATGGGGGAGAGAGATGATGGGGGAGAGAGATGATGGGGAGAGAGCAATGATGGGGGAGAGATGATGGGGAGAGAGATGATGGGGAGAGAGATGATGGGGAGAGAGATGATGGGGAGAGAGAAGATGTGGGAGAGAGATGATGGGAGAGAGAGATGATGGGAGAGAGAGATGATGGGGAGAGAGGTGATGCTCAGTTGATGGGGGAGAGATAATGGGGAGATGATGATCAGTTGAATGGGGAGAAATGATGGGAGAGTGAGATGATAGGGGAGAGAGATTATGGGGAGAGAGCAATGATGGGAGAGAGAAGATGGGGAGAGATGATGGGGAGAGATGATTAGTGAGAGTTGATGTGGAGATTGATGATTGGGAGAGAGTGATGATGGAGAAGAGATGATGGGGAGAGATGATAGGGGGAGAGATGATGGGGACAGATGATGGGGAGAGATGATAGGGGAGCAATGATAGGGGAGAGATGATAGGGGGGAGATGATAGGGGAGGGAGATGATGAGGAGAGCAATGATGGGGGAGAGATGATGGGGAGAGAGATGATGGGGAGAGAGATGATGGGGAGAGAGATGATGGGGAGAGAGATGATGGGGAGAGAGATGATGGGGAGAGAGATGATGGGGGAGAGAGATGATGGGGCAGAGAGATGATGGGGAGAGAGATGATGGGGAGAGAGATGATGGGGAGAGACATGATGGGGGAGAGAGATGATGGGGAGAGTGATGATGGGGAGAGAGATGATGGGGAGGGAGATGATGGGGAGGGAGATGATGGGGAGGGAGATGATGGGGAGGGAGATGATGGGGAGGGAGATTATGGGGAGGGAGATTATGGGGAGGGAGATGATGGGGGAGAGAGATGATGGGGGAGAGAGATGATGGGGGAGAGAGATGATGGGGGAGAGAGCAATGATGGGGGAGAGAGCAATGATGGGGGAGAGCTGATGGGGAGAGAGATGATGGGGAGAGAGATGATGGGGAGAGAGATGATGGGGAGAGAGATGATGGGGAGAGAGATGATGTGGGAGAGAGATGATGGGAGAGAGAGATGATGGGGAGAGAGGTGATGCTCAGTTGATGGGGGAAAGATAATGCCAAGATGATGATCAGTTGAATGGGGAGAGATGATGGGAGAGTGAGATGATAGGGGAGAGAGATTATGGGGAGAGAGCAATGATGGGGGAGAGATGATGGGGAGAGAGATGATGGGCTGAGAGATACGATGCGCAGAGAGATGATGGGAGAGAGAAGATGGGCAGAGATGATGGGGAGAGATGATTAGTGAGAGATGATGTGGAGATTGATGATGGGGAGAGAGTGATGATGGAGAAGAGATGATGGGGAGAGATGATAGGGGGAGAGATGATGGGGACAGATGATGGGGAGAGATGATACGGGAGAGATGACAGCGGAGAGATGATAGGGGAGAGAGATGATAAGGCAGAGAGATGATAGGGGAGAGAGATGATGGGGAGAGAGCAATAATGGGGGAGAGATGATGGGGAGAGAGATGATGGGGAGAGAGATGATGGGGAGAGAGATGATGGGGGAGAGAGATGATGGGGGAGAGAGATGATGGGGAGAGAGATGATGGGGAGAGAGTGATGATGGGAGAGAGAGGATGGGGAGAGATTGACGATGGGGGAGAGATGATATGAAGAGATGCTGGGGGAGAGATGATGGGGAGAGATGATGGGGGAGAGAGGTGATGCTCAGTTGATGGGGGAGAGATGATGGGGAGATGATGCTCAGTTGATGGGGGAGAGATGATGGGGGAGTGAGATGATAGGGTAGAGAGATGATGGGGAGAGAGATGATGGGGAGAGAGATGATGGGGAGAGAGATGATGGGGGAGAGAGATGATGGGGGAGAGAGATGATGGGGAGAGAGATGATGGGGAGAGAGATGATGTGGAGAGAGATGATGGGGGAGAGCAATGATGGGGGAGAGATGATAGGGGGAAGATGATAGGGGAGAGAGATGATGGGGAGAGAGATGATAGGGGAGAGAGACGATGGGGAGAGAGATGCTGGGTGGAGATAGATGATGGGGAGAGATGATAGGGTAGAGATGACAGTGGAGAGATGAAAAGGGAGAGAGATGATAGTGCAGAGAGATGATAGGGGAGAGAGTTGTTGGGGAGAGAGCAATAATGGGCGAGAGATGATGGGGAGAGAGATGATGCGGAGAGAGATGTTGGGGAGAGAGTGACAATGGGAGAGAGAGGATGGGGAAAGAGTGACGATGGGGAGAGATGATGGGGAGAGCAATGATGGGGGAGAGATGAAGGGGGAGAGATGATGGGGGAGAGGAGATGATACGGAGAGAGATGATGGTGAGAGAGCAATGATGGGGGATAGATGATGGGGGCGAGATGATGGGGGAGAGGAGATGATACGGAGAGGAATGATGGGGAGAGAGATATGATGCGCAGAGAGATGATTGGAGAGAGATGATGTGGAGAGATGATGGGGAGAGATGATTAGTGAGAGATGATGGGGAGGCAGATGATGGGGGAGTGAGATGATGGGGGAGAGAGATGATGGGGAGAAAGATGATGTGGAGTTTGATGATGGGGAGAGAGTGATGATGGGGAAGAGATGATGGGCAGAGATGATAGGGGGAGAGATGATGGGGAGAGAGATGATAGGGGAGAGAGATGATGGGGAGAGAGCAATAATGGGGGAGAGATGATAGGGAGAGAGATGATGGGGAGAGCAATGATGGGGGAGAGATGATAGGGGGAGAGATGATAGGAGGAGAGATGATGGGGAGATGATGCTCAGTTGAATGGGGAGAGATGATGGGAGAGTGAGATGATAGGGCAGAGAGATTATGGGGGGAGAGCAATGATGGGGGAGAGATGATGGGGAGAGCGATGATTGGGGAGAGATGAAGGGGGAGAAATGATGGGGGAGAGGAGATGATACGGAGAGAGATGATGGTGAGAGAGCAATGATGGGGGATAGATGATGGGGGCGAGATGATGGGGGAGAGGAGATGATACGGAGAGGAATGATGGGGAGAGAGATGATGGGGTGAGAGATATGATGCGCAGAGAGATGATGGGAGAGAGATGTTGGAGAGAGATGATGGGGAGAGATGATTAGTGAGAGATGATGTGGAGATTGATGATCGGGAGAGAGTGATCATGGGGAAGAGAAGATTGGGAGAGATGATAGGGGGAGAGATGATGTGGAGAAAGATGATGGGGAGAGATGATGGGGAGAGAGATGATGGGGGAGAGAGATGATGGGGAGAGAGATGATGGGGAGAGAGATGATGGGGAGAGAGATGATGGGGAGAGAGTGATGATGGGAGAGAGAGGATGGGGAGAGATTGACGATGGGGGAGAGATGATATGAAGAGATGCTGGGGGAGAGATGATGGGGAGAGATGATGGGGAGAGATGATAGGGGAGAGATGATGGGGAGAGAGGTGATGCTCAGTTGATGGGGGAGAGATGATGGGGAGATGATGCTCAGTTGATGGGGGAGAGATGATGGGGGAGTGAGATGATAGGGTAGAGAGATGATGGGGAGAGAGCAATGATGGGGGAGAGCTGATGGGGAGAGAGATGATGGGGAGAGAGATGATGGGGAGAGAGATGATGGGGAGAGAGATGATGGGGGAGAGAGATGATGGGGAGAGAGATGATGGGGAGAGAGATGATGGGGAGAGATGATGGGGAGAGATGATAGGGGAGAGATGATGGGGAGAGAGGTGATGCTCAGTTGATGGGGGAGAGATGATGGGGAGATGATGCTCAGTTGATGGGGGAGAGATGATGGGGGAGTGAGATGATAGGGTAGAGAGATGATGGGGAGAGAGCAATGATGGGGGAGAGCTGATGGGGAGAGAGATGATGGGGAGAGAGATGATGGGGAGAGAGATGATGGGGAGAGAGATGATGGGGGAGAGAGATGATGGGGAGAGAGATGATGGGGAGAGAGATGATGGGGAGAGAGATGATGTGGAGAAAGATGATGGGGAGAGCAATGATGGGGGAGAGAGACGATGGGGAGAGAGATGCTGGGTGGAGATAGATGATGGGGAGAGATGATAGGGGAGAGATGACAGTGGGGAGATGACAGTGGAGAGATGAAAAGGGAGAAAGATGATAGGGCAGAGAGATGATAGGGGAGAGAGTTGTTGGTGAGAGAGCAATAATGGGCAAGAGATGATGGGGAGAGAGATGATGCAGAGAGAGATGTTGTGGAGAGAGTGACAATGGGAGAGAGAGGATGGGGAGAGAGATGTTGGGGAGAGATGATGGGGAGAGATGATGGGGAGAGATGATGGCGAGAAATGATGGGGGAGAGATGATGGGGAGAGAGGTGATGCTCAGTTGATGGGGGAGAGATAATGGGGAGATGATGATCAGTTAAATGGGGAGAGATGATGAGAGAGTGAGATGATAGGGGAGAGAGATTATGGGGAGAGAGCAATGATGTGGGAGAGATGATGGGGAGAGAGATGATGGGGAGAGCAATGATGGGGAGAGCAATGATGGGGTAGAGATGAAGGGGGAGAGATGATGGGGAGAGGAGATGATACGGAGAGAGATGATGGTGAGAGAGCAATGATGGGGGATAGATGATGGGGGCGAGATGATGGGGGAGAGGAGATGATACGGAGAGGAATGATGGGGAGAGAGATATGATGCACAGAGAGATGATGGGAGAGAGATGATGGGGAGAGATGATGGGGAGAGATGATGGGGAGAGATGATGGGGAGAGATGATTAGTGAGAGATGATGGGGAGGCAGATGATGGGGGAGTGAGATGATGGGGGAGCGAGATGATGGGGAGAAAGATGATGTGGAGTTTGATGATGGGGAGAGAGTGATGATGGGGAAGAGATGATGGGGAGAGAGATGATAGGGGAGAGAGATGATGGGGAGAGAGATGCTGGGTGGAGATAGATGATGGGGAGAGATGATAGGGGAGAGATGACAGTGGAGAGATGAAAAAGGAGAGAGATGATATGGCAGAGAGATGATAGGGGAGAGAGATGATGGGGAGAGAGCAATAATGGGGGAGAGATGATAGGGAGAGAGATGATGGGGAGAGCAATGATGGGGGAGAGATGATAGGGGGAGAGATGATAGGGGGAGAGATGATAGGGGGTGAGATGATAGGGGGAGAGATGATAGGAGGAGAGATGATGGGGAGAGAGGTGATGCTCAGTTGATGTGGGAGAGATTATGGGGAGATGATGCTCAGTTGAATGGGGAGAGATGTTGGGAGAGTGAGATGATAGGGCAGAGAGATTATGGGGAGAGAGCAATAATGGGGGAGAGATGATGGGGAGAGAGATGATGGGGAGAGCGATGATGGGGGAGAGATGAAGGGGGAGAAATGATGGGGGAGAGGAGATGATACGGAGAGAGATGATGGTGAGAGAGCAATGATGGGGGATAGATGATGGGGGCGAGATGATGGGGGAGAGGAGATGATACGGAGAGGAATGATGGGGAGAGAGATGATGGGGTGAGAGATATGATGCGCAGAGAGATGATGGGAGAGAGATGATGGGGAGAGAGTGATGATGGGAGAGAGAGGATGGGGAGAGATTGACGATGGGGGAGAGATGATATGAAGAGATGCTGGGGGAGAGATGATGGGGAGAGATGATGGGGGAGAGATGATAGGGGAGAGATGATAGGGGAGAGAGGTGATGCTCAGTTGATGGGGGAGAGATGATGGGGAGATGATGCTCATTTGAATGGGGAGAGATGATGTGAGAGTGGGATGATAGGGCAGAGAGATTATGGGGAGAGAGCAATGATGGGGGAGAGATGATGGGGAGAGAGATGATGGGGAGAGCAATGATGGCGAGAGCAATGATGGGGGAGAGATGAAGGGGGAGAGATGATGGGGGAGAGATGATGGGGGAGAGGAGATGATACGGAGAGAGATGATGGTGAGAGAGCAATGATGGGGGATAGATGATGGGGGCGAGATGATGGGGGAGAGGAGATGATACGGAGAGGAATGATGGGGAGAGAGATATGATGCGCAGAGAGATGATGGGAGAGAGATGATGGGGAGAGATGATGGGGAGAGATAATGGGGAGAGATGATGGGGAGAGATGATGGGGAGAGATGATTAGTGAGAGATGATGGGGAGGCAGATGATGGGGGAGTGAGATGATGGGGGAGCGAGATGATGGGGAGAAAGATGATGTGGAGTTTGATGATGGGGAGAGAGTGATGATGGGGAAGAGATGATGGGGAGAGATGATAGGGGGAGAGATGATGGGGAGAGCAATGATGGGGAGAGCAATGATGGGGAGAGCAATGATGGGGGAGAGATGATAGGGGGAGAGATGATAGGGGGAGAGATGATAGGAGGAGAGATGATGGGGAGAGAGGTGATGCTCAGTTGATGGGGGAGAGATGATGGGGAGATGATGCTCAGTTGAATGGGGAGAGATGATGGGGAGAGAGATGATAGGGGAGAGAGACGATGGGGAGAGAGATGCTGGGTGGAGATAGATGATGGGGAGAGATGATAGGGGAGAGATGACAGTGGAGAGATGAAAAGGGAGAGAGATGATAGGGCATAGAGATGATAGGGGAGAGAGATGCTGGATGGAGATAGATGATGGGGAGAGATGATAGGGGAGAGATGACAGTGGAGAGATGAAAGGGGAGAGAGATGATAGGGCAGAGAGATGATAGGGGAGAGAGTTGTTGGGGAGAGAGCAATAATGGGCGAGAGATGATGGTGAGAGAGACGATGCGGAGAGAGATGTTGGGGAGAGAGTGACAATGGGAGAGAGAGGATGGGGAAAGAGTGACGATGGGGAGAGATGATGGCGAGAAATGATGGGGGAGAGATGATGGGGAGAGAGGTGATGCTCAGTTGATGGGGGAGAGATAATGGGGAGATGATGATCAGTTAAATGGGGAGAGATGATGAGAGAGTGAGATGATAGGGGAGAGAGATTATGGGGAGAGAGCAATGATGGGGGAGAGATGATGGGGAGAGAGATGATGGGGAGAGAGATGATGGGGAGAGCAATGATGGGGGAGAGATGAAAGGGGAGAGATGATGAGGGAGAGGAGATGATACGGAGAGAGATGATGGTGAGAGAGCAATGATGGGGGATAGATGATGGGGGCGAGATGATGGGGGAGAGGAGATGATACGGAGAGGAATGATGGGGAGAGAGATATGATGCGCAGAGAGATGATGGGAGAGAGATGATGGGGAGAGATGATGGGGAGAGATGAATAGTGAGAGATGATGGGGAGGCAGATGATGGGGGAGTGAGATGATGGGGGAGCGAGATGATGGGGAGAAAGATGATGTGGAGTTTGATGATGGGGAGAGAGTGATGATGGGGAAGAGATGATGGGGAGAGATGATAGGGGGAGAGATGATGGGGAGAGAGATGATAAGGGAGAGAGATGATGGGGAGAGAGATGCTGGGTGGAGATAGATGATGGGGAGAGATGATAGGGGAGAGATGACAGTGGAGAGATGAAAAGGGAGAGAGATGATATGGCAGAGAGATGATAGGGGAGAGAGATGATGGGGAGAGAGCAATAATGGGGGAGAGATGATAGGGAGAGAGATGATGGGGAGAGCAATGATGGGGAGAGCATTGATGGGGGAGAGATGATAGGAGGAGAGATGATGGGGAGAGAGGTGATGCTCAGTTGATGGGGGAGAGATGATGGGGAGATGGTGCTCAGTTGAATGGGGAGAGATGATGTGAGAGTGGGATGATAGGGCAGAGAGATTATGGGGAGAGAGCAATGATGGGGGAGAGATGATGGGGAGAGAGATGATAGGGGAGAGAGACGATGGGGAGAGAGATGCTGGGTGGAGATAGATGATGGGGAGAGATGATAGGGTAGAGATGACAGTGGAGAGATGAAAAGGGAGAGAGATGATAGTGCAGAGAGATGATAGGGGAGAGAGTTGTTGGGGAGAGAGCAATAATGGGCGAGAGATGATGGGGAGAGAGATGATGCGGAGAGAGATGTTGGGGAGAGAGTGACAATGGGAGAGAGAGGATGGGGAAAGAGTGACGATGGGGAGAGATGATGGGGAGAGCAATGATGGGGGAGAGATGAAGGGGGAGAGATGATGGGGGAGAGGAGATGATACGGAGAGAGATGATGGTGAGAGAGCAATGATGGGGGATAGATGATGGGGGCGAGATGATGGGGGAGAGGAGATGATACGGAGAGGAATGATGGGGAGAGAGATATGATGCGCAGAGAGATGATTGGAGAGAGATGATGTGGAGAGATGATGGGGAGAGATGATTAGTGAGAGATGATGGGGAGGCAGATGATGGGGGAGTGAGATGATGGGGGAGAGAGATGATGGGGAGAAAGATGATGTGGAGTTTGATGATGGGGAGAGAGTGATGATGGGGAAGAGATGATGGGCAGAGATGATAGGGGGAGAGATGATGGGGAGAGAGATGATAGGGGAGAGAGATGATAGGGAGAGAGATGCTGGGTGGAGATAGATGATGGGGAGAGATGATAGGGGAGAGATGACTGTGGAGAGATGAAAAGGGAGAGAGATGATATGGCAGAGAGATGATAGGGGAGAGAGATGATGGGGAGAGAGCAATAATGGGGGAGAGATGATAGGGAGAGAGATGATGGGGAGAGCAATGATGGGGGAGAGATGATAGGGGGAGAGATGATAGGAGGAGAGATGATGGGGAGATGATGCTCAGTTGAATGGGGAGAGATGATGGGAGAGTGAGATGATAGGGCAGAGAGATTATGGGGGGAGAGCAATGATGGGGGAGAGATGATGGGGAGAGCGATGATTGGGGAGAGATGAAGGGGGAGAAATGATGGGGGAGAGGAGATGATACGGAGAGAGATGATGGTGAGAGAGCAATGATGGGGGATAGATGATGGGGGCGAGATGATGGGGGAGAGGAGATGATACGGAGAGGAATGATGGGGAGAGAGATGATGGGGTGAGAGATATGATGCGCAGAGAGATGATGGGAGAGAGATGTTGGAGAGAGATGATGGGGAGAGATGATTAGTGAGAGATGATGTGGAGATTGATGATCGGGAGAGAGTGATCATGGGGAAGAGAAGATTGGGAGAGATGATAGGGGGAGAGATGATGTGGAGAAAGATGATGGGGAGAGATGATGGGGAGAGAGATGATGGGGGAGAGAGATGATGGGGAGAGAGATGATGGGGAGAGAGATGATGGGGAGAGAGATGATGGGGAGAGAGTGATGATGGGAGAGAGAGGATGGGGAGAGATTGACGATGGGGGAGAGATGATATGAAGAGATGCTGGGGGAGAGATGATGGGGAGAGATGATGGGGAGAGATGATAGGGGAGAGATGATGGGGAGAGAGGTGATGCTCAGTTGATGGGGGAGAGATGATGGGGAGATGATGCTCAGTTGATGGGGGAGAGATGATGGGGGAGTGAGATGATAGGGTAGAGAGATGATGGGGAGAGAGCAATGATGGGGGAGAGCTGATGGGGAGAGAGATGATGGGGAGAGAGATGATGGGGAGAGAGATGATGGGGAGAGAGATGATGGGGGAGAGAGATGATGGGGAGAGAGATGATGGGGAGAGAGATGATGGGGAGAGAGATGATGTGGAGAAAGATGATGGGGAGAGCAATGATGGGGGAGAGAGACGATGGGGAGAGAGATGCTGGGTGGAGATAGATGATGGGGAGAGATGATAGGGGAGAGATGACAGTGGGGAGATGACAGTGGAGAGATGAAAAGGGAGAAAGATGATAGGGCAGAGAGATGATAGGGGAGAGAGTTGTTGGTGAGAGAGCAATAATGGGCAAGAGATGATGGGGAGAGAGATGATGCAGAGAGAGATGTTGTGGAGAGAGTGACAATGGGAGAGAGAGGATGGGGAGAGAGATGTTGGGGAGAGATGATGGGGAGAGATGATGGGGAGAGATGATGGCGAGAAATGATGGGGGAGAGATGATGGGGAGAGAGGTGATGCTCAGTTGATGGGGGAGAGATAATGGGGAGATGATGATCAGTTAAATGGGGAGAGATGATGAGAGAGTGAGATGATAGGGGAGAGAGATTATGGGGAGAGAGCAATGATGTGGGAGAGATGATGGGGAGAGAGATGATGGGGAGAGCAATGATGGGGAGAGCAATGATGGGGTAGAGATGAAGGGGGAGAGATGATGGGGAGAGGAGATGATACGGAGAGAGATGATGGTGAGAGAGCAATGATGGGGGATAGATGATGGGGGCGAGATGATGGGGGAGAGGAGATGATACGGAGAGGAATGATGGGGAGAGAGATATGATGCACAGAGAGATGATGGGAGAGAGATGATGGGGAGAGATGATGGGGAGAGATGATGGGGAGAGATGATGGGGAGAGATGATTAGTGAGAGATGATGGGGAGGCAGATGATGGGGGAGTGAGATGATGGGGGAGCGAGATGATGGGGAGAAAGATGATGTGGAGTTTGATGATGGGGAGAGAGTGATGATGGGGAAGAGATGATGGGGAGAGAGATGATAGGGGAGAGAGATGATGGGGAGAGAGATGCTGGGTGGAGATAGATGATGGGGAGAGATGATAGGGGAGAGATGACAGTGGAGAGATGAAAAAGGAGAGAGATGATATGGCAGAGAGATGATAGGGGAGAGAGATGATGGGGAGAGAGCAATAATGGGGGAGAGATGATAGGGAGAGAGATGATGGGGAGAGCAATGATGGGGGAGAGATGATAGGGGGAGAGATGATAGGGGGAGAGATGATAGGGGGTGAGATGATAGGGGGAGAGATGATAGGAGGAGAGATGATGGGGAGAGAGGTGATGCTCAGTTGATGTGGGAGAGATTATGGGGAGATGATGCTCAGTTGAATGGGGAGAGATGTTGGGAGAGTGAGATGATAGGGCAGAGAGATTATGGGGAGAGAGCAATAATGGGGGAGAGATGATGGGGAGAGAGATGATGGGGAGAGCGATGATGGGGGAGAGATGAAGGGGGAGAAATGATGGGGGAGAGGAGATGATACGGAGAGAGATGATGGTGAGAGAGCAATGATGGGGGATAGATGATGGGGGCGAGATGATGGGGGAGAGGAGATGATACGGAGAGGAATGATGGGGAGAGAGATGATGGGGTGAGAGATATGATGCGCAGAGAGATGATGGGAGAGAGATGATGGGGAGAGAGTGATGATGGGAGAGAGAGGATGGGGAGAGATTGACGATGGGGGAGAGATGATATGAAGAGATGCTGGGGGAGAGATGATGGGGAGAGATGATGGGGGAGAGATGATAGGGGAGAGATGATAGGGGAGAGAGGTGATGCTCAGTTGATGGGGGAGAGATGATGGGGAGATGATGCTCATTTGAATGGGGAGAGATGATGTGAGAGTGGGATGATAGGGCAGAGAGATTATGGGGAGAGAGCAATGATGGGGGAGAGATGATGGGGAGAGAGATGATGGGGAGAGCAATGATGGCGAGAGCAATGATGGGGGAGAGATGAAGGGGGAGAGATGATGGGGGAGAGATGATGGGGGAGAGGAGATGATACGGAGAGAGATGATGGTGAGAGAGCAATGATGGGGGATAGATGATGGGGGCGAGATGATGGGGGAGAGGAGATGATACGGAGAGGAATGATGGGGAGAGAGATATGATGCGCAGAGAGATGATGGGAGAGAGATGATGGGGAGAGATGATGGGGAGAGATAATGGGGAGAGATGATGGGGAGAGATGATGGGGAGAGATGATTAGTGAGAGATGATGGGGAGGCAGATGATGGGGGAGTGAGATGATGGGGGAGCGAGATGATGGGGAGAAAGATGATGTGGAGTTTGATGATGGGGAGAGAGTGATGATGGGGAAGAGATGATGGGGAGAGATGATAGGGGGAGAGATGATGGGGAGAGCAATGATGGGGAGAGCAATGATGGGGAGAGCAATGATGGGGGAGAGATGATAGGGGGAGAGATGATAGGGGGAGAGATGATAGGAGGAGAGATGATGGGGAGAGAGGTGATGCTCAGTTGATGGGGGAGAGATGATGGGGAGATGATGCTCAGTTGAATGGGGAGAGATGATGGGGAGAGAGATGATAGGGGAGAGAGACGATGGGGAGAGAGATGCTGGGTGGAGATAGATGATGGGGAGAGATGATAGGGGAGAGATGACAGTGGAGAGATGAAAAGGGAGAGAGATGATAGGGCATAGAGATGATAGGGGAGAGAGATGCTGGATGGAGATAGATGATGGGGAGAGATGATAGGGGAGAGATGACAGTGGAGAGATGAAAGGGGAGAGAGATGATAGGGCAGAGAGATGATAGGGGAGAGAGTTGTTGGGGAGAGAGCAATAATGGGCGAGAGATGATGGTGAGAGAGACGATGCGGAGAGAGATGTTGGGGAGAGAGTGACAATGGGAGAGAGAGGATGGGGAAAGAGTGACGATGGGGAGAGATGATGGCGAGAAATGATGGGGGAGAGATGATGGGGAGAGAGGTGATGCTCAGTTGATGGGGGAGAGATAATGGGGAGATGATGATCAGTTAAATGGGGAGAGATGATGAGAGAGTGAGATGATAGGGGAGAGAGATTATGGGGAGAGAGCAATGATGGGGGAGAGATGATGGGGAGAGAGATGATGGGGAGAGAGATGATGGGGAGAGCAATGATGGGGGAGAGATGAAAGGGGAGAGATGATGAGGGAGAGGAGATGATACGGAGAGAGATGATGGTGAGAGAGCAATGATGGGGGATAGATGATGGGGGCGAGATGATGGGGGAGAGGAGATGATACGGAGAGGAATGATGGGGAGAGAGATATGATGCGCAGAGAGATGATGGGAGAGAGATGATGGGGAGAGATGATGGGGAGAGATGAATAGTGAGAGATGATGGGGAGGCAGATGATGGGGGAGTGAGATGATGGGGGAGCGAGATGATGGGGAGAAAGATGATGTGGAGTTTGATGATGGGGAGAGAGTGATGATGGGGAAGAGATGATGGGGAGAGATGATAGGGGGAGAGATGATGGGGAGAGAGATGATAAGGGAGAGAGATGATGGGGAGAGAGATGCTGGGTGGAGATAGATGATGGGGAGAGATGATAGGGGAGAGATGACAGTGGAGAGATGAAAAGGGAGAGAGATGATATGGCAGAGAGATGATAGGGGAGAGAGATGATGGGGAGAGAGCAATAATGGGGGAGAGATGATAGGGAGAGAGATGATGGGGAGAGCAATGATGGGGAGAGCATTGATGGGGGAGAGATGATAGGAGGAGAGATGATGGGGAGAGAGGTGATGCTCAGTTGATGGGGGAGAGATGATGGGGAGATGGTGCTCAGTTGAATGGGGAGAGATGATGTGAGAGTGGGATGATAGGGCAGAGAGATTATGGGGAGAGAGCAATGATGGGGGAGAGATGATGGGGAGAGAGATGATGGGGAGAGGGATGATGGGGGAGAGATGAAGGGGGAGAAATGATGGGGGAGAGGAGATGATACGGAGAGAGATGATGGTGAAAGAGCAATGATGGGGGATAGATGATGGGGCGAGATGATGGGGGAGAGGAGATGATACGGAGAGGAATGATGGGGAGAGAGATGATGGGGTGAGAGATATGATGCGCAGAGAGATGATGGGAGAGAGATGTTGGGGAGAGATGATGGGGAGAGATGATTAGTGAGAGATGATGTGGAGATTGATGATCGGGAGAGAGTGATGATGGGGAAGAGAAGATTGGGAGAGATGATAGGGGGAGAGATGATGTGGAGAGATGATGTGGAGAAAGATGATGTGGAGATTGATGATGGGGAGAGAGTGATGATGGGGAAGAGAAGATTGGGAGAGATGATAGGGGGAGAGATGATGGGGAGAGAGATGATAGGGGAGAGAGATGATGGGGAGAGAGATGATGGGGAGAGAGATGATGGGGGAGAGATGCTGGGTGGAGTTAGATGATGGGGAGAGATGATAGGGGACAGATGACAGTGGAGAGATGAAAGGGGAGAGAGATGATACGGCAGAGAGATGATAGGGGAGAGAGATGATGGGGAGAGAGCAATGATGGGAGAGAGAAGATGGGGAGAGATGATGGGGAGAGATGATTAGTGAGAGTTGATGTGGAGATTGATGATTGGGAGAGAGTGATGATGGAGAAGAGATGATGGGGAGAGATGATAGGGGGAGAGATGATGGGGACAGATGATGGGGAGAGATGATAGGGGAGCAATGATAGGGGAGAGATGATAGGGGGGAGATGATAGGGGAGGGAGATGATGAGGAGAGCAATGATGGGGGAGAGATGATGGGGAGAGAGATGATGGGGAGAGAGATGATGGGGAGAGAGATGATGGGGAGAGAGATGATGGGGAGAGAGATGATGGGGAGAGAGATGATGGGGGAGAGAGATGATGGGGCAGAGAGATGATGGGGAGAGAGATGATGGGGAGAGAGATGATGGGGAGAGAGATGATGGGGGAGAGAGATGATGGGGAGAGTGATGATGGGGAGAGAGATGATGGGGAGGGAGATGATAGGGAGGGAGATGATGGGGAGGGAGATGATGGGGAGGGAGATGATGGGGAGGGAGATTATGGGGAGGGAGATGATGGGGGAGAGAGATGATGGGGGAGAGAGATGATGGGGGAGAGAGATGATGGGGAGAGAGCAATGATGGGGGAGAGCTGATGGGGAGAGAGATGATGGGGAGAGAGATGATGGGGAGAGAGATGATGGGGAGAGAGATGATGGGGAGAGAGATGATGTGGGAGAGAGATGATGGGAGAGAGAGATGATGGGGAGAGAGGTGATGCTCAGTTGATGGGGGAAAGATAATGCCAAGATGATGATCAGTTGAATGGGGAGAGATGATGGGAGAGTGAGATGATAGGGGAGAGAGATTATGGGGAGAGAGCAATGATGGGGGAGAGATGATGGGGAGAGAGATGATGGGCTGAGAGATACGATGCGCAGAGAGATGATGGGAGAGAGAAGATGGGGAGAGATGATGGGGAGAGATGATTAGTGAGAGATGATGTGGAGATTGATGATGGGGAGAGAGTGATGATGGAGAAGAGATGATGGGGAGAGATGATAGGGGGAGAGATGATGGGGACAGATGATGGGGAGAGATGATACGGGAGAGATGACAGCGGAGAGATGATAGGGGAGAGAGATGATAAGGCAGAGAGATGATAGGGGAGAGAGATGATGGGGAGAGAGCAATAATGGGGGAGAGATGATGGGGAGAGAGATGATGGGGAGAGAGATGATGGGGAGAGAGATGATGGGGGAGAGAGATGATGGGGAGAGAGATGATGGGGAGAGAGATGATGGGGAGAGAGTGATGATGGGAGAGAGAGGATGGGGAGAGATTGACGATGGGGGAGAGATGATATGAAGAGATGCTGGGGGAGAGATGATGGGGAGAGATGATGGGGGAGAGAGGTGATGCTCAGTTGATGGGGGAGAGATGATGGGGAGATGATGCTCAGTTGATGGGGGAGAGATGATGGGGGAGTGAGATGATAGGGTAGAGAGATGATGGGGAGAGAGATGATGGGGAGAGAGATGATGGGGAGAGAGATGATGGGGGAGAGAGATGATGGGGAGAGAGATGATGGGGAGAGAGATGATGGGGAGAGAGATGATGTGGAGAAAGATGATGGGGAGAGCAATGATGGGGGAGAGATGATAGGGGGAAGATGATAGGGGAGAGAGATGATGGGGAGAGAGATGATAGGGGAGAGAGACGATGGGGAGAGAGATGCTGGGTGGAGATAGATGATGGGGAGAGATGATAGGGTAGAGATGACAGTGGAGAGATGAAAAGGGAGAGAGATGATAGGGCAGAGAGATGATAGGGGAGAGAGTTGTTGGGGAGAGAGCAATAATGGGCGAGAGATGATGGGGAGAGAGATGATGCGGAGAGAGATGTTGGGGAGAGAGTGACAATGGGAGAGAGAGGATGGGGAAAGAGTGACGATGGGGAGAGATGATGGGGAGAGCAATGATGGGGGAGAGATGAAGGGGGAGAGATGATGGGGGAGAGGAGATGATACGGAGAGAGATGATGGTGAGAGAGCAATGATGGGGGATAGATGATGGGGGCGAGATGATGGGGGAGAGGAGATGATACGGAGAGGAATGATGGGGAGAGAGATATGATGCGCAGAGAGATGATGGGAGAGAGATGATGTGGAGAGATGATGGGGAGAGATGATTAGTGAGAGATGATGGGGAGGCAGATGATGGGGGAGTGAGATGATGGGGGAGAGAGATGATGGGGAGAAAGATGATGTGGAGTTTGATGATGGGGAGAGAGTGATGATGGGGAAGAGATGATGGGCAGAGATGATAGGGGGAGAGATGATGGGGAGAGAGATGATAGGGGAGAGAGATGATAGGGAGAGAGATGCTGGGTGGAGATAGATGATGGGGAGAGATGATAGGGGAGAGATGACAGTGGAGAGATGAAAAGGGAGAGAGATGATATGGCAGAGAGATGATAGGGGAGAGAGATGATGGGGAGAGAGCAATAATGGGGGAGAGATGATGGGGAGAGAGATGATGGGGAGAGCAATGATGGGGAGAGCAATGATGGGGGAGAGATGATAGGGGGAGAGATGATAGGAGGAGAGATGATGGGGAGATGATGCTCAGTTGAATGGGGAGAGATGATGGGAGAGTGAGATGATAGGGCAGAGAGATTATGGGGAGAGAGCAATGATGGGGGAGAGATGATGGGGAGAGCGATGATTGGGGAGAGATGAAGGGGGAGAAATGATGGGGGAGAGGAGATGATACGGAGAGAGATGATGGTGAGAGAGCAATGATGGGGGATAGATGATGGGGGCGAGATGATGGGGGAGAGGAGATGATACGGAGAGGAATGATGGGGAGAGAGATGATGGGGTGAGAGATATGATGCGCAGAGAGATGATGGGAGAGAGATGTTGGAGAGAGATGATGGGGAGAGATGATTAGTGAGAGATGATGTGGAGATTGATGATCGGGAGAGAGTGATCATGGGGAAGAGAAGATTGGGAGAGATGATAGGGGGAGAGATGATGTGGAGAGATGATGTGGAGAAAGATGATGGGGAGAGATGATGGGGAGAGAGATGATGGGGGAGAGAGATGATGGGGAGAGAGATGATGGGGAGAGAGATGATGGGGAGAGAGATGATGGGGAGAGAGTGATGATGGGAGAGAGAGGATGGGGAGAGATTGACGATGGGGGAGAGATGATATGAAGAGATGCTGGGGGAGAGATGATGGGGAGAGATGATGGGGAGAGATGATAGGGGAGAGATGATGGGGAGAGAGGTGATGCTCAGTTGATGGGGGAGAGATGATGGGGAGATGATGCTCAGTTGATGGGGGAGAGATGATGGGGGAGTGAGATGATAGGGTAGAGAGATGATGGGGAGAGAGCAATGATGGGGGAGAGCTGATGGGGAGAGAGATGATGGGGAGAGAGATGATGGGGAGAGAGATGATGGGGGAGAGAGATGATGGGGAGAGAGATGATGGGGAGAGAGATGATGGGGAGAGAGATGATGGGGAGAGAGATGATGTGGAGAAAGATGATGGGGGAGCAATGATGGGGGAGAGAGACGATGGGGAGAGAGATGCTGGGTGGAGATAGATGACAGTGGAGAGATGACAGTGGAGAGATGAAAAGGGAGAAAGATGATAGGGCAGAGAGATGATAGGGGAGAGAGTTGTTGGTGAGAGAGCAATAATGGGCAAGAGATGATGGGGAGAGAGATGATGCAGAGAGAGATGTTGTGGAGAGAGTGACAATGGGAGAGAGAGGATGGGGAGAGAGATGTTGGGGAGAGATGATGGGGAGAGATGATGGGGAGAGATGATGGCGAGAAATGATGGGGGAGAGATGATGGGGAGAGAGGTGATGCTCAGTTGATGGGGGAGAGATAATGGGGAGATGATGATCAGTTAAATGGGGAGAGATGATGAGAGAGTGAGATGATAGGGGAGAGAGATTATGGGGAGAGAGCAATGATGTGGGAGAGATGATGGGGAGAGAGATGATGGGGAGAGCAATGATGGGGAGAGCAATGATGGGGGAGAGATGAAGGGGGAGAGATGATGGGGAGAGGAGATGATACGGAGAGAGATGATGGTGAGAGAGCAATGATGGGGGATAGATGATGGGGGCGAGATGATGGGGGAGAGGAGATGATACGGAGAGGAATGATGGGGAGAGAGATATGATGCACAGAGAGATGATGGGAGAGAGATGATGGGGAGAGATGATGGGGAGAGATGATGGGGAGAGATGATGGGGAGAGATGATTAGTGAGAGATGATGGGGAGGCAGATGATGGGGGAGTGAGATGATGGGGGAGCGAGATGATGGGGAGAAAGATGATGTGGAGTTTGATGATGGGGAGAGAGTGATGATGGGGAAGAGATGATGGGGAGAGAGATGATAGGGGAGAGAGATGATGGGGAGAGAGATGCTGGGTGGAGATAGATGATGGGGAGAGATGATAGGGGAGAGATGACAGTGGAGAGATGAAAAAGGAGAGAGATGATATGGCAGAGAGATGATAGGGGAGAGAGATGATGGGGAGAGAGCAATAATGGGGGAGAGATGATAGGGAGAGAGATGATGGGGAGAGCAATGATGGGGGAGAGATGATAGGGGGAGAGATGATAGGGGGAGAGATGATAGGGGGAGAGATGATAGGGGGAGAGATGATAGGAGGAGAGATGATGGGGAGAGAGGTGATGCTCAGTTGATGTGGGAGAGATTATGGGGAGATGATGCTCAGTTGAATGGGGAGAGATGTTGGGAGAGTGAGATGATAGGGCAGAGAGATTATGGGGAGAGAGCAATAATGGGGGAGAGATGATGGGGAGAGAGATGATGGGGAGAGCGATGATGGGGGAGAGATGAAGGGGGAGAAATGATGGGGGAGAGGAGATGATACGGAGAGAGATGATGGTGAGAGAGCAATGATGGGGGATAGATGATGGGGGCGAGATGATGGGGGAGAGGAGATGATACGGAGAGGAATGATGGGGAGAGAGATGATGGGGTGAGAGATATGATGCGCAGAGAGATGATGGGAGAGAGATGATGGGGAGAGAGTGATGATGGGAGAGAGAGGATGGGGAGAGATTGACGATGGGGGAGAGATGATATGAAGAGATGCTGGGGGAGAGATGATGGGGAGAGATGATGGGGGAGAGATGATAGGGGAGAGATGATAGGGGAGAGAGGTGATGCTCAGTTGATGGGGGAGAGATGATGGGGAGATGATGCTCATTTGAATGGGGAGAGATGATGTGAGAGTGGGATGATAGGGCAGAGAGATTATGGGGAGAGAGCAATGATGGGGGAGAGATGATGGGGAGAGAGATGATGGGGAGAGCAATGATGGCGAGAGCAATGATGGGGGAGAGATGAAGGGGGAGAGATGATGGGGGAGAGATGATGGCGGAGAGGAGATGATACGGAGAGAGATGATGGTGAGAGAGCAATGATGGGGGATAGATGATGGGGGCGAGATGATGGGGGAGAGGAGATGATACGGAGAGGAATGATGGGGAGAGAGATATGATGCGCAGAGAGATGATGGGAGAGAGATGATGGGGAGAGATGATGGGGAGAGATGATGGGGAGAGATGATGGGGAGAGATGATTAGTGAGAGATGATGGGGAGGCAGATGATGGGGGAGCGAGATGATGGGGAGAAAGATGATGTGGAGTTTGATGATGGGGAGAGAGTGATGATGGGGAAGAGATGATGGGGAGAGATGATAGGGGGAGAGATGATGGGGAGAGCAATGATGGGGAGAGCAATGATGGGGGAGAGATGATAGGGGGAGAGATGATAGGGGGAGAGATGATAGGAGGAGAGATGATGGGGAGAGAGGTGATGCTCAGTTGATGGGGGAGAGATGATGGGGAGATGATGCTCAGTTGAATGGGGAGAGATGATGGGGTGAGAGATGATAGGGGAGAGAGACGATGGGGAGAGAGATGCTGGGTGGAGATAGATGATGGGGAGAGATGATAGGGGAGACATGACAGTGGAGAGATGAAAAGGGAGAGAGATGATAGGGCATAGAGATGATAGGGGAGAGAGATGCTGGATGGAGATAGATGATGGGGAGAGATGATAGGGGAGAGATGACAGTGGAGAGATGAAAGGGGAGAGAGATGATAGGGCAGAGAGATGATAGGGGAGAGAGTTGTTGGGGAGAGAGCAATAATGGGCGAGAGATGATGGTGAGAGAGACGATGCGGAGAGAGATGTTGGGGAGAGAGTGACAATGGGAGAGAGAGGATGGGGAAAGAGTAACGATGGGGAGAGATGATGGCGAGAAATGATGGGGGAGAGATGATGGGGAGAGAGGTGATGCTCAGTTGATGGGGGAGAGATAATGGGGAGATGATGATCAGTTAAATGGGGAGAGATGATGAGAGAGTGAGATGATAGGGGAGAGAGATTATGGGGAGAGAGCAATGATGGGGGAGAGATGATGGGGAGAGAGATGATGGGGAGAGCAATGATGGGGGAGAGATGAAAGGGGAGAGATGATGAGGGAGAGGAGATGATACGGAGAGAGATGATGGTGAGAGAGCAATGATGGGGGATAGATGATGGGGGCGAGATGATGGGGGAGAGGAGATGATACGGAAAGGAATGATGGGGAGAGAGATATGATGCGCAGAGAGATGATGGGAGAGAGATGATGGGGAGAGATGATGGGGAGAGATGAATAGTGAGAGATGATGGGGAGGCAGATGATGGGGGAGTGAGATGATGGGGGAGCGAGATGATGGGGAGAAAGATGATGTGGAGTTTGATGATGGGGAGAGAGTGATGATGGGGAAGAGATGATGGGGAGAGATGATAGGGGGAGAGATGATGGGGAGAGAGATGATAAGGGAGAAAGATGATGGGGAGAGAGATGCTGGGTGGAGATAGATGATGGGGAGAGATGATAGGGGAGAGATGACAGTGGAGAGATGAAAAGGGAGAGAGATGATATGGCAGAGAGATGATAGGGGAGAGAGATGATGGGGAGAGAGCAATAATGGGGGAGAGATGATAGGGAGAGAGATGATGGGGAGAGCAATGATGGGGAGAGCAATGATGGGGGAGAGATGATAGGAGGAGAGATGATGGGGAGAGAGGTGATGCTCAGTTGATGGGGGAGAGATGATGGGGAGATGGTGCTCAGTTGAATGGGGAGAGATGATGTGAGAGTGGGATGATAGGGCAGAGAGATTATGGGGAGAGAGCAATGATGGGGGAGAGATGATGGGGAGAGAGATGATGGGGAGAGGGATGATGGGGGAGAGATGAAGGGGGAGAAATGATGGGGGAGAGGAGATGATACGGAGAGAGATGATGGTGAGAGAGCAATGATGGGGGATAGATGATGGGGCGAGATGATGGGGGAGAGGAGATGATACGGAGAGGAATGATGGGGAGAGAGATGATGGGGTGAGAGATATGATGCGCAGAGAGATGATGGGAGAGAGATGTTGGGGAGAGATGATGGGGAGAGATGATTAGTGAGAGATGATGTGGAGATTGATGATCGGGAGAGAGTGATGATGGGGAAGAGAAGATTGGGAGAGATGATAGGGGGAGAGATGATGTGGAGAGATGATGTGGAGAAAGATGATGTGGAGATTGATGATGGGGAGAGAGTGATGATGGGGAAGAGAAGATTGGGAGAGATGATAGGGGGAGAGATGATGGGGAGAGAGATGATAGGGGAGAGAGATGATGGGGAGAGAGATGATGGGGAGAGAGATGATGGGGGAGAGATGCTGGGTGGAGTTAGATGATGGGGAGAGATGATAGGGGACAGATGACAGTGGAGAGATGAAAGGGGAGAGAGATGATACGGCAGAGAGATGATAGGGGAGAGAGATGATGGGGAGAGAGCAATAATGGGGGAGAGATGATAGGGAGAGATGATGGGGAGAGAGATGATGGGGAGAGAGATGATGGGGGAGAGAGATGATGGGGGAGAGAGATGATGGGGGAGACAGATGATGGGGGAGACAGATGATGGGGGAGAGAGATGATGGGGAGAGAGATGATGGGGGAGAGAGATGATGGGGAGAGAGATGATGGGGAGAGAGATGATGGGGAGAGAGTGACGATGGGAGAGAGCAATCATGGGGGAGAGATGATGGGGAGAGAGATGATGGGGAAAGAGATGATGGGGAGAGAGATGATGGGGTGAGAGATATGATGCGCAGAGAGATGATGGGAGAGAGAAGATGGGGAGAGATGATTAGTGAGATATGATGTGGAGAAAGATGATGTGGAGATTGATGATGGGGAGAGAGTGATGATGGGGAAGAGATGATGGGGAGAGATGATAGGGGGAGAGATGATGGGGACAGATGATGCGGAGAGATGATAGGGGAGCAATGATAGGGGAGAGATGATAGGGGGGAGATGATAGGGGAGAGAGATGATGAGGAGAGAGATGATAGTGGAGAGAGACGATGGGGAGAGAGATGCTTGGTGGAGATAGATGATGGGGAGAGATGATAGGGGAGAGATGACAGCGGAGAGATGATAGGGGAGAGAGATGATACGGCAGAGAGATGATAGGGGAGAGAGATGATGGGGAGAGATGATGAGGGAGAGATGATAGGGGGAGAGATGATGGGGAGAGACGTGATGCTCAGTTGATGGGGGAGAGATGATGGGGGAGTGAGATGATAGGGGAGAGAGATGATGGGGAGAGAGCAATGATGGGGGAGAGCTGATGGGGAGAGAGATGATGGGGAGAGAGTTGATGGGGAGAGGTGATGGGGAGAGAGATGATGGGGAGAGAGATGATGGGGGAGAGAGATGATGGGGGTGAGAGATGATGGGGGAGAGAGATGATGGGGGAGAGAGATGATGGGGGAGAGAGATGATGGGGAGAGAGATGATGTGGAGAAAGATGATGGGGAGAGCAATGATGGGGAGAGATGATGGGGGGAAGATGATAGGGGAGAGAGATGATGGGGAGAGAGATGATAGGGGAGAGAGACGATGGGGAGAGAGATGCTGTGTAGAGATAGATGATGGGGAGAGATGACAGGGGAGAGATGACAGTGGAGAGATGAAAGGGGAGAGAGATGATAGGGCAGAGAGATGATAGGGGAGAGAGTTGTTGGGGAGAGAGCAATAATGGGCGAGAGATGATGGGGAGAGAGATGATGCGGAGAGAGATGTTGGGGAGAGAGTGACAATGGGAGAGAGAGGATGGGGAAAGAGTGACGATGGGGAGAGATGATGGCGAGAAATGATGGGGGAGAGATGATGGGGAGAGAGGTGATGCTCAGTTGATGGGGGAGAAATAATGGGGAGATGATGATCAGTTAAATGGGGAGAGATGATGGGAGAGTGAGATGATAGGGGAGAGAGATTATGGGGAGAGAGCAATGATGGGGGAGAGATGATGGGGAGAGAGATGATGGGGAGAGCAATGATGGGGAGAGCAATGATGGGGGAGAGATGAAGGGGGAGAGATGATGGGGCGAGGAGATGATGGGGGAGAGAGATGATGGGGAGAGAGATGACGGGGAGAGGGGAGATGATGGGGAGGAGATGATGCTGAGTTGATGGGGGAGAGAGGATGGGGAGAGAGAGATGAAGGGAGAGTGAGATGATGGGGAGAGAGATGATGGGGAGAGAGATGATGGGGAGAGAGATGATGGGGGAGAGAGATGGTGGGGGAGAGAGATGGTGGGGGAGAGAGATGGTGGGGGAGAGAGATGGTGGGGGAGAGAGATGGTGGGGGAGAGAGATGGTGGGGGAGAGAGATGGTGGGGGAGAGAGATGATGGGGGAGAGAGATGATGGGGGAGAGATGATGGGGGAGAGAGATGATGGGGAGAGAGATGATGGTGGAGAGATGAAGGGGAGAGATGATAGGGGAGAGGAGATGATACAGAGAGAGATGATGGGGAGAGAGCAATGATGGGGGATAGATGATGGGGGAGAGATCATGGGGAGAGATGATGGGCGAGAGATTATCGGGCGAGAGATTATAGGGCGAGAGATAATAGGGCGAGAGATAATAGGGCGAGAGAGATGATAGGGGAGAGAGATGATAGGGGAGAGAGATGATGGGAAGAGAGGTGATAGGAGGGGAGATGATGGGGAGGAGATGATGCTGAGATGATGGGGGAGAGGGGTTGGGGAGAGAGAGATGATGGGGACAGATATGATGGGAGAGAGAGATGATGGGGGAGAAGTGATGGGGGAGAAGTGATGGGGAGAGCGATGTTGGGGAGATGATGGGGGAGATGATGGGGGAGATAATGGGGTGAGATGTTGGGGAGAGAGATGATTGGGGAGAGAGATGATGGGGAGCGAGCAATAATAGGGGAGAGATGATGGGGAGAGAGATGACGGGGAGGGAGATGACGGGGAGAGATGATAGGGAGAGATGATGAGGGAGAGATGATGAGGAGAGAGATGATGGGGAGAGAGATGATGGGGAGAGAGATGATGGGGAGAGAGATGATGGGGAGAGAGATGATGGGAGAGACATGATGGGGAGAGAGATGATGGCGAGAGAGATGATGGGAGAGAGATGATGGGGAGAGATGATGGGGAGAGATGATGGGGAGAGAGATGATGGGGGAGAGAGATGATGGGGAGAGAGCTAATGGGGAGAGAATTGATAGGAGGGGAGACGATGAGGAGATGATGCTGAGTTAATGGGGGAGAGGGGTTGGGGAGAGAGAGATGATGGCTACAGAGAGATGGGAGAGAGAGATGATGGGGGAGAAGTGATGGGGAGAACGATGATGGGGAGATGATGGGGGAGATGATGGGGGAGATGATGGTGTGAGATGATGGGGAGAGAGATGATAGGACAGAGAGATGATAGGGGAGAGAGATGATGGGGAGCGAGCAATAATGGGGGAGAGATGATGGGGAGAGAGATGATGGGGAGAGAATGACGATGGGAGAGAGAGGATGGGGAGAGAGTGACGATGGGGGAGAAATGATGGGGAGAGATGATAGGGGAGAGATGATGGGGAGAGAGGTGATGCTCAGTTGATGGGGGAGAGATGATGGGGAGATGATGCTCAGTTGATCGGGGAGAGATGATGGGGAGTGAGATGATAGGGGAGATAGATGATGAGGAGTGAGATGATAGGGGAGAGAGATGATGGGAAGAGAGCAATGATGGGGAGAGAGATGATGGTGAGAGAGATAATGGGGGAGAGAGATGATGGGGAGCGAGCAATAATGGGGGAGAGATGATGGGGAGAGAGATGATGGGGAGAGAATGATGATGGGAGAGAGAGGATGGGGAGAGAATGACGATGGGGGAGAAATGATGGGGAGAGATGATAGGGGAGAGATGATGGGGAGAGAGGTGATGCTCAGTTGATGGGGGAGAGATGATGGGGGAGAGAGATGATGTGGGAGAGAGATGATGGGGAGAGAGATGATGGGGAGTGAGATGATGGGGGAGAGAGATGATGGGGGAGAGAGATGATGGGGGAGAGAGATGATGGGGGAGAGAGATGATGGGGGAGAGAGATGATGGGGAGAGAGATGATTTGGATAAAGATGATGGGGAGATTGATGATGGGGAGAGAGTGATGATGGGGAAATGATGGGGAGAGATGAAATGGGGAGAGATGATGGGGCAGAGAGAAGATGGGTAGAGAGATAATGGGGGAGAGAGATGATGGGGAGAGAGATGATGGTGAGAGAGATGATGGGGGAGAGAAATGATGGTGGAGAGAAATGATGGTGGAGAGATGAAGGGGAGAGATGATGGGGAGAGGAGATTATACGGAGAGAGATGATGGGGAGAGAGCAATGATGGGCGATGGATGATGGGGGCGAGATGATGGGGGAGAGGAGATGATACAGAGAGAGATGATGGGGGAGAGAGATGATGGGGGAGAGAGATGATGGGAGGAGAGAGATAATGGGAGGAGAGAGGTAATAGGAGGAGAGATGATGGTGGAGAGGAGATGATACGGAGAGGAATGATGGGGAGAGAGATGATGGGGGAGAGAGATGATGGGGAGAGAGATGATGGGGAGAGAGATGATGGGGAGAGAGATGATGTGGAGAAAGATGATGGGGAGAGCAATGATGGGGGAGAGAGACGATGGGGAGAGAGATGCTGGGTGGAGATAGATGATGGGGAGAGATGATAGGGGAGAGATGACAGTGGAGAGATGACAGTGGAGAGATGAAAAGGGAGAAAGATGATAGGGCAGAGAGATGATAGGGGAGAGAGTTGTTGGTGAGAGAGCAATAATGGGCAAGAGATGATGGGGAGAGAGATGATGCAGAGAGAGATGTTGTGGAGAGAGTGACAATGGGAGAGAGAGGATGGGGAGAGAGATGTTGGGGAGAGATGATGGGGAGAGATGATGGGGAGAGATGATGGCGAGAAATGATGGGGGAGAGATGATGGGGAGAGAGGTGATGCTCAGTTGATGGGGGAGAGATAATGGGGAGATGATGATCAGTTAAATGGGGAGAGATGATGAGAGAGTGAGATGATAGGGGAGAGAGATTATGGGGAGAGAGCAATGATGTGGGAGAGATGATGGGGAGAGAGATGATGGGGAGAGCAATGATGGGGAGAGCAATGATGGGGGAGAGATGAAGGGGGAGAGATGATGGGGAGAGGAGATGATACGGAGAGAGATGATGGTGAGAGAGCAATGATGGGGGATAGATGATGGGGGCGAGATGATGGGGGAGAGGAGATGATACGGAGAGGAATGATGGGGAGAGAGATATGATGCACAGAGAGATGATGGGAGAGAGATGATGGGGAGAGATGATGGGGAGAGATGATGGGGAGAGATGATGGGGAGAGATGATTAGTGAGAGATGATGGGGAGGCAGATGATGGGGGAGTGAGATGATGGGGGAGCGAGATGATGGGGAGAAAGATGATGTGGAGTTTGATGATGGGGAGAGAGTGATGATGGGGAAGAGATGATGGGGAGAGAGATGATAGGGGAGAGAGATGATGGGGAGAGAGATGCTGGGTGGAGATAGATGATGGGGAGAGATGATAGGGGAGAGATGACAGTGGAGAGATGAAAAAGGAGAGAGATGATATGGCAGAGAGATGATAGGGGAGAGAGATGATGGGGAGAGAGCAATAATGGGGGAGAGATGATAGGGAGAGAGATGATGGGGAGAGCAATGATGGGGGAGAGATGATAGGGGGAGAGATGATAGGGGGAGAGATGATAGGGGGAGAGATGATAGGAGGAGAGATGATGGGGAGAGAGGTGATGCTCAGTTGATGTGGGAGAGATTATGGGGAGATGATGCTCAGTTGAATGGGAAGAGATGTTGGGAGAGTGAGATGATAGGGCAGAGAGATTATGGGGAGAGAGCAATAATGGGGGAGAGATGATGGGGAGAGAGATGATGGGGAGAGCGATGATGGGGGAGAGATGAAGGGGGAGAAATGATGGGGGAGAGGAGATGATACGGAGAGAGATGATGGTGAGAGAGCAATGATGGGGGATAGATGATGGGGGCGAGATGATGGGGGAGAGGAGATGATACGGAGAGGAATGATGGGGAGAGAGATGATGGGGTGAGAGATATGATGCGCAGAGAGATGATGGGAGAGAGATGATGGGGAGAGAGTGATGATGGGAGAGAGAGGATGGGGAGAGATTGACGATGGGGGAGAGATGATATGAAGAGATGCTGGGGGAGAGATGATGGGGAGAGATGATGGGGGAGAGATGATAGGGGAGAGATGATAGGGGAGAGAGGTGATGCTCAGTTGATGGGGGAGAGATGATGGGGAGATGATGCTCATTTGAATGGGGAGAGATGATGTGAGTGTGGGATGATAGGGCAGAGAGATTATGGGGAGAGAGCAATGATGGGGGAGAGATGATGGGGAGAGAGATGATGGGGAGAGCAATGATGGCGAGAGCAATGATGGGGGAGAGATGAAGGGGGAGAGATGATGGGGGAGAGATGATGGGGGAGAGGAGATGATACGGAGAGAGATGATGGTGAGAGAGCAATGATGGGGGATAGATGATGGGGGCGAGATGATGGGGGAGAGGAGATGATACGGAGAGGAATGATGGGGAGAGAGATATGATGCGCAGAGAGATGATGGGAGAGAGATGATGGGGAGAGATGATGGGGAGAGATGATGGGGAGAGATGATTAGTGAGAGATGATGGGGAGGCAGATGATGGGGGAGTGAGATGATGGGGGAGCGAGATGATGGGGAGAAAGATGATGTGGAGTTTGATGATGGGGAGAGAGTGATGATGGGGAAGAGATGATGGGGAGAGATGATAGGGGGAGAGATGATGGGGAGAGCAATGATGGGGAGAGCAATGATGGGGGAGAGATGATAGGGGGAGAGATGATAGGGGGAGAGATGATAGGAGGAGAGATGATGGGGAGAGAGGTGATGCTCAGTTGATGGGGGAGAGATGATGGGGAGATGATGCTCAGTTGAATGGGGAGAGATGATGGGGAGAGAGATGATAGGGGAGAGAGACGATGGGGAGAGAGATGCTGGGTGGAGATAGATGATGGGGAGAGATGATAGGGGAGAGATGACAGTGGAGAGATGAAAAGGGAGAGAGATGATAGGGCATAGAGATGATAGGGGAGAGAGATGCTGGATGGAGATAGATGATGGGGAGAGATGATAGGGGAGAGATGACAGTGGAGAGATGAAAGGGGAGAGAGATGATAGGGCAGAGAGATGATAGGGGAGAGAGTTGTTGGGGAGAGAGCAATAATGGGCGAGAGATGATGGTGAGAGAGACGATGCGGAGAGAGATGTTGGGGAGAGAGTGACAATGGGAGAGAGAGGATGGGGAAAGAGTGACGATGGGGAGAGATGATGGCGAGAAATGATGGGGGAGAGATGATGGGGAGAGAGGTGATGCTCAGTTGATGGGGGAGAGATAATGGGGAGATGATGATCAGTTAAATGGGGAGAGATGATGAGAGAGTGAGATGATAGGGGAGAGAGATTATGGGGAGAGAGCAATGATGGGGGAGAGATGATGGGGAGAGAGATGATGGGGAGAGAGATGATGGGGAGAGCAATGATGGGGGAGAGATGAAAGGGGAGAGATGATGAGGGAGAGGAGATGATACGGAGAGAGATGATGGTGAGAGAGCAATGATGGGGGATAGATGATGGGGGCGAGATGATGGGGGAGAGGAGATGATACGGAGAGGAATGATGGGGAGAGAGATATGATGCGCAGAGAGATGATGGGAGAGAGATGATGGGGAGAGATGATGGGGAGAGATGAATAGTGAGAGATGATGGGGAGGCAGATGATGGGGGAGTGAGATGATGGGGGAGCGAGATGATGGGGAGAAAGATGATGTGGAGTTTGATGATGGGGAGAGAGTGATGATGGGGAAGAGATGATGGGGAGAGATGATAGGGGGAGAGATGATGGGGAGAGAGATGATAAGGGAGAGAGATGATGGGGAGAGAGATGCTGGGTGGAGATAGATGATGGGGAGAGATGATAGGGGAGAGATGACAGTGGAGAGATGAAAAGGGAGAGAGATGATATGGCAGAGAGATGATAGGGGAGAGAGATGATGGGGAGAGAGCAATAATGGGGGAGAGATGATAGGGAGAGAGATGATGGGGAGAGCAATGATGGGGAGAGCAATGATGGGGGAGAGATGATAGGAGGAGAGATGATGGGGAGAGAGGTGATGCTCAGTTGATGGGGGAGAGATGATGGGGAGATGGTGCTCAGTTGAATGGGGAGAGATGATGTGAGAGTGGGATGATAGGGCAGAGAGATTATGGGGAGAGAGCAATGATGGGGGAGAGATGATGGGGAGAGAGATGATGGGGAGAGGGATGATGGGGGAGAGATGAAGGGGGAGAAATGATGGGGGAGAGGAGATGATACGGAGAGAGATGATGGTGAGAGAGCAATGATGGGGGATAGATGATGGGGCGAGATGATGGGGGAGGGGAGATGATACGGAGAGGAATGATGGGGAGAGAGATGATGGGGTGAGAGATATGATGTGCAGAGAGATGATGGGAGAGAGATGTTGGGGAGAGATGATGGGGAGAGATGATTAGTGAGAGATGATGTGGAGATTGATGATTGGGAGAGAGTGATGATGGGGAAGAGAAGATTGGGAGAGATGATAGGGGGAGAGATGATGTGGAGAGATGATGTGGAGAAAGATGATGTGGAGATTGATGATGGGGAGAGAGTGATGATGGGGAAGAGAAGATTGGGAGAGATGATAGGGGGAGAGATGATGGGGAGAGAGATGATAGGGGAGAGAGATGATGGGGAGAGAGATGATGGGGAGAGAGATGATGGGGGAGAGATGCTGGGTGGAGTTAGATGATGGGGAGAGATGATAGGGGACAGATGACAGTGGAGAGATGAAAGGGGAGAGAGATGATACGGCAGAGAGATGATAGGGGAGAGAGATGATGGGGAGAGAGCAATAATGGGGGAGAGATGATAGGGAGAGATGATGGGGAGAGAGATGATGGGGAGAGAGATGATGGGGAGAGAGATGATGGGGGAGAGAGATGATGGGGGAGAGAGATGATGGGGGAGACAGATGATGGGGGAGACAGATGATGGGGGAGAGAGATGATGGGGAGAGAGATGATGGGGGAGAGAGATGATGGGGAGAGAGATGATGGGGAGAGAGATGATGGGGAGAGAGTGACGATGGGAGAGAGCAATCATGGGGGAGAGATGATGGGGAGAGAGATGATGGGGAAAGAGATGATGGGGAGAGAGATGATGGGGTGAGAGATATGATGCGCAGAGAGATGATGGGAGAGAGAAGATGGGGAGAGATGATTAGTGAGATATGATGTGGAGAAAGATGATGTGGAGATTGATGATGGGGAGAGAGTGATGATGGGGAAGAGATGATGGGGACAGATGATAGGGGGAGAGATGATGGGGACAGATGATGCGGAGAGATGATAGGGGAGCAATGATAGGGGAGAGATGATAGGGGGGAGATGATAGGGGAGAGAGATGATGAGGAGAGAGATGATAGGGGAGAGAGACGATGGGGAGAGAGATGCTTGGTGGAGATAGATGATGGGGAGAGATGATAGGGGAGAGATGACAGCGGAGAGATGATAGGGGAGAGAGATGATACGGCAGAGAGATGATAGGGGAGAGAGATGATGGGGAGAGATGATGAGGGAGAGATGATAGGGGGAGAGATGATGGGGAGAGAGGTGATGCTCAGTTGATGGGGGAGAGATGATGGGGAGATGATGCTCAGTCGATGGGGGACAGATGATGGGGGAGTGAGATGATAGGGGAGAGAGATGATGGGGAGAGAGCAATGATGGGGGAGAGCTGATGGGGAGAGAGATGATGGGGAGAGAGTTGATGGGGAGAGGTGATGGGGAGAGAGATGATGGGGAGAGAGATGATGGGGGAGAGAGATGATGGGGGTGAGAGATGATGGGGGAGAGAGATGATGGGGGAGAGAGATGATGGGGAGAGAGATGATGTGGAGAAAGATGATGGGGAGAGCAATGATGGGGAGAGATGATGGGGGAAGATGATAGGGGAGAGAGATGATGGGGAGAGAGATGATAGGGGAGAGAGACGATGGGGAGAGAGATGCTGTGTAGAGATAGATGATGGGGAGAGATGACAGGGGAGAGATGACAGTGGAGAGATGAAAGGGGAGAGAGATGATAGGGCAGAGAGATGATAGGGGAGAGAGTTGTTGGGGAGAGAGCAATAATGGGCGAGAGATGATGGGGAGAGAGATGATGCGGAGAGAGATGTTGGGGAGAGAGTGACAATGGGAGAGAGAGGATGGGGAAAGAGTGACGATGGGGAGAGATGATGGCGAGAAATGATGGGGGAGAGATGATGGGGAGAGAGGTGATGCTCAGTTGATGGGGGAGAAATAATGGGGAGATGATGATCAGTTAAATGGGGAGAGATGATGGGAGAGTGAGATGATAGGGGAGAGAGATTATGGGGAGAGAGCAATGATGGGGGAGAGATGATGGGGAGAGAGATGATGGGGAGAGCAATGATGGGGAGAGCAATGATGGGGGAGAGATGAAGGGGGAGAGATGATGGGGGCGAGGAGATGATGGGGGAGAGAGATGATGGGGAGAGAGATGACGGGGAGAGGGGAGATGATGGGGAGGAGATGATGCTGAGTTGATGGGGGAGAGAGGATGGGGAGAGAGAGATGAACGGAGAGTGAGATGATGGGGAGAGAGATGATGGGGAGAGAGATGATGGGGAGAGAGATGGTGGGGGAGAGAGATGGTGGGGGAGAGAGATGGTGGGGGAGAGAGATGGTGGGGGAGAGAGATGGTGGGGGAGAGAGATGGTGGGGGAGAGAGATGATGGGGGAGAGAGATGATGGGGGAGAGATGATGGGGGAGAGAGATGATGGGGAGAGAGATGATGGTGGAGAGATGAAGGGGAGAGATGATAGGGGAGAGGAGATGATACAGAGAGAGATGATGGGGAGAGAGCAATGATGGGGGATAGATGATGGGGGAGAGATCATGGGGAGAGATGATGGGCGAGAGATTATCGGGCGAGAGATTATAGGGCGAGAGATAATAGGGCGAGAGATAATAGGGCGAGAGAGATGATAGGGCGAGAGAGATGATAGGGGAGAGAGATGATAGGGGAGAGAGATGATGGGAAGAGAGGTGATAGGAGGGGAGATGATGGGGAGGAGATGATGCTGAGATGATGGGCGAGAGGGGTTGGGGAGAGAGAGATGATGGGGACAGATATGATGGGAGAGAGAGATGATGGGGGAGAAGTGATGGGGGAGAAGTGATGGGGAGAGCGATGTTGGGGAGATGATGGGGGAGATGATGGGGGAGATAATGGGGTGAGATGATGGGGAGAGAGATGATTGGGGAGAGAGATGATGGGGAGCGAGCAATAATAGGGGAGAGATGATGGGGAGAGAGATGACGGGGAGGGAGATGACGGGGAGGGAGATGACGGGGAGAGATGATAGGGAGAGATGATGAGGGAGAGATGATGAGGAGAGAGATGATGGGGAGAGAGATGATGGGGAGAGAGATGATGGGGAGAGAGATGATGGGGAAAGAGATGATGGGGAGAGAGATGATGGGAGAGACATGATGGGGAGAGAGATGATGGCGAGAGAGATGATGGGAGAGAGATGATGGGGAGAGATGATGGGGAGAGATGATGGGGAGAGATGATGGGGAGAGAGATGATGGGGGAGAGAGATGATGGGGAGAGAGCTAATGGGGAGAGAATTGATAGGAGGGGAGATGATGAGGAGATGATGCTGAGTTAATGGGGGAGAGGGGTTGGGGAGAGAGAGATGATGGCTACAGAGAGATGGGAGAGAGAGATGATGGGGGAGAAGTGATGGGGAGAACGATGATGGGGAGATGATGGGGGAGATGATGGGGGAGATGATGGGGGAGATGATGGGGGAGATGATGGTGTGAGATGATGGGGAGAGAGATGATAGGACAGAGAGATGATAGGGGAGAGAGATGATGGGGAGCGAGCAATAATGGGGGAGAGATGATGGGGAGAGAGATGATGGGGAGAGAATGACGATGGGAGAGAGAGGATGGGGAGAGAGTGACGATGGGGGAGAAATGATGGGGAGAGATGATAGGGGAGAGATGATGGGGAGAGAGGTGATGCTCAGTTGATGGGGGAGAGATGATGGGGAGATGATGCTCAGTTGATCGGGGAGAGATGATGGGGAGTGAGATGATAGGGGAGAGAGATGATGAGGAGTGAGATGATAGGGGAGAGAGATGATGGGGAGAGAGCAATGATGGGGAGAGAGATGATGGTGAGAGAGATAATGGGGGAGAGAGATGATGGGGAGAGAGATGATGGGGAGAGAAATGATGGGGAGCGAGCAATAATGGGGGAGAGATGATGGGGAGAGAGATGATGGGGAGAGAATGACGATGGGAGAGAGAGGATGGGGAGAGAATGACGATGGGGGAGAAATGATGGGGAGAGATGATAGGGGAGAGATGATGGGGAGAGAGGTGATGCTCAGTTGATGGGGGAGAGATGATGGGGGAGAGAGATGATGTGGGAGAGAGATGATGGGGAGAGAGATGATGGGGAGTGAGATGATGGGGGAGAGAGATGATGGGGGAGAGAGATGATGGGGGAGAGAGATGATGGGGGAGAGAGATGATGGGGGAGAGAGATGATGGGGAGAGAGATGATTTGGATAAAGATGATGGGGAGATTGATGATGGGGAGAGAGTGATGATGGGGAAATGATGGGGAGAGATGAAATGGGGAGAGATGATGGGGCAGAGAGAAGATGGGGAGAGAGATAATGGGGGAGAGAGATGATGGGGAGAGAGATGATGGTGAGAGAGATGATGGGGGAGAGAAATGATGGTGGAGAGAAATGATGGTGGAGAGATGAAGGGGAGAGATGATGGGGAGAGGAGATTATACGGAGAGAGATGATGGGGAGAGAGCAATGATGGGCGATGGATGATGGGGGCGAGATGATGGGGGAGAGGAGATGATACAGAGAGAGATGATGGGGGAGAGAGATGATGGGGGAGAGAGATGATGGGAGGAGAGAGATAATGGGAGGAGAGAGATAATGGGAGGAGAGAGGTAATAGGAGGAGAGATGATGGTGGAGAGGAGATGATACGGAGAGGAATGATGGGGAGAGAGATGATGGGAGAGAGATGATGTGGAGAGATGATGAGGGAGAGATGATGGGGAGAGAGATGATGGGGAGAGAGATGATGGGGAGAGATGATGAGGGAGAGAGATGATGGGGAGAGATGATGAGGTAGAGATGATGGGGAGAGAGATGATGGGGACAGAGATGATGGGGGACAGAGCTGAGGGGGAGAGATGATGGGGAGAGATGATGGGGAGAGATGATGGGGAGAGATGATGGGGAGAGATGATGGGGAGAGACATGATGGGGAGAGGGATGATAGCGAGAGAGATTATAGCGAGAGAGATGATGGGGAGAGAGATGATGGGGAGAGAGATGATGGGGGAGAGAGATGATGGGGGAGAGAGATGATGGGTGGAGAGATGATGTGGACAAAGATGATGGGGAGATTGATGATGGGGAGAGAGTGATGATGTGGAAGAGATGATGGGGAGAGATGGTGGTAGAGATGATGGGGGAGAGATGATGGGGAGATGATTGGGGGAGATGATGGGGGAGCGATGATGGGGGAGAGAGATGATGGGGGAGAGAGATGATGGGGGAGAGAGATGATGGGGAGAGAGATGATGGGGAGAGAGATGATGGGGAGAGAGATGATGGGGAGAGAGTGACGATGGGAGAGAGCAATCATGGGGGAGAGATGATGGGGAGAGAGATGATGGGGAGAGAGATGATGGGGAGAGAGATGATGGGGAGAGAGATGATGGGGAGAGAGATGATGGGGAGAGAGATGATGGGGAGAGAGATGATGGGGAGAGAGATGATGGGGTGAGAGATATGATGCGCAGAGAGATGATGGGAGAGAGAAGATGGGGAGAGATGATTAGTGAGATATGATGTGGAGAAAGATGATGTGGAGATTGATGATGGGGAGAGAGTGATGATGGGGAAGAGATGATGGGGAGAGATGATAGGGGGAGAGATGATGGGGACAGATGATGCGGAGAGATGATAGGGGAGCAATGATAGGGGAGAGATGATAGGGGGGAGATGATAGGGGAGAGAGATGATGAGGAGAGAGATGATAGGGGAGAGAGACGATGGGGAGAGAGATGCTTGGTGGAGATAGATGATGGGGAGAGATGATAGGGGAGAGATGACAGCGGAGAGATGATAGGGGAGAGAGATGATACGGCAGAGAGATGATAGGGGAGAGAGATGATGGGGAGAGATGATGAGGGAGAGATGATAGGGGGAGAGATGATAGGGGGAGAGATGATAGGGGGAGAGATGGGGAGAGAGGTGATGCTCAGTTGATGGGGGAGAGATGATGGGGAGATGATGCTCAGTCGATGGGGGACAGATGATGGGGGAGTGAGATGATAGGGGAGAGAGATGATGGGGAGAGAGCAATGATGGGGGAGAGCTGATGGGGAGAGAGATGATGGGGAGAGAGTTGATGGGGAGAGAGATGATGGGGAGAGAGATGATGGGGGAGAGAGATGATGGGGGAGAGAGATGATGGGGAGAGAGATGATGGGGAGAGAGATGATGTGGAGAAAGATGATGGGGAGAGCAATGATGGGGGAGAGATGATAGGGGGAAGATGATAGGGGAGAGAGATGATGGGGAGAGAGATGATAGGGGAGAGAGACGATGGGGAGAGAGATGCTGTGTGGAGATAGATGATGGGGAGAGATGATAGGGGAGAGATGACAGTGGAGAGATGAAAGGGGAGAGAGATGATAGGGCAGAGAGATGATAGGGGAGAGAGTTGTTGGGGAGAGAGCAATAATGGGCGAGAGATGATGGGGAGAGAGATGATGCGGAGAGAGATGTTGGGGAGAGAGTGACAATGGGAGAGAGAGGATGGGGAAAGAGTGACGATGGGGAGAGATGATGGCGAGAAATGATGGGGGAGAGATGATGGGGAGAGAGGTGATGCTCAGTTGATGGGGGAGAAATAATGGGGAGATGATGATCAGTTAAATGGGGAGAGATGATGGGAGAGTGAGATGATAGGGGAGAGAGATTATGGGGAGAGAGCAATGATGGGGGAGAGATGATGGGGAGAGAGATGATGGGGAGAGCAATGATGGGGAGAGCAATGATGGGGGAGAGATGAAGGGGGAGAGATGATGGGGGCGAGGAGATGATGGGGAGAGAGATGATGGGGAGAGAGATGATGGGGAGAGAGATGATGGGGAGAGAGATGATGGGGAGAGAGATGATGGGGAGAGATATGATGGGGGAGAGATATGATGGGGGAGAGAGATGATGGGGGAGAGAGATGGTGGGGGAGAGAGATGGTGGGGGAGAGAGATGATGGGGGAGAGAGATGATGGGGGAGAGAGATGATGGGGGAGAGAGATGATGGGGGAGAGAGATGATGGGGAGAGAGATGATGGTGGAGAGATGAAGGGGAGAGATGATGGGGGAGAGGAGATGATACAGAGAGAGATGATGGGGAGAGAGCAATGATGGGGGATAGATGATGGGGGAGAGATCATGGGGAGAGATGATGGGCGAGAGATTATCGGGCGAGAGATTATAGGGCGAGAGATGATAGGGGAGAGAGATGATGGGAAGAGAGGTGATGGGAAGAGAGGTGATAGGAGGGGAGATGATGGGGAGGAGATGATGCTGAGATGATGCGGGAGAGGGGTTGCGGAGAGAGAGATGATGGGGACAGAGATGATGGGAGAGAGAGATGATGGGGGAGAAGTGATGGGGGAGAGCGATGATGGGGAGATGATGGGGGAGATAATGGGGTGAGATGATGGGGAGAGAGATGATAGGGCACAGAGATGATGGGGAGAGAGATGACGGGGAGGGAGATGACGGGGAGGGAGATGACGGGGAGGGAGATGATGGGGGAGATAATGGGGTGAGATGATGGGGAGAGAGATGATAGGGGAGAGAGATGATGGGGAGCGAGCAATAATAGGGGAGAGATGATGGGGCGAGAGATGACGGGGAGGGAGATGACGGGGAGGGAGATGACGGGGAGAGATGATAGGGAGAGATGATGAGGGAGAGATGATGAGGAGAGAGATGATGGGGAGAGAGATGATGTGGAGAGAGATGATGGGGAGAGAGATGATGGGGAGAGAGATGATGGGGAGAGAGATGATGGGGAGAGAGATGATGGGAGAGACATGATGGGGAGAGAGATGATGGCGAGAGAGATGATGGGAGAGAGATGATGGGAGAGAGATGATGGGAGAGAGATAATGGGGAGAGATGATGGGGAGAGATGATGGGGAGAGAGATGATGGGGGAGAGTGATGATGGGGAGAGAGCTAATGGGGAGAGAATTGATAGGAGGGGAGATGATGAGGAGATGATGCTGAGTTAATGGGGGAGAGGGGTTGGGGAGAGAGAGATGATGGCTACAGAGAGATGATGGGAGAGAGAGATGATGGGGGAGAAGTGATGGGGAGAACGATGATGGGGAGATGATGGGGGAGATGATGGTGTGAGATGATGGGGAGAGAGATGATAGGACAGAGAGATGATAGGGGAGATAGATGATGGGGAGCGAGCAATAATGGGGGAGAGATGATGGGGAGAGAATGACGATGGGAGAGAGAGGATGGGGAGAGAGTGACGATGGGGGAGAGATGATGGGGAGAGATGATGGGGAGAGATGATAGGGGGAGAGATGATGGGGACAGATGATGGGGAGAGATGATAGGGGAGATGATGCTCAGTTGATCGGGGAGAGATGATGGGGAGTGAGATGATAGGGGAGAGAGATGATGGGGAGAGAGATGATGGGGAGAGAGATAATGGGGGAGAGAGATGATGGGGAGAGAGATGATGGGGAGAGAGATGATGGGGAGAGAGATGATGGGGGAGAGAGATGATGTGGGAGAGAGATGATGGGGAGAGAGATGATGGGGAGAGAGATGATGGGGAGTGAGATGATGGGGGAGAGAGATGATGGGGGAGAGAGATGATGGGGGAGAGAGATGATGGGGGAGAGAGATGATGGGGGAGAGAGATGATGGGGAGAGAGATGATGGGGAGAGAGATGATTTGGATAAAGATGATGGGGAGATTGATGATGGGGAGAGAAATGATGGTGGAGAGATGAAGGGGGAGAGATGATGGGGAGAGGAGATTATACGGAGAGAGATGATGGGGAGAGAGCAATGATGGGCGATGGATGATGGGGGCGAGATGATGGGGGAGAGGAGATGATACAGAGAGAGATGATGGGGGAGAGAGATGATGGGAGGAGAGAGATAATGGGAGGAGAGAGATAATAGGAGGAGAGATGATGGTGGAGAGGAGATGATACGGAGAGGAATGATGGGGAGAGAGATGATGGGAGAGAGATGATGGGGAGAGATGATGGGGGAGAGATGATGAGGGAGAGATGATGGGGAGAGAGATGATGGGGAGAGAGATGATGGGGAGAGAGATGATGGGGAGAGAGATGATGGGGAGAGATGATGAGGGAGAGAGATGATGGGGAGAGATGATGAGGTAGAGATGATGGGGAGAGAGATGATGGGGAGAGAGATGATGGGGAGAGAGATGATGGGGGAGAGAGATGAGGGGGAGAGATGATGGGGAGAGATGATGGGGAGAGATGATGGGGAGAGATGATGGGGAGAGATGATGGGGAGAGATGATGGGGAGAGATGATGGGGAGAGATGATGGGGAGAGATGATGGGGAGAGATGATGGGGAGAGACATGATGGGGAGAGGGATGATAGCGAGAGAGATGATAGCGAGAGAGATGATGGGGAGAGAGATGATGGGGAGAGAGATGATGGGGGAGAGAGATGATGGGGGAGAGAGATGATGGGGGAGAGAGATGATGGGTGGAGAGATGATGTGGAGAAAGCTGATGGGGAGATTGATGATGGGGAGAGAGTGATGATGTGGAAGAGATGATGGGGAGAGATGGTGGTAGAGATGATGGGGGAGAGATGATGGGGGAGATGATTGGGGATGATAGGGGGAGATGATAGGGGGAGATGATAGGGGGAGCGATGATGGGGGAGAGAGATGATGGGGGAGAGAGATGATGGGGGAGAGAGATGATGGGGGAGAGAGATGATGCGGAGAGAGATGATGCGGAGAGAGATGATGCGGAGAGAGATGATGCGGAGAGAGATGATGGGGGAAAGAGATGATGGGGGAAAGAGATGATGGGGAGAGAGATGATGGGGAGAGAGATGATGGGGAGAGAGATGATGGGGGAGAGAGATGATGGGGGAGAGAGATGATGGGGGAGAGAGATGATGGGGGAGAGAGATGATGGGGTGTGATGATGGGGGAGAGAGATAATGGGGAGAGATGATGGGGAGAGAGTGATGATGGGGAAGAGATGATGGGGAAGAGAGTTGATGGGAGGAGAGAGATGATGGGAGGAGAGATGATGGTGGAGAGATGATGGGGGAGAGGAGATGATACGCAGAGAAATGATACGGAGAGAAATCATACGGAGAGAGATGTTGGGGGGAGAGAGCTGATGGGATGAGCGACGATAGTGGGAGAGATGATGGGGAGAGAGATGATAGGAGCGGAGATGCTGGAGAGATGATGGGGATGAGATGATGTTGAGTTGACGGGGGAGAGATGATGGGGAGAGATGATGGGGATAGAGTGATGATGGGGGAGACAGAGATGATGGGGGAGACATGATGGGGAGAGATGATGGGGAGAGATGATGAGGGAGAGATGATGGGGAGAGATGATGGGGAGAGATGATGGGGGAGAGATGATGGTGGAGAGATGATGGGGAGAGATGATGGGGAGAGAGATGATGGGGAGAGATGATGGGGAGAGATGATGGGGAGAGATGATTGGGGAGAGATGATGGGGGAGAGATGATGGGGGAGAGATGATGGGGGAGAGATGATAGGGGAGAGATGATAGGGGAGATGATGCTCAGTTGATCGGGGAGAGATGATGGGGAGTGAGATGATAGGGGAGAGAGATGATGGGGAGAGAGCAATGATGGGGAGAGAGATGATGGGGAGAGAGATAATGGGGGAGAGAGATGATGGGGAGAGAGATGATGGGGAGAGAGATGATGGGGGAGAGAGATGATGTGGGAGAGAGATGATGTGGGAGAGAGATGATGGGGAGAGAGATGATGGGGAGAGAGATGATGGGGAGAGAGATGATGGGGTGTGAGATGATGGGGGAGAGAGATGATGGGGGAGAGAGATGATGGGGGAGAGAGTTGATGGGGGAGAGAGATGATGGGGGAGAGAGATGATGGGGAGAGAGATGATGGGGAGAGAGATGATTTGGATAAAGATGATGGGGAGATTGATGATGGGGAGAGAAATGATGGTGGAGAGATGAAGGGGGAGAGATGATGGGGAGAGGAGATTATACGGAGAGAGATGATGGGGAGAGAGCAATGATGGGCGATGGATGATGGGGGCGAGATGATGGGGAGAGGAGATGATACAGAGAGAGATGATGGGGGAGAGAGATGATGGGAGGAGAGAGATAATGGGAGGAGAGATGATGGTGGAGAGGAGATGATACGGAGAGGAATGATGGGGAGAGAGATGATGGGAGAGAGATGATGGGGAGAGATGATGAGGGAGAGATGATGGGGAGAGAGATGATGGGGAGAGAGATGATGGGGAGAGAGATGATGGGGAGAGAGATGATGGGGAGAGATGATGAGGGAGAGAGATGATGGGGAGAGATGATGAGGTAGAGATGATGGGGAGAGAGATGATGGGGAGAGAGATGATGGGGGAGAGAGATGAGGGGGAGAGATGATGGGGAGAGATGATGGGGAGAGATGATGGGGAGAGATGATGGGGAGAGATGATGGGGAGAGATGATGGGGAGAGATGATGGGGAGAGATGATGGGGAGAGATGATGGGGAGAGATGATGGGGAGAGAGATGATAGGGGAGAGAGACGATGGGGAGAGAGATGCTGTGTGGAGATAGATGATGGGGAGAGATGATAGGGGAGAGATGACAGTGGAGAGATGAAAGGGGAGAGAGATGATAGGGCAGAGAGATGATAGGGGAGAGAGTTGTTGGGGAGAGAGCAATAATGGGCGAGAGATGATGGGGAGAGAGATGATGCGGAGAGAGATGTTGGGGAGAGAGTGACAATGGGAGAGAGAGGATGGGGAAAGAGTGACGATGGGGAGAGATGATGGCGAGAAATGATGGGGGAGAGATGATGGGGAAGAGATGATGGGGAGAGAGGTGATGCTCAGTTGATGGGGGAGAAATAATGGGGAGATGATGATCAGTTAAATGGGGAGAGATGATGGGAGAGTGAGATGATAGGGGAGAGAGATTATGGGGAGAGAGCAATGATGGGGGAGAGATGATGGGGAGAGAGATGATGGGGAGAGCAATGATGGGGAGAGCAATGATGGGGAGAGCAATGATGGGGGAGAGATGAAGGGGGAGAGATGATGGGGGCGAGGAGATGATGGGGAGAGAGATGATGGGGAGAGAGATGATGGGGGAGAGATATGATGGGGGAGAGATATGATGGGGGAGAGAGATGATGGGGGAGAGAGATGATGGGGGAGAGAGATGGTGGGGGAGAGAGATGATGGGGGAGAGAGATGGTGGGGGAGAGAGATGATAGGGGAGAGAGATGATGGGGGAGAGAGATGATGGGGGAGAGAGATGATGGGGGAGAGAGATGATGGGGAGAGAGATGATGGTGGAGAGATGAAGGGGAGAGATGATGGGGGAGAGGAGATGATACGGAGAGAGATGATGGGGAGAGAGCAATGATGGGGGATAGATGATGGGGGAGAGATGATGGGCGAGAGATTATCGGGCGAGAGATTATAGGGAGAGAGATGATAGGGGAGAGAGATGATAGGGGAGAGAGATGATAGGGGAGAGAGATGATAGGGGAGAGAGATGATGGGAAGAGAGGTGATGGGAAGAGAGGTGATAGGAGGGGAGATGATGGGGAGGAGATGATGCTGAGATGATGGGGGAGAGGGGTTGCGGAGAGAGAGATGATGGGGACAGAGATGATGGGAGAGAGAGATGATGGGGGAGAAGTGATGGGGGAGAGCGATGATGGGGAGATGATGGGGGAGATAATGGGGTGAGATGATGGGGAGAGAGATGATAGGGCACAGAGATGATGGGGAGAGAGATGACGGGGAGGGAGATGACGGGGAGGGAGATGACGGGGAGGGAGATGACGGGGAGGGAGATGACGGGGAGGGAGATGATGGGGGAGATAATGGGGTGAGATGATGGGGAGAGAGATGATAGGGGAGAGAGATGACGGGGAGGGAGATGACGGGGAGAGAGATGATGGGGAGAGAGATGATGGGGAGAGACATGATGGGAGAGACATGATGGGGAGAGAGATGATGGCGAGAGAGATGATGGGAGAGAGATGATGGGAGAGAGATGATGGGAGAGAGATAATGGGGAGAGATGATGGGGAGAGATGATGGGGAGAGAGATGATGGGGGAGAGTGATGATGGGGAGAGAGCTAATGGGGAGAGAATTGATAGGAGGGGAGATGATGCTGAGTTAATGGGGGAGAGGGGTTGGGGAGAGAGAGATGATGGCTACAGAGAGATGATGGGAGAGAGAGATGATGGGGGAGAAGTGATGGGGAGAACGATGATGGGGAGATGATGGGGGAGATGATGGTGTGAGATGATGGGGAGAGAGATGATAGGACAGAGAGATGATAGGGGAGATAGATGATGGGGAGCGAGCAATAATGGGGGAGAGATGATGGGGAGAGAATGACGATGGGAGAGAGAGGATGGGGAGAGAGTGACGATGGGGGAGAGATGATGGGGAGAGATGATGGGGAGAGATGATAGGGGGAGAGATGATGGGGACAGATGATGGGGAGAGATGATAGGGGAGATGATGCTCAGTTGATCGGGGAGAGATGATGGGGAGTGAGATGATAGGGGAGAGAGATGATGGGGAGAGAGCAATGATGGGGAGAGAGATAATGGGGAGAGAGATGATGGGGAGAGAGATGATGAGGAGAGAGATGATGGGGAGAGAGATGATGTGGGAGAGAGATGATGGGGAGAGAGATGATGGGGAGAGAGATGATGGGGAGTGAGATGATGGGGGAGAGAGATGATGGGGGAGAGAGATGATGGGGGAGAGAGATGATGGGGAGAGAGATGATTTGGATAAAGATGATGGGGAGATTGATGATGGGGAGAGAAATGATGGTGGAGAGATGAAGGGGGAGAGATGATGGGGAGAGGAGATTATACGGAGAGAGATGATGGGGAGAGAGCAATGATGGGCGATGGATGATGGGGGCGAGATGATGGGGGAGAGGAGATGATACAGAGAGAGATGATGGGGGAGAGAGATGATGGGAGGAGAGAGATAATGGGAGGAGAGAGATAATAGGAGGAGAGATGATGGTGGAGAGGAGATGATACGGAGAGGAATGATGGGGAGAGAGATGATGGGAGAGAGATGATGGGGAGAGAGATGATGGGGAGAGATGATGAGGGAGAGAGATGATGGGGAGAGATGATGAGGTAGAGATGATGGGGAGAGAGATGATGGGGAGAGAGATGATGGGGGAGAGAGATGGGGAGAGATGATGGGGAGAGATGATGGGGAGAGATGATGGGGAGAGATGATGGGGAGAGATGATGGGGAGAGATGATGGGGAGAGACATGATGGGGAGAGACATGATGGGGAGAGGGATGATAGCGAGAGAGATGATAGCGAGAGAGATGATGGGGAGAGAGATGATGGGGAGAGAGATGATGGGGGAGAGAGATGATGGGGGAGAGAGATGATGGGGGAGAGAGATGATGGGTGGAGAGAGATGATGGGTGGAGAGATGATGTGGAGAAAGCTGATGGGGAGATTGATGATGGGGAGAGAGTGATGATGTGGAAGAGATGATGGGGAGAGATGGTGGTAGAGATGATGGGGGAGAGATGATGGGGGAGATGATTGGGGGAGATGATAGGGGGAGATGATAGGGGGAGATGATAGGGGGAGCGATGATGGGGGAGAGAGATGATGGGGGAGAGAGATGATGCGGAGAGAGATGATGCGGAGAGAGATGATGCGGAGAGAGATGATGCGGAGAGAGATGATGCGGAGAGAGATGATGCGGAGAGAGATGCTGGGGGAAAGAGATGATGGGGGAAAGAGATGATGGGGAGAGAGATGATGGGGAGAGAGATGATGGGGAGAGAGATGATGGGGAGAGAGATGATGGGGGAGAGAGATGATGGGGGAGAGAGATGATGGGGGAGAGAGATGATGGGGGAGAGAGATGATGGGGTGTGATGATGGGGGAGAGAGATAATGGGGAGAGATGATGGGGAGAGAGTGATGATGGGGAAGAGATGATGGGGAAGAGAGTTGATGGGAGGAGAGAGATGATGGGAGGAGAGATGATGGTGGAGAGATGATGGGGGAGAGGAGATGATACGCAGAGAAATGATACGGAGAGAAATCATACGGAGAGAGATGTTGGGGGGAGAGAGCTGATGGGATGAGCGACGATAGTGGGAGAGATGATGGGGAGAGAGATGATAGGAGCGGAGATGCTGGAGAGATGATGGGGATGAGATGATGTTGAGTTGACGGGGGAGAGATGATGGGGAGAGATGATGGGGATAGAGTGATGATGGGGGAGACAGAGATGATGGGGGAGACAGAGATGATGGGGGAGACATGATGGGGAGAGATGATGGGGAGAGATGATGGGGGAGAGATGATGGGGGAGAGATGATGGGGAGAGATGATGGGGAGAGAGATGATGGGGAGAGATGATGGGGAGAGATGATGGGGAGAGATGATTGGGGAGAGATGATGGGGGAGAGATGATGGGGGAGAGATGATGGGGGAGAGATGATAGGGGAGAGATGATAGGGGAGATGATGCTCAGTTGATCGGGGAGAGATGATGGGGAGTGAGATGATAGGGGAGAGAGATGATGGGGAGAGAGCAATGATGGGGAGAGAGATGATGGGGAGAGAGATAATGGGGGAGAGAGATGATGGGGAGAGAGATGATGGGGAGAGAGATGATGGGGGAGAGAGATGATGTGGGAGAGAGATGATGTGGGAGAGAGATGATGTGGGAGAGAGATGATGTGGGAGAGAGATGATGGGGAGAGAGATGATGGGGAGAGAGATGATGGGGAGTGAGATGATGGGGGAGAGAGATGATGGGGGAGAGAGATGATGGGGGAGAGAGATGATGGGGAGAGAGATGATGGGGAGAGAGATGATGGGGAGAGAGATGATGGGGAGAGAGATGATTTGGATAAAGATGATGGGGAGATTGATGATGGGGAGAGAAATGATGGTGGAGAGATGATGGGGAGAGAGCAATGATGGGCGATGGATGATGGGGGCGAGATGATGGGGGAGAGGAGATGATACAGAGGGAGATGATGGGGGAGAGAGATGATGGGGGAGAGAGATGATGGGAGGAGAGAGATAATAGGAGGAGAGATGATGGTGGAGAGGAGATGATACGGAGAGGAATGATGGGGAGAGAGATGATGGGAGAGAGATGATGGGGAGAGATGATGAGGGAGAGATGATGAGGGAGAGATGATGGGGAGAGAGATGATGGGGAGAGAGATGATGGGGAGAGAGATGATGGGGAGAGATGATGAGGGAGAGAGATGATGGGGAGAGATGATGAGGTAGAGATGATGGGGAGAGAGATGATGGGGAGAGAGATGATGGGGGAGAGAGATGAGGGGGAGAGATGATGGGGAGAGATGATGGGGAGAGATGATGGGGAGAGATGATGGGGAGAGATGATGGGGAGAGATGATGGGGAGAGATGATGGGGAGAGACATGATGGGGAGAGACATGATGGGGAGAGACATGATGGGGAGAGGGATGATAGCGAGAGAGATGATAGCGAGAGAGATGATGGGGAGAGAGATGATGGGGAGAGAGATGATGGGGGAGAGAGATGATGGGGGAGAGAGATGATGGGGGAGAGAGATGATGGGGGAGAGAGATGATGGGTGGAGAGATGATGTGGAGAAAGCTGATGGGGAGATTGATGATGGGGAGAGAGTGATGATGTGGAAGAGATGATGGGGAGAGATGGTGGTAGAGATGATGGGGGAGAGATGATGGGGAGATGATTGGGGGAGATGATAGGGGGAGATGATAGGGGGAGATGATAGGGGGAGATGATGGGGGAGAGAGATGATGGGGGAGAGAGATGATGGGGGAGAGAGATGATGCGGAGAGAGATGATGCGGAGAGAGATGATGCGGAGAGAGATGATGCGGAGAGAGATGATGCGGAGAGAGATGATGGGGGAAAGAGATAATGGGGGAAAGAGATGATGGGGAAAGAGATGATGGGGAGAGAGATGATGGTGAGAGAGATGATGGGGGAGAGAGATGATGGGGGAGAGAGATGATGGGGGAGAGAGATGATGGGGTGTGATGATGGGGGAGAGAGATAATGGGGAGAGATGATGGGGAGAGAGTGATGATGGGGAAGAGATGATGGGGAAGAGAGTTGATGGGAGGAGAGAGATGATGGGAGGAGAGATGATGGTGGAGAGATGATGGGGGAGAGGAGATGATACGCAGAGAAATGATATGGAGAGAAATCATACGGAGAGAGATGTTGGGGGGAGAGAGCTGATGGGATGAGCGACGATAGTGGGAGAGATGATGGGGAGAGAGATGATAGGAGCGGAGATGCTGGAGAGATGATGGGGATGAGATGATGTTGAGTTGACGGGGGAGAGATGATGGGGAGAGATGATGGGGATAGAGTGATGATGGGGGAGAGAGAGATTATGCGGGAGAGAGGGACGATTGTGAGAGAGACGATAGAATGGGAGATGGTGGAGAGATGATGGTGAGGAGATGATGGGGAGAGATAGAGGAGATAGATGGGGGAGAGAGATGATGTGGGAGAGAGAGATGATGGGGAGAGAGAGATGATGGGGAGAGAGAGATGATGGGAAGAGAGAGATGATGGGGAGAGAGAGATGATGGGGGTGACAGAGATGATGGGGGAGACAGAGATGATGGGGGAGACAGAGATGATGGGGGAGACAGAGATGATGGGGAGAGATGATGGGGAGAGATGATGGGGAGAGTTGATGGGGAGAATTGATGGGGAGAATTGATGGGGGAGAGATGATGGGGAGAGAGATGATGGGGAGAGAGATGATGGGTGAGAGATGATGGGGGAGTGATGACGTGGGAGAGATGATCGGGAGAGATGATGGGTGAGAGTTGATGGGGGAGAGATGATGGAGATGATGGGGAGAGTGTGATGATGGGGGCGAGATGATGGGGGAGAGGAGATGATACAGAGAGAGATGATGGGGGAGAGAGATGATGGGGGAGAGAGATGATGGGAGGAGAGAGATAATGGGAGGAGAGAGATAATAGGAGGAGAGATGATGGTGGAGAGGAGATGATACGGAGAGGAATGATGGGGAGAGAGATGATGGGGAGAGAGATGATGGGAGAGAGATGATGGGGAGAGATGATGAGGGAGAGATGATGAGGGAGAAATGATGGGGAGAGAGATGATGGGGAGAGATGATGAGGGAGAGAGATGATGGGGAGAGATGATGAGGTAGAGATGATGGGGAGAGAGATGATGGGGAGAGAGATGATGGGGAGAGAGATGATGGGGGAGAGAGATGATGGGGGAGAGAGATGAGGGGGAGAGATGATGGGGAGAGATGATGGGGAGAGATGATGGGGAGAGATGATGGGGAGAGATGATGGGGAGAGATGATGGGGAGAGATGATGGGGAGAGACATGATGGGGAGAGACATGATGGGGAGAGACATGATGGGGAGAGGGATGATAGCGAGAGAGATGATAGCGAGAGAGATGATGGGGAGAGAGATGATGGGGAGAGAGATGATGGGGGAGAGAGATGATGGGGGAGAGAGATGATGGGGGAGAGAGATGATGGGTGGAGAGATGATGTGGAGAAAGCTGATGGGGAGATTGATGATGGGGAGAGAGTGATGATGTGGAAGAGATGATGGGGAGAGATGGTGGTAGAGATGATGGGGGAGAGATGATGGGGGAGATGATTGGGGGTGTTGATAGGGGGAGATGATAGGGGGAGATGATAGGGGGAGCGATGATGGGGGAGAGAGATGATGGGGGAGAGAGATGATGCGGAGAGAGATGATGCGGAGAGAGATGATGCGGAGAGAGATGATGTGGAGAGAGATGATGCGGAGAGAGATGATGCGGAGAGAGATGATGGGGGAAAGAGATGATGGGGGAAAGAGATGATGGGGAGAGAGATGATGGGGAGAGAGATGATGGGGGAGAGAGATGATGGGGGAGAGAGATGATGGGGGAGAGAGATGATGGGGGAGAGAGATGATGGGGTGTGATGATGGGGGAGAGAGATAATGGGGAGAGATGATGGGGAGAGAGTGATGATGGGGAAGAGATGATGGGGAAGAGAGTTGATGGGAGGAGAGAGATGATGGGAGGAGAGATGATGGTGGAGAGATGATGGGGGAGAGGAGATGATACGCAGAGAAATGATACGGAGAGAAATCATACGGAGAGAGATGTTGGGGGGAGAGAGCTGATGGGATGAGCGACGATAGTGGGACAGATGATGCGGAGAGAGATGATAGGAGCGGAGATGCTGGAGAGATGATGGGGATGAGATGATGTTGAGTTGACGGGGGAGAGATGATGGGGAGAGATGATGGGGATAGAGTGATGATGGGGGAGACAGAGATGATGGGGGAGACAGAGATGATGGGGGAGACATGATGGGGAGAGATGATGGGGAGAGATGATGAGGGAGAGATGATGGGGAGAGATGATGGGGAGAGATGATGGGGAGAGATGATGGGGGAGAGATGATGGGGGAGAGATGATGGGGAGAGATGATGGGGAGAGAGATGATGGGGAGAGATGATGGGGAGAGATGATGGGGAGAGATGATTGGGGAGAGATGATGGGGGAGAGATGATGGGGGAGAGATGATGGGGGAGAGATGATAGGGGAGAGATGATAGGGGAGATGATGCTCAGTTGATCGGGGAGAGATGATGGGGAGTGAGATGATAGGGGAGAGAGATGATGGGGAGAGAGATGATGGGGAGAGAGATAATGGGGGAGAGAGATGATGGGGAGAGAGATGATGGGGGAGAGAGATGATGTGGGAGAGAGATGATGTGGGAGAGAGATGATGGGGAGAGAGATGATGGGGAGAGAGATGATGGGGAGTGAGATGATGGGGAGTGAGATGATGGGGGAGAGAGATGATGGGGGAGAGAGATGATGGGGGAGAGAGATGATGGGGGAGAGAGATGATGGGGAGAGAGATGATGGGGAGAGAGATGATTTGGATAAAGATGATGGGGAGATTGATGATGGGGAGAGAAATGATGGTGGAGAGATGAAGGGGGAGAGATGATGGGGAGAGGAGATTATACGGAGAGAGATGATGGGGAGAGAGCAATGATGGGCGATGGATGATGGGGGCGAGATGATGGGGGAGAGGAGATGATACAGAGAGAGATGATGGGGGAGAGAGATGATGGGGAGAGAGATGATGGGAGGAGAGAGAAAATGGGAGGAGAGAGATAATAGGAGGAGAGATGATGGTGGAGAGGAGATGATACGGAGAGGAATGATGGGGAGAGAGATGATGGGAGAGAGATGATGGGGAGAGATGATGAGGGAGAGATGATGAGGGAGAGATGATGGGGAGAGAGATGATGGGGAGAGAGATGATGGGGAGAGATGATGAGGGAGAGAGATGATGGGGAGAGATGATGAGGTAGAGATGATGGGGAGAGAGATGATGGGGAGAGAGATGATGGGGAGAGAGATGATGGGGGAGAGAGATGAGGGGGAGAGATGATGGGGAGAGATGATGGGGAGAGATGATGGGGAGAGATGATGGGGAGAGATGATGGGGAGAGATGATGGGGAGAGATGATGGGGAGAGATGATGGGGAGAGACATGATGGGGAGAGGGATGATAGCGAGAGAGATGATAGCGAGAGAGATGATGGGGAGAGAGATGATGGGGAGAGAGATGATGGGGAGAGAGATGATGGGGGAGAGAGATGATGGGGGAGAGAGATGATGGGGGAGAGAGATGATGGGTGGAGAGATGATGTGGAGAAAGCTGATGGGGAGATTGATGATGGGGAGAGAGTGATGATGTGGAAGAGATGATGGGGAGAGATGGTGGTAGAGATGATGGGGGAGAGATGATGGGGAGATGATTGGGGGAGATGATAGGGGGAGATGATAGGGGGAGATGATAGGGGGAGCGATGATGGGGGAGAGAGATGATGGGGGAGAGAGATGATGGGGGAGAGAGATGATGCGGAGAGAGATGATGCGGAGAGAGATGATGCGGAGAGAGATGATGCGGAGAGAGATGATGGGGGAAAGAGATGATGGGGGAAAGAGATGATGGGGAAAGAGATGATGGGGAGAGAGATGATGGGGAGAGAGTTGATGGGGGAGAGAGATGATGGGGGAGAGAGATGATGGGGGAGAGAGATGATGGGGTGTGATGATGGGGGAGAGAGATAATGGGGAGAGATGATGGGGAGAGAGTGATGATGGGGAAGAGATGATGGGGAAGAGAGTTGATGGGAGGAGAGAGATGATGGTGGAGAGATGATGGGGGAGAGGAGATGATACGCAGAGAAATGATACGGAGAGAAATCATACGGAGAGAGATGTTGGGGGGAGAGAGCTGATGGGATGAGCGACGATAGTGGGAGAGATGATGGGGAGAGAGATGATAGGAGCGGAGATGCTGGAGAGATGATGGGGATGAGATGATGTTGAGTTGACGGGGGAGAGATGATGGGGAGAGATGATGGGGATAGAGTGATGATGGGGGAGAGAGAGATTATGCGGGAGAGAGGGACGATTGTGAGAGAGACGATAGGATGGGAGATGGTGGAGAGATGATGGTGAGGAGATGATGGGGAGAGATAGAGGAGATAGATGGGGGAGAGAGATGATGTGGGAGAGAGAGATGATGGGGAGAGAGAGATGATGGGGAGAGAGAGATGATGGGGGTGACAGAGATGATGGGGGAGACAGAGATGATGGGGGAGACAGAGATGATGGGGGAGACATGATGGGGAGAGATGATGGGGAGAGATGATGGGGAGAGTTGATGGGGAGAATTGATGGGGGAGAGATGATGGGTAGAGAGATGATGGGGAGAGAGATGATGGGTGAGAGATGATGGGGGAGTGATGACGTGGGAGAGATGATCGGGAGAGATGATGGGTGAGAGTTGATGGGGGAGAGATGATGGAGATGATGGGGAGAGTGTGATGATGGGGGAGAGATGATGGGGAGAGTGTGATGATGGGGGAAAGATGAGGATGGGGAGAGAGTGACGATGGGAGATACAGGATGGGGAGAGAGTGACAATGGGGAGAGATGATAGGGGAGAGATGATGGGGAGTGAGATGATGGGGAGAGAGAGATGATGGGGAGTGATGATGGGGAAGAGAGATGATGGGGAGATGATGGGGTAGAGATGATGGGGGAGAGATGATGGGGACAGATGATAGGGGATAGATGATAGGGGAGCAATGATAGGGGAGCAATGATAGGGGAGAGATGATAGGGGAGAGAGATAATAGGGGAGAGAGATAATAGGGGAGAGAGACGATGGGGGAGAGAGACGATGGGGGAGAGAGACGGTGGGGAGAGAGTGACGATGGGGAGAGAGTGACGATGGGGAGAGAGTGACGATGGGGAGAGAGTGATGATGGAGGAGAGATGATGGGGAGAGATCATGGGGAGAGATGATGGGGGAGAGATGATGGGGGAGAGATGATGGGGAGAGAGATGATAGGAGGGGAGATGATGGGGAGGAGATGATGCTGAGTTGATGAGGGAGAGACGATGGCGAGGGGGAGAGAGTGACGATGGGGGAGAGATGATGGGGTGAGATAAAGGGGAGAGATGATGATGGGGGAGAGAGATGATGGGGGAGAGAGATGATGGGGGAGAGAGACGATGGGGGAGAGAGATGATGGGGAGAGATGATGGGGAGAGACATGATGGGGAGAGACATGATGGGGAGAGACATGATGGGGAGAGGGATGATAGCGAGAGAGATGATAGCGAGAGAGATGATGGGGAGAGAGATGATGGGGAGAGAGATGATGGGGAGAGAGATGATGGGGGAGAGAGATGATGGGGGAGAGAGATGATGGGGAGAGAGATGATGGGTGGAGAGATGATGTGGAGAAAGCTGATGGGGAGATTGATGATGGGGAGAGAGTGATGATGTGGAAGAGATGATGGGGAGAGATGGTGGTAGAGATGATTGGGGGAGATGATAGGGGGAGATGATAGGGGGAGCGATGATGGGGGAGAGAGATGATGGGGGAGAGAGATGATGGGGGAGAGAGATGATGCGGAGAGAGATGATGCGGAGAGAGATGATGCGGAGAGAGATGATGCGGAGAGAGATGATGGGGGAAAGAGATGATGGGGGAAAGAGATGATGGGGAGAGAGATGATGGGGAGAGAGATGATGGGGAGAGAGATGATGGGGTGTGATGATGCGGGAGAGAGATAATGGGGAGAGATGATGGGGAGAGAGTGATGATGGGGAAGAGATGATGGGGAAGAGAGTTGATGGGAGGAGAGAGATGATGGGAGGAGAGATGATGGTGGAGAGATGATGGGGGAGAGGAGATGATACGCAGAGAAATGATACGGAGAGAAATCATACGGAGAGAGATGTTGGGGGGAGAGAGCTGATGGGATGAGCGACGATAGTGGGAGAGATGATGGGGAGAGAGATGATAGGAGCGGAGATGCTGGAGAGATGATGGGGATGAGATGATGTTGAGTTGACGGGGGAGAGATGATGGGGAGAGATGATGGGGATAGAGTGATGATGGGGGAGACAGAGATGATGGGGGAGACAGAGATGATGGGGGAGACATGATGGGGCGAGATGATGGGGAGAGATGATGAGGGAGAGATGATGGGGAGAGATGATGGGGAGAGATGATGGGGAGAGATGATGGGGAGAGATGATGGGGAGAGATGATGGGGGAGAGATGATGGGGGAGAGATGATGGGGAGAGATGATGGGGAGAGAGATGATGGGGAGAGATGATGGGGAGAGATGATGGGGAGAGATGATTGGGGAGAGATGATGGGGGAGAGATGATGGGGGAGAGATGATGGGGGAGAGATGATAGGGGAGAGATGATAGGGGAGATGATGCTCAGTTGATCGGGGAGAGATGATGGGGAGTGAGATGATAGGGGAGAGAGATGATGGGGAGAGAGCAATGATGGGGAGAGAGATGATGGGGAGAGAGATAATGGGGGAGAGAGATGATGGGGAGAGAGATGATGGGGAGAGAGATGATGGGAGAGAGAGATGATGTGGGAGAGAGATGATGGGGAGAGAGATGATGGGGAGAGAGATGATGGGGAGTGAGATGATGGGGAGTGAGATGATGGGGGAGAGAGATGATGGGGGAGAGAGATGATGGGGGAGAGAGATGATGGGGGAGAGAGATGATGGGGAGAGAGATGATGGGGAGAGGAGATGATACGGAGAGGAATGATGGGGAGAGAGATGATGGGAGAGAGATGATGGGGAGAGATGATGAGGGAGAGATGATGAGGGAGAGATGATGGGGAGAGAGATGATGGGGAGAGAGATGATGGGGAGAGATGATGAGGGAGAGAGATGATGGGGAGAGATGATGAGGTAGAGATGATGGGGAGAGAGATGATGGGGAGAGAGATGATGGGGAGAGAGATGATGGGGGAGAGAGATGAGGGGGAGAGATGATGGGGAGAGATGATGGGGAGAGATGATGGGGAGAGATGATGGGGAGAGATGATGGGGAGAGATGATGGGGAGAGATGATGGGGAGAGATGATGGGGAGAGACATGATGGGGAGAGGGATGATAGCGAGAGAGATGATAGCGAGAGAGATGATGGGGAGAGAGATGATGGGGAGAGAGATGATGGGGAGAGAGATGATGGGGGAGAGAGATGATGGGGGAGAGAGATGATGGGGGAGAGAGATGATGGGTGGAGAGATGATGTGGAGAAAGCTGATGGGGAGATTGATGATGGGGAGAGAGTGATGATGTGGAAGAGATGATGGGGAGAGATGGTGGTAGAGATGATGGGGGAGAGATGATGGGGAGATGATTGGGGGAGATGATAGGGGGAGATGATAGGGGGAGATGATAGGGGGAGCGATGATGGGGGAGAGAGATGATGGGGGAGAGAGATGATGGGGGAGAGAGATGATGCGGAGAGAGATGATGCGGAGAGAGATGATGCGGAGAGAGATGATGCGGAGAGAGATGATGGGGGAAAGAGATGATGGGGGAAAGAGATGATGGGGAAAGAGATGATGGGGAGAGAGATGATGGGGAGAGAGTTGATGGGGGAGAGAGATGATGGGGGAGAGAGATGATGGGGGAGAGAGATGATGGGGTGTGATGATGGGGGAGAGAGATAATGGGGAGAGATGATGGGGAGAGAGTGATGATGGGGAAGAGATGATGGGGAAGAGAGTTGATGGGAGGAGAGAGATGATGGTGGAGAGATGATGGGGGAGAGGAGATGATACGCAGAGAAATGATACGGAGAGAAATCATACGGAGAGAGATGTTGGGGGGAGAGAGCTGATGGGATGAGCGACGATAGTGGGAGAGATGATGGGGAGAGAGATGATAGGAGCGGAGATGCTGGAGAGATGATGGGGATGAGATGATGTTGAGTTGACGGGGGAGAGATGATGGGGAGAGATGATGGGGATAGAGTGATGATGGGGGAGAGAGAGATTATGCGGGAGAGAGGGACGATTGTGAGAGAGACGATAGGATGGGAGATGGTGGAGAGATGATGGTGAGGAGATGATGGGGAGAGATAGAGGAGATAGATGGGGGAGAGAGATGATGTGGGAGAGAGAGATGATGGGGAGAGAGAGATGATGGGGAGAGAGAGATGATGGGGGTGACAGAGATGATGGGGGAGACAGAGATGATGGGGGAGACAGAGATGATGGGGGAGACATGATGGGGAGAGATGATGGGGAGAGATGATGGGGAGAGTTGATGGGGAGAATTGATGGGGGAGAGATGATGGGTAGAGAGATGATGGGGAGAGAGATGATGGGTGAGAGATGATGGGGGAGTGATGACGTGGGAGAGATGATCGGGAGAGATGATGGGTGAGAGTTGATGGGGGAGAGATGATGGAGATGATGGGGAGAGTGTGATGATGGGGGAGAGATGATGGGGAGAGTGTGATGATGGGGGAAAGATGAGGATGGGGAGAGAGTGACGATGGGAGATACAGGATGGGGAGAGAGTGACAATGGGGAGAGATGATAGGGGAGAGATGATGGGGAGTGAGATGATGGGGAGAGAGAGATGATGGGGAGTGATGATGGGGAAGAGAGATGATGGGGAGATGATGGGGTAGAGATGATGGGGGAGAGATGATGGGGACAGATGATAGGGGATAGATGATAGGGGAGCAATGATAGGGGAGCAATGATAGGGGAGAGATGATAGGGGAGAGAGATAATAGGGGAGAGAGATAATAGGGGAGAGAGACGATGGGGGAGAGAGACGATGGGGGAGAGAGACGGTGGGGAGAGAGTGACGATGGGGAGAGAGTGACGATGGGGAGAGAGTGACGATGGGGAGAGAGTGATGATGGAGGAGAGATGATGGGGAGAGATCATGGGGAGAGATGATGGGGGAGAGATGATGGGGGAGAGATGATGGGGAGAGAGATGATAGGAGGGGAGATGATGGGGAGGAGATGATGCTGAGTTGATGAGGGAGAGACGATGGCGAGGGGGAGAGAGTGACGATGGGGGAGAGATGATGGGGTGAGATAAAGGGGAGAGATGATGATGGGGGAGAGAGATGATGGGGGAGAGAGATGATGGGGGAGAGAGACGATGGGGGAGAGAGATGATGGGGAGAGATGATGGGGAGAGACATGATGGGGAGAGACATGATGGGGAGAGACATGATGGGGAGAGGGATGATAGCGAGAGAGATGATAGCGAGAGAGATGATGGGGAGAGAGATGATGGGGAGAGAGATGATGGGGAGAGAGATGATGGGGGAGAGAGATGATGGGGGAGAGAGATGATGGGGAGAGAGATGATGGGTGGAGAGATGATGTGGAGAAAGCTGATGGGGAGATTGATGATGGGGAGAGAGTGATGATGTGGAAGAGATGATGGGGAGAGATGGTGGAAGAGATGATTGGGGGAGATGATAGGGGGAGATGATAGGGGGAGCGATGATGGGGGAGAGAGATGATGGGGGAGAGAGATGATGGGGGAGAGAGATGATGCGGAGAGAGATGATGCGGAGAGAGATGATGCGGAGAGAGATGATGCGGAGAGAGATGATGGGGGAAAGAGATGATGGGGGAAAGAGATGATGGGGAGAGAGATGATGGGGAGAGAGATGATGGGGAGAGAGATGATGGGGTGTGATGATGCGGGAGAGAGATAATGGGGAGAGATGATGGGGAGAGAGTGATGATGGGGAAGAGATGATGGGGAAGAGAGTTGATGGGAGGAGAGAGATGATGGGAGGAGAGATGATGGTGGAGAGATGATGGGGGAGAGGAGATGATACGCAGAGAAATGATACGGAGAGAAATCATACGGAGAGAGATGTTGGGGGGAGAGAGCTGATGGGATGAGCGACGATAGTGGGAGAGATGATGGGGAGAGAGATGATAGGAGCGGAGATGCTGGAGAGATGATGGGGATGAGATGATGTTGAGTTGACGGGGGAGAGATGATGGGGAGAGATGATGGGGATAGAGTGATGATGGGGGAGACAGAGATGATGGGGGAGACAGAGATGATGGGGGAGACATGATGGGGCGAGATGATGGGGAGAGATGATGAGGGAGAGATGATGGGGAGAGATGATGGGGAGAGATGATGGGGAGAGATGATGGGGAGAGATGATGGGGAGAGATGATGGGGGAGAGATGATGGGGGAGAGATGATGGGGAGAGATGATGGGGAGAGAGATGATGGGGAGAGATGATGGGGAGAGATGATGGGGAGAGATGATTGGGGAGAGATGATGGGGGAGAGATGATGGGGGAGAGATGATGGGGGAGAGATGATAGGGGAGAGATGATAGGGGAGATGATGCTCAGTTGATCGGGGAGAGATGATGGGGAGTGAGATGATAGGGGAGAGAGATGATGGGGAGAGAGCAATGATGGGGAGAGAGATGATGGGGAGAGAGATAATGGGGGAGAGAGATGATGGGGAGAGAGATGATGGGGAGAGAGATGATGGGAGAGAGAGATGATGTGGGAGAGAGATGATGGGGAGAGAGATGATGGGGAGAGAGATGATGGGGAGTGAGATGATGGGGAGTGAGATGATGGGGGAGAGAGATGATGGGGGAGAGAGATGATGGGGGAGAGAGATGATGGGGGAGAGAGATGATGGGGAGAGAGATGATGGGGAGAGAGATGATTTGGATAAAGATGATGGGGAGATTGATGATGGGGAGAGAAATGATGGTGGAGAGATGAAGGGGGAGAGATGATGGGGAGAGGAGATTATACGGAGAGAGATGATGGGGAGAGAGCAATGATGGGCGATGGATGATGGGGGCGAGATGATGGGGGAGAGGAGATGATACAGAGACAGATGATGGGGGAGAGAGATGATGGGGAGAGAGATGATGGGAGGAGAGAGATAATGGGAGGAGAGAGATAATGGGAGGAGAGATGATGGTGGAGAGGAGATGATACGGAGAGGAATGATGGGGAGAGAGATGATGGGAGAGAGATGATGGGGAGAGATGATGAGGGAGAGATGATGAGGGAGAGATGATGGGGAGAGAGATGATGGGGAGAGAGATGATGGGGAGAGATGATGAGGGAGAGAGATGATGGGGAGAGATGATGAGGTAGAGATGATGGGGAGAGAGATGATGGGGAGAGAGATGATGGGGGAGAGAGATGAGGGGGAGAGATGATGGGGAGAGATGATGGGGAGAGATGATGGGGAGAGATGATGGGGAGAGATGATGGGGAGAGATGATGGGGAGAGATGATGGGGAGAGACATGATGGGGAGAGATGATGGGGAGAGACATGATGGGGAGAGGGATGATAGCGAGAGAGATGATGGGGAGAGAGATGATGGGGAGAGAGATGATGGGGGAGAGAGATGATGGGGGAGAGAGATGATGGGGGAGAGAGATGATGGGTGGAGAGATGATGGGGAGAAAGCTGATGGGGAGATTGATGATGGGGAGAGAGTGATGATGTGGAAGAGATGATGAGGAGAGATGGTGGTAGAGATGATGGGGGAGAGATGATGGGGAGATGATTGGGGGAGATGATAGGGGGAGATGATAGGGGGAGATGATAGGGGGAGCGATGATGGGGGAGAGAGATGATGGGGGAGAGAGATGATGCGGAGAGAGATGATGCGGAGAGAGATGATGCGGAGAGAGATGATGGGGGAAAGAGATGATGGGGGAAAGAGATGATGGGGAAAGAGATGATGGGGAGAGAGATGATGGGGAGAGAGTTGATGGGGGAGAGAGATGATGGGGGAGAGAGATGATGGGGTGTGATGATGGGGGAGAGAGATAATGGGGAGAGATGATGGGGAGAGAGTGATGATGGGGAAGAGATGATGGGGAAGAGAGTTGATGGGAGGAGAGAGATGATGGGAGGAGAGATGATGGTGGAGAGATGATGGGGGAGAGGAGATGATACGCAGAGAAATGATACGGAGAGAAATCATACGGAGAGAGATGTTGGGGGGAGAGAGCTGATGGGATGAGCGACGATAGTGGGAGAGATGATGGGGAGAGAGATGATAGGAGCGGAGATGCTGGAGAGATGATGGGGATGAGATGATGTTGAGTTGACGGGGGAGAGATGATGGGGAGAGATGATGGGGATAGAGTGATGATGGGGGAGAGAGAGATTATGCGGGAGAGAGGGACGATTGTGAGAGAGACGATAGGATGGGAGATGGTGGAGAGATGATGGTGAGGAGATGATGGGGAGAGATAGAGGAGATAGATGGGGGAGAGAGATGATGTGGGAGAGAGAGATGATGGGGAGAGAGAGATGATGGGGAGAGAGAGATGATGGGGAGAGAGAGATGATGGGGAGAGAGAGATGATGGGGGTGACAGAGATGATGGGGGAGACAGAGATGATGGGGGAGACAGAGATGATGGGGGAGACAGAGATGATGGGGGAGACATGATGGGGAGAGATGATGGGGAGAGATGATGGGGAGAGTTGATGGGGAGAATTGATGGGGAGAATTGATGGGGGAGAGATGATGGGGAGAGAGATGATGGGGAGAGAGATGATGGGTGAGAGATGATGGGGGAGTGATGATGGAGATGATGGGGAGAGTGTGATGATGGGGGAGAGATGATGGGGAGAGTGTGATGATGGGGGAAAGATGAGGATGGGGAGAGAGTGACGATGGGAGATACAGGATGGGGAGAGAGTGACAATGGGGAGAGATGATAGGGGAGAGATGATGGGGAGTGAGATGATGGGGAGAGAGAGATGATGGGGAGTGATGATGGGGAAGAGAGATGATGGGGAGATGATGGGGTAGAGATGATGGGGGAGAGATGATGGGGACAGATGATAGGGGATAGATGATAGGGGAGCAATGATAGGGGAGCAATGATAGGGGAGAGATGATAGGGGAGAGAGATAATAGGGGAGAGAGATAATAGGGGAGAGAGACGATGGGGGAGAGAGACGATGGGGGAGAGAGACGGTGGGGAGAGAGTGACGATGGGGAGAGAGTGACGATGGGGAGAGAGTGACGATGGGGAGAGAGTGATGATGGGGGAGAGATGATGGGGAGAGATCATGGGGAGAGATGATGGGGGAGAGATGATGGGGGAGAGATGATGGGGAGAGGTGATGGGGAGAGAGATGATAGGAGGGGAGATGATGGGGAGGAGATGATGCTGAGTTGATGAGGGAGAGACGATGGCGAGGGGGAGAGAGTGACGATGGGGGAGAGATGATGGGGTGAGATAAAGGGGAGAGATGATGATGGGGGAGAGAGATGATGGGGGAGAGAGATGATGGGGGAGAGAGACGATGGGGGAGAGAGATGATGGGGAGAGATGATGGGGGAGAGGCGATGATACAGAGAGAGATGAAGGGGAGAGAGCAATGATGGGCGAGAGATGATGGGGAGAGATGATGGGGAGAGATGATGGGGAGAGACATGATGGGGAGAGACATGATGGGGAGAGACATGATGGGGAGAGGGATGATAGCGAGAGAGATGATAGCGAGAGAGATGATGGGGAGAGAGATGATGGGGGAGAGAGATGATGGGGGAGAGAGATGATGGGGGAGAGAGATGATGGGTGGAGAGATGATGTGGAGAAAGCTGATGGGGAGATTGATGATGGGGAGAGAGTGATGATGTGGAAGAGATGATGGGGAGAGATGGTGGTAGAGATGATGGGGGAGAGATGATGGGGAGATGATTGGGGGAGATGATAGGGGGAGATGATAGGGGGAGATGATAGGGGGAGCGATGATGGGGGAGAGAGATGATGGGGGAGAGAGATGATGGGGGAGAGAGATGATGCGGAGAGAGATGATGCGGAGAGAGATGATGCGGAGAGAGATGATGTGGAGAGAGATGATGCGGAGAGAGATGATGGGGGAAAGAGATGATGGGGGAAAGAGATGATGGGGAGAGAGATGATGGGGAGAGAGATGATGGGGAGAGAGATGATGGGGGAGAGAGATGATGGGGGAGAGAGATGATGGGGAGAGAGATGATGGGGGAGAGAGATGATGGGGTGTGATGATGGGGGAGAGAGATAATGGGGAGAGATGATGGGGAGAGAGTGATGATGGGGAAGAGATGATGGGGAAGAGAGTTGATGGGAGGAGAGAGATGATGGGAGGAGAGATGATGGTGGAGAGATGATGGGGGAGAGGAGATGATACGCAGAGAAATGATACGGAGAGAAATCATACGGAGAGAGATGTTGGGGGGAGAGAGCTGATGGGATGAGCGACGATAGTGGGAGAGATGATGGGGAGAGAGATGATAGGAGCGGAGATGCTGGAGAGATGATGGGGATGAGATGATGTTGAGTTGACGGGGGAGAGATGATGGGGTGTGATGATGGGGGAGAGAGATAATGGGGAGAGATGATGGGGAGAGAGTGATGATGGGGAAGAGATGATGGGGAAGAGAGTTGATGGGAGGAGAGAGATGATGGGAGGAGAGATGATGGTGGAGAGATGATGGGGGAGAGGAGATGATACGCAGAGAAATGATACGGAGAGAAATCATACGGAGAGAGATGTTGGGGGGAGAGAGCTGATGGGATGAGCGACGATAGTGGGAGAGATGATGGGGAGAGAGATGATAGGAGCGGAGATGCTGGAGAGATGATGGGGATGAGATGATGTTGAGTTGACGGGGGAGAGATGATGGGGAGAGATGATGGGGATAGAGTGATGATGGGGGAGACAGAGATGATGGGGGAGACAGAGATGATGGGGGAGACAGAGATGATGGGGGAGACATGATGGGGAGAGATGATGGGGAGAGATGATGAGGGAGAGATGATGGGGAGAGATGATGGGGAGAGATGATGGGGAGAGATGATGGGGGAGAGATGATGGGGGAGAGATGATGGGGAGAGATGATGGGGAGAGAGATGATGGGGAGAGATGATGGGGAGAGATGATGGGGAGAGATGATTGGGGAGAGATGATGGGGGAGAGATGATGGGGGAGAGATGATGGGGGAGAGATGATAGGGGAGAGATGATAGGGGAGATGATGCTCAGTTGATCGGGGAGAGATGATGGGGAGTGAGATGATAGGGGAGAGAGATGATGGGGAGAGAGCAATGATGGGGAGAGAGATGATGGGGAGAGAGATAATGGGGGAGAGAGATGATGGGGAGAGAGATGATGGGGGAGAGAGATGATGTGGGAGAGAGATGATGTGGGAGAGAGATGATGGGGAGAGAGATGATGGGGAGAGAGATGATGGGGAGTGAGATGATGGGGAGTGAGATGATGGGGGAGAGAGATGATGGGGGAGAGAGATGATGGGGGAGAGAGATGATGGGGGAGAGAGATGATGGGGAGAGAGATGATGGGGAGAGAGATGATTTGGATAAAGATGATGGGGAGATTGATGATGAGGAGAGAAATGATGGTGGAGAGATGAAGGGGGAGAGATGATGGGGAGAGGAGATTATACGGAGTGAGATGATGGGGAGAGAGCAATGATGGGCGATGGATGATGGGGGCGAGATGATGGGGGAGAGGAGATGATACAGAGAGAGATGATGGGGGAGAGAGATGATGGGGAGAGAGATGATGGGAGGAGAGAGATAATGGGAGGAGAGAGATAATAGGAGGAGAGATGATGGTGGAGAGGAGATGATACGGAGAGGAATGATGGGGAGAGAGATGATGGGAGAGAGATGATGGGGAGAGATGATGAGGGAGAGATGATGAGGGAGAGATGATGGGGAGAGAGATGATGGGGAGAGAGATGATGGGGAGAGAGATGATGGGGAGAGATGATGAGGGAGAGAGATGATGGGGAGAGATGATGAGGTAGAGATGATGGGGAGAGAGATGATGGGGAGAGAGATGATGGGGAGAGAGATGATGGGGAGAGAGATGATGGGGGAGAGAGATGATGGGGGAGAGAGATGAGGGGGAGAGATGATGGGGAGAGATGATGGGGAGAGATGATGGGGAGAGATGATGGGGAGAGATGATGGGGAGAGATGATGGGGAGAGACATGATGGGGAGAGGGATGATAGCGAGAGAGATGATAGCGAGAGAGATGATGGGGAGAGAGATGATGGGGAGAGAGATGATGGGGGAGAGAGATGATGGGGGAGAGAGATGATGGGGGAGAGAGATGATGGGTGGAGAGATGATGTGGAGAAAGCTGATGGGGAGATTGATGATGGGGAGAGAGTGATGATGTGGAAGAGATGATGGGGAGAGATGGTGGTAGAGATGATGGGGGAGAGATGATAGGGGGAGATGATAGGGGGAGATGATAGGGGGAGATGATAGGGGGAGCGATGATGGGGGAGAGAGATGATGCGGAGAGAGATGATGCGGAGAGAGATGATGCGGAGAGAGATGATGCGGAGAGAGATGATGCGGAGAGAGATGATGCGGAGAGAGATGATGGGGGAAAGAGATGATGGGGGAAAGAGATGATGGGGAAAGAGATGATGGGGAGAGAGATGATGGGGAGAGAGTTGATGGGGGAGAGAGATGATGGGGGAGAGAGATGATGGGGGAGAGAGATGATGGGGTGTGATGATGGGGGAGAGAGATAATGGGGAGAGATGATGGGGAGAGAGTGATGATGGGGAAGAGATGATGGGAAGAGAGTTGATGGGAGGAGAGAGATGATGGGAGGAGAGATGATGGTGGAGAGATGATGGGGGAGAGGAGATGATACGCAGAGAAATGATACGGAGAGAAATCATACGGAGAGAGATGTTGGGGGGAGAGAGCTGATGGGATGAGCGACGATAGTGGGAGAGATGATGGGGAGAGAGATGATAGGAGCGGAGATGCTGGAGAGATGATGGGGATGAGATGATGTTGAGTTGACGGGGGAGAGATGATGGGGAGAGATGATGGGGATAGAGTGATGATGGGGGAGAGAGAGATTATGCGGGAGAGAGGGACGATTGTGAGAGAGACGATAGGATGGGAGATGGTGGAGAGATGATGGTGAGGAGATGATGGGGAGAGATAGAGGAGATAGATGGGGGAGAGAGATGATGTGGGAGAGAGAGATGATGGGGAGAGAGAGATGATGGGGAGAGAGAGATGATGGGAAGAGAGAGATGATGGGGAGAGAGAGATGATGGGGGTGACAGAGATGATGGGGGAGACAGAGATGATGGGGGAGACAGAGATGATGGGGGAGACAGAGATGATGGGGGAGACATGATGGGGAGAGATGATGGGGAGAGATGATGGGGAGAGTTGATGGGGAGAATTGATGGGGGAGAGATGATGGGGAGAGAGATGATGGGGAGAGAGATGATGGGTGAGAGATGATGGGGGAGTGATGACGTGGGAGAGATGATCGGGAGAGATGATGGGTGAGAGTTGATGGGGGAGAGATGATGGAGATGATGGGGAGAGTGTGATGATGGGGGAGAGATGATGGGGAGAGTGTGATGATGGGGGAAAGATGAGGATGGGGAGAGAGTGACGATGGGAGATACAGGATGGGGAGAGAGTGACAATGGGGAGAGATGATAGGGGAGAGATGATGGGGAGTGAGATGATGGGGAGAGAGAGATGATGGGGAGTGATGATGGGGAAGAGAGATGATGGGGAGATGATGGGGTAGAGATGATGGGGGAGAGATGATGGGGACAGATGATAGGGGATAGATGATAGGGGAGCAATGATAGGGGAGCAATGATAGGGGAGAGATGATAGGGGAGAGAGATAATAGGGGAGAGAGATAATAGGGGAGAGAGACGATGGGGGAGAGAGACGATGGGGGAGAGAGACGGTGGGGAGAGAGTGACGATGGGGAGAGAGTGACGATGGGGAGAGAGTGACGATGGGGAGAGAGTGATGATGGGGGAGAGATGATGGGGAGAGATCATGGGGAGAGATGATGGGGGAGAGATGATGGGGGAGAGATGATGGGGAGAGGTGATGGGGAGAGAGATGATAGGAGGGGAGATGATGGGGAGGAGATGATGCTGAGTTGATGAGGGAGAGACGATGGCGAGGGGGAGAGAGTGACGATGGGGAGAGATGATGGGGCGAGATAAAGGGGAGAGATGATGATGGGGGAGAGAGATGATGGGGGAGAGAGATGATGGGGGAGAGAGATGATGGGGGAGAGAGACGATGTGGGAGAGAGATGATGGGGAGAGATGATGGGGGAGAGGCGATGATACAGAGAGAGATGAAGGGGAGAGAGCAATGATGGGCGAGAGATGATGGGGAGAGATGATGGGCGAGAGATGATAGGGTGAGAGAGATGATAGGGGAGAGAGATATGATGGGGAGAGAGATATGATGGGGAGGGAGAGATGATGGGGAGGGAGAGATGATGGGGAGGGAGAGATGATGGGGAGAGAGAGATGATGGGGAGAGAGATGATGGGGGAGAGAGATGATGGGGAGAGAGATGATGGGAGAGAGAGATGATGTGGGAGAGAGATGATGGGGAGAGAGATGATGGGGAGAGAGATGATGGGGAGTGAGATGATGGGGAGTGAGATGATGGGGGAGAGAGATGATGGGGGAGAGAGATGATGGGGGAGAGAGATGATGGGGGAGAGAGATGATGGGGAGAGAGATGATGGGGAGAGAGATGATTTGGATAAAGATGATGGGGAGATTGATGATGGGGAGAGAAATGATGGTGGAGAGATGAAGGGGGAGAGATGATGGGGAGAGGAGATTATACGGAGAGAGATGATGGGGAGAGAGCAATGATGGGCGATGGATGATGGGGGCGAGATGATGGGGGAGAGGAGATGATACAGAGACAGATGATGGGGGAGAGAGATGATGGGGAGAGAGATGATGGGAGGAGAGAGATAATGGGAGGAGAGAGATAATAGGAGGAGAGATGATGGTGGAGAGGAGATGATACGGAGAGGAATGATGGGGAGAGAGATGATGGGAGAGAGATGATGGGGAGAGATGATGAGGGAGAGATGATGAGGGAGAGATGATGGGGAGAGAGATGATGGGGAGAGAGATGATGGGGAGAGATGATGAGGGAGAGAGATGATGGGGAGAGATGATGAGGTAGAGATGATGGGGAGAGAGATGATGGGGAGAGAGATGATGGGGGAGAGAGATGAGGGGGAGAGATGATGGGGAGAGATGATGGGGAGAGATGATGGGGAGAGATGATGGGGAGAGATGATGGGGAGAGATGATGGGGAGAGATGATGGGGAGAGATGATGGGGAGAGACATGATGGGGAGAGGGATGATAGCGAGAGAGATGATGGGGAGAGAGATGATGGGGAGAGAGATGATGGGGAGAGAGATGATGGGGGAGAGAGATGATGGGGGAGAGAGATGATGGGGGAGAGAGATGATGGGGGAGAGAGATGATGGGTGGAGAGATGATGGGGAGAAAGCTGATGGGGAGATTGATGATGGGGAGAGAGTGATGATGTGGAAGAGATGATGGGGAGAGATGGTGGTAGAGATGATGGGGGAGAGATGATGGGGAGATGATTGGGGGAGATGATAGGGGGAGATGATAGGGGGAGATGATAGGGGGAGCGATGATGGGGGAGAGAGATGATGGGGGAGAGAGATGATGGGGGAGAGAGATGATGCGGAGAGAGATGATGCGGAGAGAGATGATGCGGAGAGAGATGATGCGGAGAGAGATGATGGGGGAAAGAGATGATGGGGGAAAGAGATGATGGGGAAAGAGATGATGGGGAGAGAGATGATGGGGAGAGAGTTGATGGGGGAGAGAGATGATGGGGGAGAGAGATGATGGGGGAGAGAGATGATGGGGTGTGATGATGGGGGAGAGAGATAATGGGGAGAGATGATGGGGAGAGAGTGATGATGGGGAAGAGATGATGGGGAAGAGAGTTGATGGGAGGAGAGAGATGATGGGAGGAGAGATGATGGTGGAGAGATGATGGGGGAGAGGAGATGATACGCAGAGAAATGATACGGAGAGAAATCATACGGAGAGAGATGTTGGGGGGAGAGAGCTGATGGGATGAGCGACGATAGTGGGAGAGATGATGGGGAGAGAGATGATAGGAGCGGAGATGCTGGAGAGATGATGGGGATGAGATGATGTTGAGTTGACGGGGGAGAGATGATGGGGAGAGATGATGGGGATAGAGTGATGATGGGGGAGAGAGAGATTATGCGGGAGAGAGGGACGATTGTGAGAGAGACGATAGGATGGGAGATGGTGGAGAGATGATGGTGAGGAGATGATGGGGAGAGATAGAGGAGATAGATGGGGGAGAGAGATGATGTGGGAGAGAGAGATGATGGGGAGAGAGAGATGATGGGGAGAGAGAGATGATGGGAAGAGAGAGATGATGGGGAGAGAGAGATGATGGGGGTGACAGAGATGATGGGGGAGACAGAGATGATGGGGGAGACAGAGATGATGGGGGAGACAGAGATGATGGGGGAGACATGATGGGGAGAGATGATGGGGAGAGATGATGGGGAGAGTTGATGGGGAGAATTGATGGGGAGAATTGATGGGGGAGAGATGATGGGGAGAGAGATGATGGGGAGAGAGATGATGGGTGAGAGATGATGGGGGAGTGATGATGGAGATGATGGGGAGAGTGTGATGATGGGGGAGAGATGATGGGGAGAGTGTGATGATGGGGGAAAGATGAGGATGGGGAGAGAGTGACGATGGGAGATACAGGATGGGGAGAGAGTGACAATGGGGAGAGATGATAGGGGAGAGATGATGGGGAGTGAGATGATGGGGAGAGAGAGATGATGGGGAGTGATGATGGGGAAGAGAGATGATGGGGAGATGATGGGGTAGAGATGATGGGGGAGAGATGATGGGGACAGATGATAGGGGATAGATGATAGGGGAGCAATGATAGGGGAGCAATGATAGGGGAGAGATGATAGGGGAGAGAGATAATAGGGGAGAGAGATAATAGGGGAGAGAGACGATGGGGGAGAGAGACGATGGGGGAGAGAGACGGTGGGGAGAGAGTGACGATGGGGAGAGAGTGACGATGGGGAGAGAGTGACGATGGGGAGAGAGTGATGATGGGGGAGAGATGATGGGGAGAGATCATGGGGAGAGATGATGGGGGAGAGATGATGGGGGAGAGATGATGGGGAGAGGTGATGGGGAGAGAGATGATAGGAGGGGAGATGATGGGGAGGAGATGATGCTGAGTTGATGAGGGAGAGACGATGGCGAGGGGGAGAGAGTGACGATGGGGGAGAGATGATGGGGTGAGATAAAGGGGAGAGATGATGATGGGGGAGAGAGATGATGGGGGAGAGAGATGATGGGGGAGAGAGACGATGGGGGAGAGAGATGATGGGGAGAGATGATGGGGGAGAGGCGATGATACAGAGAGAGATGAAGGGGAGAGAGCAATGATGGGCGAGAGATGATGGGGAGAGATGATGGGGAGAGATGATGGGGAGAGACATGATGGGGAGAGACATGATGGGGAGAGACATGATGGGGAGAGGGATGATAGCGAGAGAGATGATAGCGAGAGAGATGATGGGGAGAGAGATGATGGGGGAGAGAGATGATGGGGGAGAGAGATGATGGGGGAGAGAGATGATGGGTGGAGAGATGATGTGGAGAAAGCTGATGGGGAGATTGATGATGGGGAGAGAGTGATGATGTGGAAGAGATGATGGGGAGAGATGGTGGTAGAGATGATGGGGGAGAGATGATGGGGAGATGATTGGGGGAGATGATAGGGGGAGATGATAGGGGGAGATGATAGGGGGAGCGATGATGGGGGAGAGAGATGATGGGGGAGAGAGATGATGGGGGAGAGAGATGATGCGGAGAGAGATGATGCGGAGAGAGATGATGCGGAGAGAGATGATGCGGAGAGAGATGATGCGGAGAGAGATGATGCGGAGAGAGATGATGGGGGAAAGAGATGATGGGGGAAAGAGATGATGGGGAGAGAGATGATGGGGAGAGAGATGATGGGGAGAGAGATGATGGGGGAGAGAGATGATGGGGGAGAGAGATGATGGGGGAGAGAGATGATGGGGGAGAGAGATGATGGGGGAGAGAGATGATGGGGGAGAGAGATGATGGGGTGTGATGATGGGGGAGAGAGATAATGGGGAGAGATGATGGGGAGAGAGTGATGATGGGGAAGAGATGATGGGGAAGAGAGTTGATGGGAGGAGAGAGATGATGGGAGGAGAGATGATGGTGGAGAGATGATGGGGGAGAGGAGATGATACGCAGAGAAATGATACGGAGAGAAATCATACGGAGAGAGATGTTGGGGGGAGAGAGCTGATGGGATGAGCGACGATAGTGGGAGAGATGATGGGGAGAGAGATGATAGGAGCGGAGATGCTGGAGAGATGATGGGGATGAGATGATGTTGAGTTGACGGGGGAGAGATGATGGGGAGAGATGATGGGGATAGAGTGATGATGGGGGAGACAGAGATGATGGGGGAGACAGAGATAATGGGGGAGACAGAGATGATGGGGGAGACATGATGGGGAGAGATGATGGGGAGAGATGATGAGGGAGAGATGATGGGGAGAGATGATGGGGAGAGATGATGGGGAGAGATGATGGGGGAGAGATGATGGGGGAGAGATGATGGGGAGAGATGATGGGGAGAGAGATGATGGGGAGAGATGATGGGGAGAGATGATGGGGAGAGATGATGGGGAGAGATGATTGGGGAGAGATGATGGGGGAGAGATGATGGGGGAGAGATGATAGGGGAGAGATGATAGGGGAGATGATGCTCAGTTGATCGGGGAGAGATGATGGGGAGTGAGATGATAGGGGAGAGAGATGATGGGGAGAGAGCAATGATGGGGAGAGAGATGATGGGGAGAGAGATAATGGGGGAGAGAGATGATGGGGAGAGAGATGATGGGGGAGAGAGATGATGTGGGAGAGAGATGATGTGGGAGAGAGATGATGGGGAGAGAGATGATGGGGAGAGAGATGATGGGGAGTGAGATGATGGGGAGTGAGATGATGGGGGAGAGAGATGATGGGGGAGAGAGATGATGGGGAGAGAGATGATGGGGGAGAGAGATGATGGGGAGAGAGATGATGGGGAGAGAGATGATTTGGATAAAGATGATGGGGAGATTGATGATGAGGAGAGAAATGATGGTGGAGAGATGAAGGGGGAGAGATGATGGGGAGAGGAGATTATACGGAGTGAGATGATGGGGAGAGAGCAATGATGGGCGATGGATGATGGGGGCGAGATGATGGGGGAGAGGAGATGATACAGAGAGAGATGATGGGGGAGAGAGATGATGGGGAGAGAGATGATGGGAGGAGAGAGATAATGGGAGGAGAGAGATAATAGGAGGAGAGATGATGGTGGAGAGGAGATGATACGGAGAGGAATGATGGGGAGAGAGATGATGGGAGAGAGATGATGGGGAGAGATGATGAGGGAGAGATGATGAGGGAGAGATGATGGGGAGAGAGATGATGGGGAGAGAGATGATGGGGAGAGAGATGATGGGGAGAGATGATGAGGGAGAGAGATGATGGGGAGAGATGATGAGGTAGAGATGATGGGGAGAGAGATGATGGGGAGAGAGATGATGGGGAGAGAGATGATGGGGGAGAGAGATGAGGGGGAGAGATGATGGGGAGAGATGATGGGGAGAGATGATGGGGAGAGATGATGGGGAGAGATGATGGGGAGAGATGATGGGGAGAGATGATGGGGAGAGACATGATGGGGAGAGGGATGATAGCGAGAGAGATGATAGCGAGAGAGATGATGGGGAGAGAGATGATGGGGAGAGAGATGATGGGGGAGAGAGATGATGGGGGAGAGAGATGATGGGGGAGAGAGATGATGGGTGGAGAGATGATGTGGAGAAAGCTGATGGGGAGATTGATGATGGGGAGAGAGTGATGATGTGGAAGAGATGATGGGGAGAGATGGTGGTAGAGATGATGGGGGAGAGATGATGGGGAGATGATTGGGGGAGATGATAGGGGGAGATGATAGGGGGAGATGATAGGGGGAGATGATAGGGGGAGATGATAGGGGGAGATGATAGGGGGAGCGATGATGGGGGAGAGAGATGATGGGGGAGAGAGATGATGCGGAGAGAGATGATGCGGAGAGAGATGATGCGGAGAGAGATGATGCGGAGAGAGATGATGCGGAGAGAGATGATGGGGGAAAGAGATGATGGGGGAAAGAGATGATGGGGAAAGAGATGATGGGGAGAGAGATGATGGGGAGAGAGTTGATGGGGGAGAGAGATGATGGGGGAGAGAGATGATGGGGGAGAGAGATGATGGGGGAGAGAGATGATGGGGGAGAGAGATGATGGGGTGTGATGATGGGGGAGAGAGATAATGGGGAGAGATGATGGGGAGAGAGTGATGATGGGGAAGAGATGATGGGGAAGAGAGTTGATGGGAGGAGAGAGATGATGGGAGGAGAGATGATGGTGGAGAGATGATGGGGGAGAGGAGATGATACGCAGAGAAATGATACGGAGAGAAATCATACGGAGAGAGATGTTGGGGGGAGAGAGCTGATGGGATGAGCGACGATAGTGGGAGAGATGATGGGGAGAGAGATGATAGGAGCGGAGATGCTGGAGAGATGATGGGGATGAGATGATGTTGAGTTGACGGGGGAGAGATGATGGGGAGAGATGATGGGGGAGAGAGATGATGGGTGGAGAGATGATGGGGAGAAAGCTGATGGGGAGATTGATGATGGGGAGAGAGTGATGATGTGGAAGAGATGATGGGGAGAGATGGTGGTAGAGATGATGGGGGAGAGATGATGGGGAGATGATTGGGGGAGATGATAGGGGGAGATGATAGGGGGAGATGATAGGGGGAGCGATGATGGGGGAGAGAGATGATGGGGGAGAGAGATGATGGGGGAGAGAGATGATGCGGAGAGAGATGATGCGGAGAGAGATGATGCGGAGAGAGATGATGCGGAGAGAGATGATGGGGGAAAGAGATGATGGGGGAAAGAGATGATGGGGAAAGAGATGATGGGGAGAGAGATGATGGGGAGAGAGTTGATGGGGGAGAGAGATGATGGGGGAGAGAGATGATGGGGGAGAGAGATGATGGGGTGTGATGATGGGGGAGAGAGATAATGGGGAGAGATGATGGGGAGAGAGTGATGATGGGGAAGAGATGATGGGGAAGAGAGTTGATGGGAGGAGAGAGATGATGGGAGGAGAGATGATGGTGGAGAGATGATGGGGGAGAGGAGATGATACGCAGAGAAATGATACGGAGAGAAATCATACGGAGAGAGATGTTGGGGGGAGAGAGCTGATGGGATGAGCGACGATAGTGGGAGAGATGATGGGGAGAGAGATGATAGGAGCGGAGATGCTGGAGAGATGATGGGGATGAGATGATGTTGAGTTGACGGGGGAGAGATGATGGGGAGAGATGATGGGGATAGAGTGATGATGGGGGAGAGAGAGATTATGCGGGAGAGAGGGACGATTGTGAGAGAGACGATAGGATGGGAGATGGTGGAGAGATGATGGTGAGGAGATGATGGGGAGAGATAGAGGAGATAGATGGGGGAGAGAGATGATGTGGGAGAGAGAGATGATGGGGAGAGAGAGATGATGGGGAGAGAGAGATGATGGGAAGAGAGAGATGATGGGGAGAGAGAGATGATGGGGGTGACAGAGATGATGGGGGAGACAGAGATGATGGGGGAGACAGAGATGATGGGGGAGACAGAGATGATGGGGGAGACAGAGATGATGGGGGAGACATGATGGGGAGAGATGATGGGGAGAGATGATGGGGAGAGTTGATGGGGAGAATTGATGGGGAGAATTGATGGGGGAGAGATGATGGGGAGAGAGATGATGGGGAGAGAGATGATGGGTGAGAGATGATGGGGGAGTGATGATGGAGATGATGGGGAGAGTGTGATGATGGGGGAGAGATGATGGGGAGAGTGTGATGATGGGGGAAAGATGAGGATGGGGAGAGAGTGACGATGGGAGATACAGGATGGGGAGAGAGTGACAATGGGGAGAGATGATAGGGGAGAGATGATGGGGAGTGAGATGATGGGGAGAGAGAGATGATGGGGAGTGATGATGGGGAAGAGAGATGATGGGGAGATGATGGGGTAGAGATGATGGGGGAGAGATGATGGGGACAGATGATAGGGGATAGATGATAGGGGAGCAATGATAGGGGAGCAATGATAGGGGAGAGATGATAGGGGAGAGAGATAATAGGGGAGAGAGATAATAGGGGAGAGAGACGATGGGGGAGAGAGACGATGGGGGAGAGAGACGGTGGGGAGAGAGTGACGATGGGGAGAGAGTGACGATGGGGAGAGAGTGACGATGGGGAGAGAGTGATGATGGGGGAGAGATGATGGGGAGAGATCATGGGGAGAGATGATGGGGGAGAGATGATGGGGGAGAGATGATGGGGAGAGGTGATGGGGAGAGAGATGATAGGAGGGGAGATGATGGGGAGGAGATGATGCTGAGTTGATGAGGGAGAGACGATGGCGAGGGGGAGAGAGTGACGATGGGGGAGAGATGATGGGGTGAGATAAAGGGGAGAGATGATGATGGGGGAGAGAGATGATGGGGGAGAGAGATGATGGGGGAGAGAGACGATGGGGGAGAGAGATGATGGGGAGAGATGATGGGGGAGAGGCGATGATACAGAGAGAGATGAAGGGGAGAGAGCAATGATGGGCGAGAGATGATGGGGAGAGATGATGGGGAGAGATGATGGGGAGAGACATGATGGGGAGAGACATGATGGGGAGAGACATGATGGGGAGAGGGATGATAGCGAGAGAGATGATAGCGAGAGAGATGATGGGGAGAGAGATGATGGGGGAGAGAGATGATGGGGGAGAGAGATGATGGGGGAGAGAGATGATGGGTGGAGAGATGATGTGGAGAAAGCTGATGGGGAGATTGATGATGGGGAGAGAGTGATGATGTGGAAGAGATGATGGGGAGAGATGGTGGTAGAGATGATGGGGGAGAGATGATGGGGAGATGATTGGGGGAGATGATAGGGGGAGATGATAGGGGGAGATGATAGGGGGAGCGATGATGGGGGAGAGAGATGATGGGGGAGAGAGATGATGGGGGAGAGAGATGATGCGGAGAGAGATGATGCGGAGAGAGATGATGCGGAGAGAGATGATGCGGAGAGAGATGATGCGGAGAGAGATGATGCGGAGAGAGATGATGCGGAGAGAGATGATGGGGGAAAGAGATGATGGGGGAAAGAGATGATGGGGAGAGAGATGATGGGGAGAGAGATGATGGGGAGAGAGATGATGGGGGAGAGAGATGATGGGGGAGAGAGATGATGGGGGAGAGAGATGATGGGGGAGAGAGATGATGGGGGAGAGAGATGATGGGGTGTGATGATGGGGGAGAGAGATAATGGGGAGAGATGATGGGGAGAGAGTGATGATGGGGAAGAGATGATGGGGAAGAGAGTTGATGGGAGGAGAGAGATGATGGGAGGAGAGATGATGGTGGAGAGATGATGGGGGAGAGGAGATGATACGCAGAGAAATGATACGGAGAGAAATCATACGGAGAGAGATGTTGGGGGGAGAGAGCTGATGGGATGAGCGACGATAGTGGGAGAGATGATGGGGAGAGAGATGATAGGAGCGGAGATGCTGGAGAGATGATGGGGATGAGATGATGTTGAGTTGACGGGGGAGAGATGATGGGGAGAGATGATGGGGATAGAGTGATGATGGGGGAGACAGAGATGATGGGGGAGACAGAGATAATGGGGGAGACAGAGATGATGGGGGAGACATGATGGGGAGAGATGATGGGGAGAGATGATGAGGGAGAGATGATGGGGAGAGATGATGGGGAGAGATGATGGGGAGAGATGATGGGGGAGAGATGATGGGGGAGAGATGATGGGGAGAGATGATGGGGAGAGAGATGATGGGGAGAGATGATGGGGAGAGATGATGGGGAGAGATGATGGGGAGAGATGATTGGGGAGAGATGATGGGGGAGAGATGATGGGGGAGAGATGATGGGGGAGAGATGATAGGGGAGAGATGATAGGGGAGATGATGCTCAGTTGATCGGGGAGAGATGATGGGGAGTGAGATGATAGGGGAGAGAGATGATGGGGAGAGAGCAATGATGGGGAGAGAGATGATGGGGAGAGAGATAATGGGGGAGAGAGATGATGGGGAGAGAGATGATGGGGGAGAGAGATGATGTGGGAGAGAGATGATGTGGGAGAGAGATGATGGGGAGAGAGATGATGGGGAGAGAGATGATGGGGAGTGAGATGATGGGGAGTGAGATGATGGGGGAGAGAGATGATGGGGGAGAGAGATGATGGGGAGAGAGATGATGGGGGAGAGAGATGATGGGGAGAGAGATGATGGGGAGAGAGATGATTTGGATAAAGATGATGGGGAGATTGATGATGAGGAGAGAAATGATGGTGGAGAGATGAAGGGGGAGAGATGATGGGGAGAGGAGATTATACGGAGTGAGATGATGGGGAGAGAGCAATGATGGGCGATGGATGATGGGGGCGAGATGATGGGGGAGAGGAGATGATACAGAGAGAGATGATGGGGGAGAGAGATGATGGGGAGAGAGATGATGGGAGGAGAGAGATAATGGGAGGAGAGAGATAATAGGAGGAGAGATGATGGTGGAGAGGAGATGATACGGAGAGGAATGATGGGGAGAGAGATGATGGGAGAGAGATGATGGGGAGAGATGATGAGGGAGAGATGATGAGGGAGAGATGATGGGGAGAGAGATGATGGGGAGAGAGATGATGGGGAGAGAGATGATGGGGAGAGAGATGATGGGGAGAGAGATGATGGGGAGAGATGATGAGGGAGAGAGATGATGGGGAGAGATGATGAGGTAGAGATGATGGGGAGAGAGATGATGGGGAGAGAGATGATGGGGAGAGAGATGATGGGGGAGAGAGATGAGGGGGAGAGATGATGGGGAGAGATGATGGGGAGAGATGATGGGGAGAGATGATGGGGAGAGATGATGGGGAGAGATGATGGGGAGAGATGATGGGGAGAGACATGATGGGGAGAGGGATGATAGCGAGAGAGATGATAGCGAGAGAGATGATGGGGAGAGAGATGATGGGGAGAGAGATGATGGGGGAGAGAGATGATGGGGGAGAGAGATGATGGGGGAGAGAGATGATGGGTGGAGAGATGATGTGGAGAAAGCTGATGGGGAGATTGATGATGGGGAGAGAGTGATGATGTGGAAGAGATGATGGGGAGAGATGGTGGTAGAGATGATGGGGGAGAGATGATGGGGAGATGATTGGGGGAGATGATAGGGGGAGATGATAGGGGGAGATGATAGGGGGAGATGATAGGGGGAGATGATAGGGGGAGATGATAGGGGGAGCGATGATGGGGGAGAGAGATGATGGGGGAGAGAGATGATGCGGAGAGAGATGATGCGGAGAGAGATGATGCGGAGAGAGATGATGCGGAGAGAGATGATGCGGAGAGAGATGATGGGGGAAAGAGATGATGGGGGAAAGAGATGATGGGGAAAGAGATGATGGGGAAAGAGATGATGGGGAGAGAGATGATGGGGAGAGAGTTGATGGGGGAGAGAGATGATGGGGGAGAGAGATGATGGGGGAGAGAGATGATGGGGGAGAGAGATGATGGGGGAGAGAGATGATGGGGGAGAGAGATGATGGGGTGTGATGATGGGGGAGAGAGATAATGGGGAGAGATGATGGGGAGAGAGTGATGATGGGGAAGAGATGATGGGGAAGAGAGTTGATGGGAGGAGAGAGATGATGGGAGGAGAGATGATGGTGGAGAGATGATGGGGGAGAGGAGATGATACGCAGAGAAATGATACGGAGAGAAATCATACGGAGAGAGATGTTGGGGGGAGAGAGCTGATGGGATGAGCGACGATAGTGGGAGAGATGATGGGGAGAGAGATGATAGGAGCGGAGATGCTGGAGAGATGATGGGGATGAGATGATGTTGAGTTGACGGGGGAGAGATGATGGGGAGAGATGATGGGGATAGAGTGATGATGGGGGAGAGAGAGATTATGCGGGAGAGAGGGACGATTGTGAGAGAGACGATAGGATGGGAGATGGTGGAGAGATGATGGTGAGGAGATGATGGGGAGAGATAGAGGAGATAGATGGGGGAGAGAGATGATGTGGGAGAGAGAGATGATGGGGAGAGAGAGATGATGGGGAGAGAGAGATGATGGGAAGAGAGAGATGATGGGGAGAGAGAGATGATGGGGGTGACAGAGATGATGGGGGAGACAGAGATGATGGGGGAGACAGAGATGATGGGGGAGACAGAGATGATGGGGGAGACATGATGGGGAGAGATGATGGGGAGAGATGATGGGGAGAGTTGATGGGGAGAATTGATGGGGAGAATTGATGGGGGAGAGATGATGGGGAGAGAGATGATGGGGAGAGAGATGATGGGTGAGAGATGATGGGGGAGTGATGATGGAGATGATGGGGAGAGTGTGATGATGGAGGAGAGATGATGGGGAGAGTGTGATGATGGGGGAAAGATGAGGATGGGGAGAGAGTGACGATGGGAGATACAGGATGGGGAGAGAGTGACAATGGGGAGAGATGATAGGGGAGAGATGATGGGGAGTGAGATGATGGGGAGAGAGAGATGATGGGGAGTGATGATGGGGAAGAGAGATGATGGGGAGATGATGGGGTAGAGATGATGGGGGAGAGATGATGGGGACAGATGATAGGGGATAGATGATAGGGGAGCAATGATAGGGGAGCAATGATAGGGGAGAGATGATAGGGGAGAGAGATAATAGGGGAGAGAGATAATAGGGGAGAGAGACGATGGGGGAGAGAGACGATGGGGGAGAGAGACGGTGGGGAGAGAGTGACGATGGGGAGAGAGTGACGATGGGGAGAGAGTGACGATGGGGAGAGAGTGATGATGGGGGAGAGATGATGGGGAGAGATCATGGGGAGAGATGATGGGGGAGAGATGATGGGGGAGAGATGATGGGGAGAGGTGATGGGGAGAGAGATGATAGGAGGGGAGATGATGGGGAGGAGATGATGCTGAGTTGATGAGGGAGAGACGATGGCGAGGGGGAGAGAGTGACGATGGGGGAGAGATGATGGGGTGAGATAAAGGGGAGAGATGATGATGGGGGAGAGAGATGATGGGGGAGAGAGATGATGGGGGAGAGAGACGATGGGGGAGAGAGATGATGGGGAGAGATGATGGGGGAGAGGCGATGATACAGAGAGAGATGAAGGGGAGAGAGCAATGATGGGCGAGAGATGATGGGGAGAGATGATGGGGAGAGATGATGGGGAGAGACATGATGGGGAGAGACATGATGGGGAGAGACATGATGGGGAGAGGGATGATAGCGAGAGAGATGATAGCGAGAGAGATGATGGGGAGAGAGATGATGGGGGAGAGAGATGATGGGGGAGAGAGATGATGGGGGAGAGAGATGATGGGTGGAGAGATGATGTGGAGAAAGCTGATGGGGAGATTGATGATGGGGAGAGAGTGATGATGTGGAAGAGATGATGGGGAGAGATGGTGGTAGAGATGATGGGGGAGAGATGATGGGGAGATGATTGGGGGAGATGATAGGGGGAGATGATAGGGGGAGATGATAGGGGGAGCGATGATGGGGGAGAGAGATGATGGGGGAGAGAGATGATGGGGGAGAGAGATGATGCGGAGAGAGATGATGCGGAGAGAGATGATGCGGAGAGAGATGATGCGGAGAGAGATGATGCGGAGAGAGATGATGCGGAGAGAGATGATGGGGGAAAGAGATGATGGGGAAAGAGATGATGGGGAGAGAGATGATGGGGAGAGAGATGATGGGGAGAGAGATGATGGGGGAGAGAGATGATGGGGGAGAGAGATGATGGGGGAGAGAGATGATGGGGGAGAGAGATGATGGGGGAGAGAGATGATGGGGTGTGATGATGGGGGAGAGAGATAATGGGGAGAGATGATGGGGAGAGAGTGATGATGGGGAAGAGATGATGGGGAAGAGAGTTGATGGGAGGAGAGAGATGATGGGAGGAGAGATGATGGTGGAGAGATGATGGGGGAGAGGAGATGATACGCAGAGAAATGATACGGAGAGAAATCATACGGAGAGAGATGTTGGGGGGAGAGAGCTGATGGGATGAGCGACGATAGTGGGAGAGATGATGGGGAGAGAGATGATAGGAGCGGAGATGCTGGAGAGATGATGGGGATGAGATGATGTTGAGTTGACGGGGGAGAGATGATGGGGAGAGATGATGGGGATAGAGTGATGATGGGGGAGACAGAGATGATGGGGGAGACAGAGATAATGGGGGAGACAGAGATGATGGGGGAGACATGATGGGGAGAGATGATGGGGAGAGATGATGAGGGAGAGATGATGGGGAGAGATGATGGGGAGAGATGATGGGGAGAGATGATGGGGGAGAGATGATGGGGGAGAGATGATGGGGAGAGATGATGGGGAGAGATGATGGGGAGAGATGATTGGGGAGAGATGATGGGGGAGAGATGATGGGGGAGAGATGATGGGGGAGAGATGATAGGGGAGAGATGATAGGGGAGATGATGCTCAGTTGATCGGGGAGAGATGATGGGGAGTGAGATGATAGGGGAGAGAGATGATGGGGAGAGAGCAATGATGGGGAGAGAGATGATGGGGAGAGAGATAATGGGGGAGAGAGATGATGGGGAGAGAGATGATGGGGGAGAGAGATGATGTGGGAGAGAGATGATGTGGGAGAGAGATGATGGGGAGAGAGATGATGGGGAGAGAGATGATGGGGAGTGAGATGATGGGGAGTGAGATGATGGGGGAGAGAGATGATGGGGGAGAGAGATGATGGGGAGAGAGATGATGGGGGAGAGAGATGATGGGGAGAGAGATGATGGGGAGAGAGATGATTTGGATAAAGATGATGGGGAGATTGATGATGAGGAGAGAAATGATGGTGGAGAGATGAAGGGGGAGAGATGATGGGGAGAGGAGATTATACGGAGTGAGATGATGGGGAGAGAGCAATGATGGGCGATGGATGATGGGGGCGAGATGATGGGGGAGAGGAGATGATACAGAGAGAGATGATGGGGGAGAGAGATGATGGGGAGAGAGATGATGGGAGGAGAGAGATAATGGGAGGAGAGAGATAATAGGAGGAGAGATGATGGTGGAGAGGAGATGATACGGAGAGGAATGATGGGGAGAGAGATGATGGGAGAGAGATGATGGGGAGAGATGATGAGGGAGAGATGATGAGGGAGAGATGATGGGGAGAGAGATGATGGGGAGAGAGATGATGGGGAGAGAGATGATGGGGAGAGATGATGAGGGAGAGAGATGATGGGGAGAGATGATGAGGTAGAGATGATGGGGAGAGAGATGATGGGGAGAGAGATGATGGGGAGAGAGATGATGGGGGAGAGAGATGAGGGGGAGAGATGATGGGGAGAGATGATGGGGAGAGATGATGGGGAGAGATGATGGGGAGAGATGATGGGGAGAGATGATGGGGAGAGATGATGGGGAGAGACATGATGGGGAGAGGGATGATAGCGAGAGAGATGATAGCGAGAGAGATGATGGGGAGAGAGATGATGGGGAGAGAGATGATGGGGGAGAGAGATGATGGGGGAGAGAGATGATGGGGGAGAGAGATGATGGGTGGAGAGATGATGTGGAGAAAGCTGATGGGGAGATTGATGATGGGGAGAGAGTGATGATGTGGAAGAGATGATGGGGAGAGATGGTGGTAGAGATGATGGGGGAGAGATGATGGGGAGATGATTGGGGGAGATGATAGGGGGAGATGATAGGGGGAGATGATAGGGGGAGATGATAGGGGGAGATGATAGGGGGAGCGATGATGGGGGAGAGAGATGATGGGGGAGAGAGATGATGCGGAGAGAGATGATGCGGAGAGAGATGATGCGGAGAGAGATGATGCGGAGAGAGATGATGCGGAGAGAGATGATGGGGGAAAGAGATGATGGGGGAAAGAGATGATGGGGAAAGAGATGATGGGGAGAGAGATGATGGGGAGAGAGTTGATGGGGGAGAGAGATGATGGGGGAGAGAGATGATGGGGGAGAGAGATGATGGGGGAGAGAGATGATGGGGGAGAGAGATGATGGGGGAGAGAGATGATGGGGTGTGATGATGGGGGAGAGAGATAATGGGGAGAGATGATGGGGAGAGAGTGATGATGGGGAAGAGATGATGGGGAAGAGAGTTGATGGGAGGAGAGAGATGATGGGAGGAGAGATGATGGTGGAGAGATGATGGGGGAGAGGAGATGATACGCAGAGAAATGATACGGAGAGAAATCATACGGAGAGAGATGTTGGGGGGAGAGAGCTGATGGGATGAGCGACGATAGTGGGAGAGATGATGGGGAGAGAGATGATAGGAGCGGAGATGCTGGAGAGATGATGGGGATGAGATGATGTTGAGTTGACGGGGGAGAGATGATGGGGAGAGATGATGGGGATAGAGTGATGATGGGGGAGAGAGAGATTATGCGGGAGAGAGGGACGATTGTGAGAGAGACGATAGGATGGGAGATGGTGGAGAGATGATGGTGAGGAGATGATGGGGAGAGATAGAGGAGATAGATGGGGGAGAGAGATGATGTGGGAGAGAGAGATGATGGGGAGAGAGAGATGATGGGGAGAGAGAGATGATGGGAAGAGAGAGATGATGGGGAGAGAGAGATGATGGGGGTGACAGAGATGATGGGGAAGACAGAGATGATGGGGGAGACAGAGATGATGGGGGAGACAGAGATGATGGGGGAGACATGATGGGGAGAGATGATGGGGAGAGATGATGGGGAGAGTTGATGGGGAGAATTGATGGGGGAGAGATGATGGGGAGAGAGATGATGGGGAGAGAGATGATGGGTGAGAGATGATGGGGGAGTGATGACGTGGGAGAGATGATCGGGAGAGATGATGGGTGAGAGTTGATGGGGGAGAGATGATGGAGATGATGGGGAGAGTGTGATGATGGGGGAGAGATGATGGGGAGAGTGTGATGATGGGGGAAAGATGAGGATGGGGAGAGAGTGACGATGGGAGATACAGGATGGGGAGAGAGTGACAATGGGGAGAGATGATAGGGGAGAGATGATGGGGAGTGAGATGATGGGGAGAGAGAGATGATGGGGAGTGATGATGGGGAAGAGAGATGATGGGGAGATGATGGGGTAGAGATGATGGGGGAGAGATGATGGGGACAGATGATAGGGGATAGATGATAGGGGAGCAATGATAGGGGAGCAATGATAGGGGAGAGATGATAGGGGAGAGAGATAATAGGGGAGAGAGATAATAGGGGAGAGAGACGATGGGGGAGAGAGACGATGGGGGAGAGAGACGGTGGGGAGAGAGTGACGATGGGGAGAGAGTGACGATGGGGAGAGAGTGACGATGGGGAGAGAGTGATGATGGGGGAGAGATGATGGGGAGAGATCATGGGGAGAGATGATGGGGGAGAGATGATGGGGGAGAGATGATGGGGAGAGGTGATGGGGAGAGAGATGATAGGAGGGGAGATGATGGGGAGGAGATGATGCTGAGTTGATGAGGGAGAGACGATGGCGAGGGGGAGAGAGTGACGATGGGGAGAGATGATGGGGTGAGATAAAGGGGAGAGATGATGATGGGGGAGAGAGATGATGGGGGAGAGAGATGATGGGGGAGAGAGACGATGTGGGAGAGAGATGATGGGGAGAGATGATGGGGGAGAGGCGATGATACAGAGAGAGATGAAGGGGAGAGAGCAATGATGGGCGAGAGATGATGGGGAGAGATGATGGGCGAGAGATGATAGGGTGAGAGAGATGATAGGGGAGAGAGATATGATGGGGAGGGAGAGATGATGGGGAGGGAGAGATGATGGGGAGGGAGAGATGATGGGGAGAGAGAGATGATGGGGAGAGAGAGATGATGGGGAGAGAGATGATGGGGGAGAGAGATGATGGGGAGAGAGATGATGGGGAGAGAGATGATGGGGGAGAGAGATGATGGGGGAGAGAGATGATGGGGGAGAGAGATGATGGGGGGAGAGAGATGATGGGGGGAGAGAGATGATGGGGGGAGAGAGATGATGGGGGAGAGAGATGATGGGGGAGAGAGATGATGGGGGAGAGAGATGATGGGGAGAGAGATGATGGGGAGAGAGATGATGGGGGAGAGAGATGATGGGGGAGAGAGATGATGGGGGAGAGAGATGATGGGGAGAGAGATGATGGTGGAGAGATGAAGGGGGAGAGATGATGGGGAGAGGAGATGATATGGAGACAGATAATACGGAGAGAGATGTTGGGGAGAGATCATGGGGAGAGATGATGGGGAGAGATGATGGGGGAGAAATGATGGTGGAGAGATGATGGGGGAGAGATGATGAGGGAGAGATGATGGGGAGAGATGATGGGGAGAGATGATGGGGAGAGATGATGGGGAGAGATGATGGGGAGAGATGATGGGGGAGAGATGATGGGGGAGAGATGATGGGGAGAGATGATGGGGAGAGAGATGATGGGGAGAGATGATGGCGAGAGATGATGGGGAGAGATGATGGGGAGAGATGATTGGGGAGAGATGATGGGGGAGAGATGATGGGGGAGAGATGATGGGGGAGAGATGATAGGGGAGAGATGATAGGGGTGAGATGATGATGGAGAGATGATAGGGGAGAGATGATAGGGGGAGATATGATGGGGGAGATATGATGGAGGAGATATGATGGGGTAGATATGATGGGGGAGATATGATAGGGGAGAGATGATAGGGGAGAGATGATAGGGGAGAGATGATAGGGGAGAGATGATGGGGAGAGATGATGGGGAGAGATGATGGGGAGAGATGATGGGGAGAGATGATAGGGTGAGAAATGATTGGGGCAGAACATTACAAGGAGAAAGAGATGATAGGGATAGACCGGGAGAGGTAGTGAGAAAGAGGGATGATCGAGAGAAGGAGGAGAGCGAAAGATGATAGAGATTGTGAGGAAGAGGAAAATGAGAAGTCAGGGAGAAAGACAGAAGTGATAGTGGAAAGTGTTCGTGCAGATAGAGAGATGAGAGGGAGTGAGTGAGACAGGATAGGGAGAGGGATGATAGGGCATGAAAGAGGGAGGCTAACGAGCGAGTGTAATGATAGAGAGAGATTGAGAGAGGATAAAGAGAGTGAGGGATGATAGGGAGAGCGAGAGAAAGATGATAGGGATTGAATGAGGGATGATAGGGAAAGTGTGAGAAATGATAGGGGTAGAGTGAGAAATGATAAAGAGAGTAAGATTTAGTAAATTGGGGGACCATCTTGTCAAACACCTCCTCTCCAACAGTCACAAGCAGAACATTGTGGTGGCCAAACATTTTAATTCCCATTCCCGTCCCAACATATTGGTCCATGGACTTCTCTGGTGCCAATATGAGGCCGCCCTCAGGGTGGTGCTGCAACACCTCATATTCCTTATGGGTCCCTCTAATCTGATGGCATGAATATCGATTTCTCTGTCCAGTAAAAATAATCCCTTCACCTCCCCTTTTCCCCTTTTTTGCAATCACCTCTTCCCTCCTGCCTATCATTTCCCCTGGGTCGCTTCCTCCCTCCTCTTCACTACGGCCCACTCCTATTAGACACCTTCACCCCAGCCCTTTACCTTTTCTACCCGATTGGCTGCACCTATCACCGTACAGCTGCCTTTCTACACCCCCCCCCCACCTTCATTCTGCTGCCTTCACCCTCCCTTTCAGTCCTGAGGAAAGTTTTCAGCTTGAAACGTTAATTGCTTATTAATTTCCATAGATGTTGCCATTTCTGCTGAGTTCCTCTGGCGTTTTGTGAGATTGAGATTATATATAGAGATAATACAGAGAGAAAGAGTGGAGAGAGAGAGAGAGAGAGAGAGAGAGGGAGAGAGAGAGATAGAGAGAGAGATAGAGAGATTGAGAGAGAGAGAGAGAGAGAGAGAGAGAGAGAGAGAGAGAGAGAGAGAGAGAGAGTTGGAGGGCGGGTAGTGATTGTGGAGGGTGGATAGGGATTGGGGAGGGCAGATAGAGATAGGGGGAGGGCGGATAGGGGTAGGGGAGGGCAGATAGGGATGGGCAGAGCGTATGGGGGTAGGGGAGGGCGGATAGGGATTGGGTAGGGCGGATAGGGATTGTGGAGGGCGGATAGGGATTGTGGGAGAGCGGATAGGGATTGTGGAGGGCGGATAGGGTTGGGGGAGGGCGGATAGGGATTGTGGGAGGGCGGATAGGGATTGTGGGAGGGCGGATAGGGATTGTGGGAGGGCGGATAGGGATTGGGGAGGGCGGATAGGGATGGGGAGGGCGGATAGGGATTGGGGAGGGCGGATAGGGATAGGGGAGGGCGGATAGGGATAGGGGAGGGCGGATAGGGATAGGGGAGGGCGGATAGGGATTGGGGATGGCGGATAGGGATTGGGGATGGCGGATAGGGATAGGAGGAGGGCGGATAGGTATAGGAGGAAGGTGGATAGGGATAGGAGGAAGGTGGATAGGGATAGGAGGAAGGTGGATAGGGAAGGGGAGGGCGGATAGGGATGGGGAGGGAGGATAGTGATTGGGGAGGGCGGATAGGGATGGGGAGGGCGGATAGGGATAGGGGAGGGCGGATAGGGATAGGGGAGGGCAGATAGGGATAGGAGGAGGGCGAATAGGGATAGGAGGAAGGTGGATAGGGATAGGAGGAAGGCAGATAGGGATAGCGGGAGATCTGATGGGTGCAGAGAGAGCTGATGAGAGGTCAGCATGTTGGTCCATGGCCTGCTTTTGCACCTAGGTGAGCCCACCTTCAGGGTGGAGGGGATACACATCATATTCCAACCTCAACCACTTTCACATTATTAATTCTAGCAAGATAGGGGCAGATTATAGGGATAGAGAGAGAGAGATGACAGGGATAGAGAGAGTGACATATTAGGGATAGAGAGAGACAAATGATAGGAATAGAGGGATAGGGACAGATGATTGGGATAGAGAGTTGGATTATTGGGATAGAGAGAGAAAGAGATGATATGGTGAAAGAGAGAGACAGATGATGGGGATAGAGAGAGAGAGGGAGAAGACTGATGATGGTCAAAGACTTGCAGCTGATAGGAGTGGGGAAAGAGAGAGGGGGAAAGGGAGATGGAGATGGAGATGGAGAGGGAGAGACTATAGACCAAAAAGATAGGAACAGAATTAGGCCATTTGGCAGTCATTGCTCCACCTTTCAATCATGTCTGATCTTTTCATCCTCCTCCTCAGCCTCACTCCCTAGCCTTCTCTCCATAACCTTTGGTGACATGTCCAAACAAGAACCTATCAAACTCTGCCTTATATACACCAACGACCTGGCCTCCACAGCTGCCTGTGGTAACAAATTCTACAAACCCACCACCCTCTGCTAAAGGAATTTCTTTGTATCTATATCTTAAATGGACACCACTCTATCCTGAGGCTGTGCCCTCTTGTCCTACCCCTCCCACAATGGGAAACATTCTTTTGACGTCTACTCTGTCGAGGACTTCCACCATTTGAAAGGATTCAATGAAATTCCCATTCATCCTTCTAAATTCCAGTGAGTACAGACCCAGAGCCACCAAACGTTCCTCGTATGATAACCCTTTCATTCCCAGAACCATCCTTGTGAACCTCCTCTGAACCTTCTCTGATACAAGCACATCTTTTCTTAGATGACAAGCCCAAAACTGTTCAGAATACTCAAGGTAAGGCCTCACCAGTGCCTTATAAAATCTCAGCACCACGTCTCTCCTCTGGTTTTGGGAAATGAACCTGGTCAGGTGTCAGGTCTCTCAGTGGGAGACCATTTTGGAGATAGTGATCACAATTCTATCTCCTTTACCATAGCATTGGAGAGGGATAGGAACAAACAAGTTAGGGAAACGTTTAATTGGAGTAAGGGGAAATATGAGGCTATCAAGCAGGAACTTGGAAGCATAAATTGCAAACAGATGTTCTCAGAGAAACAGACGGAAGAAATGTGGCAAATATTCAGGGGATATTTGCGTGGGGTTCTGTGCTGATATGTTCCAATGAGACAGGGAAAGGATGGTAGGGTATGGGAACCATGGCGTACAAAATCTGTTGTAAATCTAGTCAAGAAAAAAAGAAAAGCTTCCAAAAGGTTCAAAAAGCTGTGGAGTGATAGAGATCTAGAAGATTATAAGGCTAGCAGGAAGGAGCTTAAGAATGAAATTAGGAGAGCCAGAAGGGGCCATGAGAAGGCCTTGATGGACAGGATTAAGGAAAACCCCAAGGAATTCTACAAGTATGTGAGGAGTAAGAAGATAAGATGTGAGAGAATAGTGTGACAGTGGAAAAGTGTATATGAAACCGGAGGAGATGGCGGAGGTACTTAATGAATACTTTGCTTCAGTATTCACTACGGAAAAGGATCTTGGCGATTGTAGGGATGACTTGCATTAGATATTGCATTGAGCATTAGATATTAAGTAAGAAGATATGCTGGAGCTTTTGGAAAGCATCAAGTTGGATAAGTCACCAGGACCGAACGAGATGTACCCCAGGCTACTGTGGGAAGCGAGGGAGGAGCTTGCTGAGCCTCTGGCAATGATCTTTGCATCATCAATGAGGTTGGGAGAGGTTCCAGAGGATTGGAGGGTTGCGGATGTTGTTCCTTTATTCAAAAAAGGAAGTAGGGATAGCCCAGGAAATTATAGACCAGTGAGTCTTACTTCAGTGGTTGGCAGTTGATGGAGAAGATCCTGAGAGGCAGGATTTATGAACATTTGGAGAGGCATAATATGATTAGGAATAGTCAGCGTGCCTTTTTCAAAGGCAGGTTGTGCCTTACGAGTCTGATCGAATTTTTTGAGATGTGACCACACACATTGATGAAAGTAGAGCCATAGATGTAGTGTATATGGATTTCAGCAAGGCATTTGATAAGGTACCCCATGCAAGGCTTATTGAGAAAGTAAGGAGGCATGGGATCCAAGGGGACATTGCTTTGTGCATCCAGAACTGGCTTGCCTACATAAGGCAAAGAGTAGTTGCAGATGGGTCATATTCTGCATGGAGGCCAGTGACCAATGGTTTGCCTCAGGGATCTGTTCTGGGATCCCTACTCTTTGTGATTTTTATAAATGACCTAGATGAGGAAGTGGAGGGATGGGTTAGTAAATTTGCTGATGACACAAAGGTTGGGGGTGTTGTGGATAGTGTGGAGAGCTGTCAGAGGTTACAGAAGGACATTGATAGAATGCAAAACTGGGCTGAGAAGTGGCAGATGGAGTTCAACCCAGATAAGTGTGAGATAGTTCATTTTGGTAGGTCAAATATGATGGCAGAATATAGCAGTAATGGCAAGACTCTCGGCAGTGTGGAGGATCAGAGGGATCTTGGGGTCTGAGTCCATAGGACACTCAAAGCTGCTAAGCAGGTTGACTCTGTGGTTAAGAATGCATATGGTGCATTGGCCTTCATCAATCATGGGATTGAGTTTAAGAGCTGAGAGGTAATGTTGCAGCTATATAGGACCCTGGTCAGACCCCACTTGGAGTACTGTGCTCATTTCTGGTTGCCTCACTGTAGGAAGAACATGGAAACCATAGAAAGGGTAAAGAGGAGATTTACAAGGATGTTGCCTGGATTAGGGAGCATGCCTTATGAGAATAAGGTGAACTTGGCCTTTTCTCCTTGGAGCAACGGTGAATGAGAGGTGACTTGATAGAGGTGTACAAGAAAATGAAAAAATGTACAAAATTTATTGTGTGGATAGTCAGAGGCTTTTTCCCAGGGCTGAAATGGCTAGCACGAGAGGGCATAGTTTTAAGGTGCTTGGAAGTAGGTACAGAGGAGATGTCAGGGGTAAGTTTTTTTAAGCAGAGAGTAGTGATTGCATGGAATGGACTACTGGCCGCGGTGGTAGGGGCAGAAACGATAGGGTCTTTTAAGAGATTCCTGGATGAGATTCATGGATCTTAGAAAAATAGAGGGCTATGGGTAAAGCCAGTGTGGCATGTGGCCAAGTGGTTAGAGTGTTCGCCTAGTGACCTGAAGGTCATGAGTTCGAGCCCAGCCGAAGCAGCGTGTATCCTTGAGCAAGGCACTTAACCACACAATGTTCCAGCTGAAAAATGGGTACCAGCAATAAAGGCTGGGGGTTAACCTCACGATAGACTGGCGTCCTATCGGCGTGGGGGGGGGGGAGTCTCGTACTGTCAGTTGCTTCATGCCACGGAAACTGGCTTAAGCACTGGCCTGATGAGCCACAAAGACTCGTGACATGTTCAGCACATCTTTGTGGGCCTATGTTTCTATGTTTTCTATTCAAGACATTGTGATATGAATATTAACATTGCATTTGCCTTCCTCACCACTGACTCTGTCTGCAAGGTAACCTTTAGGGTGTTCTGCTCAAGGACTCCCAAGTCCCAGTGCATCTCAAGTTTTTGGATTTTCTCCCCATTTAAAAAGTATCATCACGTTTATTTTTTCTACCAAAGTGCATGACCATGTATTTCATTTGCCACTTTCCCTAATATGTCTAAGTCCTTCTGCATCCTACCTGTTTCCTCAACACTATCTGTCCCTCCACCAATCCTGGTAGCATCTGCAAACTTGGCAACAAAGCCACCTGTTCCAACATCCAAGTCATTGATGAACAACATAAAAAGATGTGGTCCCAATACTAACACCCTCAGAAGACCACTAGTCACTGGTAGCCAACCAGAAAAGGATCCATTTATCCCCACTCGCTGCCTCCTAACAACCAGCTCTAACCATACCAGTAACTTTCCTGTAATACCATGGGCTCTTAACTTGAAAAGCAGGTTCATATGTGGCACTTTGGCAAAGGCCTTCCTGAAGTCTCAATATACAACATCCACTGCATCCCCTTTATCTATCCTATGTGTAATCTCCTCAAAGAATTCCAACAGTTTCGTCAGGCAAGATTTTTCATTAAGAAATCCATGCTGATTTTGTCCTATCTTGTCCTGTGTCACCAAGTGCTCCATAACCTCATCCTTAACAATTGACTCCAGCATTTCCAAACCACTGAGGTCAGGCTAACTGGTCTATAATTTCCATTAGCTGCCTTCCTCCTTTCTTAAAGACTGGAGTGACATTTGCAATTTTCCAGTCCTCTGGCGCCATGCCAGAGTCCAGCTGTCAGTGTCCTTTACCCCTTGCAGTTTCTTAACTCAACCCACAAGGATTCAACATCTTCCAATACTATGTCACATCTTTCTACTGATTTGAAGCCACTCTTTACCAGCAGAGCCACACCATCCCCTTCCTCGAAGAACTCTAACAGATTTGTCAGGCAAGATTCCCTTCACACACACCATGCTGACTTTGACTTATTTTGTCATTAGTCTCCAAGTACCCTGAAACCTCATCCTTAATGTTAGACTCCAACCCTTTCCTAACCACTGAGGTTAGGCTAACTGGCCTATAATTTCATTTCTTTTGCCTTCCTCCCTTCTTAAAGTGTGGAGTGATATTTGCAATCTTCCAGTCCTCCAGAATTGTGATTCTTGAAAGATCATGACCAATGCATCTGTTATCTTTTCAGCAACTTCTCTCAGGACTGTGGAATGTAGTCCATCTGGCCCAGGTAACTTACATCTTAAGACCTTTGAGTTTGCCTAGCACTTTTCCCTTTGTAATAGCAATGGCACTCACTCCTGCTCCCTGACACTCACGAATCTCTGGCACACTGCTAGTGTCTTCCACAGTGAGGACAGATGCAAAGAACCCATTGTTCAACTACCATTTCTTTGTCCCCCATTACTACCTCACCAGCATCATTTTCCAGAGGTCCAATATCAACTCTCATTTCCCTTTTACTCTTTATATAACTGAAATGACTTTTTGTATCCTGCTTTATTATTATTGGCTAGTCTGTAGTCATATTTCATTTTTTTTCTTCTTATAGCCTTTTTAGTTGCCTTTTGTTGGATTTTAAAAGCTTCCCAATCATCTAGCTTCCCACTCACTTTTGCTACCTTATATGCCCTTTCTTTGGCTTTTATGCAGTCCTTAACTTCCTTTGTGTTGGTTGTTAACGCAAACAGTACATTCCACTGTATGATTTGATGTAGATGTGAATCTGAGTTCCCCTTACTCAGCTGGAAATGGGAAATGGGATCACCTCTGTCTGGGGACAGTTACACCCTTGAAATCATCACGACTAAAGCGAGGGATTAAATAAGTGCAGGTTTTTGCATTTTGATAAGATCCCAGATATCTTCTCAGACAGAAATTAGTCAGCTAGAAAAAATGGTACTCATACACAGATGTGTGACAATGCTTGCACAATACTCACTGATTCTAATTGAAGGAACTCATCGATCCCGCTACTTTTGCAATCGAAAGGTCCTTAGGAAGTCAAGAATGAGGCATAAACCTTGTAGCTTATAGCTGTTTTATTAAATGTTAAAAGAGCAAAGAAGAACCATCAAGAAAACTAAGAAAAGACCAGGAAAAAATGATTGTGGTTGTCTCATACCAGACTAGAAATATTTGACATTCGAGTGATGATAATTAACCTATTGAATCTGGCTATTTTAGTGGTGTGACAACTGCTACAGAAAACAAAGAAGTTTTTGGAAAAATACAGAAGTAACTGCACCAGAATTACTGGAATATTCACTGAATAATTACCTGTTAGTGGCCACTTTATTAGGTATACCTCTACACTGTCCGCTTAATGCAAATATCTAATCAGCAAATCATGTGGTAGCAACTCAATGTATAAAAGCATGCAGACGTGGTCAAGAGATCCAATTGTTGTTCAGACCAAATATCAGAATGGGGAAGAAATGTGGTCTAAGTGACTTTGACTGTGGAAAGATCGCTGGTGCCAGACAGGGTGGTTTAAGTATCTCAGAAACTACTGATCTCCTGGGATTTTCATGCACAAGAGTCTTTAGAGTTTACAGAGATTGGTGAGAAAAACTAAAAAACAGCCAGCGAGCAGCAGCTCTGTGGGAGAAAACACCTCATTAATGAGAGAGGTCAGAGGAGATTGGCCAGACTGGTTCAAACTGACAGGAAGGCGACAGTAACTCAAGTAACCATGCATTACAACAGTGGTGGGCAAAGAATCATCTCTTATCCTTCTTCACTGCAGAGAGAAAAGTCATAGTTCACTCAATCTATCCTCATAAGACATGCACTCTAAATCCAGCTAGCATCCTGTAAATCTCTTCTGCACATCCTTTCTAATGCTTCCACATCCTTCCTATAAAGAGGCAAACAGAACTGAATACAATATTCCAAGTGTGGTTTAACCAGAGATTTAAAGAGCTGCAACATCACCTCACGACTCTTGTACTCAGTCCCCTAACTAATAAAGACCAACACACCATATGCCTTCATAATCACCTTATCAACTCAGGCAGCAAGTGTGACTTTCTGTTCTTAATTCAGATATCTAATATTTTGCAATGATGGATGCTGAAACACTGTCACAGGAAACCAGCATCCATTATCAAGGACCCCCACCCCCTCAGGACATGCTCTCTTCTTGCTGCTGCCATCAGGAAGAAGATACAGGAGACTGAGGACTCGTGCCATCAGGTTCAGGAATGGTTACCACCCCTCTAACATCAGGTCCTTGACCCAAGAGGTATAACTTCACTCGCCCCATCACTGAACTGTTCCCACAATCAATGAACACACTTTCAAGTACTCTTCATCTCATATTCTTGATATTTATTTCTTATGTATTTATTATTATTCTTTATTTCTTTTTGTATTTGCACAATTTATTGTTCTCTGTACTTCAGTTGATCGGTCCAGTTGTGTGGTCTTTCATTGATTCTGTTATAGTAGCTATTCTATAGATTTGTCGAGTATGCCCAAAGGAAATTGAATCTCAGGGTTGTACGTGGTGACATATATATACTTTGATAATAAAATTTACTTTGAACTTTGATTTTTATTGAACAATTGAAAAGCAAGGGATAGCTTACTTCACACGTGGTAACATCAGCTTCACAATATACTTTTTTTCTTATTCTGTATCAAAACTGTTTTCATGCTTCATTTACAGCAATTGGAAAATTACATCAATAACATTAGTAATTAACAATCACTCTGAATTTTAAGAGGTTAATTACCTCCCAGACGTGTAGTAGAGGAGAATAAATGATGATGAAGTTGAACTCAGATCTCAATTCCCACAATGACTCATGAACTGTCAGATCAGCCCACTCATGGGTGTCAATTATTTCCCACAAGCTCCTCCACATCAAATGAGCCTTTGATCTCTGCAGTACTGTAAGTTTCTGCAGGTAATTGTGAACTGTCTAAGCAGATGTGCTGTTAAATAACTTCCACTGATATAAACCTTGAGCTTAGACTTCCTATTCCAGTGGCTGGACTCACGTTGGTTTCCCAACAGCCAATGTTTTTGGGTTTTAGAAACGATAGCAAGCTTCTTGTCCGTTAGTAAAATTAAGAACCTGATAGACCGATTAGGGATCCCAAAATTAAGAAATTCAATTCCAGGAAGAGTCTTGCATCCAGAAGGAGTCTTTCCAAGAGAATTCAAGGAAGATACAAGAAAGATAGAAGAAGCCTCCACATTAAGATGACAAAAGACTGGAAATCACAAGTAGCTGCCAAGATTAGAGTCATAGAGCAAGATAGCACTGAGCAGGCCTTTCGCACTCCCCATCTAGTCGGACTTTTATTTTTCCTAGTCCAATCAACCTGAACCTGGGCCATGGCCCTCCATACCCCTCCCATCCATGTACCTATCCAAACTTCTCTTAAATGTGAAATCAAACCCCATCCATCAATTCCACTGGCAGCTCATTCCACATTCTCACCAGCCTCTGAGTGAAGAAGATCCCCGTCAGGTTCCTCTTAAATTTCACCCTTAACCCGTGACCTCTAGTTCTAGTCTCATCTGATCTCAGTGGAAAAAACCCTGCCTCCATTTACCCTATCTGTACCCCTCATAATTTTGTATACATCTATCAAATCTTCCCCCCCCCCCCCCCCACCAATCTCCTGCTCCAGGGAATAATACTAATGCATTCACCCTTCCCCTACCACTCGGGTCCTCAAGCCCCAGCAATATCCTCATAAATATTCTCCATACTCTTTCAGCCTCATTGATATATTTCCTACAGGCAGGTGACCAATTTAGGATAGTCAGCAAAAGAACCAAGGAGAATCAGCATTGCTATTTTTGTGTGTGCTTGATGAAAGTTATTCTGGTAGTCTGAAATACTAAAGGACTCTTTCAATCATATTGATATCTTTCCTGTCAGTAGGTGACCAGCACTGCACACAATACTCCAAATTAGGTCTCTCCAACACCCGTACCTAATAATTTGATTTATGAAGGCCAAAGGGGTGGTGGGGTGAAGATACATCTCAACCAAATGAAGTATAAGGCACTCCTTCCCTCTGCTCGCCTGCAGGTCACCCTCGGGCAAGGTACAACACCTCCTTAGCCCCCTGATCAGGGTCACATGAAGCTATGGAATCAGGCGGTGGATAGTGGCACGAGCAGCCCGTGCATATCACACGTCCTGGTTGTATGACCACTGACGCCAGGCAGACAATCTCTGAAGAGTGTTGATAATGGCTGGGGTCACCCGTCTTGTAAAGACGCTGCCCAGAAAAAGGCAATGGCAAGCCACTTCAGCAGAAACATTTGCCAGGAACAACCATGGTCACGTAAAGGCCATGATCACCCACGTCATATGACACGGCACATAATGGTGATGATACAGTCCATAAGAAAGAACCAAGTGTACACTCAATGGCCACTTTATCTGCTTGATAAAGTGTTGTGCTGCCTTGCCGCCCCTCTGCTGCCATGATGTGACCCTACTAGATATGTCAAGAAAACCCAAGAGATTCTGCAGATGCTGGAGGAACTGAGCAGCAGGTCAAGCAGCATCTATGGAGGTGAATAAAACAGTTGATGTTCCAGGCCGAGTCCCTTCACTAGGATGGGAAAGGAAGGGGGAAGAAGCCAGAATAAAGTGGGGGGAGGGGAGAGGAAGGAGGACAAGCTGGCAGGAGATGGGTGAGTCCACATAAGGGGGAAGGTGGGTGGAGAAGGGAGGAAGGGTGAGTTAAGATGCTGGGAGGTGATAGGTGGGAAAGGTAAAGGGCTGAAGAAGGAGGAATCTGATAGGAGAGGAGAGAGGAAGGAGGGGAGGCACCAGAGGGAGGTGGTAGGCAAGCCAGGAGGAGGGGAGATGGGCAACCTCAACCACTTTCGCATTATTATTTCTAGCAAGCGATTTTTAAAAATCACATTAAAATGAACGAATTCAATGCCCTAAATTTCGCGGGCAATTCCAAAAATTAACCCTTGGTATGAATCTGCCAATCTCGCAGCAACGTCTCGAACGGGGGTTCCCATCCTGGGATCCACGGACTTCTCGCTTAATGGTATTGGTCCATAGCATAAAAAAGTTGGGAACCCCTGCTCGGCAAGTTAACTGGTCACATGCAGTGTGTAAAGTGGTCAATTAGTATCTCAATTGACAGCACAGTTTGGTGCTGACTGAGGGGGAACGGCTGCAATAGTGGCCTCCCGCCATTTAGTTCAAATGCACATTTGTTTTACATAATCACTTTTCCTAATTACCGCTATTTTATAACGTCTTATTTACTTTCGTTCGAAAATAGACCTTCAAGCTACATTTGCCGATCGCCCTGAAACGACATCGAGTAGTCACAAGTATATATCAAAACACAGCCAATGTGGGCACTGGTACTCGGTAGTGCGACGGTTAACAATTTACCAAGCATATAACCTAGCATTCGGGCTTACACGCAATACATCCCCAGAGTACTTCTTGTGCGATGATTAATTTTTAAAAAGACGCACTTTTCCAGGTTATGGACAATATTTGATTTGCCGCCGAAACAAACTCTCTCTCTTTACCACACAGACGTTCCATTTCTTAACTCAGCCTATACATTGTGTTTACATTCAAATTCCACCAGCCCAGGCATTGAACCCCCATCCCCACCCCCACCCCCAATAGGTTGGACTAAACGTACAGCCTTACCTAATTGCTTCAGAAAGGAGCCAATGCAGCTTGGAAGTCAGAGGCCGGGGCGAGAAAATCACTGAGCAGTCTGAAGTCCCGCGGTCATCTCAGGACACGGATTACCAGTCTGCGAAGGAACTCACTGAGTTACATTTAAAAACGGCTTTGAAAGAAAAGTTACTGACACCAGCACTTCTTATTTACGGCTTTGGCACGGGGACAGGTGACCCGATTTACGATGCCTTTATCTCGTTATGTGCATATTATTGTTTATTATTACAACGAGCACTCACACACTGTGCCATGTTCTGGTGTACCATGCTCCGTTTGTGTCAAATTCTAATTAAAACAACCCCTTTACTGTCTCCCGCACCAGAGGAACACACCAACTTCCCCTACTCGGGGTATCCGTGTTAGAAGGGTTGGGAATGAACACAAAGACCCGTTTCAAATTACATCTGCCCTTGGCTCATGTTGAGTTTTCAGGGGTACGTCCTGTTTTTGGAAGGTAACAGAACACCAATTAACCAACATTTAACCCACCCAATACACCCAGTGGCTGCTTTGTGTACCTCCTGTACCTAATAAAGTGGCCTCTGAGCACATACTCATGGGTCTTCTGCTACTATAGCCCACCCACTTCGAGTTTCAACCTGTTGTGTGTTCAGAGATGCTCTTCTACACACCACTGTACAGATAAGTGGTTATCTGAGTCGCTGTCATAAGGGCATAAGAAATAGGAGCCATATTAGTATACTAGCCATAATAGTGGGCCATCTGGGCTATTAAGTGTGCTCTGCCATTCAATATCATGGCTGACCTGGCCATGGACTCACCTCCACCTACCTGCCCTTAATTTCCCTACTATGCAAAAATCTCTATTTACTGAGACAGCCTCCACTGCTTCATTGGGCAGAGAACTCCACAAATTCACCACTCTCTGGGAGAAACAGCCTCTCCTCATCATCTCTGTCCTAAATTTACACCCCGAATGTTGAGACTATGTCCCCTAGTTCTAGTCTCACCTACCAGTGGAAACAACTTTTCTGCCTCTATCCTATCTATCCCTTTCATAATTTTATATGTTTCTTTCAGATATCCTCTCATCCTTCTGAATTCCAGTGAGTACAGTCCCAGGCAACTCAATCTCTCCTCATAATCTAACCCTCTCACCTCTGGAATAAACTTGGTGAACCTCCTCTGCACCGCCTCCAAAGCCAGTACATCCTTCCTCAAGTAAGGAGCCCAGAACTGCACGCAGTACTCCAGATGCAGCCTCACTGATACCCTGTACAGTTGCAGCATAACCTCCTGCTCTTAAATTCAACCCCTCTAGCAATGAAGGCCAACATTCGATTTGCCTTCTTGATAGCCTGCTGCATCTGTACATGTTTCTGTACATGGTTCTAATTCCATAATCAAGTTCGCAGACGACACAACGGTGGTTGGACTGATCAGAGGGGATGACGAGACGGCCTACAGGGACGAGGTCCAGCACCTGGCCGCGTGGTGTGCCGACAACAACCTGGCCCTTAACACCCAGAAGACCAAGGAGATCATTGTGGTCTTCAGGCATGCTAGGAACCACACTCACATCCCCATCTACATCCGTGGAGCTGTAGTGGAGCGTGTATCAAGCTTCAAATTCCTTGGTGTCCACATTTCCAAGGATCTCACCTGGTCCCTGAACTCCTCCATCCTGATCAAAAAGGTGCAACAGCGCCTTTATTTCCTGCGGAGCATCAAGAAAGCTTACCTCTGTCCCAAGATACTGACTGACTTTTACCGCTGTACCATTGAGAGCATACTCACCAACTGCATCTCAGTGTGGTATGGCAATTGTCCCGTATCAGACCGCAAAGCACTCCAGCGTGTGGTGAAAACTGCCCGGCGGATTATTGGCATCCAATTGCTCAGCATTGAGAACATCTACCATAAATGCTGCCTGGGCAGGGTGAAAAGCATTATCAAGGATGCATCTCACCCTAAACATGGACTTTTTACTCTCCTCCCATCCGATAGGCGCTACAGGAGCCTCCGCTTCCGCACCAGCAGGCACAGGAAGAGCTTCTTCCCTGAGGCTGTGACCCTGCTGAACCTCACATCACAGCGCTAAGCAGTATTGCACCCATATTGTACTGTCTCAGTACTTTCATATTTGTGTGCTGTAGCACTTACTTTTTATTCAGTTATTTTGTAAATAACACTATCCTTTGAATTTCTGGTTAGATGATAACTGCATTTCATTTGGCTTTGTATCTGTACTCGGCACAATGACAATAAAGTTGAATCTAATCTAATCTGTAAACCAACCTTTTGTGATTCATGCACAAGAACTCCCAAGTCCCTCTGCACAGCAGCATGCTGCAATCTTTTACCAATTAAATAATAATCTGATCTTCCACTTTTCCTTCCAAAGTGGATGACCTCCCATTTACCAACATTGTTTACCATCTGCCAGACCCTTGCCCACTCAACCAACCTATCAATATCTCTCTGCAGACTTCTGCACAATTTGCTTTTCCGCTCAATTTAGTGTCATCAAGAAACTTAGATACACTATACTCAGTACTCTCTTCCAGATCATTAATATATCTCATGAACAGTTGCGGGCCCAGCACCGACCTCTCGACACACCAGTGATTGCCAACCAGAGTAACACTTGTGTATCCCAACTCTCTGCTTTCTATTGATTAACCAATACTCTATTCATGGTAATACATCACCCCAACTCTATGCATCCTTATCTTATGTAGAAGTCTTTTATGTGGCATCTTATCAAACACCTTCTGGAAATCCAACTAAATAACGTCCATCAGTTCCCCCCATCCACTGCGCTCGTTATATCCTCAAAGAACTCCAGTAAGTTTGTCAAACAGGACCTGCTTTTGCTGAATCCACGCTGCGTCTGCCTGATGGGTTTTCATTTCTTTTCAGATGCCTCGCTATTTCTTCTTTAATGATAGCCTCAACCATTTTCCCAACTACAGATGTTAAACTAACTGCCTATAGTTACCTGCCTTTTGCCTACATCCTTTTTTGAACAGTGGCATGACATTTGCCTTTTTCTGATCTGCTGGGACCTTCCCAGTGTGTGGAGAATTTTGGCGAATTATCACCAAAGCCTCTACCATAACCTCTGCCATTTCTTTCTGTACCCTGGGATGCATTTTATCAGGACCAGGGGACCTGGTCATCTTCAGGCCCACAAGTTTGCTCAGCACTACCTCTTTAGCGATAGCTATTGTATCGAGGTCCTCACCTCCCATCGTATCCATAACATCTCTCTTTGGCATGTTAGATGTGTCCTCCACTGTGAAGACCAACACAAAAGAGTCATTCAGAACCTCGGACATTTCCTAAATACCCAATATCAATTCCCCTTTCTCGTCCTGCAAGGGACCTATGTTCATTTTAGCCACCCTTTTCCACTTTATATAATCATAAAAATTTTTACTATCTGTTTTTGTATTTTGTGCTAGTTTATTTTCATAATCTATCTCCTCTTTCTTTATTGTTTACTTAGTGGTTCTTTGTTGATTTTTGAAGATTTCCCAATCTTCCAGTTTCTCGCTACTCTTGGCAACTTCACATGCAGGAGGTTTTAGTTATCCTGAGTTATCCAAGGCTGGCTCCCCCCACCCTTACTGTCCTTACTTTTAACTGGAATATACTTTTGTTGAGCACCGTGAATAATCTCTTTGAAAGTCTTCCACTGTTCCTCAACTGTCCCACCACATAGCCTGTGTTCCCAGTCTATCCTCTCCAACTCCTCCCTCGTCCCATTGTAGCATCCCTTGTTTAGGCATAATAGACTGGTTTTAGATTGAACTATTGCACCCTCCATTTGTATAAGAAACTCATTCATGCTGTGATCACTCTTTCTCTTTCTAAATACAAGATCACTAATTTTACCTGTCTCATTGCACTGGACCAGATCCAAGATAGCACGTTCCCTTGTAGGTTCAGTAGCTTGCTGTTCAAGAAAGCTATCATGGATCCACTCTACGGTCCTTCTCAAGACTGCCCTGACCAACTTGATTCACCCAATCTATGTGCAAGTTAAAGTACCCCATGATAACTGCTGTTCCATCTTTACATGCCTCAGATATTTCTCACTTTATTACCTGTGCCACTGTAACATTACTATTCGGTGGCTGATAAACACTTCCCACAAAGAATCTCTTCAAAGAATTCCAACATGTTTGTCAGGCAAGATTTTCCCTTAAGAAAACCATGCTGACTTTGTCCTATCTTACCGTGTCACCAAGTACTCCATTACCTCATCATTAACAATTGACCCCAACATCTTCCCAACCACGGAGGTCAGGCTGATTTGTTTTCCCATTACTGTTCCTACATGGATTCAACATTCTGCTCATTAGATCTTGTATCATCTCTATCACCCTGATCTCATCCTTAACTAAGAGCGTTACCCCACTTCCCTCACCTTCCTGCCTATCCTTCCTGATATCCTTGGAAGACACCAGCAGTGTGCTAGATGTTGAGGTGTGTGAAGGAAGAGAAGTGAGTGCAGTTACTATTACAAGGGAGAAGGTGCTCAAAAAGCTGAAAGACCTAAAGGTACATAAGTCACCTGGACCAGATGAACTGCACCCTAGGGTTCTGAAAGAGGTAGCGTTAGAGATTGTGGAGGCATTAGCAATGATCTTTCAAAAATCATTGGACTCTGGCATGGTGCCAGAGGACTGAAAAACTGCAAATGTCACTCCATTCTTTAAGAAAGGAGGAAGGCAGCAGAAAGGAAATTATAGACCAGTTAGCCTGACCTCCATGGTTGGGAAGATGTTGGGGTCAATTGTTAATGATGAGGTAATGGAGTACTTGGTGACACGGTAAGATAGGACTAAGTCAGCATGGTTTCCTGAAGGGAAAATCCTGCCTAACGAACATGTTGGAATTCTTTGAGGAGATTACAAATAGAATAGATAAAGGGGATGCAGTGGATGTTGTATATTTGGACTTTCAGAAGGCCTTTAACAAGGTGCCACACATGAGGCTACTTACCAAGTTAAGAGCCAATGGTATTACAAGAAAGTTACTGGCATGGTTAAAGTATTTGCTGATTGGCAGGAGGCAGCGAGTGGGAATAAAAGGATCCTTGTCTGGTTGACTGCCAGTAACTAGTGGTGTTCCACAGGGGTCGGTGTTTGGACCGTTTCTTTTTATGCTGTACATCAGTGATTTAGATGATGGAATAGATGGCTTTGTTGATAAGTTTGCAGATGATATCAAGATTGGTGGAGGGGCAGGTAGTGTTGAGGAAACAGGTAGGCTGAAGAAGGACCTAGACAGATTAGGAGAATGGGCAAGAGAGTGGCAAATGAATTAGAGTGTGGAAAATGCATTGTTATGCACTTTGGTAGTAGAAATAAATGTGCAGACTATTTTCTAAATGGGGAGAAAATCCAAAAATCAGAGATGCAAAAGGACTTGGGTGTCCCTTCGCAGAACAACCTAAAGGTGAACTTGCAGGTGGAGTTGGTGCTGAGGAAGCAGATACAATGCTAGTATTCATTTCAAGACGTCTAGAATACAAGAGGAGGGATGTGATGATGAGGCTTTATGAGGCACTGGTGAGGCTGCACTCGAGTATTGTGAACAGTTTTAGCCTCCTCATCTCAGAAAAGATGTGCTGGCTTTGGAGAAGGTTCAGAGGATGACTCTGGTAATGAAAGAGTTATCATACGAGGAACATTTGGTGGCTCTGGGTCTGTACTCACTAGAATTTAGAAAGATGAGCGGGGATCTCATTGGAAGCTTTCGAATGTTGAAAGGTCAAGACCACGTAGATGTGGAATGAGATGTTTCCCATGGGGGGGAAGCTAGAACAAGGGGGCACAACCTTAGGATGTAGGGTCGTCCACAGAAAACAGAGATGCGGAGACACTTCTTTAGTCAGAGGGTGGTAAACTTGTGGAACTTGTTACCACAGGCAGCTGTGGAGGCCAGGTCGTTGGGGTTTTTAAGGCAGACATTGGTAGGTTCTTGATTGGCCACAGCATCAAAGGTTAGAGGGAGAAGGACAGGGAGTGGGGCTAAGGTGGGGAAAAAAGGATCAGCCATGATAGAATGATGGAGCAGACTTGATGGGCCAAATGGCCTAATTCTGCTCCTATGTCTTATGGTCTTATGGTTATTTAATTCCCAATCCTGTCTACCCTGCAACCACATTTCTGTAATGGCCTCTAAACCTTTATACACTTGCCTTTCTGTCAGCTTGAACCAGTCTGGCCGTTCTCCTTTGAATTCTGTCATTAACAAAGCATTTTCGCCCACGGAACTTTTAAAAAAGGATGTAGACAAAAGACAGGCAACTATAGGCCAGTTAGCTTAACATCTGCAGTTGGGAAAATGCTTGAAGCTGTCATTAAGGAAGAAATAGTGAAACATTTAGAAAGGAGTGGTTCCATTAGACACACGGAGCATGGATTCAGAAAGGACAGGTCCTGTTTGACAAACTTACTGGAGTTCTTTGAGGACATAATGAGATATTCTGGCTTTGGAGGCAGTGCAGAGCAGGTTCACCAGGTTGATTCCAGGGATGAAAGGGTTAACCCGTGAGGAATGATTGAGTCGCCTGGGACTATACTCTCTGGAGTTCAGAAGAATGAGAGAGGATCTTATAGAAACATACAAAAATTTTGAAAGGGATAGATAAGATAGAAGTAGGAAAGTTGTTTCCATTGGTAGGTGAGAGTAGAACTAGGGGACATTGCCTCAAGATTCAGGGGAGAAGATTTAGGACGGAGATGAGGAGAAACTGTTTTTCCCAGAGAGTGGTGAATCTGTGGAATTCTCTGCCTAGGGAAGCAGTTGAGGGTTCTTCACTAAATATATTTAAGATACAGTTAGACAGGTTTTTACACAGTAAGGGAATTAAGGGTTATGGGGAAAAGGCAGATAGATGGAGCTGAGTTTATGGACAGATCAGCCATGAATGGCTGGGGCAAGCTCGATGGGCCAGATGGCCTACTCCCACTCCTATTTCTTACATCCTTATGTTCTTATGAACTGCTGCTCATTGGATTTTTTTCCTGTTCTTTGCACCGTTTTCTGTAAATTCTAGAGACTCTTGTGTGTGAAATTCCCAGGAGATCAGCAATTTCTGAGATACTCAAACCACCCCATCTGGCACCAACAATCATTCCATGGTGAAAGTCACTTCAATCACATTTCTTTTCTCCCCCATTCTGATATTTGATCTGAGCAACCTCTTGACCTTGTCTGCATGCTTTTATGCATTGAGTTGCTGACCAACGTCTGGCTGATTAAATATTTGTATTAATGAGCAGGTGCGTCTAATTAAGTGACCTCGGAGTGTCTTGGACAATGATAAAATCAGTGAATACTCACATATTCAGCCAAGCCTAATTAACTCCTTGTGCTTAATAGTTTGCAAATGTAGTTCACCATAACTATATAGGTTAAAGATTATCTTCATTTGTCATATGTACATCGAAACATGCAGTGAAAGGCATCTGTTTATGTTGAGGATGTACTGAGGGCAGCCCACAACACTCACCAGATTCAGATTTTCTTTTCAAATTCCAATTTACTTATTTATCCCATGTACATGAAAACAGGTAGTGGAATGCATCATTTGTGTGACAAACACACACCGAAAGTTGTGCTGGAGGCAGGCCGCAAGTATCACCACACATTCCATTGCAAGCCATAAAACCATAAAATATAGGAGCAGAATTAGGCCATTTGGCCCATTGAGTCTGCTCCACCATTTCATCACGGCTGACCCATTTTCCCTCTCAGCCCCAATCTCCTGCCTTCTCCCTGTATCCCTTCATGCCCTGACCAATCAAGGATCTATCAACCTTTGCCCTAAATATACCTAATAACTTGGCCTCCACAGCTGTCTGTGTCTGTGTCACTACTGTCTGGCTAAAGAAATTCCTCCTCATCTCCATTCTAAATGGACATCCCTTTATCCAGAAGCTGTGTCTTTTGGTCCTAGAGTCGCCCATCGTAGGATACATCCTCTCCACATCCACTCTATTGAGGCCTTTCAACATTCGATAGGTTTCAATGAAGTCACCCCTCATTCTTCTGAATTCCAGTGACTACAATTTACTGACCCTAACTATTACATCTTTGGAATGTGAAAGGTGAAGTAAACCAGAGCACCCAGATTAAACCCGCAGGGTGATGTGGTGAACGTACGAACCACAGACAGTGTGGGCAATCAAATCCTGATTGGTCATCGCTGGCGCTGTAAATTGCTTATGCTAACCCCTAGAGTACCTATTACATTTGTTCTTGATAAAAGACAAACTCACCGTGGGTAAAACTAACAGACATTTATTTATGTCGGCCTTTTTTCCTTGGAACGACGGAGGATGAGAGGTGACCTGATAGAGGTGTAAAAGACGATGAGTGGCATTGATCATGTGGATCATCAGAGGCTTTTTCCCAGGGCTGAAATGGCTAACACAAGAGGACACAGGTTTAAGGTGCTGGGGAGTAGGTACAGAGGAGATGTCAGGGGTAAGTTTTTACTCAGAGGGTGGTGAGTGCATGGAATGGGCTGCCGGCAACAGTGGTGGAGGCAGATACAACAGGGTCTTTTAAGAGACTTTTGGATAGGTACATGGAGTTTAGAAAAATAGAGGGCTATGGGTAAGCCTACTAATTTCTAAGGTAGGGACATGTTCAGCACAACTTTGTGGCCTATATTGTGCTGCAGGTTTTCTATGTTTCTAAAATGGCTCCAGTTCCACACGATCACGTGTGATCAGTTTACCAACATCATTTCGGTTGTGGGTGAACTGCCCACATTGCACACTGGCAACAAAAGCTCCATATCCCTACCATCCATTTACCCTTCCAAACTTCTCTTAAATGTTGAGATCGAGCTTGCATGTCCCACTTATGCTGGCAGCTCATTCCACACTAACACCTCCTCGTGTGAGGAAGTTTCCCCTCAGTTCCCTTTAAACTTTTCACCTTTCACCTTTAACCTATGACATCTGGTTGTAGTCCTACCCAACCTCAGTGGATAGATCCTGCTTGTTTTTACCCTATCTATACCCCTCATAATTTTGCATACCTCTATCAAATCTCCTCTCAAACTTCTACATTCTAAGGAATAAAATCCAAACCTATTCAATCTTTCCTTATAACTCAGGATCTCCAGACCCGGCATCATCCTTTAAATTTTCTCTGTACTTTTTCAACCTTATTTGCATCTTTCTGGAATAATGTGCAAAAATACAGAAATCTAAGATATGGGCCTTCCGTTGGTCAGGGTTGACCATGGATGTGGCATTCTAGCTGTCCAGATACACAAGCCAAGGCAATACAATATGAAGAGCAAGCTGTTGCCCATGCGGCAAGCTCCCGCTCTTCACGCCCAAAGGAACGACGGAGACCAACACAGTTTGGCACCAGCAGCGTCGTGGGAGTTGCTTGTCAGCACTGAACTCAACGTAGAACTACCTTAGGGACTCCAGCTCCGGATTTTTCCCACAGGGGTTTACTCCCGAAGCCTTACCCATGAGCGGGTATAGCTGCAAGGCAGTGGTGGTTTGAGATCAGAGTTTTCCTGCTCCTAGATGAGCTGCCAACCACAGCTCAGCAGCCCCATCTGCCTGAAGTGACTACTGTTAAGGCACCACCAACCTGCGTTTGCCCCTTCTGTCAGTAGAAATGGTTCTGCCAGGCTTGGTAGCTAAACCATACATGAAGGCCAGGAACTGGACTTGATTGTCAGAGGGTAATTGAATTGCATATCTGGGAGCATTTAATAGGCGGTGTGAACTTGTCCCCATTACCACCCCCAGCTATAACAACCTAAAGGAACAAAAAGGTACAAATATACCAGGTGAATAATCAGGTGGATAAAGCTAGTTTTTTTCTTTAACCTCCTAAGTACTGTATCAGAATTAGAAAAGCCTTTAAAAATGTAAATAAAACTGCAGATGCTGGAAATCTGGAATAAAAATATCGATTGCTGGAAGTGCTCAGGAGAATTTTGGAAAGAGAACATGACAATTCTGAGCTGAAGGGGTAACATGCTGCTCTTCCTACAGATGTTGTCTGACCTGCTGAATGTTGACAGAATTTCCACTTTCCATGAGTGAAGCCTTGACCAAGTTAAACCCAAGAAACAATCATTCAAAGTTGTCCTATAGGTTGAAGTGACCTGGGGGAGTGCAGATTCTTCTCTCTGTTGAATACTTTGAGTGGAAGCCCCCAAACTGTATTTTTCCATTGGTTATTGAATCAGAATCAGAATAAAGTCTAATCTCATTAACATATGTCATGAAATTTGTTGTTTTGAAGCAGCAGTACAGTGCAAATACATAAAAATTACTATAACTTACAATAAGAAATATAGATTAAAATATCAATTAAGTAGTGCAAAAAGAGAGTGTATAGTGGGGTAGACTACATGTTCCCACCCTGGCTTGTGCCCTGGACAGGACAGAGTCTTTCTGCTTGCTTGCTTATTTATTTATTTATCTGTTTGTTTGTTTATTTATTTATTTATCTATCTATTAACTATTCTCTTTTGTACTTGCATAGTTTCTTTTGCAAATCAATCAAACATATTATTCTGTTTTGAATTTATTGAGTATGCCGCAAGAAAAGGACACATTGACACATTGACACATGACGCATGGTGTCATAAATGTACTGAGGTAATAAATTTACTTTGAACATAATGATGGATTGCACCTTCTTGGGGTCATTTGATGAAGGCCTTGATGGTGGCAAAGCTTATGCCCATGTCAGAGTCGACTGAGTTTACAAACCTTGGTAGATTTTTCCAATCCTGTACATAGAACATAGAATAGTACAGCACAATACAGGCCCTTCGGCCCACAATATTATGCCAACCCTCAAACCCTGCCTCCCATATAACCCCCCCTAGCTTAAATTCCTCCTTATACTTGTCTAGTAGTCTCTTAAACTTCACTAGTTAATCTGCCTCCACCACTGACTCAGGCAGTGCATTCCACGCACCAACCACTCTCTGAGTGAAAAATCTTCCTCTAATATCCCCTTTGAACTTCCCTCCCCTTGCCTTAAAGCCATGTCCTCTTGTACTGAGCAGTGGTGGGGAAGAGGTGCTGGCTGTCCACTCTGTCTATTCTTCTTAATATCTTGTACACCTCTATCATGTCTCCTCTCATCCTACTCCTCTCCAAAGAGTAAAGCCCTAGCTCCCTTAATCTCTGATCATAATCCATATTCTCTAAACCAGGCAGCATCCTGTACCCTTTCCAATGCTTCCACATCCTTCCTATACTGAGGCGACCAGAATTGGACACATTACTCCAAGTGTGGCCTAACTAGAGTTTTATAGAGCTGCATCATTACATCGCATCTCTTAAATTCTATCCCTCGACTTATGAAAGCTAACACCCCATAAGCTTTCTTAACTACCATGTCTACCTGTGAGGCAACTTTCAGGGATCTGTGGACGTGTACCCCCAGATCCCTCTGCTCCTCCACACTACCAAGTATCCTGCCATTTACTTTGTACTCTGCCTTAGAGTTTGTCCTTCCAAAGTGTACCACCTCACACTTCTCTGGGTTGAACTCCATCTGCCACTTCTCAGCCCACTTCTGCATCCTATCACTGTCTCTCTGCAATCTTCAACAATCCTCTACACTATCTACAACACCACCAACCTTTGTGTCATCTGCAAACCTGCCAACCCGCCCTTCTACCCCCACATCCAGGTCGTTAATAAAAATCACAAAAAGTAGAGGTCCCAGAACAGATCCTTTTGGGACACCACAAGTCACAACCCTCCAATCTGAATGTACTCCCTCCACCACGACCCTCTGCCTTCTGCAGGCAAGCCAATTCTGAATCCATCTGGCCAAACTTCCCTGGATCCCATGCCTTCTGACTTTCTGAATAAGCCTACCGTGTGGAACCTTGTCAAATACCTTACTAAAATCCATGTAGATCACATCCACTGCACTACCCTCATCTATATGCCTGGTCACCTCCTCAAAGGACTCTATCAGGCTTGTTAGATATGATCTGCCCTTCACAAAGCCATGCTGACTGTCCCTGATCAGCTGTAATAGACCATGATTCTCTAAATGCCCATAGATCCTATCTCTTAGAATCTTTTCCAACAGCTTTCCCACCATAGACATAAGGTTCACTGGTCTATAATTACCTGGACTATCCCTACTACCTTTTTTGAACAAGGGGACAACATTCGCCTCCCTCCAATCCTCCGGTACCATTCCCATGGATAACGAGGACATAAAGATCCTAGCCAGAGGTTCAGCAATCTCTTCCCTCGCCTCGTGGAGCAGCCTGGGGAATATTCTGTCAGGCCCCGGGGACTTATCCGTCCTAATGTATTTTAACAACTCCAGCACCTCCTCTCCCTTAATATCAACATGCTCCAGAACATCAACCTCACTCATATTGTCCTCACCATCATCAAGTTTCCTCTCAGTGGTGAATACCGAAGAGAAGTATTCATTGAGGACCTTGCTCACTTCCACAGCCTCCAGGCACATCTTCCCACTTTTATCTCTAATCAGTCCTACCTTCACTCCTGTCATCCTTTTGTTCTTCACATAATTGAAGAATGCCTTGGGGTTTTCCTTTACCCTACTCGCCAAGGCCTTCTCATGACACCTTCTTGATCTTCTCAGCCCCTTCTTAAGCTCCTTTCTTGCTACCCTGTATTCCTCAATAGACTCATCTGATCCTTGCTTCCTAAACCTCATTTATGCTGCCTTCTTCCATCTGACTAGATTTTCCACTTCACTTGTCACCCATGGTTCCTTCACCCTACCATTCTTTATCTTCCTCACCGGGACAAATTTATCCCTAACATCCTGCAAGAGATCCTTAAACATTGACCACATGTCCATAGTACATTTCCCTGCAAAAACATCATCCCAATTCACACCCGCAAGTTCTAGCCTTATAGCCTCATAATATGCCCTTCCCCAATTAAAAATTTTCCTGTCCTCTCTGATTCTATCCTTTTCCATGATAATGCTAAAGGCCAGGGAGCAGTGGTCACTGTCCCCCAGATGCTCACCCACTGACAGATCTGTGACCTGACCCGGTTCGTTACCTAATACTAGATCTAGTATGGCATTCCCCCTAGTCGGCCTGCCAACATACTGTGACAGGAATCCATCCTGGACACACTTAACAAACTCTGCCCCATCTAAACCCTTGGAACTAATCAAGTGCCAATCAATATTAGGGAAGTTAAAGTCACCCTTGATAACAACCCTGTTATTTTTGCACCTTTCCAAAATGCCTCCCAATCTGCTCCTCGGTATCTCTGCTGCTACCAGTGGGCCTATAGAATACCCCCAGTAGAGTAACTGCTCCCTTCCTGTTCCTGACTTCCACCCATACTGACTCAAAAGAGGATCCTGCTACATTACCCACCCTTTCTGCAGCTGTAATAGTATCCCTGACCAGTAATGCCACCCCTCCTCCCCTTTTCCCCACACTCTATCCCTTTTAAAGCACTGAAATCCAGGAATATTGAGAATCCATTCCTGCCCTGGTGCCAGCCAAGTCTCCGTAATGGCCACTACATCATAATTCCATTTATGTATCCAAGCTCCCAGTTCATCACCTTTGTTCCTGATGCTTCTTGCATTGAAGTACACACACTTTAGCCCTTCTACCTTACTACCTTTACACCCTTTATTCTGATGCTCTTTCCTCAAAGCCTCTCTATATGTTAGATCTGGCTTTACTCCATGCACTTCTTTCACTGCTCTATCGCTCCGGGTCCCACCCCCCTTGCAAATTAGTTTAAACCCTCCCGAACCGTGCTAGCAAACCTACCAGCAAGGATATTGCTCCCCCTCGAGTTCAGGTGCAATCCATCCAATCTGTACAGGTCCCACCTTCCCCAGAAGAGATCCCAATGGTCCAAAAATCTAAAACCCTGCCCCCTGCACCAACTCCTCAGCCACGCATTCAACTGCCACCTCCTCCAATTCTTACCATCACTATCACGTAGTACTGGCAGCAATCCTGAGAATGCCACCCTTGAGGTCCTGTTCTTCAGCCTTCTGCCTAGTTCCCGAAACTCACACTTCAGGACCTCATCCCTGTTCCTGCCTATGTCGTTGGTACCAACATGTATCACGACTTCTGGTTGCTTTCCCTCTCGTACCAGGATGTCATGCACCCGGTCAGAGACATCCCGGACCCTGGCACCCAGGAGGCAACAAACCATGTGGGTTTCCTTCTCACGTCCACAAAATCTCCTGTCTGCTCCCCTGACTATAGAGTCTCCAATGATGACAGCTCTCCTCTTCTCTGTCCCATCCTTCTGCACCACAGGGTCAGACTCAGTGCCAGAGGCCCTGCCATCGTGGCTCACACCTGGTTGGTCATCCTCGCCAACAGCATCCAGGACGGTAAACTTATTATTCAGGGGAATAGCTACAGGGCTGCTCTGCACTACCTGTCTACTCTCCTTCGCCTTCCCCCCTCGGACTGTCACCCAACGACCTGCTTCCGGCAGCCTAGGTGTGACTACCTCCCTGTAGCTCTCATCTATGACTGCCTCATTCTCCCTTATGAGTCAAAGGTCATCCAGCTGCTGCTCCAGATTCCTCACACGGTCTTCCAGATCGCCCAGCCACAAGCACTTCTGGCAGATGTGACTCTGCGGGAGAGGGGAATTCCCCCAAGACTGCCACATCTCACAGGAGAGGCACATCACCGTCTCAGGAGGCATTGTAAAGACTAACTGGGAACAAGCTCGTCCTCCGCCTCTTCTCATCGAAGCCTCTCAAGTCAAAGCCTCAGATCTCCACTCCTTCGCTGGCCACTCACTCACTGGCCGCTTTCCACGTTGATGTCTCCATAGTAGACGTGATGCAACCAGTCAGAATGCTCTCCGTGGTACATCTATAAAAATTGTTAGAGCCTTTGATGACTTACCAAATCCCCTCAAACTCCTGATGTTCTTCTTTATCAATGTCAGCAAGACTAAGGAACTGATTATTGACTTCAGGAGAAAGCAATCAGAGGTCTATGAGCCAGTCCTCATTGGAGAATCAGAGGTGGAGCTATGGATTCACTTTCAAGAGCTCTTCATCTCATGTTCTCGATATTTACTGCTTTTTAAAAAAATTATTATTTCTTTTGTTTTCCATTTTCACGACTTGCCTTTTGTGCACTGGTTTAACGCCCAAGTTGATGTGGTTGTGGGAACATTTCAGTGATGGGGCAAGTGAAGGTGAGTGAAGTTATCCCTTTTGGTTCTGGAGTCTGATGGTTGAGGGGTAATTACTGTTCCTGAACCTGGTGGTGAGAGTCCTGAGGCTCCTGTACCTTCTTCAGTGAGAAGAGAGCGTGTCCTGTATGGTGGGGGTCCCTGATGACGGATGCTTCTTCCCTGCAACAGCGTTTTCTGGAGATGGGCTCAATGGTGGGGAGGGCTTTACCTGTGATGGACTGAGCCATATCAACTAATTTTTCCTTCCTTCTCACAGACTTGTATCTATAATTTTGCATTTGTGTAGTTTGTATTTATCCTTCTACAATGAGCAGCTTTGGCTATGAAAAATAAATTGAGTTAAGAACAAGAGATTTTGCAGCTGCTCGAAGCCTTGAGCAACACACACCAAGTGTCGGGGGAGCTCACCAATTCAGGCAGAATTGGAATCGAAGTCAGAATCAAAGTCAGGTTTATTATCACCAACATAGAGTATGTTGTGAAATTGGTTGCTTTTGTGGTAGTGGAACAGTACACTACCTAATCATAGTAGAAAAAAGTTACAGTAATAAATATAAAAAGTAAATAGATAGTGGAATAAGAGAGCAGAATAGTGAGATATTATTCATGGGCTCATGAACTGTTCAGCATCTGTGGAAGGAACAAATGGACAGCATTGTGAGCCAACACCCTTCATCAGGACCGGAAAGGAAGGGGGAAGAGCCAGAATAAGAAAGTGAGGGGAGGGGAAGAGCTACAAGCTGACAGATGATAGCTGAAACCAGATGAGGGGCAAGGTGTATGGGTCAGACAGACAATGAAGTAAGAAGTTCGGAGGTGAACGGTCAGAAAGAAGAAGGAATCTGGTCGGAGATGAAAGCGGACCATGGAAGAAAGGGAAGAGGGAGGAGCACCAGAGGGAGGTGATGGGTAGATGAGGAGAAGAGGAAGGGAGTCAGAATGGGGAATGGAGAACAAGAGAAGGGAGGGGGGTAAAATTACCCGAAGTTTGAGAAATTGATGCTCATGCCATCAACAGCGACACACGAAATGCTAGAGGAACTCAACAAGTCAGACACCATCTATGGAGGGGAATGAACAGTTGACGACTTGGGTCAAGACACTTCATCATTTACTCCCCTCCGTAGATGCTCTTTGACCTGCTGAGTAGAGGAGGCCGTGGACCCACATGTTGGAGTGAGAATGAGAAGTCAAATTGAAACGGTTGGCCACCAGGAAATCGCATCTGTTCTGGCAGATGGATCAAAGTTGCTGTGTTATAAATTCTAGGGAAAAGAAGTCCTGATATCACTGTGTCCCATCCAGGAAGATTTGAAATTCTTCCTAGAGTTGTTCATTCGTATTGATGCACATTGAAGCAAATAACAGAAGTGAAATGTCATTCAGAGTCACTGAGATAATGAATAGCAGAGCCCAGAAGTGGGCCATTCAGCCCACAAGACCACTGCTGCTCACTTTTTCCATCAATACCAATGCCTAATTGAAGAACATCAATTAAAGCTGCTGTCTGTCAGAACAATGCAATCAAAGAACAAAGTTAGGTCATGTCTAACCAATCTTATAGTGTCTTTGAGGAAGTTACCGGGAAAGTTAATGAAAGCAAGGCAGTGAGTGTTGTCTACATGGACTTCAGCAAGGCATTTGACAAGGTCCCGCATGGGAGGTTGATCAAGAAGGTTTAGGCATTCAAGATGAAGTAGCACATTGGATTAGACATTGGCTTTGTGGGAGAAGCCAGAGAGTGATATAGAAATAGATGGTTGCTTCTCTGACTGAAGGCCTGTGATTAGTGGAATTGTTTGTCATCTGTGTCAATAATCTGGATGATAGTGAGGTTAACTGGATCAGCAGATTGCGGATTGGGGGCTGTGTGTAATGGACAACAAGGAAGACTATCAAAGCTTGCTGAGGGATCTGGACCAGTGGAAAAATGGGCTGAAAAATAGCTGACAGGATTTAGTGCAGACAAGGGTGAGGTGGTGCACTTTGGGAAGCCCAACCTGGTAGGTGTTACACAGTGAATGGTGGGGCACTGATGAGTGTGGTAGAACAAAGGGATATAGGAATGCAGGTCCACAATTCATTGAAAGTGGCATAACAGGTTTAATTGAAGTGAATTGAACTTTATTTCTTACATTCTTCACATACATGAGGAATAAAAATCCTTACATTATATCTCTGTCTAAATGTGCAATGTGCAATTTATAGTAATTTTTAATAAATAGTATGTACAACAGGACAGTCAATATAGCACAGAAATACAATTGTATCAGCGTGAGTTAATCAGTCTGATGGCCTGGTGGAAGAAGCTGTCCCAGAGCCTGTTGATCCTGGCTTTTATGCTGTGGTACTGTTTCCCGGATGGTAGCAGCCGGAACAGTTTGTGGTTGGGGTGACTCGGGTCCCCAATGATCCTTCAGGCCCTTTGTATGCACCTGTCTTTGTAAATGTCCTGAATAGTGGGAAGTTCACATCTACAGATGTGCTGGGCTGTCCGCACCACTCTCTGCAGAGTCCTGTGATTAAGGGAGGTACAGTTCCCATACCAGGCAGTGATGCAGCCAGTCAGGGTGGGGTGCTCTCAATTGTTTCCCTGTAGAAAGGATTTGGGGACCCATACCAAACTCATACCAGAGGTGAAAGATGCGCTGTTTTCTTCACCACACAACCGGTATGTACAGACCACGTGAGATCCTCAGTGATGTGGATGCCGAGGAACTTAAAGCTGTTCACCTTCTCAACCCCAGATCCATTGATGTCAATAGGGGTGAGCCTGTCTCCATTCCTCCTGTAGTCCACAACCAGCTCCTTTGTTTATGCGACATTCAGGGAGAGGTTGTTTTCTTGACACCACTATGTCAGGGTGATGACTTCTTCTCTGTAGGCTGCCTCGTTTTTATTTGAGTTAAGGCCAATCAATGTAGTATCGTCAACAAGTTTAATTAGCAGATTGGAGTTGTGGGGGGCAACACAGTCATGTGTATACAGAGAGTAAAGGAGGGGTTTAGGACACAGCCCTGAGGGGCACCTGTGTTGAGGGTCAGAGGGGCAGAGGTGAGGGAGCTCACTCTTACCACCTGCTGGTGATCTGACAGAAGGATAGGGAAGTAAGTCTTCATAAATCAAAGTATTGAGTACAGAAGGTGGGATGTTATGTTGAAGTTGTACAAGACATTGGTGAGGCCTAATTTGGAGTATTGTGTGCAGTTTTCGTCAACTACCTACAAGAAATACATAACTAAGATTGAAAGAGTATGTTGCCAGGACTGAGGGACCTGAGTTATAAGGTTGAATAGATTTAAAACTTCATCCCTAGAATATAGAAGATTGAGAGGAGGTTTGATAGAAGTATACAAAATTATGAGGGATATAGATAGGGTAAATGCAAGCAGGCTTTTTCCACTGAGGTTGGGTGACACGACAACTAGAGGTCATGGGTTGGGGTGAAAGGTGAAGCGTTTAAGGGGAGCGTGAGGGGAAACTTCTTCACCCAGAGAGTGGTGAGAGTGTGGAACAAGCTGTCAGTGCAAGTGGAGCATGTGAGCTCGATCTCAACGTTTAAGAGAAGCTTGGATAGGTACGCGGAAGGGAGTAGTATGGTGGTCTATGGTCCAGGTGCAGGTCGAGGGGACTAGACAGTTTAAATGTTTGGCACAGACTAGATGGGCTGAAGGGCATGTTCCTGTGCTGTAGTTTTCTATGACTATAACCCTAAAGTCATAGCACAGGGTACACTGTTCTGTTAAAGGTACACTTTAAGAACACCAGAATGCTTGCACTCTGAAACCTAACCCATGCAAATCAACAAATATTTAAATACATAAAATTATTGACAAAAGAATCTGTACAATAGTTTTCTGCAGGGAGATATAGGCACAGTTAGAAACCTAACCATTCCTTTCAGAATGATTTACTGAAATCACAGATGGGTGCCACAGTAGCTAGTGGTTAGTGTGATGCTACTACAGCTGGGGGCTTTCCGGAACTCGGAGTTTAATTCCAGCACTCTCTGTAAGGAATCTGTACATTCTCCCTGAGAGTGTGTGGGTTTCCTCCGGGTGCTCCAGTTTCCTCCCACAGTCCAAAGGTTGGTAGGTTAATTGATCATTGTAAATTGTCCTGGGATTAGGCTAGGGGCTAAATCAGTGGGCTACTGGGCAGTGCGGTTCATTCAGAAGAGCTTGTTCTGCGTCATATACAGAAATAAACAGAACTTGAAAAAATTACCTTTTCATTTATTATTGCTACGATTTGTCCTCTTTTGCTCATTGGAAGTTTGTCAGTCTGTGTTACGTACAGTTTTTCATAAATTCTGTTGTATTTCTTTATTTGCCTGTAAATGCATGCAAGAAAATGAATCTCAAGGTATAGGGTGACGTATATGTACTTTGATAATAAAGTTATTTTGAACTTTCTGACCGTATTCCTGGCATTTTATCTACAAACTTTAAATGTTTAGCTGTTTTCAGAATCAGAGTCAGGTTTAATATACATTGTGAAATATTGTTGTTATGCGACAGCAGTACATTGCAATACAGAATAATAAAATCCGTGAAATACGGTAAGAATATAGAAATATGCACCGAGAAGTTAAATTAAATGAGTAGTGCAAAGAAAGTAATGAGGCAATGTACATGGGTCTGATGTCCATTCAGAAATCTGATGGCAGAGGGGAAGAAGGTATTTCTGAATTGTTGAGTGTGTGCCTCCTTCCTGGTGGCCGCAATGAGAAGAGGGCATGTCCTGGGTGGTGGGAGTCCTTAAAGAGAAGAGGACATTCCAGGCTCCAAGGTTCATTGTCTCTAAGGTTCACAATACTGTTTTCAGTCTGGTTTGCCCCACTTTATCTGTGATAATAACACTTGCCCCATGGAACCTTCAGAGCAGCTAGATCACCTTTGCTTTGCAGTGAAGTCCTCCCAAAACCAAGCACTTCAGGCCATTCAGCCACAACAGAACTATTGTAAAGATCAACCGCTCCCCCCAGAAACTGTGCAGCCTCACACATCGATGCCATCCACACTGACCTCACTCATGGCATTAACGCTGAGCTTTTTGCATATCACCTTATTTGCAGATTCTTCCAACAATGCAGTCATTGAACTGAAATTCATGTAAACTATCTTGCTTGTGGATTGCATTGTGGATTCCTGCCAATGTTTGCAAATAGTCCTAATACTTTGAAAAATGCTGTCCCTGTCCAGATAAGTGCTTTGAACTTGAACCCTTCATAATGGGTTACTCTGGAACATCTCACTCTGGTCTAATTCCCTGGCCTACTTGTTCACTTATACATCTGTTTCTTAGGCTCGTGGTGGTTCCTGCATCATAATCTCACTGGCACTGTGATGGAATACAGGTCTCACATGCTGGAAAATATCCCAAGAGCCAGCTCTGCAAATACAAGACTTTATTTTTTTTTGAAAAATTTTATTTAGAGATGATGGTTGTCCATCATGTCGAACAATAAGAGAAAACAGACAAGAGAGCTTTTAAAGTGGAAAAGCCATTGCACAGGGGCAACCCTACTCTTGACTTCAGAAGTCTGGGTTCAGTGGTACAGACAAGCATCACACGATGTGGTCTTCCTTGGTTGCAGTGAATGACCAGGTCATCTTCTGTGTCTTGTCGTGCCCTTCGCTCTCCATGCAGCGTTGCAGTACCGCCTTCCTGGCTGTTGGGTCTCACTGTGGGTCTCATCCGCCCCGTCTGCTGAAGCTGACGTTGCATGCTGGGACAGGCACGTCCCTCTCTCACTGGGTATGAGGCTGCTACCTACCCTCACCTGGTTTACCCTGCCTGTTGACTCTGTGTACTGGAGTGTGGCCCGTTACAAGCAAAAAGCAACTTGGAGCCACAGATGAAAGCTGAGTGCCCAGTGGGGAGCAAAGGTGAGTGAACCCCCAGAATGGACATGAAAAGCCCTTTCACTAGAGGCACTGCCCCTTCCTGGACACCCATACATCACAGTAACAGGCCCTTCTGGCCCAACTAGCCCGTACCGCCCAATTACCACGTGTAAACAATTAACCTTCCAACCTCAAACAAGAGAAAATCGGCAGCAGCTGGAAATCAAAGCAACACACACAAAATGCTGGAGGAACTCAGCAGGCCAGACAGCATCCATGGAAAAGAGTAAACAGTCGACATTTTGGGCCTGGACCTTTCATCAGGACAGTGCCTCTGGGCCAAGGTGTAAAACACAGTACGTTTACAGTAGTCACACACAGCACATACAATTACGACCCGGCACATACAGTCACAAAATAGCATTAGCACAAATGGTATGGCCTGCAGTTTGATAGGTTGACATCAAGTCTACAATTGCTAAATTTTAAGTTCCCAATGGAATGTTTACATGGCTGTTACTGTTCTGAGAAGAACAGGAATGAGGAAGCAGTCAGAACTGTCATATGTTGAAAGATTGGAGTGACGGGGCTTGTATACACTGGAATTTAGAAGGATGAGAGGGGATCTGATTGAAACATATAAGATTATTAAGGGATTGGACACGCTGGAGGCAGGAAGCATGTTCCCGCTGATGGGTGAGTCCAGAACTAAAGGCCACAGTTTAAGAATAAGGGGTATGCCATTTAGAACAGAGATGCGGAAAAACTTTTTCACCCAGAGAGTGGTGGATATGTGGAATGTTCTGCCCCAGAAGGCAGTGGAGGCCAAGTCTCTGGATGCATTCAAGAGAGAGTTAGATAGAGCTCTTATAGATAGCGGGGTCAAGGGATATGGGGAGAGGGCAGGAACGGGGTACTGATTGTGTATGATCAGCCATGATCACAGTGAATGGCGGTGCTGGCTAGAAGGGCTGAATGGCCTACTCCTGCACCTATTGTCTATTGTCTATTGACTAAGGTAGGAACACAGACAGAATGCTGGTGGAATCTATGGGAAAGAATGAATGGTCAACATTTTGGGCTGAGCCTCTTCACCAGGACTCAGACCCTTCATCAGAGTGAGGTAGGGGCTGGATCGGGTAAAGGGCGTAACAGTCCCCTCACTGAAGTATAATAAGTGGTAAAATTGATATATTATTGTCACATGTACAGTGAAAATCTCATTTACATGCCATCCACACAGATCATTTCATTACAACAGGGCATTGAGGGTAAACAATAACAGAATGCAGAATAAAGTGTTACAGTTACAGGAAAGAGTGCAGTACAAGTAGACAATAAGGTGCAAGGTCACAACAAGGTGAAGAGTCCATCTTATCATACTAGAGTCCTGACTTGGAGTACTGTGCTCAGTTCTGGTCACCTCTCTACAGAAAGGTTGTGGGAACTACAGAAAAGGTGCAGAGGATTTTTACAAGGATGCTGCCTGGATTGGGGAGCATGCCTTATGAGAATAGGTTGAGTGAACTCAGCCTTTTCTCCTTGGAGCGACAGAGGATGAGAGGTGACCTGATAGAGGTGTATAAGCTGATGAGAGAGATTGATTGTGTAGATAGTCAGAGGCTTTTTCCCAGGGCTGAAGTGGCTAACATGAGGGGGCATAGTTTTAAGGTGCTTGGAAGCAGGTACAGAGATGTCAGGGGTAAGTTTTTTACGCAGGGAGTGGTGAGTACGTGGAATGGGCTACCAGTGATGGTGGTAGAGGTGGATACGATAGGGTGAACATTGTGGGCCAAAGGGTCTGTAATGTGCTGTAGATTTCTGTGTTCTGATTATGTCTAGGCCTGAAATGTTAATTCTTTATTCCTTTCCACAGATGCTGCCTGACCTGCTGAGTTCCCCCGGTACATTGAGTATGTCACTCTGTTACTCTGGATTTCCAGCATCTGCAGAACCTCTTGTGTTTATTGTTCTAGGGAATCATTCAATAGGTTATTACAGCAGATAGAAGCTGTCCTCAGGCCTGGTGCTTTCAGGCTTTTGTACCTTCTGTCCAATGGTGGGGTGGGGGGGGGGGGGGGCGATGCGGTTTCTTTCCTCTCAGTGATACTGCCTCCACCTGCAGAGTTCCTCCAGCAAGTAGTTTGTTAACTCAGGTTCCAGCTGCTGTAGTCTCCTTTGACTCCTCCTTGCCGCTTCCTGGTTATGATTGCATTAAGGTTCATTAAGAAATAGGATCACAAACTTAACGTTGCAGCTCTGTAAAACCCTGGTTCTACCCCACAACAGAAACCACACTGGTTCTTCCTGGTCACCTCACTCCAGGAACGATGTGTAAGTTTTAGGGAGGGTTTGGAGCAGATTTACCAGGGTGCTGCCCGGATTAGGGAGCATATCTTATGAGGATAGGTTAAGTAAGCTGGGGCTCTTCTCTTCGGAGTGGAGGACGATGCGAGGTGATTTGATAGATGTGTATAAGGGCATAGGGCGGGTAGACATCTGGAATCTTTTCCCCAGCATTGGGGCATAATTTTGAGGTGATTGGAGGAAAGATTGGGGGGGATGTCAGAGGTAATTTTTTTTTTTACAGAGGGGGATGAGTGTGTAGAACACCCTGCCAGTGGTGGTAGTGGAGGCAGATATATCAGGGACTTTTAAGAGATGCTTAGATAGGCAAAAGGGTGTTAGAAAAATGGAGGTTCTGTGGGATGGAAGTGCTAGATTGATCTTAGAGTAGGTTAAAAGGTCAGCACAACATCATGGGTCAAAGGCCTTGACTGTGCTGTAGCGTTCTATGTTGTGCAGTATGTTCTAAGGTTAATTGACCCCAGTGGTGAACATGTACAAGGGGAACACAAGGGATTCTGCAGATGCCAGAAATCTTGTCCAACACACACAGGGGCTCGGTCCGAGACGTCGACTCCAAAGATGCTGCCTGACCTGCTGAGTTCCTCCAGCATCTTGTGTGTGATTGTCATGTGCAGCTTTGGCCAGTTCACAGGAATGACAGGGCAAGGAGGAATCCAGCTTTTCCTGACTTGGCAAAATAGGCTAAGATTAAGCAGGATGATCATAAATCTGAATCCTGGCAGAAGTTACAATACTCCCTAGCAGTAATGCTTGTTACTGGACATATGGAGACACTTTGCTCAGTAAATTCTAGGCCCTCTCCTGAACGCAGAAGGAGTTGATGTCTATTGATGAACAACCAGCTCGAGAGCCAGACAAAGCATTATTTTAAATAATTGAGGTCTTTAAGGAATTACCAGTCAGGTCATTTTGTACCAATTGAAAACTTGTCTTTACTTTGAGCCACTTGTTAATTTAAAAGAAGTTCACATTGAGCATCTGTGTGCTTTTAAACATATCTTCTTGTTGGGGGAGGGTGAATTTGGCAAAGACATCCTGATTCGGGCACAGTGAATCAGAGAAGCAGGTCCATCCTAGTTATTTACTCCACACATGCTGGTATTTTTTATTTATGCCCATTTTATTACATAGTCATCCTTTAATCTCAAACTTTATTAGTCATTATTTATAAATAATTCCTTACTTTATACAATTTTTCATTATTTATAGTTGTTGAATTTTTTTTGTTGCATGTTGCACCCTGACCACAGGAAATTCCTAATGCATGTAAATATACGCTCTGTGACCACAATATTGGGTACAGCGGTACACCTATCCAATCAGCCAATCATGTGGCAGCAACTCAGTTCATGAAGCATGCAGACATGGGCAAGAGGCTCAGTTGCTGTTTAGACCAGACATCAGAATTGATAAGAAAATGTGATCTGAGAGACTTTGACCGCGGATGAGATAGTTGGAGCATCTCAAAAGCTGCTGAACTCCTGGGATTTTCAGTCTCTAGATTTTACAGAGAATGGTGCGAAAAATAAAAAAACAACGTCCAGTGAGCGGCAGGCAGTTCTGTGGACGAAAATACTTTGTTACCGAGAGAGGTCAGAGGAGAATGGTCAAAGTGTTTCGAGCTGACAAGATGACCACACGTTACAGCATCTGAGCGCTCACCATGTTAAACCTTGAAATGGATGGGCTACAGCACGAACATGGACTCAGAGACAACTTCATCAGAATGTAGAAC